>NC_133657.1:14122312-14737053 GCF_009905375.1 Apium graveolens | reverse complement strand
GTTGGTACCGAGGATCCCCAGTCCAGCGCGAGAGCTAGGGGTTCAGGTTGATCGAGTTAAACTAGTAGGCTTCTTTTGGGATAATTTAACTTTGTAAAAGTATGTAATAATGTTTAATACTCAGTTATGAGTTGGATAATTGGGATTTGAACGGTTTGTAATATAAGTAGATGTGTTTGGCTTGTGTGCATACTTTAACCTGTTGTGGTCCGTGGTAGTTGGTAAGTAGGGTCACTGCATATGATTATTATCTTTATTATTGTTATAAGCAGGTTATAAATAAGGTGTGTGTATGGACCCCAAACTTCTGACCCGGGTTTGGAGGGCGCCACACTAATCGGGCTTTTTTTCGGGTCGGGCTTTTTTCTAATTTAAATCGGATGGAGTATTATTAGAGATTCTGAAGAATACATGTGTAAAAATGTATTAGTTTACATGGAATATTTTATGAAAACATTACTTCGTTGAAAACATTTAAGTTCGGCAAAAAATAAACATGTTTACAGAATAATATGTTTTATCATTGTTATGATAAGAATGATAACAATGATAACATTGTTATGTGATATCATTGTTATGATAACAATGATATCCAAATATTCATAACAATGATATCCAAATATATATAGTGTACTTATTATATCTTCTTTCATTATTTATGCAACGAAGTATATAAATAATATTAGTAATCACAAATATGTAAATATATATGTGTTTAAAGTATTATTTATATTTATGGTAAATGTGAATTTATAAATGTATAAGATATATTAGAATAATCAGATTATAATTGGGCTTTTTCGGGCTTTTAATCGGGTCGGGCCAGGCCGAAGCTCGGGCTTTTAACCGGGCCGGGCCGGGCCAGGCTTTGCCTAAAAATATAGGGCCCGTCGAGGCCCGAAGCCCGGGCCGGGACCGGGGGCTTTGACCGGATCGGGCCAGGCCAGATTTTCGGGCCCGGGCTGTTTGTGCATCTCTAATGAATAGTAACCTTGTGGTTTAACAAAAACTTTTGTGACCACACCATATACAAGTTTTTAATTTACGGTTCCGAGTTGATATTGTGATTATATGTATCAAATGAGTGTATATAAAAGCCATTCGGTTTCGGAGAAAATGAACTTTGTAAAATGACCTTATCTTACGGATTATCGAGGAATACGAGAATCACATTACGATTAAGAATTTAGAATTCTACAAATTAAAATCCAAGGACGAGGTTTCAAAGCATAAAGGATTTATAAGAATTTATCCCACGAATTGCTTACGAAGATTTATTATAAAATGAATAAACGACCAAGCGAATTCGTAAGCGAATAAATAAAAAAGTATCACGCCATGCAAACTAATTAGTAAGAATGTAACCAAGGATTGACAATCAAATAGTGATCAACCAAGGGGCATAGTAATCTAGCTAAGGAGAATAGTGACCTAGCTAAGGAGAATAGTAACCTAGTATGGTGAATAGTAGCATGAATAATAAGTGGGGTACTTGGCTAGCAACCTAGCCTTGAAAAATTGTCCAAGCTAGCAAGATATGGCAATATTTGCATATCCTAGGATTATATACTCAATATTATAACACTTATTCAAGAAGCAACTAGCAAGCAAGCTAAATTCTCTTTCTTTTTCTTCAACCCGGCCAAACAGAGAACAAAATCTTAGAAAGGCTGTATCTCCTTCATTTCTCACTTAATAATTGAGTTATATAACTCGTTAGAAAGGTATTGAGACGATCTAAATTTATTATCTCACACGACTTTTCCATTTAATTAGTTTAAGGCCCTCATTTGTCCACTTATTTGCAAAGATGTATGGAAACTGCCCAACAGAAACTACCAAGAAATAAAAATCCATATTTCCGAGTTCTAGGCATTCACAAATCACCAAATTTTAACCACGGCTTCCTCATATCATGTATAAGGCACGCTCAAAATTTCATGGCCATTGGATTAATATAGACTAGTTAAATCCTTGCTCAAAATTAGTGATGAATAGTAAATGCGAAAATAACTTTATTTCTTGTCTTAGGTTTTGAAGGATCTACCCACTATAAGCATCATCCAAGCCATACAAGCCCTAGACAACATAGTTATAGCATACCTTTTACTCAAAATGGTATAAACTCTTACTTTTAAATATTTCTTGGATGAGTTTTGTGATTGATGTTGAGATAAGTTTTAGTATGTTGAGTTCTTGAAAGTTTAATACACTTAAGATGGAATCTTGATGAGTAATGCTTATTTTGAAGATGTGACTTTTGGATTTTATTAATATAAACTGAATACATATTAATGGATGAATATTGGTGAGTTTGAGTGTTGGTATGAGATTTGAGGGATGAAAACCTCAAGGATTTGATGTTGTTATGAATTTGAAACTTCGATTGCACATGAGCTGGTTATACAGAAGATTTAGGCCATGTAAGTTCTGTAAAGTAAAACCCACTAGACATGTCAAGCTTTCTCTTGATTTTTAGTTTTTGTACATATAAAGAACGCGTCAAGGCGATTTACGGTTTAGGTGATATGACCGTTTTAGTAACACACTTACGTGAAAGCAAACTGCAGAAAATTTGTCTAAGAGTTGGACATTTTTGGAACCCTTAAAAGCATTCCAAGACTTTTGAAAAATTGGAAAAACTAGCTAAGACAGTAAGGAAAACGGCCTAAACAAATCGGGTTAAAATTTATAATTTTTTGATTTTATAAAAATGTTCGAACGAAAAGCACGCAAGAAAAAATGTGTAAAAAGGATGCATCGACACGCGTTTTCTCACGCATACACTTAAGACTCGAAATGGACTTTGTAAAATGAACGAGCGATAAGAAAACCCGCCAAGGTCGTAAAGATATTGTTTAAGTTCCAAGTATAGGTAAAACGAAATTAGTTGCATTTACGTGTTTACGGAAGTTAATAGTTAAACCGGGACGTTAGTCGGGTGCTAACCTAGAACTTGACCTTTGTTATAGGTTGTCATCCGAGAAATCGAAGCCGTGCACCCCCTAGCACCAATGCAAGTTTTCAAACCCTAACTTTTAAAACTGTTGTGTTGTGTTTATTTTCAAATAATTGTTTTATACATGATATTGTATTACGATGTTTTACGAATTGTGATAAATAATATCATACGATATGTTAGTGATTTTGGTAAATGGATATGACCGGATTTCAATCGATAACGCTAGAGAGTAGCGTTGTAAATATTAGGTGTATATTTTAGACCGAGGATCGGTCAGTATAATTTGATGAAAACCCGGAAGTATTTCGGAGGTGTTTTATTTAAGAATATTAGCGCTACAGTAGAGAGTGATGTATAAGTTGTAAGACCCAGAGTCGGTCAGTTTTTATAAAGTATAAACTCGGGAATCATCCCGGAGATGTTTTTGACGATTAAAAGTCCGTAGCTATTTTATTCCAAGGGACTCAATGTCCTCTCGTAAAATATTAAAGTACCTCAAATTTATTTAAAACGATTTTCAAAATCATATTCCCTCAACTATATTTAGTTACTCGATCAATGAATGTTATTTCAAATATTCATTTAATATATGGGAAGTATTCTTCAACGATTGTTTACTTAAAACTCAAATATTTTATATTTATTAAAGATTAATTTAAATATTTAAACATCAATCGGTTGGGGAATATTATTTTAAATATTCTTTTAAAATAGAATTGTTAGAGGTTAATTATTTTAATAAATGTTAATTATTTATTAAATATTTATTAATGATTTTATATGGTTTAAAACTCATAAATCTTATTTTAAAATATTTTCTGATTTCAGAAAATCATTTTGGTATTATCCAAACCTCGGAAAATATTATTTCAATATATATTAATTATTTTGACTATAATATCAAAGGAAACTCCCCCTTAAATACTTATCTGTTGACAACAGTCAACTCACATCATCTTAGTACTTCATCCAAAAATTCTCGGAAGTACATATATATATATATATACTAGCAACATGAGTTGTGCCTATCAATAAGCTAAACGCTTTGAGAACTCAAGGAGTACGAGTCATTGGGATATGATAGGGTTCTTCTAGGATAAGGGAGGGGTAGAGATCCAGTACTTCGTGTACCAGGGAGACTACTAGTACCGTAGGAGACAGTACTATGTGCACTCAGGGACCTACAAAGTGTGTGTATTCCCAGAATGAGACACATAGCCGTATGCGGCCAGGGTGATAACCGGGAGTAAGGAAGTCGTCCTTCTACTAGTAGAAAAGGTTACAAATTTCCGTATTACGACTGATCGTCGTATGCGGTGGATCTAATGAATGTCCTATATTCTTCTAATTGGAATTGCAATATCGTAACCCAAGCCTAGGTGCTGGGTTTACCATTAAGGTATTTGCAGACTAAGTCAATCGAAAACATTATTTTAAAAAGAGGTGTATAACACCAAGATATTGATTCTCCTGAGTACATAATACTATCGAGAGCATTGTAAAGATATTTTGATATTTATATATATAATCTAATTTAATTTAAAGAGAAAAAGGTGTATACCACCATGTTTTCAAATCATCCTTTTATACGAGGAAGTATTATTTTAACAGTTATTCTCCAACTGTTTTGTACATTATGGATGAACATTATTGCTCACTCTTGCTTTCTTTTAAATGTCATAACATAACAGATTACCAGTATGCTGGTGTGAGACTTAGTCACTTGAAATCATGGGGAGATCCCTTGTAGCTTTGTCTCAGGTGGACCAGAGTATTCAAATAGGTATAAGATGTTAGTAGTAATTATTGTAATTTCATGTAGAGGTTACGAATAATTATTTAAGATTCTGTGAAGTACATTTGAGTTGTAATAAAATAAGAATACATTTTGTACATCATTTTTAAGGCTATAACTTGTGTATGTGTGTGCATGAGATTGGGGTCTGTTGGATTATTGAATCAGTACAAGTTATACATGATTGAAGGATGGCGTGACGACCCAAATTTCTGACCCCGAATTTGGGGGCGTTACACCAAATAAGTATGAGTTGAGTTACTTTCATGGACTACAAGTTACATAAACTGATGAAGGAATTTTCATTAATCAGTCTAAGTATAGAAAGAATCTGCTGACTTGGTTTAATATGCAAGAAAGTACAATTGCTGCAACTCCAATGACAACTGCTACAAAGTTGGATCCAGACCAAGGTAAAGAAATTGATTTTACTGCCTACCGAGGTATGAAAAAGAAGCTTGTTTATTGCGTACTTGAATTCAGCAAACAAGGATGGAATATGTTGTTCTACACCAAGGCATCCAGTGAGGAAAGCAAACTTTGGCACAAGAAACTCTCTCACCTGAATTACAAAGAAATCAACACCTTGGTGAAAAAGGAATTATTAAGAGACATGTCAGAGGACTTCCAGTGTTAGTGAAATGATTTGATTTAAAGTATTAGAGATCAGGGGTTTAGTGATTGAAGCAATGAATAATCAACAAAGATGTATCAGTTCAGAATTGTCAAGGAAATTGAAATAATCAGTTCATATTAGTTGTTTGTGAACAAGACCAGTGCATCAAGCATCAGCATATTAAAAAGGGTTTAATTTTGATTGTTGAATACCTAGATGCGAACCACGGATATACGATATTACTCCACAAATATATACAAACTAAATACCGATCACTAAACCAGAATTGTTTAACATCAAACCTTCATACCTTATATATCAGAAGACTAATCCTTATAATCATGAGACCTTGATTCTTCTAGTTATCTGATTCTTTTACCGGCTGATAGCCAATCCATGTACTTACCTTGTAATATCCTATTGGTAATTGCAAACCACCTTATGCCTAAAGACCAGTGCCGTTTATGATTCTGTTTACTGATTTACATTATTTATTCTATTATTGTTATAGAATTGGATTATTTTATAAAATATGGACCAGAATCGTGGTCAGACCAGATTGGTGGTCATGTTAGGCCAATGTGTGCCTTGGATCCAATAATTAGAGCAGAGCTGCGTGCCTTGCTCGGAGTTAATGCGTGACTGATCAACAGTCTAACCTTGGTTTTTAAAATAAAAATTGAATATCCAATTTTAATCATTGTTTATAAAGAAACTTGATAACCTAAAATCATTTCATTTGATCATTATTTGTTAGACATATTTATGATGTCATGTCTAATGATGATTTGTGTTTAGTTTTTAGATCTTTCTTAACTGGAAATCAGTACTTATACTGAAGTTAGGACTTAAAATATAAGAACTTAAGTTATCAGAACTTAAATTATCAGAAGATATTTATCAGGAGATAATATCAGAACTTAAGGAGACTTTCAGATAAGGAAGGCGGCTATTGAAGGAAAGAAGATCGAGACTAAAACAAGAAGAGATATGCATGAAGAAGAATTCTATGAAGAATAGAATACTTGTAAGAAGAGATAACTAGTTGATATATTTTAGGATACAAAATTATATTCTATATCAATTAGAAGATTATCTTGTAACTGTGTGTCTATATAAACACAATATAGGGTTTACACTATATGTGTTATCAAATTCGAGAATATTATTCATTGTAACCCTAGCAGCTCTCGTGATATTTGTTCATCACTGAGAGAGGACGGTTCCATTGTAATATTGTTTTATTAATAATATTATTATGTGTTTCATACTTGTGTTCTTAATTCGATTTGATTATGCTAGACACTGTATTCAACCCCCTTCTACAGTGTGTGTGACCTAACAAGTGGTATCAGAGCAATCTGTTAACATACATACAGTAAAGATCCAAAAACAATCATGTCTGAAGAAGCACAAACTCCAACCAAGTCCACCAAAACTGAAGAAACTCCAAAGACTCAAATCCATAATCGATATGAGACTATTAGGGTTCCCATAGTGAAACCTTCTGAGTATCCCATATAGAAGGTGATGATGTCTATGTTTCTGGAAGCTACAGATCCAGAATACCTTGACAGAATTAATGAAGGACCACACAAGCCAACCAAGCTCTCTATTTTAGTTGCAGATCAGCCAACACAGACTGTACCAAAGGAGAAAAGTGAATATACAGCTGAAGATATCCCATCTATTACAAATGATGCAAAGGTAAGACATTTGCTGCATAGTGCCATTATTAATGTCATGTCGAACAGGTTAATTAACTGCAAGACTGCAAAGGAGATATGAGATGCCTTGGAGACTAGATGCCAAGGAACTGATTCAATTAAGAAGAACAGGAGGACTATACTCACTCAAGAGTATGAGCACTTTGACTCAAAACCTGATAAGTCATTAACTAGTTTATATGACAGATTTGTCAAACTCTTGAATGATCTGTCACTGGTGGATAAGGAATATGATCTTGAAGATACTAATCTTAAATTCCTATTAGCTCATCCTGAAAGTTGGGATTTGAAGGCAACTACTATAATAGACAACTATGCTCTTAATGAAACTACTCTTGATGAAATTTATGGTATGTTCAAAACTCATGAACTTGAGATGGATCAAAGAAGCAAGAGGCATGGGAGAAAGTCAAGAACAGTTGCTCTTAAGGCTGAGGAGGAATCCCCTAAAGTGGCTGTCTCAAAGAAAGGCAAAGGAAAGGCTCTCATCACAAAGTCTGATTCTGATTCATCAAGTCCTGATAGTGATGAGGATTCAGAAACTGATAGTCTATCTGAGATGGACCCTGATGAAGAGATGATGAAGCTGTGTGCTCTTATGGTGAAAGGAATCACAAAGATTGCATACAGGAAATTCAGAAGGGGAAAGAAGTTTTCCAGGAAAGATGCAAATTCTGATAAGAAAGGTTTCAGAAAATCTGAAGGCAAAGGAGGAAATTCTGACAGAGGAGATTACTCAAATGTCAAATGCTATAACTGTGGTGAGAAAGGCCACATATCTCCTGATTGCAAGAAAGTGAAAAGTGGCAAAGGTAAGGCTCTTGTCACAAAGAAGAAAAGCTAGACAAACACTTCAGATTCTGAAAGTGAGGTGAACTATGCCTTGATGGCAAATGCTGATAGCAGTTCAGAAGCTGCTGAGTTAAAGGTACCTCAAACAACTTATGCTTTTCATACTGATGATATTACTGAGTTGAGATGATATCTTAAAACCATGTTCATTAGTTATAGAGATCAAACTTTAACATGTGAAAGATTAACTTCTGAAAATCTTGCTTATAAAAAGAGGAATGATTATTTAGAAACAGAGTTAGTAATGTTCCATCAAACTCAGAAAGATAGAGATGATGCTTTCTATGTTAGAGATGAAATGCTTAAAATAAATGAATCTTTAAAAAATGAGTTAGAAAAGGAAAGAGAGATTATCAGGACTTGGACTAACTCTGCAGAACAACTCAGAATTTGTTAAGTAGTGGAAATTGGAAAGAGGGCTTAGGTTATGGAGATGATAAGAATAATAAAGGAACTGTAGAAATTGAGCCTATAATTGTTAAACAAAAGCCAAAGGTAAATCCTGTTAAGTTTGTAGCTGTAAAGTCTGATATTGATAAATCAGAAGTTAAAGAGAAATTAACTTTTGACAAACCAAAACAGGATAAGCCAACTGAAGTTAACATAGGCTTAATGACAAAGAAGCAGCTTAAGCATAAGCTGAAAGATGTTAAGAATATAAACAAGGTAAAGCCACCTAGGAAAAATAGGAATGGAAAGGAAAGTGTGAATAAAAGCAATGATTATAAGCCTGTTCCTAATGCTCCTAGAAAGAAATGTTATAACTGTGGAAATTCTAACCATCTGGCTTATTTTTGCAGGAAGAATAAGAACATAAACTCCTTACCTTCAAAATCAGGAGTTAAGAGTCAGTTTGTTAGATATAGGCCACAAAATCCTTGTTTTCATTGTGGTAGTTTATGGCATTCCATTTATACTTGTAAGGAATATTATAGTTTGTACTACGATTATTATCAAATAAAACCTTCTTTGAAGAAAGTTATCATTATTCCTTATAGTGTAAGTTCTGATGCAAAGTCTGATATTGTAAATTCTGATAAGAAAAATGTTAACATAAACTCTGATGTTAAATCCGCTGCAAATGTTATCAAACTTTCATAAGGCCAAAGGATCCAAGCAAGTCTGGGTCTTTAAAACTAATCATTAGTGGTCTTTGTGATTGCAGGGCAACAGGAAAAACATCCTAGTTCTGGACAGTGGATGTTCAGGACATATGACTGGAAATAAAGCCCTACTATCAAACTTTGTGGAGAAAGCTGGCCCAGGTGTTTCTTATGGAGATGGCAACATTGGAAAACTCTGGGATATGGCAATATTAATCTTGGGAATGTCATCATTGAAAAAGTAGCTCTAGTTTTAGGACTTAAACACAATTTGCTGAGTGTTAGTCAAATCTGTGACAGAGGTTATCATGTGGATTTCTTTGAAGAACACTGTGAAGTTGTAAGTAAATCTACAGGCAAAGTTGTTCTGAAAGGATACAGGCATGGTAACATTTATGAAGTCAAGATTTCAACAAGTCCTGATGGTTCTGCAATCTGTCCGTTAAGTATAACATCAATTGAAGAAAGCTGGGATAGCACAAGAAACTCTCTCATTTAAATTTCAGCAATATAAATGAACTAGTCAAGGAAGATCTTGTGAGAGGACTGCCAAAATCAGTATTTGCTCCTGATGGCCTTTGTGATTCATGTCAAAAGGCAAAACAAAGAAAATCTTCATTCAAGAGAAAGACTGAATCTTCAATTCTTGAGCCTTATCTCCTACTACATGTTGATCTATTTGGTCCAGTGAATGTCATGTCTATTGCAAAGAAGAAATATGCTATGGTCATAGTGGATGAGTTCACCAGATACACATGGGTGTATTTATTGCACATAAAAAGTGAAACTGCATCTATCTTGATTGATCATGTCAAACAACTGGATAAATTTATTAAAGACTCTATGAAAATCATAAGAAGTGATAATGGCACTGAGTTCAAAAATTTGATTATGGAAGAGTTCTGCAAAGACCATGGAATCAAGCAGGAATTTTTTGCTCCTGGAACTCCACAACAAAATGGAGTTGTTGAAAGAAAGAATAAAACTCTTATTGAAGCTACACGAACTATGCTTGATGAAACAAAGTTACCAACCTATTTTTGGGCTGAAGCTGTGTAGACTGCTTGTTATACTCAGAATGCAACACTTATCAACAAGCATGGAAAAACACCATATGAGATGGTGAAGAAAAAGAAGCCAAATCTGAAGTATTTTCATGTATTTGGATGCAAGTGTTTTGTTCCTAAGACTCATCCTGAACAGCTATCCAAATTTGATCTAAAAGCTGATGAAGGATTTTTTTGGATATCCACTTTCCACAAAAGCCTTCAGAGTCTACAATTTAAGAACAAGGGTTGTCATAGAATCTATCAATGTCTCTTTTGATGATAAGAAGATTACAGGACTTGAAGATTTCAATGATTATGATTAGCTAAGATTTGAGAATGAAGTTTTAAATTCTGATTCTGTAAATCCTGACAGTCTAAATCCTGATACTGTAAACTCTGTTGTGTTAAACTCTGATGTTATTGAAACTATGGTGACTATGCCAAAAGAAAATGCACCTGTGCAAGGGGAGCATATTGAAGATCTAACCACATCTCAAGAAGCATCAGAACCTAGAACGGGCTCTTCAAGTTCTGATTCATCAAGTTTTGAAGGGCGAATTTCTGATAATTCTGGAAACTCAAATTCTAAAGGATCCAACTCAGAGAGCATAAGTTCAGGGGGAGCATCAGAATATGTTGATGGAGATAGCATGGATCATGGGGGAGCATCCAGTTCTAGAGATAATCTTCCATCTGCAAGGAAGTGGATTAAAGCACATACACTTGACTTGATTATTGGAGATCCTGAAGCAGGTATAAGAACTAGAACAGCAACATTAAATGAATGTCTCTATCACTCTTTTCTTTCTCAGACTAAACCAAAGAAAGTGGAAGAAGCTCTTCAAGATGCTAATTGGGTGCAAGTAATGCAGGAAGAGTTAAATGAATTTGAAAGAAATAAAGTCTAGACCCTAGTGCCAAGACCAAAGAACAGATCTGCTGTTGGTACAAAATGGGTGTTCAGAAACAAAACTGATAGTGATGGCATAATTACAAGGAATAAATCAAGACTGGTTGCAAAAGGATATTCTCAACAGAAGGGAATTGATTATGATGAAACATTTGCACCAGTTGCTAGATTGGAAGCCATAAGGATATTTTTGGCTTATGCTACTCACAAAAAGTTTACAGTCTTTCAAATGGATGTGAAAAGTGCTTTTCTCAATGGAGAATTGGAAGAGGAAGTCTATGTTGAACAACCTCCAGGCTTTGTAGATTCTAAATTTCCAAATCATGTCTACAGGCTTGATAAAGCACTTTATGGCCTTAAGCAAGCTCCAAGAGCATGGTATGAGACAGTAGCTCATTTTCTTCTGGAAAGTGGATTTAACAAAGGGACTATTGATAAAACTTTATTCTATCTCAACCTTGGAAATGACTTACTTTTGGTACAGATATATGTTGATGATATCATTTTTGGTTCTACAAATGACAGACTTTGTAAAAGGTTTTCCAAGCTAATGCAGTCAAGATATCAAATGAGTATGATGGGAGAACTTAGCTATTTTCTGGGCCTTCAGGTCAAACAGAATGAAGAAGGAACTTTTATTTGTCAATCTAAGTACACCAGAAATTTGTTGAAGAAATTTGGAATGCAAGACTATTCAAGTGCATCCACTCCTATGGCCACTGCAACAAAATTAGATAAGGATACTCGTATATCAGTAGATATTACTGATTACAGAGGTATGATTGGCTCACTACTCTATCTAACTGCAAGTAGACCTGATATCATGTATGCTACCTGTCTTTGTGCAAGATTTCAAGCAGATCCAAGAGAACCTCACTTAACAGCTATGAAAAGAATTTTCAAGTACCTTAAGGGTACATCTGATCTCGGATTGTGGTATTCTAGAGAATCAGACTTTAAGATAATAGGTTACTCAGATGCAGATTTTGCAGGGTGCAAAATTGACTAGAAAAGCACAAGTGGAAGCTGCCAATTTCTTGGAGGCAGATTGGTTTCTTGGAGGCAGATTGGTTTCTTGGTTTAGCAAGAAACAAAAGTCAATTTCAACATCAACTGCAGAAGCATAATACATTGCTGTAGGAAGCTGTTGTGCACAGATTCTTTGGATGAAGAATCAGTTACTGGATTATGGGTTAACATATTCTAAAATCCCTATTTATTGTGATATTAAAAGTGCTATTGCTATGACAGGTAATCCAGTTCAACACTCAATGACAAAGCACATCAGCATAAGGTACCACTTCACAAGGGAACATGTGATGAAGGGTACAGTGGAATTGCACTTTGTTCCAACAGATCAATAACTAGCAGATATCTTCACAAAACCACTGTGTGAAGCTACTTTTACAAGATTGGTAAATGAACTTGGAATGGTTTCAGGTTCTTTCTCTAAATCTGCTTAGTTTATGTTCTGATACATCAGACTTTATGATCAGTATTTACAGATATTACTATCTTTGTGTATTCTGTGATTAAATTGAAATTTTCTTAAGTGTTGATTGTTGTCTGATGTGAATTTCTAAACTTTGATAGTGATATGAATGTTTCTGTGACTATTCAATCCAATGAGGATAACTGTACTAGATGTTGACCTAGTAGTCTTTAATATACTAATAATCCCAAGTTTGAAGTAATTGTTTATGTGGAAATTTTTAACACAAATAAATTCTGATATTGAGCTTGGTTAAAGTTTAATTTGTGTATCTTATTACTAAGTCAAAAACTAGGATAGTGCTTCTTCTCTGTTAAGTTCTGATGTTAGTAAATCTGATGGATGTACTAAGTGCAGCTAAGCCTCATTTATCAAAAGAAAAAGAAAAGAAAATAAATAAATATCAGATACTCCTTTGAGATCTAGAGTAAAAATGTGGATGGGAAGACCCAAGTGCATTGCTGGTATTAAGTAATATGCATTAGAAAAGCAAAATAAAATTTTCTTGGCAACTTTTCACATTCTCTAATTACTGGAGAAATACTCTTATAACAGCATAAATTCTGATAAGCAGTCGTGACTCACTTACACTGAGAAGCCATTGTAAAAAGGAATTTCAAAAGATGCATAGAATGAGCACAAAACAGTTCAGGTGGACTCATGCATGAACTCATTCTATAGTAGACTTCAGAATAATGACAAATTTTGAGCAAAGTTCTTAGTTATGCCTTATTTCTAAGATGTACTGAAGTGAATCAGACTTTACTCTTTGTCTGATATTTAGCTTATTGTACACACATACACTTCATATGAATGATGAAAATTACTGTGGTGATCAATGTTGTTTTAGATAAACAGTTTTAGTGTAAGTTGCATAAATTCTAAGGACAAGTTCTGATGAAAGCTCTGATGATTAAGTTCTGTTGTAACCATATCAGTATTTCTGTGAAGAATTACAGAAATAAACATTCACTTTTCGAGTTAAGGAGCCATATTCTGATGATTTTTAAATTCTGATAATAATCAAGTTCTGATGCTGACGTGGCAGTATTTATTTACTTGATTTATTTTTGGTCATTACTTGAACGGTCATATTTTTACAGAATATCGGTTTATGTGAGACAAAGCAGTAATAATCATTTGTTTAGTGGGAACAGTTTTTTTTTAAAACTGAACGTGCAATGTAATCATTACTTATTTACCGTGCCCATTAACTTTTGCCTTAACTGCTGCATGGATGACAGGTGTAAAGGTCTGTTCCACTTCTCAATAACTGCTATCACGTGGGTTGTCTAACTAAAAGAGATAAAAGATTTTCAAATCTTTTATTCACATATCTATTATATTCACTCTCTCTTTTTCTTATTCTCTCATATTTACTGACGGTTTTCTATACAAACATTTCATCAAACACCTTTCAGGCAAACTATTTTCTCACTTATTTTTGATGGCGCCCAAGGATTTAATTGTTGATGGAGCCAAGTTTGTACCAAATAACTATGCTGTAATCCTGAACAAGGCTGAAGCTCCATTAGATCTGCACTTTGTGCAAGATTTCTTAGCTAATAGTGAGATTGGGTACGCTTTGACCCAACCTCAATCTATTTCAAGCAAACAAGTGCTGACGTTTTGGCGAACTGGGCTATTTGATAATGGTGGTGTTGCTGGTTCACCAAGCATCATTTTTACATCAGGAGATGTCGAGCATGTGGTTACTCCAGGAGCAGTTTGTAAAGCTCTCCACTTACCTGAAGGTTGTACATTCTCAACAATGGAGGATCCTGTTTTACAATAGCTTATGGCCAGTCTGGGCTATGAGAAAAGTTTGGGAAAGCTGGGTCAACTGAAAAGATCAAATATCAGAAAGGAATGGAACTTTTTCTTTGATTGTATCACTAAGGCATTCTCCAATAAATGCTCCAACTTTGATGTTATTCCCATCATGAGTCAGCAAATCGGGTATGCCCTTATCCATCAAACTCATTTTAATTTTGCAAGTGTTGTGCTAGGTTTTATAGGGGATAGGATGACAGAGGATAGGAATGTAGTATACTTTGCTAGATTCTGTCAGCTTAAATATACTTTTTTGTTCTGCTGATGAGCCCCAACTAGCCAGTGATTTAATTCCACCCTTTAAGCTTGCAAAAAGGGCTTTTAATGATTTGTTAAACGCTGACAATAAGAAACAAGTACTGAGACCCTTACAGATTCCTGAGTCAGTAAAACAAATCTTGGTAAATGCTGATCCACAAACTTATACATCTGTCTATCCTGATGTCCAACCCACCAACTCATCACAACCAACCCAACAGCCATCAGAACATACCATCTCTCACCAACCTCAAACTTCTCAACCTCAACCAACTCAACCCTCTATCAGGACATACTACAAACTAACACAGTCATCTCAACCAAAACCTTCAGCACATCCCGTAAAGCCTTCATCTTCAAAACCCAAGAGCTAAGATAGTACCTCAGTCTCAACAGAAGAGAAGGAGAATTATTCTAAGAGATGAGTCAGATGATGAGGAACATGTTCCAATATTAGAATCTGTTGATGTGGAAGCTGAGAAGATCTCTTCTCAGAAAGATACTGAAACTGGGAGTTCTAGGCCCCTCAAAAGGCTTAGAAAGCTAAATTCTGATGATGAAGCTCCCAAAATCTCAACTTTAGCAAAGAGACTTAAAAAGCAAAGAGCCAGGAGGGTTGTAAGTGAATCATCACACTCTGAAGAAATCCTGGAAGCAGCAGCTAAGGAAAGGGGTCAGGAATCTCTGATCCCAACAGAACCTATAGTAATTGAATTACTTCCCACTGTTGAATCAAACTTTACTCAAGATCAAAAGTCTCCTATTCAAGAGCAAGAGGATATTCCAGAGCAAGTGCCTACACCTCCTGTGTCTCCTATATTTGATCTAGTACATGTTGAAGACCCAGGTACAAGTGCTGAAATAGACATACATAACTTGGTTGTGCCTGAGGTTCTGTACTTGGAAGCTCCACCAACTCAACTCACTCCACCAACAACACCACTTCTAGATGCTGATTTCAATGCAGATATTCCAACAACACCAGTTCTGAATCTAGATGATGAAGATCAGATTTTAGGTGGGCATCAAAATTTGGATGTTGATCAGAACTTATTTGCAGATCAGAATTTAGAGGATGATGTTGAAGCCTCTATAGCCTCACATACTGTTATTTTATCAGAGGATGCTGATACTGCAGGCTCTAAAAGTTCTGTTGATGACAATGCTGAATCTACTGGTGAAGCTGCTCCTAATCTAGATGCTGATGCAGCTGGTCCTTCTGGACATGCACCTCAACAAATAGTTAATAAAGCTAATTTGATCAAGAAGTTTGTTAGAGAGGATGCACCAGTACCTTGGAGTGAAACTCCTAGAGGAAATGAGTGGACTAAGGAATGGAACACAGTTAGTTTTGTTCCTACTGAAAAAATTCTTGCTGAGCACCCGGCTAAGGCTGATGAAATGCTGATAAATTATGATTTCAAGGCACAACTGAGAGTTACTGCATTGAGTACTAGGCACCTTCAAGGTCAACACTCAATAACTCATGACAAGGTGAACAAAATTCAAGAATCACTGATCCAGCAAGATATGAATACAAAATTGGAAAAGTACAGATTTTTCAAGCCAGCCTTTGACCGAATTGGGTATATTGAAAAGACTCAGGAGAAGCAACAAGATTAGATTTCTGAAATTCTAAAGAATCAAGCTTCTCATCAAACTCAACTCAATAAGATCCAATCCTCAGTGGAATTGCTTGTCTCTCTTCTTCTACCCGCTGATGCCAAAAAGGGGGAGAAAGTGATTAAGTCCAAATGCAAATCTAGTCAAGTACTGAAGGATAAGGATGATGGAAATGATGACCAGGGAAACTCTAAAAAGGGTAGAGGTCATGGTCAAGGTAAAGGTTCTTCATCAAGGACAGCTGGAACTTCTATACAGAGAACAGGCTCTAATGCTGATAGAAGAATAAGTTCTGGTAAACAAGTTCTGACAAATCCTGATGTTCCTACACAGGGTGAAAGTCAAGAGTTTATGCAGAAACTGAAGCTCAAGGGGAAGGAAAAAATAGTTTACTATCAAGACCTTAAGTTACAGAAGCTGGATGAAGAAATTTCAAAGAGATTATTTCTTAAAGAAAATCCAGGAATGGACTTTGAAAGTCTAAGAAAGAAGAAGCCAGACTTAAAGCAGAAAATGTCAAATCCAAGTCTAAAGCTTCTATTGTTAAAAAAACTTCCAAATCATAAGGGTATTGTGATTAATGAAAAGACAAATTCTGAGGCAACCAAAGCCAAATCACAAGTGGAGGTAGATCCAAGATCCAAGGGCAAAACAAAAATTGATGAACCTGTAAAGGTATACATGCCAATCATGGATGAAAAAATAATTAATGATGAAGATGCTAGTCTGATTTTGAAGAAAAAGGATATTCAAACAACCTCTGACAGAGCTCATGTTGTTCAAGATCAGGACTTAGTAAAATCTGATATTACAGTGAAGCAAGCAACCTCTGACATAGCTCAAGTTGGCTTGATATTAGAAGATAAAGAAAAGGAAACCTCTGACATTGCTCATGTTAAACCTTCAAAGATGCTACTACCTGGATTCACAAAAGCTCAACAGACTCAACCTTTGAAGACTACATCAAGTGGTTTTGAAGCAAGAGTCATTCAAGGAAAGGAAGCAAGAGACAAATCAGGATTGAGTAGTTCTAAAGAGAAGAGAATACACAACACTACCAATGATCCAACTTCCTTAAGTGAACCAGGAGTAGGAGCAACTCCTGAAAGATTGAATCAACTTGAATCTGTACAAATGGTTTACCACACTTATTTGAAAGAAGATATCATGTTATACTTTATGACAGATGGGAGGGTATTCCAGATCAGGAAGAATGTTATTCCATTGAAGTATTTTGAAGAACTGGAACATGTTCTATTTCTACTTCAAGTGAAAAATAGATCAACAGATGGTGCTGCAGGTTATTTAAAATCAAATATTCAAAGACAGAAGAGGCTTTACTCTGTAAAGTCTGACAGCCCATATTGTCCTAAATACAGATCTCAAAGTGAAGATATTGTTGAAATGAAGCCTAATACTGAAAAAATCATCACTACATTTTCTGGTATTAAGGGACTTGAATTCAATCTAGAGTCTGATAAAGCCTATATCATCAGACTGGATCAGGATATAAGAAAAGCTAAAATAAATGATCTCAGGGCTGCTATCTTTCAAACTGGTGAAGATACAGTTGAACTGAAAAATGCTAAAAGGAGGATGGTCAATGAACTTGAATATGCTGAGAGAAGTCTGTTGAAGAATTATCTCAGAACAACTCCTGACATCAAAGAGATCATAAATTGAAGCCAAGTCAAAGATCTACAACTGCTTAAATTCTGAAGTGTATACAGACTGAAGCTGATATCAGACTTTAAGGATGGTAAAGCTACAAGGACTGTAAGTTGTAGTTATCTAGTCAAATTCTCATGCATTTGTACTTAATGTTTTTGACATCATCAAATATCTGTTAAACTTGTATATTATGCTAATTTACAAGTTGGGGGAGATTGATAGATATATTTGTGATATCATGTCTAATGATGATTTGTGTTCAGTTTTTAGATCTTACTTAACTGAAAATCGGTACTTATACTAAAGTCAGGACTTAAGATATCAGAACTTAAGTTATCAGAACTTAAATTATCAGAAGATATTTATCAGGAGATAATATCAGGAATTAAGGAGACTTTCAGATAAGGAAGGCGGCTGATTGAAGGAAAGAAGATCGAGACTAAAACAAGAAGAGATATGCATGAAGAAGAATTCTATGAAGAATAGAATACTTGGAAGAAAAGATAACTAGTTGACATATTTTAGGATACAGAATTATATTCTATATTAATTAGAAGATTATCTTGTAACTGTGTGTCTATATAGACACAACATAGGGTTTACACTATATGTGTTATCAAATTCGAGAATATTATTCATTGTAACCCTAACAGCTCTCGTGATATTTGTTCATCACTGAGAGAGGACGATTCCATTGTAATACTGTTTTATTAATAATATTATTCTGTGTTTTATACTTGTGTTCTTAATTCGATTTGATTGTGCTAGACACTGTATTCAACCCCCTTCTACAGTGTGTGTGACCTAACATTATTTAATCTCAATTAGCTCATTTGTGCGATTCTGTTTATGTTCTTTTCCAGTTAAGAAGGAACCGGTTGGTAGCGAGGATCCCCAATCAAGTGTGCGAGCTAGGATTCCAGTTTGAGCGGAATAAGCTAGCTGAATACTTTTGTAATAGTTTAAGTTTGAAAGTTTGTAAGAATATTTAATATCCAGATGTAAGTTTAAATAGTTGGGATTTGGAACGTTTGTAATATAAGTAAGTTGTGGCTTGTGTGCATACTTTAACCTATTTCGATCCGTGTATGAAGGTAAGTAGGGTCACTGTATATAATTATTATCTTTATTATTGTCATAATCAGGTATATGTATTGTGTGTGTTGTGGACCCCAAACTTCTGACCCGGGTTTGGAGGGTGCGACACGTTTTCTACAACTCACATTCCTGGAAAGTCAACTCAGGAGCAAAAAAGCAAAACTGGAGACACCAGGAGTAAAGAGATCAGAAGCAGACTTTAAAGCTGCTGAAGTTTTATATGCTTACAGGCTCAATGACAAGATGATCAGGGATCCAGAGAGGGACATGAAGAAGGTTAAAAGAGCTTATCATGAGATGGTATTTATAAATGGAAAGGCATAAATAAATCTTCTAAAAGATAGTGAACCTATCATTAGCACCGATAATGAAGGGGATCTAGTCTTTGAGATTAATAAAATAAAGACTAAGATCAAGGATTTCAGAACAAGCAGATTAGAAGCAATACAACAAGCCTTGATGGATGTCAAACTTTCCATATGTAAAGAAGACAAGGTTGCTCTGATTCTCATCATAAAGATACTTAATGAGGTGGTGGAAGAAGAATCGATCAATGACACTAAGGGAGTACGAGGACTTCCTAAAAGGATAATAGTCTTCGTAAAGGCAAAAAGATCTACTCTGTTGTTTGAACTTATTCTTAAGTGCTCCAAAATCAGATATCTCCAGTTGATGCTTAATGAACTAAATAATCCACCTCCCATTAGTGCACTTGAAATTGAAGCTCGTTGTAACAACCCAAATCCGGGGTCAAGATTTGGTGTCACTAAACAAAATTTCTCATAATATAAAATAATATACAAATGACCCCTTTAGTTTCGCATCGTTTACAGGTTATGCTATGAAACAAGAATCTAACATTCTACAATTCATAACAACTAAAATACAAGATTAAATACCTTTGTACTAATTCCCTTATCTTATTTTTCTAACATCTTCATCCTCTTGCAGCGGATATCTTTCCAACTTCTGATGTCTATTAAAAGCTATTCACTTTTATCCTCATTCGTGTCTGAAAGAAATAAGAATTTACAAAGCAAGTGTGAGCCAAAAATGCCCAACAAGTATATAACTAATTTCCAGGTATCAATATCAGAGAAATTTTCCGGATAAAATCTTTAAATAATTTATAAACATTTTTATTTATTTGAGGTAGTTGAGCAAATAAAAATTGGTCGTTACCAGCCTTTAATTATCAATCAGAAATGATGAGCAATTCCCAGATTCATCTTCTGAATCAGGGTCTATCCGGTTCTGTAATCATGAAACTTTTTGAGAGAGAATATCGTTAATGGAGATCAACAATGAATTAGACTGGACAATAGTGTAACGTTCACACTCATACCCTGCTGATTAGTCAGGATATAGTATAGATCTATATCTACTTGTATAGATCCATTCATGTGCCCAGAAACTATGGCCCAAGGGTCCGGTCCATCCCCGGCCTATAGGGTCCAGCTCAACACTGACCCTCATAGTAACCGTCCAGCCCGTAGAGTATTTTGATGTCAAATCATTTTGATTTCAGAACATCCCGATTCAGGGTTCACAAATGACCCGGAAGAATATATAATTGCTCAAGAGATCAATCGATAATATAGAAACAATAATGAAAGGGACTTGCATAATTAAGAGTAATTGTAGCGAAATATAAAACATGTAACTATTCTGAAATTAGAATAAGAATGAAGCAATTGCAGTATATTACGAGAAAGTTTAGGAATACTTGCCTTGATAAGCATTAACTACTATTACTGGTTTACTTTGGTTCGACTTGAATATTCGGCTTTATCGTCAAACTACTACCCTATTCTAGATACGATCCCAACACTCAGACCCTTCGATTGGAACCTTGCTAAGCTCGACGACTAACCACTATATCATTCTTAGTCCGATATCAATCCTCGGGTCTTCCGATTAGGAACTACAGGGTTGAAATACCTTAATTTAGGTAATCGTTTAAACTAAACATAATATCACTATCACTTCTACCCATACGATTTCATATCCCGACTCATATTTATATGTATTATTGAAATGCACATAACAATTATGGTTCACATCTTCGAATCTTGGTTCGGTATTTGTTTTCGAAAAGTACGTATACTTGTCGTTTCGAATAATAGGATAATCGATTGTTTATAAAATATGTTGCCACAACTTGTAATTGGTTTCGTATAATATAGTTATATATATTCCCGTTCGACGTCTCCGATAATTATGGGTTACGTTCCCGTATTTTCGGAATTAATTTCCCGAAAATCGGGCAGGGTCTCCTTTGTTTATCGGCCTACCTGCCGAAACAATTTGACTTCAATCACAATCATTAACAACCAATCCATTTCACAATCCCAAACACCGATACAACTTTCAAAATTTAACAATCATTTTCGTTTCGAAATTAATTTTACAACTAATTTTATTTATTTATAATTTAGGACTCAGAATTAATAATCATTGTCCACCGTCAGCTCGCCGAGGTTCATCGCCGACGGCGATAAAATTTGCGGGTTTCCGTTTATCGGACGTCCTGCATGAATTTCACCGATTAATACAATTTATTCTATATCACGGAACAATAATCAAATAAACCCTACAGAAAATAAAATAAATCAATAAATAAAATCAGTCCAAAGTAATTAAGCGAACAACAACACATATTCGAGGACAACACAGACGCAGCGCGTAGGAACCAACCGCTGCCTCACCTCGCCGACATCCGGGAAGTGGCAACGGAAACAAGAAACCCCGACACGCACGCGTACACACGCAACACAACATACACACATACTATACACACGGACACAACACAGTACGGGACTGAGGTAATTAACGGAAAACGGAAACGGCGCCGGAATAACTCACCAACCGGAGAGAACCGGGGAGGGGAAAAAGGGGAAACAGAGAGGGATGGATACAGGAAGAAGGAGAGATTGAGAGATTATTTGAGAGAGAGAAATCGAGATGAGAGGGAGAGAGGCTGCGAAGAGAGACGCGATAGAGAGAGAGAGGGTGAGATCGAGGAGAGAGAGAGAGCTACACAGGGGATAAAATGAAAGAAGTAGTAGTTATCTGATTAATTATTCCATAAAAATATGTACTTGCACCGACATGAACCAATTTTAACGAATAACTACGGGTAAAATTAATCCCGTAATTTACCAAAATAGTTTTAAAAATATCATAAATAATTCAAAGTTACTGAAAATAAAATTTTCATAATTTTTAACTTATTTTTGAATCACACTGTATACCTGTAATTAACAATTTTAACGAACCAATTACGGGTAAATATAATTCCGAAACTTAGCAAAATAATTTTAAAATTCTCAAAATATTCTAAACTTAATAAAATATAAGTTTTATAATTTTTTTGAAGCATTTCTGAATTTAATATTAAATTTACACTTAAATGCAATCAGAAAATCATTTTGAGTCAAATAATTGATAAAATATTGATTTCTAAATTTTTTAAATTCCTAAAAATATAAAATAAAATTATAAAGCAGAAAAAATAATTTTGAATTAATAATAACTCCTAATTAGTTAAGAGTTATAATTCATTTTTCTACTTTCTATATAATATCTCTTGTGGCTGATTTTTAAGATAAGACTTTTACGAAAACCCTAGCCACCAAGAGAAAAGATGGAGAAAGCAAAAAGAAACGAGTTTGTGCTAGTACATATCCAATCCTTGAGTTCAAGCATTTGTGTGGATACCGATAGAGCGTAGATCGTGAGAGCGTGATGCGTGATGATTGAACAATCTTTGGATCTCCATTATTCAACCAATTTTTAATGCTTCTTAAGGTAAACAATCCGATCTACGAATTAAATATATGTTTTTTTCGCATGGATTCTGCGGTGGATTTTGAAAATTCTGGTTTTTCACATTTTTGATTTTACTGTTTCCGTTGTGTTTATGTGATCGAGACCCTTCAAGAAGCACACCTGAATTTGGTGGCACAAACTCAGGGGGAGAAGGAGATGATAGTTCTGTAAGTTATTCGAACATTGAAGAAAATGTAGACAACTCTAGTCAACAAGATTATACCAAAAAATGGGATATGAGTCACACAAAAGATGCTATAATTGGTGATCCAAATGCTGGAGTTAGGATTAGGAGTGCCATTGCAAATAAATGCTTGTGTGCATGCTTCTTGTCTCAAATTGAGCCTAAGAAAACTGAGGAAGCTCTACTTGATCCTAGCTGGATAACTGTTATGCAAGAAGAGCTAAATCAATTTGAAAGGAATAAAGTTTGGGAATCGGTTCCTGCACCGAAGAACAGAAGTATCATTGTAACAAAATGAGTGTATAGGAACAAAATGGATGAAAATGGAACTGTGACAAGAAATAAAGCAAGACTGGTTACCAAAGGCTACTCACAAGAAGAAAGAATTGACTATGATGAAACTTTTGCTCCAGTTGCAAGACTTGAAGCAATAAGAATTTTTCTTGCATTTGCTGCACATTCAAATTTTAAGGTGTATCAAATGGATGTAAAATATGCATTCATTAATGGTGAATTGGAAGAAGAAGTTTATGTGCAACAACCACCTGGCTTTGAAGAGCCAGAATTTCCAAACTTTGTTTATATACTGTTGAAGGCTTTTTGTGGATTGAAGCAAGCACCCAGAGCATGGTATGACACATTGTCAGAATTTCTACTTAAGTATGAATTTACTAGATGGACAATTGATAAGACTCTATTTTACAAGCAACATGGTAATGACATTATCCTAGTTCAAATTTATGTGGATGATATCCTTTTTGGTTCTACTAATAAAAAGCTGTGTCAAAGATTCTCAAGACTCATGCAAAGTCTATATGAAATGAACCTGATAGGAGAGCTAAGTTACTTCCTTAGCTTTCAAGTTAGTCAAAGAAGTGATCGCATCATTATTAGTCAAACCAAGTATGTCAAAGGTTTGTTGAAGAAATTTGGAATGGTTGACTGCTCACCTGCATCAAGCACCTATGTATACAACTACCAAGTTGGATGAAGATAATAAAGGAAAAAGTATAGACATCTCAGGTTATAGAGGAATGATTGGATCTTTGTTGTACTTAACTTCTAATAGACCAGACATCATGTTTGCAATATGTCTGTGTGCTAGATTTCAAGCAAATCCTAAAGAATCACATTTGATGACTGTCAAGAGGATTTTCAAATATTTGAAAGGAACAACAAACTTGGGATTGTGTATTCTAAGGAAACCGGTTTTGAAGTTGTTGGATACACATATGCAGATTTTGCTGGATGCAGGGTAGACATAAAGAGTACAAGTGGAAGCTTTCAATTCATTGGTCAACGACTTGTATATTGGTACAGTAAGAAATAATAATTTGTGTGAACTTCCACAGCTGAGACTGAATATATAGCTGCTAAAAGTTATTGTGCTCAAGTGCTTTGGATTAGAAATCAATTAATGGAATATGGATAGTGTTACATAAGATTCCAATTATGTGTGAAAATACTAGTGCCATATATATTGTTCTTAATCCAGTTAATCATTCTAGAAATAAGCACATTGATGTAAGGTACCATTTTATTAGAGAACATGCTGCAAATGGTACCATTGAGCCTATTTTTGTTCTAACAGAAAAACAATTAGTTGATATTTTAATTAAACTTTTGGATGAAGTAACTTTCACTAGACTTGTAGGTGAAATTGGCATGTTAAATTCTTCATCCTTAAAGCAAACTCAGTTAATGTGTTGCAGTAGATTAATTTCTGATAAATCAAAATTAATTTGATTTAATTGGTATATGATTTATAAATATTTCAGGATTCTCTATATATTTAATTTTCAAAATTCAAATCTAACTTGGAATTTTTCTAATTCCAAGTAAATCTGTCTAAATGTTAATTTACATTTTTAATATATGAAATTAATATAAGACATAATTGAGAAAGAACAAAAGTATGTAGAGAATTGAGTTCTCGATAAGTCTAAATGACTTCTCGATAAGTCATTTTAAGACTTCTCGAAGAGTTCTCAATAAGTCTTTTCCATGAATTCTCGATGGACTTTTCGATAATCCTCTTTATGACTTCTCGATAAGCATTGTAGAGATCTCGATATACTTATATTTATGGAGTTCTCAACAAGTTCAAATTTTAGACTTCTTGAAATCTCAGAACTGGAATAATTTAATTTAATAAATTATTTCCGGAAAATACTTTTGATATAAAATCCATTCTAATTTTATGTTATTTTACTCAATATAAATTGGAATAATTATGTCCAATAAGGACAAACTGGATATTTGTACAACATCTCGATAAGTCACTTTCTAGTTCTCGATAAGAGTCAGGATATTGACATCTCGACATGAGCACTTTAGGTCATGTGACTTCTCGACAAGAAAATATCAACCGTTTATTCCTTACTTCTCGACAAGTCGTATCTCTAGCCTATAAATACCCAGACATCTCGACATAACCCCTCTTTACGTTCTCGAGATACCAGTTGACCTAATTTCTGCAAATCTTCACCATTCTTAACTGTTACAAGCTCTTTCTTCCTCTAAACACTTACCCACTCAAACTCAAACTCTTTCAATGCCTTCCAATAATGTTAGAGATTTTATCCCAAAAGCGAGAACCAACTACTTAACATTTGTTGATGCAAACCAAGCTCCTGATAATTTCAAGTATTTTGTGAGATTCATTGCTAATTCCTATCTCTCAGGGACCTTGACTGCTAACCCTGTGCTTTACCTGGATGTGTTGAATGAATTCTGGAACTCTGCAGTTATCAACACTATTGTCTATGAAAATCAAGCTGTATCTTTGATGGCGAACTACACAATTCAGGGTGTAGCTATGGGATTCAATGTTAATGATGTCAACAAAGCTTTGGGTATTCCTACAGACAACATAGTGGAGGTTCCAACAACACAGAAATTGGCTAAGTTTACGGACTTCATCAACTACATTGAGAAGATTGGCATGTCCAGGTTGAACAAAAAGAACCTAAGGAGAGAATGGTCTTTTATATTTGACTCTGTCATTAAAGCATTCACATGCAGAAAAACTAGCTATGACAATATCTTTAGTGTAGTACAAAAGCTGGTGTACTCCATGGCTTACAACAGATAGCTCAATGTTGGAAGCTTGATCCTGGAAGAACTGAGCACAAGGCTAACAATGCCTTTGGTAAGTAGAGGTAAGGAAATTTTATTCCCTAGATTTATAATATCCAATTTAAACAATAAAGCAGCTAACATTCATATGCTTGATGGTATAGATAGAAATCAAATAGGCATTTGTAAACAGGTGTCTAAAGTTCTATTTGGCTCACTAACTACAAAGAATCAAGTAAAGGTAGCTCTAAATATCACTGACTTCATGTTTGAGAGATTTAGAACTTATCCTTACCCTATGCCTGATATGAGATCAAGTGTAATATCTAGTACATTTATGTCCTCTGCACCTGTAGAAGGAACCAAACAGGATAGCACATAGGGGCCTTCCACAACTGAGACCTCTTCTTCAATAAAATTAGCTGCTAGGAAACTAACTACTTCATCCTTTCAATAGGATGGAGTTAGTAAAATTAAGAGAAAGCAAATACCTTTAGTAGTTGTTACTGAGAGTGGTGAGGACCAAACACAAATTGAGTCACCCTTGGTCAGAAAGCCAAAAAAGCAAAGGAAGGTTACATTGACCACTCAAATGGCCACCTCTGCATCTTTTCAAAAAGATACAGTTGTAAGAAAGGGGCAACAACAGACTTTAGTTGCACCTTCTTAACAAGGTGTCACTATTAAATCAAGCATTCTTTCTAATTCACCCTGTAAAGAGTCTGCACCCCCTCTTGAGCACTCTCAAGACGGTGAAAGAAGTCATGTGATTGGCACACACAAAGAGAGAACATCACTTGTGTAATAACCCCAATTTTTGGAAATTTTTGAAACCCTTATGAATAGTGTTTTTGCTGAATGAGAAAACTTTTCATGCCACGCTATGTAGGGGTTCTGTTATTGATCTTATGGGATATTATTAGTACTCTATGTGGTATATAAGTGTATGTAAAGATCGTCAGAATCCAATTCCGAACACTTTGATTTTTCCCGGAAATCCACAATATACGGAGAGAATTGAGTATAAGGTAACAGGATAAAAAGGATTTAAATTAAAGGATTATAAGAGAGGATCATAAAAGGAATACAATGTATTGAGAAAGGTTAAGGGGACCTAAGTAATAAGATCCCGGGTATGATCCTTCAAACGATAAATGAAAGCGAAAGTTAAGCGAACCGTATAACAGATCAGCGGTCATTAGGCAACGATTAGGAAGTTAATCAAAGGGATTAATGGGAATGATGTCATCCAACCAATAGAAAGAAGACAAGGAAGGAAGGATGACATCATGAGGATGAGGTAAGCATGACATCTGAAGGAAGGAGGTGTGGTTGAATAAGAACCACATAAATTCAAGGGCAAGGTAGTAATTTGCTAAATCAAATACAAATCAAGTCAACCAAGCCAAGTAAAAATCATTTCCATCAAAAAATCAAAACAACCAAGGCATGAGTTCATCTTGCTCACGGCTTTTTAGCATTTTCAAGGCATAGATTTTTCAAAATCAAAGATCAAAGCTTCCTAAATTGGTAAGAAAATTCCCTAATCATCTTCATGCTTAGTTATGGCTATATCATGAGTTTAAGCCATTAATTCTTTCTCTAACTTCTTCATTTAATCAATGAAGAAGACAATGAATAGTGTTTTCAAGATTTTTAACTTGAAGTTTGTCTTGTTTTCTTGAAGATCCAAGCTTTCTTAAAACTTCTCCAAGCTTCTTAAGGCTTCCTAGCTCCACCCACCACTTCAAGGAAGGTATACCATTTCCAAACCCTAGGTTCATATATATTATAAGGTGATTTTGATGAGTAGGATGTTATTGTAGCTTGTTGTTATGATTTAGAGTTTGAGATTTGGTATGGTAGTGAAATGGAATGGTAATTGTTGTGGTTTTGATTTAAAAGAACTTAAGCATGATTAAAGTTAAGTTTAAGCATAAGTATAAATGATTAAATTGGATTGGTTGGGGTTGTTATGATGTGATAAGGATGGATGTTGGTTGTATGTTGGATTTGAGGTTGATTTGGGTTGTTTGTGAATGGGTTAAAATTTGGAAATCACGTAAACATAGTCGTCGTAACGTCCGATTTTCTTTGGACTGTTTTTGTGCATAGCATTAGGACCCGAGAACACCCTGCTAGATTGTGACCACTGCCATGTTTAGATAGCTCATGTTACGAGCTTCGTTTTGACATGTAGTTCGTCCGATTCCGATTTACGGTTTAGGAGAAACGACCGTTTCAAGTAACGACGTTTCGCGGACGAAACTTTTTCCCTCGCCTTACTTTGGAATGTAGGTTAAAGACCAAAAAAGGGTGAATTAATGTATGAAACATTTATGGTAAGTGTGTTAGGCAGTTGGTAAGTCATTCGCGAAGGAATCGCTTTAAAACTCGTAAAGGTTAAATTATTAAAAATGGTGGAGCCGAGGGTACCCGAGTGACTTAAGCGAATCGGTGAGCGCAAAACAAGCGTTAGAGTCTAAGTTAGTTAAAGTATAGATTTACAAGTGACTTTGGTTTAATTCCAACTTACTTGTTGTTTATAGGTTACCAGACTCGTCCCGAGCCATTCGTAACCCCCAGTCGCTCAGGCAAGTATTCTATCCGTTATACTGTTGTTGTGATGAATACACTTGTATATGCATTATCTTGCGATAGATGCATGTTGGTTATTTAGCAAATTCTTGCGATATATTGTAGCATGTGATATGGTATATATGCATGCCTGTTTCATATTCTTGAAATATATATCTGTTGGTTCAGTTGATAATACCTATGCTAGAGGATAGCGGTAACTTGCATATACCCTTAGTATAGGGACCCAAAAGGTGAAAATATTTTCTAAAACCGGGAGTCGAGGATCCCGAGTAATCTTGTATATATGGATAAGGATATATATATATATTTATATATATATATATGGTTATAGTTTTCCAAACTATAAATCGAATAAGGTTTATTCGATAACTTTAACTTTATTTTATTATTGAATATTATTTCGAATATTATTCGAAGGCGTATGACTTTTTATTTTATTTATTGAATATTATTTGAATATTCATTTGAGGATGTATGACTCCTTTATTTTATTTAATGAATATTATTTATAATATTCATTCGAGGTATTATGACTCAGCTTATTTTATTTATTGAATATTATTTGAATATTCATTTGAGGATCTATGACTCCGATTATTTGCTGAGATATATTCTTTATTTTATTAAAGAATAAGGTGTAAATAATCAAACTTATTTTCGATTATTCAAATAAAGATAATACTTTCATATAAGTATATCTTTGGTTATTTAATACTCGTTTCAAGTATAAATTTTAATACTTCTACTTCAATTATTTTTTTATAAAGATTATTCTTTATGGGAATATTATTTAATTAATAATTGTAATAACCCCAATTTTTGAAAATTTTTGAAACCCTTATGAATAGTGTTTTTGCTGAATGAGAAAACTTTTCATGCCACACTATGTAGGGGTTCTGATATGGATATTCTGAGATTTTATTAGTACTTTATATGGGATATAAGTGTATGTAAAGATCGTCAGAATCCAAATCCGAACACTTTGATTTTTCCCGGAAATCCACTAGATACGGAAAGAATCGAGTATAAGGTAATAGGATAAAAAGGATTTAAATTAAAGGATTATAAGAGAGGATCATAAAAGGAATACAATATATTGAGAAAGGTTAAGGGAACCTAAGTAATAAGATCCCGGGTATGATCCCTCAAACGATAAACGAAAACGAAAGTTAAGCGAACCGTATAACAGATCAGCGGTCATTAGGCAAACAATTAGGAAGTTAAGCAAAGGGATTAGAGGAAGTGATGTCACCCAACCAATGAGAAGAGGACAAGGAAGGGAGGATGACATAGCAATGTGATGTAAGCATGACATAGGGAAGGAGGAGGTGTGGTTGGTTTATAACCACACAAATATAAGGTTATTAAGGTAATTAACCAAAAACAAAACAAAAAACAACCAAGCTAAGCCAAACAAATCAAAAAAACACAAAATCATTTCATTCTCATCATCTTGCTCTCGGCTTTTCATCTTTTTCAAGGGCAAGAATTTCAAAAATCAAGTTCCAAGCATTGTTAAATCACAAGGTAATTATCTAAGCTTCCTTGTACATAGATATGGATATGCTATAAGTTTAAGCTCCTAATTCCTTCACAATCTCTTCCAATAAATCAAGGAAGAAGATGGTGAATAGTAACCTTCAAGAAATAACTTTAATTTTCTTGAATTTTTATGAAAGATTAAGGTTATACAAGCAAGGATCAAGGTTCTTTTAGGCATTCAAAGCTCTTGGGTTGTGTTAGGAAGCTTCAAGGAGGTATAAACAACTTTCACCTTTAACTTATAGTTTGAACTTTGAGTTTTGATGAGTTTATGGATGGATTAATGTATATATAGAAATATCCATGTATGTATAACAAGATCCATGTATGTTAGATAGTTTGGTTGGATTTGTGGTGATTTTGGATATGAATCTTGGTTAATGGTTAATGAATCTTAAGTTATGGTTAGTAGATCATGTTTGTGGTTGAATAAGTTGGAAAACCTTGAGATTATGGACTGACTTTGCCTTGATATAAGTTGTGTTTGATGTATTGATGATGGTTGGGTGGTTTGTAGTGAATTGGTAAAGAATTTGGAGTGGTATAAATATTGGTAATCGCGTAAACATAGCCGTCGTAACGTCCGATTTTCTTTAGACTGTTTTTGTGCATAACATTAGGACCCGAGAACCCCCTGCTAGTTTATGACCACTGCCATTTTTAGATAGCTCATGTTACGAGCTTCGTTTTGATATGTAGTTCGTTCGATTCCGATGCACGGTTTAGGAGAAACGACCGTTTCAAGTAACGGCGTTTCGCGAACGATACGTTTCCCCTCGCCTTACTTTTAAACATAGGTTAAAGACCTTAAAGGACTAATTGAAGTATGAAACATTTATGTAAGGTGTAATAAGCAGTTGGTAAGTCATCCGCGAAGGAATCGCTTTAAACTCGTAAAGGTTAAATTATTAAAAATGGTGGAGCCGAGGGTACCCGAGTGACTTAAGCGAATCAGTGAGCGCAAAACAAGCGTTAGAGTCTAAGTTAGTTAAAGTATAGATTTACAAGTGACTTTGGTTTAATTCCAACTTACTTGTTGTTTATAGGTTACCAGACTCGTCCCGAGCCATTCGTAACCCCAGTCGCTCAGGCAAGTTTTCTACCCGTTATACTGTTGTTGTGATGTAAATATATGTATATGCATTATCTTGTGATATTGCATGATTGTTATTAGCAAATTTTGCGATATATTGGAGCATGCTAATATGGTATATATGCATGTCTGTTTCGTAATCTGGTTATCTATCTGTTGATTTCAATGCTTATAGTTGCATAATACCTATGCTAGAAATAAGCAAGTAGTTGCGTATACCCTTAGTATAGGGGATAAAAGGTGAACATATTTCTAAACCGGGAGTCGATGTTCCCGAGTATATATATATATATATATTTATTTATATATATATATATATATGGATATAGTTTTTAAAACTATTAATCGAATAAGGTTTATTCGATAACTTTAACTTTATTTTATTATTGAATATTATTTCAAATATTATTCGAAGGCGTATGACTCCTTTACATTATTTATTGAATATTATTTGAATATTCATTTGAGGATGTATGACTCCTTTATTTTATTTAATGAATATTATTTATAATATTCATTCGAGGTATTATGACTCAGCTTATTTTATTTATTGAATATTATTTGAATATTCATTTGAGGATCTATGACTCCGATTATTTGCTGAGATATATTCTTTATTTTATTAAAGAATAAGGTGTCGATAATCAAACTTATTTTTGATTATTCAAATAAAGATATTACTTTCGTATAAGTATATCTTTGATTATTTGCTATTCATTTCAAGTATAAGTTTTAATACTTCTACTTCAATTATTTTATAAAGATTATTTTTTATGGGAATATTATTTAAATAATAATATTCAGACATTTTCTAAATATTCTGGGGACTGATTTACTTCATTAAATCAGTTTTACTCCAAACACTCTTTAAAGTGTTTTCGAGTCTTTAAAATGATTTTCAAAAGTTAGAGCGGATCCCAAAACTATTTTTATATTTAAGATCTTCCTTTTAAAAAGGGGATTTAAATACTCGCTCAAAACCTGGGGGATCCGGCTCGGTGGTGTGTTTTATATTCGCAACAAGGTTGCTGTCTTGGTAAAAGAGTTTTTGATTACTTACCCAATATTCGGGAAGTAAAATTCTTGGAACAAGTTAATCCATTAACAGGCATCGCCTGGGAAATATCGGTGAGTTTTCCTTTCCAACTAGGTACGACTTCTTGGTGGAGCCGTATCAACAAGTTTCTACTTGGGGAAAGGGGGAAACGAGCTTTACGTTTCAGAGTCATGGATTTCATCTGAACTAGGAGTGGCGTAAGTGGTCGAGTAGCGCCGGCCCAGCCTTATTATATTGGCCCAAATGGCCTGGAAGTTCCGCTAAGGCGGTCCATTCCTTAGGAGTTCAGTGTTCGGTTGACAAGTAAATCCGACAGGTTCTCCTCTACATGTAGAAAATGGTGGGGTTGTACTACTACGACTGATCATCGTAAGTGGTCTTCCTGGCGCGGTAAACTCCCGTAATGAGTTCATCATCCAATTGGATATTTCTGCAACACTACCCAAAGCACTTCGATAGAAAGGCTACGGTTGGGCGATTGTTGAGTGTTGGCAGGGTCAAGTTTTCAAAATAATGTTTGCATCAAATGAAGTATCTCATAACTTCATTTTATTTTGATGATATTTTAAAGGTTGAATCTATTCAAGTATTATCTTGTAGTCTCGTCTATGTGATGAACTTTGGAAACTAATTATAACTTGAATGGTGGTAGTTCAAGTAGTATTTGGAAAAGATATAAGTATATTGGAGTATTTTGTAACTTCATCTTTTAAACTTATATCTAGTAAATGATTATCTTATGCATGACAAAGATTTTCAGAAAAACGTTGAGACAAGGTTAGATATATGAGATCACCTTGCAACGATATTTTTATACAGTTATACACTGGAATTCTGTGTGTATTATGCATGGAAGAGGACTTCCAATATTTTGAAAAGTATATATGTATATATATATATACTGAATATTTTGCGACTTCATCGCATTAAGATATCAACTTGGTTCATTTCTTTTGACCAAGACTTTCATGAGTATTATGAGTAGGCTCATATATTGTAAATCATTATACATATTATTTTGGTGGGCTTGCTGCTCACCCTTGCTTTATTTCTTCATCACACAACAACAGTTAGGAAAGATGGCCAGACTCCAGCAGACCCAGCGCAAGCGCGTGGGAAGCGTCCTGTGTCTTCCCGTTGATGTTGTAGCTGCTATAGCTGCAGAGGTAGATCTATTGTAGATCAGACCATCTACTTTTGAGAATCAATTATGTATAATTATAACTTGTGGCAGATAATGGCAATTAACTGTAAATTTATCAAGTAATCATTTTGGGTTGTAATAACTTTTAAATTGTGGATTCAAAGACTTGTACTTATTTAAATTTCATCTCTGAGACTATAACGGGTTGTGGTGTGTGTTAGTGTGGGGTCACAGCATAAGGTTATTTATTAATTAAGTGAAGTGATATTGTGGAAAGAAAGACCGTGACGACCCGGATCCCCGACCCCGGATCTGGGGGTGTTACAGAAATGGTATCAGAGCTAAGCGTTATAAACCTCAGAGATGATGGGACGTTAAGATAATAAGTTCACTAAGATAATAAGAACTCTTGCCAAGTTCATAGTCGGACTACCTAACGTAGTACTGACAGTTAAAACCCTTATGGGAACCCTTATAAATGTAGCAATAGAAGCGTAGTTCGTTATCGTATATGGTAGCGGGACTCCGAACCCTGAAGTTGAGGAACAACATCGCGATGATATTTTATTAGTTATTGGAGATCAGATTGTGGATCCGATAGAGTGTCCTAATGCAGGACCGGATGATGTTGATATTGAGGATGTTGTCCTAGTAGGGATAGTTGTTGAGAAGGACCCCATGGAGGATCCTGACAGGATTGGATAAAGGACCACTGATGAATTAATGACCATGGTTTGGTCGACTACCAGAGGTAGGATTGGCCGGTCACTACCAGAGGTTCGTTCAAGTTGTAAAGATAGTAGCCCCTTTAACGCGGCTTACTCATAAGACTGAGAAGTTCGAATAGACAGAGAAATGCGAGAACAGCTTTCAAAAACTGAAGCAGAGGTTGGTGATGGCCCCTATGCTGGCGTTGCCGGATGGAAAAGGAGATTTTGTGAAGTGTAGTGACGCTTCACACAAGGGCTTAGGGTGCGTGCTTATGCAGCACAGCAAGGTAATCGCGTACATGTCAAGACAATTAAGGTAATATGAAATTCGATATCCCCGCTCATGAGCTTAGGCTCGTGGCAATAGTTTTACCCTAAGGATTGAAGGCACTACTTGTATGGAGAGAAGTGCGAGAATTACCTAAGCCATAAGTGCTCTAGTACATTCTTACGTAGAAAGAGCTCAACATACGCCAGAGGAGGCGGTTAGAGCTAATCAAGAATTATGATTGGCAGATTCTTTATCATTCGGGGTAAGCCAATATGGTGGCTGATGCCCTTAGTAAAAAGGAGAGACTCAAGATGATAATGTCTTTTGGAGAGTTTATAAGAGATTTTGAGAAAATGGAAATAGTAGTGAAGGTAACCGGAGCCGGTACCGAAAAGCTGTTTGAGATAGCAATACAGCCCGAATTATTGGAAAAGATCATATTGTGCCAGAAAAAGTTATGAATGAAGGCAGAGAGCCAACAAATAGATAAGAGGTTAATATCGAGAAAGATGATAAGGGAATAATGAGGTATTCCTATAGAATTTGGGTTCCGAAAGTTCAAGAGCGTAAGGATGAGATCTTAGACGAAAGCTAGTTTGAGGAATAAGATTTAGAGCAAACCCTGAACGTGATAGTCAGGGAGGTCGCCATCAAGATAGAAGGAACCCATGACATAATGGAGTGGAAAATGAGGATTTTAAATTAAAAGATGACCCCAATTATGGGGAGTAGGATGAAACATTTCATACTAAGGAAATAGAAAGTCGAGTAAGGAAAGGAGACCCGAGACGGTACTCCTATACGGCAATTCATGGACCTGTCTAGACAGAACTTATATTTTATTCCCAACCACCACCTTGAGGAAACAATGTGGTGTGAAATTCTTTCATGACCTTTAAATCACTAAGCTCTCAGAGTTCCAAGGAACAAGCTGACCCAGTCGAGGCAAGAGCCTGGCTAAAGGAAATATAGGAATCATTTGAGATTCTAAATGATTGACGAATCACAAAAGACTATTTTTATCACTTACCCTCCTAAGAGAGAGGCCACCCGCCGGTGAAAGGCCAAGGAAGGCACGGAGCAAGAGATTATAATAAACTGATTTAAGTTCAGTCAATTGTTTTCGGGAAAGTAATTCCCAAAGATAAGGAGATAGTGTAAAAGCTTTAGAGCCAGAACAAAGGCAGACGAGTATGATGAATTGTGAATTTAAGTTGTAAAAGTCGTTAAGATTCGTTCTGAAGACGCGAATCCAGAATGACGGGATATTTGAAATCAATGCTTATGTTGTGTTGGTTCATGAAATAATGATAAGAGAAAGGAAAATAAAAAGGAATTGAAGTGGAAAGGAATAAAAAGGCAACAGAGTTTGAGGAATGATAAGGGAGTTGGGTATGAGGAAACCCTAAAGACTCCTATTAATAGAAATAGAAAAGTATATGATCGTCAGGATGAGGGTGATTCACCATGAGTTAAAGTTGACGGTTGAAGGCATAAGAGATGCATATATTTTATCCCCTTTAAGTTGGGAGGATTCGAGGAAACATTGAGATAGTTCGAAGGATAAACAATGAGACGCGGATAGACTGAGGAGACAAGGAAGTAAGAAACTAGGAAAATTGGATGAAGGAAGTGACCTTCAAGAATGTGAAGTGTAAGACCGGTGGCATGATACCCAGAAAGGGAGACGCCAGGTATGAAAGATATCCCAACATTGAGGTGACTGTTGAGATAAACAACAAAAGTAAATGAGGAACTATTAAGAAGAAGTTCACGTTGAACATGACCAATATCTTCCAGAACATCCTTGTTATCATTACCAAATTAGGCATATACTATTGAGGTGGGAATGATTGAATAAGACACCCTTATCAGGGATATATGACTTGATTTATCCATGGAAGGATGCAGGTACCTTTTAAAGGTGGAATTAAGGATAGAACATCGGTAACTTAAAATGAATCCTAGGGGAATGCATAAAGGTTGGCATTTCACCCTTAATAGGGACAGTATGAGTTTTGACAGTATGATTGGGAAAGGGTTAAGGTAACAACAACCTTTAAGAATCAGTGGAGAAATTTTGCAGAAGTATATAGACAATGGTTCTACTATTAATAAATGGTATCTTGATATGCCCTGTATCTAGGGAATACAGGAGGAACGATTGAAGGATAACCTTAGAGGTTTTACAAGGAGAAAGGAAATATTCGAAATTCTCAAGAATAAAAATGTTGATAAAGGAAATATGACGTAATTATATTGATGCCAAGTGAGGCACGTGTTAAACCACGAGAAGGTATGGATCGAACCAGTAATGGTCGAAATTGTTCAGGGCAATTAGGACTTAAGATAGAAGATGTTCTAAGTATGATCGAGAGTCAGTCTTGACAGTGATTAACCTCTAAAGACTGAGGCAATAACTTATGGAAAAAAATGGTGATTTTTTTTTTACTCATCAGATTTTAAGGAAAGCATTTTCACATAAGCTGTGATTAAAATAAGGTAGAAATTTATTGGAGGTGGTTAATGTGACATTGACTGTAAGGAAATTTTACTATCAGGAAAGGCCAAAGAGGTGGCCGACACTTTAAAGGTAAGAGGATAATTATAGGCGCTCGTGCGAGAGGAATACAGTGATGATGGTTAAAGCTGTGAAGGTTGTATTATGGTTTGGAAGATTGACATTCCTTCTGATGACTGTGCAATACCCGACCGTAATAGTAGTTGGTAAAGGTTTAATTCGCGTAATCTCCATGAACGGGCTATCTATCTTAGCAGGTCCTATCTTGAGATAAGCCAGGACCATGTTTCAAAAAGGACTAGACGAACCTTTGAGTAAGTCTTCTATTTAAGGCATATGATTAAGAATGGTATTAACCTGCTATCGTTGCTTTGATTGAAACTCTTCTGCAATTTTATCTGCTTCATGTCATGTATGTATGTCAGGATCAGGAGTGTTCTTCATGAATCAGAAATGGTGATTATGTTACCTCCCTAGAAGGATTTGATACGACATGTATGGACTCCGTATGGTTAGCTATTAAGACTTCATGGAAAATGAATGACTACAGTGGGTCAGTGGTGGACCATAGTAAGGCAACAATGATTCTGCGAGTAGTGAGCTGATTACAGCCGTGAGAGTTGTATTGGAATGGGTGTTGAGATTGAGTACCACTAATCGGGTCGTGGTAGTGTATAAGCTATCATTGATAGACTAATTAAGTAGAGTATCTACCTAGTGAATTATTATTCTTTCTTATCAATAGAGAGTCGTATTATTATACGAGGAAGGTTGCGGTGCAAGCATAGAATTCTAGTAACGATGATGTATAGAATGAGATCCCAGATTCGATTTTCGATGTCGAGGGAGTTTCAAAGGTGATTGTGTATAGGCTCGAGGAAGAGCATGGGTCCATAGAATGATGGACGGGATAGCAAAAATATTTAGGCATGTGAAATACGATGCTATAATACTTGATGTTGATATAAATACATATATGTTTTGTTCTCCTATGACAAACCTCTATAGTTCAGAGGTAGATTCCAAGCCAGATATTTTATGGCAATATTTTTTTTACATATATACAATTCTCTTCAGTTCGTTCTTTTCTCTTCTTTTCATTTCAAGTAAGCTGAGAAGAAAAACCCTTCCAGAAGGGGAGGTATTGCCGAATGACTATCTATCTTTGTGATAGAAGCCTAGTAGGATACCATCTATTGTTTAGTTGCTTGTCAAGTACTAAAGGCTGGCCACCTTCTGTACTAACTATGCGATATAACAAGTGTTCATGATCATAGTGATCTCTCAACAAATTCCTTTACTTCTATTTGATTGATCAAATTTTGGAAAATAGAAGCAACTGAAAAAGGAGTAATAAAGTGGTGGTAGTATGCGGAATGGGAACACATTCGTGATACTAAGGTTGACGTGGTTATTAAAAGGTTATAGAACGCTAACGAGCAAAAGTATAACCAGTATAATATTAGGAACGGAAGGTAGTAGCGATTACGAACTGGAAAAGAATGGGTATTGAGAAGCAGAAGCTCTAATGTTAAAAGCAATAATGAGAGTCTGTGCAATAGACTTGAAAGAATTTGGAATGATCACTTAATTCGGATTGAGTTATCTTACGACAATAGATCATATGTCATTATCGAGATGTCGCCTTATGAGATCATTGAGGGAAGACAATGTCGATCTCCCTTATGTTAGGATGAAGTTGTAGAGCGCAAGATGCTCGGACCCGCAGTAGTCCAAAGGACCAAGGATATGATAGATCTAATCAGAGGACGGCTGGTAGTAGCCCAAGATGGTCATGATAAGTATGTTGATTTGACACGAAAGGATAAAGAGTATGAAATAGGGGACCTAGTAATGTTATAGGTATCCCTTGGAAAGGATTGATGAGGTTCGGAAAGAAAGGAAAGCTAAGTCTACAATTTGTTGGACCCTTGGATATATTAAGACGTTTGGGAAGTTAGCATATGAGCTAGCCCTAACCCCGAACATGTAGCAGGTCGTAACGTGTTTCACGTATCAATGTTAAGGAAGTGTAATTCAGATGCCAGATAAATAGGGGCATATGAGCGCATAGATGTGCAACCCGACGTAACCTATATGGAACAACCAGGAAGGGTATAGAGTGAAAAGGAACAAGTGCTTAGGAGAAGGATTATCAAACTAGGCAGAGTTTGGTGGTAGAACCACAATGTGGGAAAATTTACTTAAGAGTTAGAAAGTGCAATGCTAGGAAGGTATCCCTATTCATTTTCTATCTGATTCCGGGACGGAATCCTTTTAAGGAGGGGAGACTGTAATAACCCCAATTTTTGAAAATTTTTGAAACCCTTATGAATAGTGTTTTTGCTGAATGAGAAAACTTTTCATGCCACACTATGTAGGGGTTCTGATATGGATATTCTGAGATTTTATTAGTACTTTATATGGGATATAAGTGTATGTAAAGATCGTCAGAATCCAAATCCGAACACTTTGATTTTTCCCGGAAATCCACTAGATACGGAAAGAATCGAGTATAAGGTAATAGGATAAAAAGGATTTAAATTAAAGGATTATAAGAGAGGATCATAAAAGGAATACAATATATTGAGAAAGGTTAAGGGAACCTAAGTAATAAGATCCCGGGTATGATCCCTCAAACGATAAACGAAAACGAAAGTTAAGCGAACCGTATAACAGATCAGCGGTCATTAGGCAAACAATTAGGAAGTTAAGCAAAGGGATTAGAGGAAGTGATGTCACCCAACCAATGAGAAGAGGACAAGGAAGGGAGGATGACATAGCAATGTGATGTAAGCATGACATAGGGAAGGAGGAGGTGTGGTTGGTTTATAACCACACAAATATAAGGTTATTAAGGTAATTAACCAAAAACAAATCAAAAAACAACCAAGCTAAGCCAAACAAATCAAAAAAACACAAAATCATTTCATTCTCATCATCTTGCTCTCGGCTTTTCATCTTTTTCAAGGGCAAGAATTTCAAAAATCAAGTTCCAAGCATTGTTAAATCACAAGGTAATTATCTAAGCTTCCTTGTACATAGATATGGATATGCTATAAGTTTAAGCTCCTAATTCCTTCACAATCTCTTCCAATAAATCAAGGAAGAAGATGGTGAATAGTAACCTTCAAGAAATAACTTTAATTTTCTTGAATTTTTATGAAAGATTAAGGTTATACAAGCAAGGATCAAGGTTCTTTTAGGCATTCAAAGCTCTTGGGTTGTGTTAGGAAGCTTCAAGGAGGTATAAACAACTTTCACCTTTAACTTATAGTTTGAACTTTGAGTTTTGATGAGTTTATGGATGGATTAATGTATATATAGAAATATCCATGTATGTATAACAAGATCCATGTATGTTAGATAGTTTGGTTGGATTTGTGGTGATTTTGGATATGAATCTTGGTTAATGGTTAATGAATCTTAAGTTATGGTTAGTAGATCATGTTTGTGGTTGAATAAGTTGGAAAACCTTGAGATTATGGACTGACTTTGCCTTGATATAAGTTGTGTTTGATGTATTGATGATGGTTGGGTGGTTTGTAGTGAATTGGTAAAGAATTTGGAGTGGTATAAATATTGGTAACCGCGTAAACATAGCCGTCGTAACGTCCGATTTTCTTTAGACTATTTTTGTGCATAACATTAGGACCCGAGAACCCCCTGCTAGTTTATGACCACTGCCATGTTTAGATAGCTCATGTTACGAGCTTCGTTTTGATATGTAGTTCGTTCGATTCCGATGCACGGTTTAGGAGAAACGACCGTTTCAAGTAACGGCGTTTCGCGAACGATACTTTTCCCCTCGCCTTACTTTTAAACATAGGTTAAAGACCTTAAAGGACTAATTGAAGTATGAAACATTTATGTAAGGTGTAATAAGCAGTTGGTAAGTCATCCGCGAAGGAATCACTTTAAAACTCGTAAAGGTTAAATTATTAAAAATGGTGGAGCCGAGGGTACCCGAGTGACTTAAGCGAATCAGTGAGCGCAAAACAAGCGTTAGAGTCTAAGTTAGTTAAAGTATAGATTTACAAGTGACTTTGGTTTAATTCCAACTTACTTGTTGTTTATAGGTTACCAGACTCGTCCCGAGCCATTCGTAACCCCAGTCGCTCAGGCAAGTTTTCTACCCGTTATACTGTTGTTGTGATGTAAATATATGTATATGCATTATCTTGTGATATTGCATGATTGTTATTAGCAAATTTTGCGATATATTGGAGCATGCTAATATGGTATATATGCATGTCTGTTTCGTAATCTGGTTATCTATCTGTTGATTTCAATGCTTATAGTTGCATAATACCTATGCTAGAAATAAGCAAGTAGTTGCGTATACCCTTAGTATAGGGGATAAAAGGTGAACATATTTCTAAACCGGGAGTCGATGTTCCCGAGTATATATATATATATATTTATTTATATATATATATATATATGGATATAGTTTTTAAAACTATTAATCGAATAAGGTTTATTCGATAACTTTAACTTTATTTTATTATGGAATATTATTTCAAATATTATTCGAAGGCGTATGACTCCTTTACATTATTTATTGAATATTATTTGAATATTCATTTGAGGATGTATGACTCCTTTATTTTATTTAATGAATATTATTTATAATATTCATTCGAGGTATTATGACTCAGCTTATTTTATTTATTGAATATTATTTGAATATTCATTTGAGGATCTATGACTCCGATTATTTGCTGAGATATATTCTTTATTTTATTAAAGAATAAGGTGTCGATAATCAAACTTATTTTTGATTATTCAAATAAAGATATTACTTTCGTATAAGTATATCTTTGATTATTTGCTATTCATTTCAAGTATAAGTTTTAATACTTCTACTTCAATTATTTTATAAAGATTATTTTTTATGGGAATATTATTTAAATAATAATATTCAGACATTTTCTAAATATTCTGGGGACTGATTTACTTCATTAAATCAGTTTTACTCCAAACACTCTTTAAAGTGTTTTCGAGTCTTTAAAATGATTTTCAAAAGTTAGAGCGGATCCCAAAACTATTTTTATATTTAAGATCTTCCTTTTAAAAAGGGGATTTAAATACTCGCTCAAAACCTGGGGGATCCGGCTCGGTGGTGTGTTTTATATTCGCAACAAGGTTGCTGTCTTGGTAAAAGAGTTTTTGATTACTTACCCAATATTCGGGAAGTAAAATTCTTGGAACAAGTTAATCCATTAACAGGCATCGCCTGGGAAATATCGGTGAGTTTTCCTTTCCAACTAGGTACGACTTCTTGGTGGAGCCGTATCAACAAGTTTCTACTTGGGGAAAGGGGGAAACGAGCTTTACGTTTCAGAGTCATGGATTTCATCTGAACTAGGAGTGGCGTAAGTGGTCGAGTAGCGCCGGCCCAGCCTTATTATATTGGCCCAAATGGCCTGGAAGTTCCGCTAAGGCGGTCCATTCCTTAGGAGTTCAGTGTTCGGTTGACAAGTAAATCCGACAAGTTCTCCTCTACATGTAGAAAATGGTGGGGTTGTACTACTACGACTGATCATCGTAAGTGGTCTTCCTGGCGCGGTAAACTCCCGTAATGAGTTCATCATCCAATTGGATATTTCTGCAACACTACCCAAAGCACTTCGATAGAAAGGCTACGGTTGGGCGATTGTTGAGTGTTGGCAGGGTCAAGTTTTCAAAATAATGTTTGCATCAAATGAAGTATCTCATAACTTCATTTTATTTTGATGATATTTTAAAGGTTGAATCTATTCAAGTATTATCTTGTAGTCTCGTCTATGTGATGAACTTTGGAAACTAATTATAACTTGAATGGTGGTAGTTCAAGTAGTATTTGGAAAAGATATAAGTATATTGGAGTATTTTGTAACTTCATCTTTTAAACTTATATCTTGTAAATGATTATCTTATGCATGACAGAGATTTTCAGAAAAACGTTGAGACAAGGTTAGATATATGAGATCACCTTGCAACGATATTTTTATACAGTTATACACTGGAATTCTGTGTGTATTATGCATGAAAGAGGACTTCCAATATTTTGAAAAGTATATATGTATATATATATATACTGAATATTTTGCGACTTCATCGCATTAAGATATCAACTTGGTTCATTTCTTTTGACCAGGACTTTCATGAGTATTATGAGTAGGCTCATATATTGTAAATCATTATACATATTATTTTGGTGGGCTTGCTGCTCACCCTTGCTTTATTTCTTCATCACACAACAACAGTTAGGAAAGATGGCCAGACTCCAGCAGACCCAGCGCAAGCGCGTGGGAAGCGTCCTGTGTCTTCCCGTTGATGTTGTAGCTGCTATAGCTGCAGAGGTAGATTTATTGTAGATCAGACCATCTACTTTTGAGAATCAATTATGTATAATTATAACTTGTGGCAGATAATGGCAATTAACTGTAAATTTATCAAGTAATCATTTTGGGTTGTAATAACTTTTAAATTGTGGATTCAAAGACTTGTACTTATTTAAATTTCATCTCTGAGACTATAACGGGTTGTGGTGTGTGTTAGTGTGGGGTCACAGCATAAGGTTATTTATTAATTAAGTGAAGTGATATTGTGGAAAGAAAGACCGTGACGACCCGGATCCCCGACCCCGGATCTGGGGGTGTTATAATAATATTCAGATATTTTCTAATATTCTGGGGACTGATTTACTTCATTAAATCAGCTTTACTCCAAACACTCTTTAAAGTGTTTTCGAGTCTTCAAAATGATTTTTAAAAGTCAGAGCGGATCCCAAAACTCATTTTTATATTTAAGATCTTCCTTTTAAAGGGGATTTAAATACTCGCTCAAAACCTGGGGAATCCGGCTCTGTGGTGTATTTTATATTCGCAACGAGGTTGCAGATTTGGTAAATGAATTGATTACTTGCCCAACGTTCGGGAAGTAAGCCCATCTCATTGAGTCGGCATAAGCGACAGGCCGGGGTACGGTCTATTATTGTGTAAGTGGCTGGGTGGCAGTCCATCAACGCGTGAGGGACCGGGGTACGGTCGAGCGCGAGGTCCTAATGCGGCCAGGGTGATGACCGGTGAGGAATTCATCCATCTACAGTAGAAAAGGTTACTTATTGGTATCTTTGCCTGATCAGCGAGATATCGGGTTTATGCCAAAATTCTTTTCCTTTCCAAAATTCATTGGATGTTTCAAACTCTGTTCATACTTTACATAACAGAGGTTTCAGGAAATGTTTAAAGGGGTATATATATGTGGATATATATATACCGGGACTAAATAAAGTATCTCATAACTTTTTCATTCAATAATATTTCAAAGATTGAATCTATTCAAGTCTTAACTTGTGGTCTCATCTATGGGGTGTTTTTCTTAAAACTTATAATACTTTGAACGGTGGCAGTTCAAGTAGCTTTATATAAGATATAAGTGTGGTGAAGTATTGGTAACTTCATTCCTTGTTTTTACTTATATCTAGTAAGTAATTATCTTACGCATGATAGAGATTCTAGTAAGTATCCATTTAGATACTTATATTATTGTTATCACTATGTATTATCTTGCGAGCTGTAAGGCTCACTCTTGCTTTATTTCTTCATCACACAACAACAGTTAGGAGAGATGGCCAGACTCCAGCAGACCCAGCGCAAGCGCGTGGGAAGCGTCCCGCGTCTTCCCGCTGATGTTGTAGCTGCTATAGCTGCAGAGGTAGACCCATTGTAGTTTAGACCATCTACTTTTGAGAATCAAATTATGTATAATTATAACTTGTGGCAGATAATGGCAATTAACTGTAAATTTATCAAGTAATCATTTTGGGTTGTAATAATTTTAAATTGTGGATTCAAAGACTTGTACTTATTTCAATTTCATCTCTGAGACTATAACGGGTTGTGGTGTGTGTTAGTGTGGGGTCACAGTATGAGGTTATTTATTATTAATTGAGTAAAGTGATATTGTGGAAAGAAAGACCGTGACAACCCGGATCCCCGACCCCGGATCTGGGGGTGTTACAGAAATGACTGGCCTTCCTTTACACTCCCCAGTGTGATTCCTTCCACATATGTTACAGGCTGGCAATGGGGGTCGAGATTGGTTGGGATAGGACATTCTTGACTTCTGGCCGCCCTGGCTCACACTCACACTCATTGGCCGCTTAAACCCAGTGTTCCTTCCTGGTAGAGACACTGCTCCTCGATTAAATCTAGTTGGGAAGCTCCTTCCTGCGGAACCTCCACCCATGCTCATACTTTTCCTCTTTATTCCTTTCTCCTCTCTTTCCTTCTGCATCTGTTCACTTCCAACTTCTACAATCGTTGCCTTTTGCACCAGAGTGGCATAGTCCGTAAGCTCAAGGATTGCCACCCTATTCTGAATCCACGGTTTCAGTCCCTGCTGAAACCTCCTAGCTTTCTTTTCCTCGGTGCTCACAAACTCCGGCACAAACCTTGATAACTCAGTAAATTCAGTCAGTGCAAATGTTTTATTTGATTCGGGAGCAACTAAATCTTTTATATCAAAGGACTTTGCGCGTAAGTTAAGACTTAAGGCTAAACCCTTGATAGAACCCTTACAAGTAGAAATAGCCAATCATGAAATTATTCCTGTTAACCAGATTCACCCCGCCTGTGAGATAGGCATAGGGGAGCAATCTTTCAGTGTTGATCTGATTCCTTTTAAATTAGGGGAGTTTGATGTGATTTTGGGGATGGACTGGCTATCTAGCAACGATGCTCAGATAGACTGTAAAGGGAAGAAAGTTAAGTTAAATATCCCCGGGAAGAAAGAAGTTATATTTAGAGGAAAGAGGCAGACGCAGAAATTTTTGACCGTGGCTCAGGCCAAAAGGATGCTACGAAAAGGAAGTGAGGCCTACCTAGCCTATGTGGTGGACACACAGAAGGAGGTGCCCAGCTTACAAGATATTCCAGTAGTCAACGAATTTGAAGATGTATTCCCCCAAGACCTTCCGGGATTACCACCCGATAGAGTGATTGAATTTGCTATTGAGTTGGCCCCAGGGACGGCGCCAGTTTCAAAAGCACCTTACCGGTTAGCCCCGTTAGAAATGAAGGAATTAGCTATCCAATTGCAGGAACTCTTGGATAAGGGTATGATAAGACCCAGTGTGTCTCCGTGGGGAGCACCAGTTTTATTTGTTAAAAAGAAAGATGGGAGCATGAGGTTGTGCATAGACTATCGAGAGTTGAACAAGCTAACCATAAAGAACAGGTACCCATTACCTAGAATAGACGATCTGTTCGACCAGCTAAAGGATGCTGTTTATTTTTCCAAGATCGACCTGAGAACTGGATATCACCAACTAAAGATTAAACCTGAAGATATTTCCAAGACAGCGTTCCGTACCAGGTATGGGCATTATGAGTTCTTGGTAATGTCCTTTGGACTAACCAACGCCCCAGCGGCTTTCATGGATTTAATGAATAGAGTATTTAAGAAGTACTTGGACAAGTGTGTGATAGTTTTTATCGATGATATTTTGATCTACTCAAGGACTGAGGCAGAACATGCAGAGCATTTGAGGATAGCTCTAGGGATACTCAGAGAGGAGCAGTTATATGCCAAATTCTCGAAGTGTGAATTCTGGCGGAATGAAGTACAGTTTTTAGGACATGTGATCAATAAAGAAGGAGTATTGGTCGACCCCTCCAAGATAGAGGCGGTCTCAAATTGGGAAAGGCCAACCACACCCACAGAGGTAAGGAGTTTCATAGGATTGGCCGGCTACTATCGTAGATTTGTACAGGACTTTGCGAAGATCGCAGCCCCTTTGACACGACTTACTCGTAAGACAGAGAAGTTTGAATGGACGGAGAAATGCGAGAACAGTTTTCAGGAATTAAAGAAAAGGTTGATAACGGCTCCGGTATTGGCATTGCCGGATGGAAAAGGAGATTTTGTGATATATAGTGACGCGTCGCACAAAGGATTAGGGTGTGTGCTTATGCAGCACGGTAAAGTTATTGCGTATGCGTCGAGACGATTGAAGGATAACCTTAGAGGTTTTATAAGGAAAAAGGTAATATTCAAAATTCTCAAGAATAGAAATGTGGATAAAGGAAATATGACGTAATTATAATGATGCCAAGTGGGGCACGTGTTAAACCACGAGAAAGTATGGATCGAACCAGTAATGGTCGAAATTGTTCAGGGCAATTAGGACTTAAGAAAAAAAAAATGTTCTAAGTATGATTGAGAGTCAGTCTTGACAGTGATTAGCCTCTAAAGACTGAGGCAATAACTTATGGAAAAATGGTGATATTTTTTTCCCATCTGATTTTAAGGAAAACATCTTCACTCAAGCAGTGATCGGAAATAAGGTAGAAAATTTATTTGGAGGTGGTTAAAATGACATTGACTGTAAGGAAATTTTACTATCAGGAAAGGCCAAAGAGGTGGCCGACACTTTAAGGGTAAGAGGATAATTATAGGCGCGTGTGCCAAAAGAATACAGTGATGATGGTTAAAAATGTGAAGGTTGAATTATGGTTTGGAAGATTGACATTCCTTCTGATGACTGTGCAATACCCAACCGTAATAGTAGTTGGTAAAGGTTTAATTCATGTAATCGCCATGAACGGGCTATCTATCTTAGAAGGTCCTATCTTGAGATAATCCAGGACCATGTTTCAAAAAGGACTAGATGAACCCTTGAGTTAATTCTTCTATTTAGGGCGTATGATTAAGAATAGTATTAACCTGCTATCGTTGCTTTGATTGAAACTCTTCTGCACTTTTATCTGCTTCATGTCATGTATGTATGTCAGGATCAAGAGTGTTCTTCATAAATCAGAAATGGTGATTATGTTACCTCCTTAGAAGGATTTGATACGACATGTATGGACTCCGTATGGTTAGCTAATAAAATTTCATGGAAAGTGAATGATGACAGTGGGTCAGTGGTGGACCATAGTAAGGCAGCAATGATTCTGCGAGTAGTGAGCTGATTACAATCGTGAGAGTTGTATTGGAATGGGTGTTGAGATTGAGTACCACTAATCGGGTCGTGGTAGTGTATAAGTTATCATTGATAGACTAATTAAGTAGAGTATCTACCTGGTGAATAATTATTCTTTCTTATCAATAGAGAGTCGTATTATTATACGAGGAAGGTTGCGGTGCAAGCATAGAATTATAGTAACGATGATGTATAGAATGAGATCCCAGATTCGATTTTCGATGTCGAGGGAGTTTCAAAGGTGATTATGTATAAGCTCGAGGAAGAGTGTGGGTCCATGGAATGATGGACGGAATAGAAATATTTAGGCATGGGAAATACGATGCTATAATACTTGATGCTGATATAAATACGTTTATGTTTTGTTCTCCTATGACAAACCTCTATAATTCAGAGGTAGGTTCCAAGCCAGATATTTTGTGGCAGTATATATATATTTTTTTATATATACAATTCTCTTCAGTTCGTTCTTTTCTCTTCTTTTCATTTCATGTAATCTGAGAAGAACAACCCTTCCAGAAGGGGAGGTATTGCCGAATGACTATCTATCTGTGTGATAGAAGCCTAGTAGGATACCATCTATTGTTTAATTGCTTGTCAAGTACTAAAGGCTGGCCACCTTCTGTACTAACTATGCAATATAACAAGTGTTCATGATCATAGTGATCTCTCAACAAATTCCTTTACTTCTATTTGATTGATCAAATTTCGGAAAATAGAAACAACTGAAAAAGGAGTAATAAAGTGGTGGTAGTATGCGGAATGGGAACACATTCGTGATACTAAGGTTGACGTGGTTATTAAAAGGTTATAGAACGCTAACAAGCAAAAGTATAACCAGTATAATATTAGGAACGGAAGGTGATAGCGATTACGAACTGGAAAAGAATGGGTATTGAGAAGCAAAAGCTCTAATGCTAAACGCTATAATGAGAGTCTGTGCAGTAGACTTGAAAGAATTTGGAATGATCACTTAACACGGATTGAGTTTTCTTACGACAATAGATCATATGTCATTATCGAGGTGTCACCTTATGAAATCCTTGAGGGAAGACAATGTCGATCTCCCTTATGTTAGGATGAAGTTGTAGAGCGCAAGATGCTCGGACCCGCAGTAGTCCAAAGGACCAAGGATATGATAGATCTAATCAGAGGACGGCTGGTAGTAGCCCAAGATGGACATGATAAGTATGTTGATTTCACACGAAAGGATAAAGAGTATGAAATAGGGGACCTAGTAATGTTATAGGTATCCCTTAGAAAGGATTGATGAGGTTCGGAAAGAAAGGAAAGCTAAGTCTACAATTTGTTGGACCCTTGGATATATTAAGATGTTTGGGAAGTTAGCATATGAGCTAGCCCTAACCCCGAACATGTAGCAGGTCGTAACGTGTTTCACGTATCAATGTTAAGGAAGTGTAATTCAGATGCCAGATAAATAGAGGCATATGAGCGCATAGATATGCAACCCGACGTAACCTATATGGAGCAACCAGGAAGGGTTATAGAGTGAAAAAGGAACAAGTGCTTAGGAGAAGGATTATCAAACTAGGCAGAGTTTGGTGGTAGAACCACAATGTGGGAAAATTGACTCGAGAGTTAGAAAGTGTAATGCTAAGCAAGTATTCCCATTTGTTTTCTATCTGATTCCGGGACGGAATCCTTTTAAGGAGGGGAGACTGTAATAACCCCAATTTTTGGAAATTTTTGAAACCCTTATGAATAGTGTTTTTGCTGAATGAGAAAACTTTTCATGCCACGCTATGTAGGGGTTCTGTTATTGATCTTATGGGATATTATTAGTACTCTATGTGGTATATAAGTGTATGTAAAGATCGTCAGAATCCAATTCCGAACACTTTGATTTTTCCCGGAAATCCACAATATACGGAGAGAATTGAGTATAAGGTAACAGGATAAAAAGGATTTAAATTAAAGGATTATAAGAGAGGATCATAAAAGGAATACAATGTATTGAGAAAGGTTAAGGGGACCTAAGTAATAAGATCCCGGGTATGATCCTTCAAACGATAAATGAAAGCGAAAGTTAAGCGAACCGTATAACAGATCAGCGGTCATTAGGCAACGATTAGGAAGTTAATCAAAGGGATTAATGGGAATGATGTCATCCAACCAATAGAAAGAAGACAAGGAAGGAAGGATGACATCATGAGGATGAGGTAAGCATGACATGGGAAGGAAGGAGGTGTGGTTGAATAAGAACCACACAAATTCAAGGGCAAGGTAGTAATTTGCTAAATCAAATACAAATCAAGTCAACCAAGCCAAGTAAAAATCATTTCCATCAAAAAATCAAAACAACCAAGGCATGAGTTCATCTTGCTCACGGCTTTTTAGCATTTTCAAGGCATAGATTTTTCAAAATCAAAGATCAAAGCTTCCTAAATTGGTAAGAAAATTCCCTAATCATCTTCATGCTTAGTTATGGCTATATCATGAGTTTAAGCCATTAATTCTTTCTCTAACTTCTTCATTTAATCAATGAAGAAGACAATGAATAGTGTTTTCAAGATTTTTAACTTGAAGTTTGTCTTGTTTTCTTGAAGATCCAAGCTTTTTTAAAACTTCTCCAAGCTTCTTAAGGCTTCCTAGCTCCACCCACCACTTCAAGGAAGGTATACCATTTCCAAACCCTAGGTTCATATATATTATAAGGTGATTTTGATGAGTAGGATGTTATTGTAGCTTGTTGTTATGATTTAGAGTTTGAGATTTGGTATGGTAGTGAAATGGAATGGTAATTGTTGTGGTTTTGATTTAAAAGAACTTAAGCATTATTAAAGTTAAGTTTAAGCATAAGTATAAATGATTAAATTGGATTGGTTGGGGTTGTTATGATGTGATAAGGATGGATGTTGGTTGTATGTTGGATTTGAGGTTGATTTGGGTTGTTTGTGAATGGGTTAAAATTTGGAAATCACGTAAACATAGCCGTCGTAACGTCCGATTTTCTTTGGACTGTTTTTGTGCATAGCATTAGGACCCGAGAACCCCCTGCTAGATTGTGACCACTGCCATGTTTAGATAGCTCATGTTACGAGCTTCGTTTTGATATGTAGTTCGTCCGATTCCGATTTACGGTTTAGGAGAAACGACCGTTTCAAGTAACGGCGTTTCGCGGACGAAACTTTTTCCCTCGCCTTACTTTGGAATGTAGGTTAAAGACCAAAAAAGGGTGAATTAATGTATGAAACATTTATGGTAAGTGTGTTAGGCAGTTGGTAAGTCATTCGCGAAGGAATCGCTTTAAAACTCGTAAAGGTTAAATTATTAAAAATGGTGGAGCCGAGGGTACCCGAGTGACTTAAGCGAATCGGTGAGCGCAAAACAAGCGTTAGAGTCTAAGTTAGTTAAAGTATAGATTTACAAGTGACTTTGGTTTAATTCCAACTTACTTGTTGTTTATAGGTTACCAGACTCGTCCCGAGCCATTCGTAACCCCCAGTCGCTCAGGCAAGTATTCTATCCGTTATACTGTTGTTGTGATGAATACACTTGTACATGCATTATCTTGCGATAGATGCATGTTGGTTATTTAGCAAATTCTTGCGATATATTGTAGCATGTGATATGGTATATATGCATGCCTGTTTCATATTCTTGAAATATATATCTGTTGGTTCAGTTGATAATACCTATGCTAGAGGATAGCGGTAACTTGCATATACCCTTAGTATAGGGACCCAAAAGGTGAAAATATTTTCTAAAACCGGGAGTCGAGGATCCCGAGTAATCTTGTATATATGGATAAGGATATATATATATATATATATTTATATATATATATGGTTATAGTTTTCCAAACTATAAATCGAATAAGGTTTATTCGATAACTTTAACTTTATTTTATTATTGAATATTATTTCGAATATTATTCGAAGGCGTATGACTTTTTATTTTATTTATTGAATATTATTTGAATATTCATTTGAGGATGTATGACTCCTTTATTTTATTTAATGAATATTATTTATAATATTCATTCGAGGTATTATGACTCAGCTTATTTTATTTATTGAATATTATTTGAATATTCATTTGAGGATCTATGACTCCGATTATTTGCTGAGATATATTCTTTATTTTATTAAAGAATAAGGTGTAAATAATCAAACTTATTTTCGATTATTCAAATAAAGATAATACTTTCATATAAGTATATCTTTGGTTATTTAATACTCGTTTCAAGTATAAATTTTAATACTTCTACTTCAATTATTTTTTTATAAAGATTATTCTTTATGGGAATATTATTTAATTAATAATATTCAGATATTTTCTAATATTCTGGGGACTGATTTACTTCATTAAATCAGCTTTACTCCAAACACTCTTTAAAGTGTTTTCGAGTCTTCAAAATGATTTTTAAAAGTCAGAGCGGATCCCAAAACTTATTTTTATATTTAAGATCTTCCTTTTAAAGGGGATTTAAATACTCGCTCAAAACCTGGGGAATCCGGCTCTGTGGTGTATTTTATATTCGCAACGAGGTTGCAGATTTGGTAAATGAATTGATTACTTGCCCAACGTTCGGGAAGTAAGCCCATCTCATTGAGTCGGCATAAGCGACAGGCCGGGGTACGGTCTATTATTGTGTAAGTGGCTGGGTGGCAGTCCATCAACGCGTGAGGGACCGGGGTACGGTCGAGCGCGAGGTCCTAATGCGGCCAGGGTGATGACCGGTGAGGAATTCATCCATCTACAATAGAAAAGGTTACTTATTGGTATCTTTGCCTGATCAGCGAGATATCGGGTTTATGCCAAAATTCTTTTCCTTTCCAAAATTCATTGGATGTTTCAAACTCTGTTCATACTTTACATAACAGAGGTTTCAGGAAATGTTTAAAGGGGTATATATATGTGGATATATATATACCGGGACTAAATAAAGTATCTCATAACTTTTTCATTCAATAATATTTCAAAGATTGAATCTATTCAAGTCTTAACTTGTGGTCTCATCTATGGGGTGTTTTTCTTAAAACTTATAATACTTTGAACGGTGGCAGTTCAAGTAGCTTTATATAAGATATAAGTGTGGTGAAGTATTGGTAACTTCATTCCTTGTTTTTACTTATATCTAGTAAGTAATTATCTTACGCATGATAGAGATTCTAGTAAGTATCCATTTAGATACTTATATTATTGTTATCACTATGTATTATCTTGCGAGCTGTAAGGCTCACTCTTGCTTTATTTCTTCATCACACAACAACAGTTAGGAGAGATGGCCAGACTCCAGCAGACCCAGCGCAAGCGCGTGGGAAGCGTCCCGCGTCTTCCCGCTGATGTTGTAGCTGCTATAGCTGCAGAGGTAGACCCATTGTAGTTTAGACCATCTACTTTTGAGAATCAAATTATGTATAATTATAACTTGTGGCAGATAATGGCAATTAACTATAAATTTATCAAGTAATCATTTTGGGTTGTAATAATTTTAAATTGTGGATTCAAAGACTTGTACTTATTTCAATTTCATCTCTGAGACTATAACGGGTTGTGGTGTGTGTTAGTGTGGGGTCACAGTATGAGGTTATTTATTATTAATTGAGTGAAGTGATATTGTGGAAAGAAAGACCGTGACAACCCGGATCCCCGACCCCGGATCTGGGGGTGTTACAACTTGAGACTCCCTCATCTATTTAGGGGGAGTTGCCAACAATCACACCTGAGCTCACTTATATCATTTCTCAAATTTATTCATCATATAATGAAGGGATTGAATCTTCATCTCAGGACCTTCCAAAATTATGTAACACAGTTCAAGAAACTGTGCTCACCACTCATGCACAATCTCTAGATGGTGAGAGGCTACATGCTGAGATAGACCTTGATAATACCATAAAAAATACAAGGGTTTCATTAGTTTTTACTAAAGACCCTATGAAGGTTCAAAATGAACCTTCATGTGCATAACAGTCTTCATAGACTGAAAGGTTTGAAGGTAGTACTGTTGAGAGGGAGCTACTCAAATCATCTCCAATTCAATTGGAGGTTTCTCATGCAGAAACAACTCCCCTCACAACCCTAGATGAGATTTCTTTGTCAATTGAAGCTAGAAGTTCAAGTGCCAATGATCCAGTTATTAGGGAGGCACGTACTTAAGCACATTCAAGTGCCAATCTCTTGTAAAAGGGACAAGGGTTTGAGGCCATGGTATATGACAATAACCAACCATCAACCTCAACATACATTAACCAACCTTCCATTTCCACCTTCACACCTCATCTCACAATGGTTGCATGATGTTCAAGCTCAACCCACAACAATGAATGATCTAGTAGTTGATCAGCTTACAGGCCTAACAAACATCACCCAACAACTCCTCACGACTGATATATTTTTACAAAGACTATCAGGAAATTTTGTTTTCATACGAGGAATATGTTGAAGATTAGCAAGCCAAAATTACAGATGAAGCTGAGCACGATGGCAATGTGGATGCATGGATGTCAAAGGATTTTAGTGTGAGTATGCAGGAGGCCTTGGCCAAATTTAGAGAAGAATATATCTCCATCTTGGGAAGAAATGCCAAGGTCCTCACTCTTCAAGAAGTCTATGATGCCATTACAGAAGTTTACAAAGCACGGTTTAAAGACTTTTATCACATTGGAAGAGCAATAAAGAAAACTCTGGATGGACATCAGAATGAAGTCAAGAAGTTGGTTAATACAAGGATTGATGAACTAATGTCAACCTTTACTGAGATGAAATCTAAATTCAACAAGTTTTCAGACAAGCTTCAAGCTCTCTCTCTTGCACCAATTGAAGAAATCATCACCAAACTGAGGGACTCTTTCATAGCTCTGCACAATGTGATCTAGACACAAATCACCAAAAATAATGCACCAAGGTCAAGCTGGATCAGTTCTACAATACTATATATGAACCATCAGCCTTGGTAATGGAGGAGATCAAGAATGCTGTCCATAATTCTCTTGGTATTATCTTAGCATCCAGTTCACAGTCCATACCTTCTATATTAAAAAACCTCCAAATCCAAAATCTTCAAGCTCAAGTAACAAATCTTCAAGCCTCAAACACATCTCTATCAACTCAAGTCTCCCAGCTTACCTCTATTGTCACATGTAAACAACAAGATATAAAGTCACTAATAGAAGTCTAGAAATTCTTGCAGATGCAGACATCAGTGTCATTGGGAGCTATTATGGGAGCTTTGAAAATACCCTCCAGGAAACACCACAACAAGTGAGGACCCGTCTCTCTATACCTTTAACTGTTATGCATGTTACCAAGCCTAAGGGGGAGATGTAGTCTAAGCTAAAATCCAGCCAAGCTGCAAGTCAAAATAAAGATGATGTTGGTTTGGATAAACTCGTGATGGAAGCTGAGGGACTTGTCTTGATAAGGAATTTGATGAACTCCTAGAAGCCCTGAGAGTCTCTCTAAACTACAACCACTTTATATAAAAGAAGGCCATGGATAAAAACATCAATTTCCTGAGGGTGGTGATGATGACTAGGCAAAATTTCAAGGAGAAAAGTATAATTGCAAATGTGAATGATTCAGGTGTGGACGGGCAGGTATCTCTTTCTTATCTACAATCAAGAAGAGCATCTGAGATGGATATTTTTATCAACATGGTAAACAGGATGATTCCAGAGGACTCTCTCTTACTTATAGAGCTCAAAAAGGGTCAGGTAGCTGCATTTCCAGAAGTATATCTACAGCCAAACAAGGGAGTGACCTACATCTATCCAAATACCAAAAGGTGCAAATATTTTTAAATTCCAAAGCACCGTGTCATGGGGAAATTGAGGCTGATAATAACACTGGAAATAGACTTGAATACAAAGAAGATAAAAATATTTGAAGATGATCAAATGATCAAAATTCTATCTAAATACTTGAAAAATGCTAAAACCATGCTGCCAAAGACTCAGATTAACACAAAAGATGACTAGGATGATAATGAGCAGAAGAAATATGAGCATAAATCTTCTGGCTCAAATCTAAGTCATTCTAGAAAAGCAAGTGGCAGTAAGTGGATGACAAAAAGAAGGAAAATGAGGTGAAGAAAGGGAAAGATGAAAGGAAGGGGAAGAAAAAGCAAGATACGGAAGACAAGAAGAAGACTAAAAAAACTCCAGAAATCCAAACATCACAAACTCTATCAACCTAAACACAAAAGCCTAGCCAAACACAATCTCAATCAATCCAAACCCATAAGCCCGAGTACCTATGCAAGCCAACTTCTAATTCTCTACTCAAAATTCCTATCACTGCTAGCCAAATCTCATTAAAAAATATATAAACCACCTTTATTCAAACCTTCAACTAGAACTCACTTCAAGACTACAGAAAGAAAATCAAGAAAAATTCAAGCTGAAGTTGGTGCTCTTTGGAATTGCTTCAATCAAGATGACTTTCTACCAATTTCTGAGAAAATATTATATGATGATTATCACAAACAGTTAGCTGAGGAGATAGTCAAAGTCTGTATTGTTACTTCAGGAGAAGTCAGGATCTACTACAAAGATGGCACCTTCATTCTGTTGAATAGAAAAGTTATTGAAACATTTTCAATTGCATAATTGGAGAGAGTAATAAGTTTGATGAATGTAAGCGATTCATGTATAAGAATGAGGAAGTTGTATTGGCTGAGAGGTTGAGAGAGAGGAATATAAGGCATGCAAGGGAAAAGGCTAAAAAGGAGGAAATCAGAAAGGAAATATGCTAAGGAAATTGAGATGTTTGAACAAAGATTAAATAAACAGAAGGCAATGGGGTTGAGCAGGGTATCTAAAGATGGACATTTTCTGAACATTAAGACAAATAGATTTGCAAGATATAAGATTCATATTCTCAACAGTTACTTATTAGCTGAATGGCTCAAACTAGTAGAAGCTCTAAGAGGGACTGAGATTATTGAAGAACTTGAAGTACTAGTCAAACTCAAGGATCTAATTAGAAAGGAACCTAGTTATGAGAAATTTAAATAATCGTTGTAACTCAACATTTGATGTAACTTCAAGATGTATAAAATGTATTTTATAAATTTGTCAGTCTTACTATCATTGATTTTAGCTTGGGGTTAGTCTTGTGATCAGGCATGAATTTGTGACAAGTAATCTTCTCACAAATTGGGGAAGATTGTTGTGCAAGACATGCCTGTACATAACAAGACTAAGTCATTTTGACAACCATAAGGATAAGTTATATGATAATCTATATTTGTATTTTGTAATTGTATTCCTTGAGTCTGTAAAAGTATTAAGTAGATTAGACTAGAGGATTTTTATGTGAACAGCCTTCAAGCTAAGGAATAAACTCTGGAAGAGGATCAAATCCTGAGCATGCCTCAGAGAGAAGTGTAGCATCTGGGATTTGAATAATACTGTACTAAGAAAAATGTTCTAAGTCAGATATCGACAAGTCACAGGTCAAGGGATATCGAGAAGTCTATCGAGAAGTCCAAAATGACTTGTAGAGAAGTCCCAAAAGATATCGACAAGTCATTTTTTCATGTAGAGATCTCAGATATCGACAAGTCAAAAAGTCTATGTAGAGAATTGGAGATATTGACAAGTCATTTTTTTATGTAGAGATCTAGATATATTGACAAGCCAAATCTTCATATAGAGAACTAGAGATGTCGACAAGTAAAAAGGCTATACAGAGAACTGGAGATGTCGACAAGCTATTCTACATGTAGAGAAATAGAGACCTCAATAAGTCAAAGTCACATATAGAGAACTTAAGATATCGATAAGTCATTATAATTATCGATATGTGACATCTTTACTAGACAAAAGAGATGTCGACAAACTATCTCAAAATTTAGAATACATACAAGTTTAAGATTAAAGATTATCAGTCAACAAATAATTCATTCACTAAATTGGAAAGTCTACAAAAGCAGCTTGAAGAATACAAGATGAAGGGCCAAGATTCATTGGACAAAGGATGGACACAGACCTACAAGATTCTGCACAGATTTGCTAACACCGGAAATGAAAATAGACATGATAGCATTAGAAAATTTGATAGTACATTTTAGTACAAGTTTTGTAAACCCGTGTTATTAGTCTATAAAGCATGCACGGGTCCTTAGTTTAGATGTTATCAAACAGATCTAGAAAATTTCTTGTATTCTCTCTTAAGATTTGTAGTTGACTTCTTATTTTCAAGAACATGGATTTGTAGCAAAACAAATTTGATTAATACAATCAAGTGATTTTTTGATATCTTGTTTTCTGTGCTTATAGTTAAACAATTTATCTCTACAAGTTAATATCTGCTTTGTTCAAATTAGCCAAATACATTCAAAGAAGATTAAAATCCAAAGAAACATATTCACCATCCTTTGTGTTATATTTCATTGTACTCAATATCTAACAGTTACTATCAGGTACAATTACAAAAATTCAATCTGCTTTTGTTCCTGGTAGAAGTATTACGGATAATGTCCTTGTAGCAATCGAGATGCTACATTATAAGAAGTAGAAAAAAGGAGGTGATGATGGAGAAGTAGCTTTAAATCTAGATGTTATTAAGGCATATGATAGAATAGATTGGGGCTTTTTAAAACATCAAATGTAGCAAATGGGTTTCTCTAATAAATGGATTGATTGGATCACGTTTTATGTGTCAACACTCTCGTATTCAGTATATTTTAATGGTGCTCAAATAGGTCATGTATCGCTTGTGCGAGGATTGTGACAAGGTGATTATTCGTCACCTTATTTATTCTTATTGTGTGTTAAAGGGACTGTCTAGTTCTCTCAAGAAATCAGTTGAGAAAGGGGATCTTACTGGTTGTGGAATTCATGTACAAGCTCTAGCAGCCACACACTGATTGTTTGTGGATGATAATTTCCTTTTTTGTAAAGCAACCATGGAGAAGTTAAGGAGATAAAATCGATCCTATGGAAATATGAAATGCACTCAGGTCAAGCAATCAATTTTCAAAAATCAGGTATTTATTTCAGTGCTAATACGAGGGTGGACAAATATGAGGAGATTAAAAATCTCTTAGAGGTACGTAATGATCTAAGTGAAGGACGATACCTAAGACTACCTTCTCTCATGGGAAGGTCCAAAAAACATGTGTTTGATTTACTAAAAGATCGTCTCTGGAACAAAATTCAAGGGTATATTGTGAAGTGTCTATCAAAGCGGGAAAAACTATTCTTCTTCAAAATATAGCACATGTAGTCCCATCTTATGTTAGATCATGTTATTTACTGCCCAAATCTTTATGCAAAAAGCTCGAAATGATGATGAATAATTTTTGATGGGGTTCGAATGATAGTGGTAGAAAAGGGATAAATACTACAAAAAACAGGTCCATCAGCGACCACGTATCATGGATGAATATCAGTATGTTAAAGGGATCGAGAGGCCTGGGTTTTAGAAATTTGTATGGGTTTAACCTTGCGTTACTAGTGAAATATTGCTGGAATTTCCCGAGTAACCTAAGCTCATTGGCAAAAAGGGTCTTTAGAGCTAGATACTTTACTAATATCAGTTTCTTTGAGGCTACTAGAGGAGGAGGAGTAAGTTTTATTTGATCGGGTTTGTGACAGGCTAAAGAAACACTTAAAAAGAGGGTTTAAATACATACTTGGAGTTGTGGATACTATCAGAATTTTTGAAGATCCATGGGTTAGGTAAAGAGAATTACATGGTTGATAACACATTTGATGGTAAATCTAGGGATGGGAAAGTGTGTGAGTTTTTCTTTCTTATGCAAAGCAATAAGATATTATTAAGGTACACAATTTAGTTATGACTTGTGATTTCAACATAATTTTAGCCATACCTATATCAAGGAATCAGATCTAGATCACATTTATTGGACGTTTACTAATGATGAAAAGTATTAGGTGAAGTCTGGATACAAATTGGCATGAGCATTTTAGCGAGTACAAATGACAAGGGTGGATAAACTTATGAAAACTAGCGATACTTCATAAGATGAAAGGTGTTCAAATTACAATTATTTGCTCAATGTGTATCAATGATGTTGAACATCTTCTACATATCTTCCTAGATTGTAGTTTTGCCTAGGAATGCTAGTAACTACTGAATTTGGAGCTTGATACTGCAAAAATTGAATCTTCTTAAGATTGGTTGTTATAGGAGCTAACAACGGAGAATATTGAGAAGATGGTGCAAGTGGCCACGGTACTATTGGTATTTGTACAACTAGAAATATGAAAATCTGGAAAAGCATATTAGTAACTCCGAAGTTAGCAATGAAATGGAGCATACAACAGATGATATAGTGATATAGAGTGTAGGTTGAGATCGAGTAATGTTATTCCAAGTGATCAGAGTCGATTTATGGGTGTAAATAAGTGGGCTACACCAGTGGTAGGTAAGATAAAAGTCAACATAAACGCCTATGTGTTTACAGGGAGTTCATATTATGCCATTGAAATGGTCTTGCGTGATCATCTGATCATCTACGAGGATTTTGCAAAGCTCGCAATCTCAGGTGTGAGGAAGATGTCTCATATTTCGAAGCTAAAACTCGAGGAGTCCTAGAGGATATCAGGTGGATTATTGATCTAGGAGTCTCAAATGTATAAATTTAATGTGATTCACTTCTCATAGTGCAAACTATTCGACATAGGGAAGTAAATTATCTTAAAGTGGGGTATATGTTACAAGACAGTCTGTGGCACCCTCCAAACCAGGGTCAGAAGTTTGAGGTCCACAACACAAACACAATATATATACCTGCTTATGACAATAATAAAGATAATAATAATAATATACAGTGACCCTACTTACCTTCATCCACGGATCACAACAGGTTAAAGTATGCACACAAGACACAACCTTACTTATATTACAAATGTTCCAAATCCCAACTACTTAACTTCTCAATATTAAACATTCTTACAAACTTTAAAACTTAAACTATTACAAAAGTCTTCAGCTAGCTTATTCAGCTCAACCTAAAATCCTAGCTCGCACACTTGATTGGGGATTCTCGCTACCAATAGGTTCCTTCTTAACTGAAAAAGAACATAAAAAGAATCGCACAAATGAGCTAACTAGCTCAGCAAGTCACAGTGACAATACTGAGGTTAAACAATGATCAAATGAAATGATTTTAGGTTATCAAGTTTCTTTATAAGCAATGATTAGAATTGGATATTCAATTATTTTATTTTAAAAACCAAGGTTAGGCTGTTGATCAGTCACGCACTAACCCCGAGTAAGGCACACAGCTCTGCTCTAATTACTGGATCCAAGGCACACATTGGCCTAACATGACCACCAATCTGGTCTGACCACGAATCTGGTCCACATTTATAAAAAAATCCAATTTTATAACAATAATAGAATAAATAAAGTAAATCAATAAACAAAATCATAAACAACACTGGTCTTCAAGCATAAGGTGGTTTACATTCACCAATATGATAAAACAAGGTAAGTACAAGGATTGGCTATCAGCTGGTAAAAGAATCAGATAACAGAAGAATCAAGGTTTCGTGGTTCAGTGATCGGTATTTAGTTTGTATGTATTTGTGGAGTAGTAATGTATATCTGTGGTTCACATCTGGGTATTCAACAATCAATGGTTTACAAAGAATAAGGCTTACGGTTCAAAGATCAATAATTGGAATCAAGGTTTAGGGTTACATGCTTCAAAGCACTTACAATATAAAACATAACTATTCCAAACATATATCAAGATAGTATAGGAATCACTTGTTATATATCTCGAGAAAGGTTCAGAAGTACTTGCATTTTCTCACTCTGCTTACGCTTCACTTGTTATCATTCACCGACTCCTAATCACTGACTATCTGCTTTCCTTTCCTACGCCTCACTTCTTCTGCTTATACATCATAAGTATCTATCAATACTTATTCTCACTTGATTCTATTCGTTATAAACTTCTATCTACCCTTCGTATTATCCAAATCTGACTTACGGATTGAAAGTTACGATTAAAACAGTCAAACAATACATATATATATGCATATAGTACACCAATCGGATCACATATAACACATAACACGTAAGATATTCGATAAAAATACTTTTTCAAAGAAGATTTGGGGTTAAAATGATTTTTCAGGTATTTAATACAAATTTTTAAACATTTTTCGGAATTAAAACGGGTCGTTGATATAACGGCTCGTATATTTTTGTATTATTTAAATGTGTAATTATTGAATAATTGATTAAATAAAATATGTGTATGGGTTCCGTCAGCCGTGTATTGTTTTATTATTATTTATATGTGATTGTTGGTTCGTGAGGATTATTCGTATAATTGTTTGTGAACTGTATTATTTTTGTTTTACTTTAAAGGTGATTTTATGCAAATTTATTTTTCATAAATATTGGATTGTCTCTAAAATTGTTTTTTATGATTTTATAATTATAGTAATTATTTTTGGGATTTTATAAAATTTAGAAATCAATATTTCATTAATTAATTATCTTTAAATAATTTTCTGATTGCATTTATTTGTAAAATCAGTATTTAATTCCATAATTCTTCAAAAATTATGAAACTCATATTTTATTAAGTTTATAATATTCTGAGAATTTTAAAATTATTTTGGGAATTTTTAGGATTAAATTCACCCACACGTTTGTTCATTAAATCGTTAAATGCGGGTATGAGTTGCGTTTCAAAAACGGTTTAAAAATTATGAAAATTTTATTTTAATAACTTTTGAATATTTCGAGAATTTTGGTATAAAGTTTGTAATTTTTCGATGTGTTTTGATGCGTAGATGGTACGTTATTTTAACAGAAAACGAACCCAAAATTTATAAAAAACGCGAGTCAGAGACACGTGTAATGCATTCAGAATATTGTTTTTGCCACGTATCCTATAATTGTTATTCATGGCATGGAATTAAACACACACACCCGCATCATAGTTTTTGTCTCTCTCTCTCACACACACAAAATCAATCTCCTCTCTCTCTCTCTCTCTCTCTCTCTCTCTCTCTCTCCTGTAATCTCTTCTTCTCTTTCTCTCAATCTATCTCTCTATTTCCCCTTCTCCTTCTCTTCTTCCCCTGTGCTCCCCTGTTCGAGTCCCTCTCCGTTGCGCCTCCGTTCCTTGGTTGTTTCTGGTTGGTTTTCCGGCATCCCATCTCTGTTTCGATTTATCGACTTGACATATATGCATATATATATATATACATGCGTGTGTGATTATATGTGTGTGTATTGGTTGGGTCTGTGGTTGTTGCATGTTTTCCGCCTTCCCTTCTTGGCCATGTTGTTGTTGTTTTCCGATTAGCGCGTGTTACACGCGCGTTTTGCTAGTCATGTTTTAATTGTATATTTAATATTTTTCTACAGGAAATTAAATGATTACTATTCATGATTAAACGTATTTCGTACGGGGAATCGATTTTTAAAATATTGGCGAATTTTTTGTGTTGGAATCCGAATAACCGGGTGCCCCGAAAATTTTGCCACCGTCCGCGGACGGTGGACGGTGGACGGTGATGATTTTTATCTGAGTCCTAAATTTATAAAACAAATACATTAGTTCGTATAATTATTTTTCAAAACGAAAATAAGTATTTATATTATGAGTTTTGTCGAGTCATAAATTGTGAATTGTGAATTATTGGGATTTGGACGTTGATTATGTTTCGACGGGTAGGTTTATAAATAGAGGAGTCGCTGTCCGAATTTCCTAAAAATTATTTTAAATACGAAATACAAGTCGAGCGTATATATTTGTAATTAAATATTAAACAAACCCTAATTGTTACATGTACTATATTAATGCATATAAGTACGAGTTGGGAATTGGTATCGTTTGGGTAAAGTGTCTAGCGAGGATATGTCAAGCATAACTGGTCGTCTAACCTAGGATATTTTCATTCGGTAGGTTCCAGTCGAAGGACTCGAGAGTTAGTCAGTTTAAAGTTGAGCCAGTGTTAGTTGTAAAGCTTCGCAAGGCAAGTACCCCTAAACTAATCTTTTACATTTCGGTATATATGAATAATTGTTGATTTAATTTACGTAGTTGAACAAAGCGTTTTAAGTTATGTATCCCCTGTGTTTAAAAATATTCGTTTAAATTGTGTTTTGGGGAAAAGTAACTTCAGAAAATGCCTATCTCTAGATTATGATTAAAATTGGAAAGTTTTTGGAAAGTGTGTTGTGATATAATTGTTTTAAAAGAGATAGGTATAAGCAATTTTGGAAAATGGATAAAACGGATCAGATATTGGATGGTTACATAAGAGGCCCGTAACGGCCCAACGGGTTTGCGTAAGAGGCTAAGTCGGTTGTGTGCCCTAATTGAACCGCTTAGTCCAGCGTGACAGAGACCTAGCTTATCTCTAAGTTCCGGAATAGGTTTGTGGTGGGATAGACTGATCAACTGTCCCTAGGATTCGCCCAATTATATATCAGATTTTGGTTTAGTAGTTCCCGTAACAGAATATGTGACTTGTGTTTCCTGTAATGGAACAATGGATTTATAAATGAAAATAGCATGCTAAAATTTGACTCTGGTATTCACACAGCACACAACTGATGATACGTTTTACAGAGCATGCTAGTTGTTGATATCCAGTTTATACATGTATTACTTGTTTTCGTAAACGAGTTATGATTTCTGTTCCTATAACTGTTTTTATAAACTGCTTTACTTGTTATTTATATAGTGGTACTGTTGAGCAATTGATTGCTCACCCTTGTAGCTTGTTTTGTATATATATATATATATTGCAGATGCATAGAAGACCCATCCGACCTTGGTAGAACCGAGTCTCAGCCCCTTCCGGACCTGACTCCTCTGAGGTAGTTTGTATCAGACCATGAGGTCTCAGATTTGTTGTAATAAGTTAGAGGGTCAGACTTGTTGAATAAGTAGTTTTGGTATTGTAACCTAAATAATACTTAAACTTGTATCGGATCTTGGTTTTGGGGTCGTGTTGGTATAATAATGTGTAATTAGTAGATTATATTGTGGTTTGTCATATTATTGGTGAGGTCAGCTCATTTATCAACAGTTAACAGGGTTCGAATATCCGAATATGAGTTTAAAATCATTTTATAATAATTATCGAGCCTTGAAAACAATTTAAAATAATATTTTAAAACTCGAAACTATTTTTCAAAATTCTTAAATCGAGAAAATAATTAAATCTAATTAAATAATCAATTAAAATTAATTAATAATTTATTAAATCTAATTAAATAATCAATTAATATTTGAATTAATTGACCAATTAATTAATTAATTATCAACTAAATTTAATTAATTAAATAATTCAGATTTATTTTTGAAATAAAAATAATTTTTAGAATAAAAATAATGATTTTTGGAATTTTTAATAATTAAAATCAAATTTCTGAAATTAAAATAAATAGAAAATATGATTTTTATAAATTTTTAAAACAAGAATCCTATTTTTGAAAGATTCTGAAACTTTAGGGACTAAACTTCATCATCTACAAAAGTACAGGGAGCTAACTGCAAATTTTACACCCTTCGCCGGAAACCAGTCGGGGTTCGCCAGAGATGGCGTTCCCAGAATTGTCACATCACCAGAAGCTTCAAATATGATCTACTTTTCACAAGGAATTCAACCATGCAGTTAAAACAACTCAATAACCCCTGAGTTGGCCGGAAAAACTCGAATAAAACTCGCCGTACGACGAGTTCTTTCTTACTCCGGTAAGGCCAACTCCGGTATCATCTGTTGACGAGACCACCAACAATCAATTCCTCTTTTCAAGCTCTACATATCCGTACCAATCAATCAATCTAATAACCCCTAGAGGAGAATTTATGATTATGCCTCATGAGCCAGAGCATGTCGCTTAAATGCGGTTTAACTTGGTTCACGTGGTTTGCAGGCTATTGCGTGAGCCCGTAGGGTTTACCCAGTGTGCACTTGAAGGGTAGTGGCTGCGGGTTACCTACGATAAAAAAACATTCAAACTGTCTATGAACCCTAATTTCATAACTCGAAATTAAAACACAGATTTGAACATGTTATTGAACTCCAAATGACTATTATGACATAACAAAATGACCAGAATCAAGTTATCTATAACATGCAAGCATCAAATCACACAAACAACATCAAAATAAAAAATTCATAATTTAATCCAAATAATTCGAAAATAAATAAAAATATAGAAAATTACCAGGTGGTTCTACAGTGTTATGGCTTATAGAATCTGATAGTACTCCTTAATACCTTCGTTTTGGGTACTCAAGCTTCAAAATCGGATATCAATAACGCCTTGAAACTAATGTTTGATTCTCAAGAACTAATATGAATATATTGTTTTCCTCTGAAAATTATATATTTAACTGATTGCAAATGATTTTCTGTACAAAATAAAATACGGTAAAGGCTATTTATAGTTACAGAATATTGGTACCCCTTTGGATCATATCGGATATAAAATATACTATTTATTTGACAAAACAGATCCACATCGGTACCGATTTTAGGATAATTATCCAAAACAATACATTTTGTAAATACAGACTTGGTCTCAGTGCTTTGGTTACACGAAGTACGAGAATATAATATAATAGTTTAATCAAAATATCATGTTTTTCGAAAGTACGAGTTTTATCGATTTACCGAAACGAATATTGTATAGAAAATTTTGCGTCGGGACCCGCACAGGAAAAATCATAATCTGGATTGAAAAAGTCAAAACATGGAAAATGCTCGGAATATTGCAATTATGTTAGGAAGGAGTTTTCCCGAGACTTCCGAGTTGTAAAAACGTAAAAACGGTTGAAGTCGGCTGGTTCCTGATTATACAAAATAATTTATAAATACTCGGAGAAATAATTTATTAAATCCATAAATCATTTATAAAATCATGTAACAACATTAAATTAATAGAAAAATACCACAATTATCTATACTTTATTTTGGACATATCAAAATTGAAATACTCAAATTTTATCATATTTAAATATCCAAACACAGATATTACTTAACAGATAATTCACCAAAATTCACAGAATAATCACAGAATATTTATTTATTGATAAAAATAATTACACGATATATCCCATGTATTATATCCTTCTCCCCTTAAAAGGATTCTTTCCTCAGATGCTCCTAAGAAAATAAATGAGGGTACTTTTCTCGCATATCACTTTCTAGCTCCCAGGTTGATTCTTCAACCTTTGGGTTTCTCCACAACATTTTTACTAACTTTACAACTTTTTTTCATAATATTTTCTCTCTTTCTTCTAGATTCTCTATTGGACTCTCTACATAAGAAAAATCCTCCAGAAGTTTTATCGGCTCGTACTTAATTACATGCCTGGAATCTGGATTATACTTCTTAAGCATCGATACATGAAAGACATTATGAATATGCTCCATATGCGGGGGTAATGCCAGTTCGTAAGCTACCTTTCCGACATGCTTCAAGATTTTAAAACGTCCGACGTATCTAGGGCTCAGATTTCCTTTCTTTCCAAATCTCGTCAATCCCTTCCATGGTGACACTTTCAACAATACTAAATCTCCATCTTCAAATTCCATATTCTTTCTTGATTGATCTGCATATTTTCTCTGACGGTCTTGGGCTACAATTAACCTTTTCTGGATAACTTCTAAAACTTCTTTTATTTGTTGCACAAATTCGGGTCCAAGTATCTTGCGTTCTCCTACTTCATCCCAATATACTGGTGATCGACATTTACGTCCATAAAGAGCTTCATAGGGTGGCATCCCAATACTGGCATGGTAACTATTGTTGTATGCAAATTCCACTAATGGTAAATGCTCGTCCCAACTTCCTTTGAAATCAATAGCACAAACACGTAACATGTCCTCAATTGTCTGAATCATTCTCTCGCTTTGGCCATCGGTATGTGGATGGTAAGTTGTACTCATATTTAATCCGGTTCCCAAACATTCTTGAAAACTTCTCCAAAATGTCGAATTAAATCTTGGATCTCGATCGGATACGATAGACATAGGAACTCCATAATGAACTACTATCTCTTTCGGATACGTGTGAACCAACTTGTCTAATGAAAACCTTTCATTAATAGGCAGAAAATGAGCTGATTTAGTAAGTCTGTCCACTATAACACAAATGGCATCGTAGTTCACTTTCGTCCTTGGTAATCCAACTATAAAATCCATGCCAATATTCTCCCACTTTCACCATGGAATTTCTAATGGTTGCAATAGTCCATTTGGTCTTTGGCGCTCTGCCTTAACCCTATGACATGTATAACATTTGCTGACCCATTCCGCAATTTCTCTCTTTATATCTGGTCACCATGAATTTTCTTTTAAATCTTTGTACATCTTGGTACTCCATGGGTGGATTGAATACCTTGAATTGTGAGCTTCTTGTAAAATTTCATTCTTCAACTCTGTCACTGGTGGAATCCAAATTATGGAAGAAAATATAAGAATACCTTGATCATCCTTTTGAGTACACAACTCCTCTCATACCAAATGATTGATGTCCTGATCCATTACTTTCTCTTGACACTTCTTTATCTTTTCTAACAACTTCGACTGAAAAGTCATACTATACATTTTTGCTTCATTAGGCTTGCAAACTCTGATCTCCAACTCCAATTTCTGAAATTCCCTGTATAACTCTTCTGGTACTGTCAACACGTTCAATTTCTCCTTTCGGCTTAGTGTGTCTGCCAGAACTTTTGCTTTATCTGGGTGATAGTTAATCGTACACTCGTAGTCCTTGATCAACTCTAACCACCTTCTCTGTCTCATGTTAATTTCCTTTTGCGTGAATATGTACTTCAAACTTTTATGATACGTATAAATTTCACATATTTCTCCATATAAATAATGTCTCCAAATCTTCAAAGCCAATATTATGTCCGCTAGCTCCAAGTCATGAGTAGGATACTTGATAAGTGGAATTTATATCCACTTAGAACGCTTCTTAAAGGCTCGAATTAGTATTTTATACTCATGTTATGTGTGTTTTTGATGTGTTTTTGTAATGTTTTGTATTTCAGGGCATAATCAAAAGAATGAATGGATTTTATATTATTTCTATGCTAAAAGGGTGTTAGGATGAAGCCTCGGTCGATTGCGCACAAGAAATCAGCACAAGAAGGTCAAGAAAGCAGAAAATTTCACTTTTTCGAGAAAGTCGGGGCGGCCGCGCTGGTATATGGGCCAGCCACGCCAGGTTATTTTTCCAGAATCCTGATTCTAATCTAATTCGAAGATTTTGAAGCCCAGTTTGATCCTGATGCCTATAAATACCCTAAATAAGATGTTTTAACAACAAGGAGACCAGGGAGAGTAATAAGAAGACCTAGAGAGCACAAGAAGGCTACGGAGAAGAAGACTTTCATATTCTTCAATATAGTTGATACTTTGGATGCTTGTTTTTGATTTGTCTTTGAACCCTAGACTCTTATATTATTTTATATCATGTTTTCATTGGAACCCATGGTGACGATGAGTTCGGTTATAAACTAATTGTTATCGTAGGGTTCTAACGGATTTACTTATGGATTTCTATAGTTAATTTATTTCAATATCTTGGTGTGTGGTGATTTATTGACATCCTAGTATTGGTTGTGCTTATCCATCTTATGTGCGTAACTAACATATAAAATAGCGTGTTAATCTCTATTGAAGCGAAAGTGAATATAGAGGTTTCAAACTTTCCATGCTAGCATAGGTTCATGTATTTATTATATATGATTCGTAGGTAATTTTAACAATCTTACTTTCCCTATGTAATCACGATAGATAACTTGTTCATTAAACCATTATGTTGTCAAATTCTATAGACATATAGTGTCTCAACATAATTGGTGTCTATTCAGCTTATATCTCTTTTGTGGATGTATGGTAGTAGGGTATTCGTGCAACAAAAGTTTGCGTTTACTAGTTTCGTTTTATCTGATTTGTTATCATCATCATTGCATGTTAAGGTTAAGAACAATGACTTTGAATAAAGTATTTAATGAAATTAGAATCCCATGTTTGTCTCATATTGTTAATTCAATCACTTTTATTCTTAGTTAATTGCATGTTAGTTTAATCTTAGTTATAAACATCCCAACTTGTGACGGCCTCAACCCCGGGGTCAGGAGTTGACGTCACTAAACACAAATACCAAAAATATAAACAATAGAATTATTATTAAAATATACTAACTTGACCCCGAACCAAGATCCGATCCAGGTTCAAGTATAATTCAGGTTCTCACTATTACAAACTCTTTATTCAATATCTAAGACACACTAACTTTATTCAGCAACTCCTCAGACCTCATGGTCTGATACAAACTACCTCAGAGGAGCCAGGTCCAGTAAGGGCGTGAACACGGGTCGGTCTGACTGATCTTCTAGGCATCTGCGAAATATACATAATAGTCTGCAAGGGTGAGCATAATCGCTCAGCAGTACCAAATATGAATAATAGATTAAAATAGTAATGTAACAATAATGGGAACAGAGCTATAATCATAATATCAACATTTCATGATGATAATCAAAGTAACTGGATATCATTAATTAGCATGCTTTGTGAAAACAACATAGTAGTGTGCTGCGTAATACCAGAGTCCAGTTTTAGCATGTTAACCATTTTATAAAACCGCTATATCAATCAATCATGCTTTCATATAATTCACAAATCCCAATCAGATATATAGCGGATATGTGAAGACAGCTGATCAGGCTATCAACACCAGATGGCTCTAACTGACATCCCATTTACCTGTTCCGGAACACAGAGACTAGCTAGGTCTCTGACCTTCTGGACTAATTGGTTTTATAATTCGCGCAACTGAATTAGCCTCTTACGCCATCTCAATAGGCCTACTCTGGCCCCAATGTATCCCATATCTGACCGTTTTATCCAGTTTTCAAAACACTTGTACCTATCTCATTTTCAAAATCATTTAATTAACCAGCACACATATAAAATCCGTTTCGCAAATCATTTCATTTGAGACAGGTACCTTTCGAAGTTACTTTTCCCCAAAACAATTCGAAAACAGTGATTTTATAATACAGGGGATACGTAACTTAAAACATTTCTGTTTCATTACGAGATTAAACATTTAGCTATTCATATGCATTGAACCATAAAAGAATGGTCAGGGGTACTTGCCTTGCAACGCTTTACAAACCCTAAATAGCTTTCACGCTGACTTTGATCCTGGAATAACTCGACTGGGATCTACAGTTACAGAATACCCTAATTAGTTATACCGACATGCTTGATATCCTCAAATCCAAATAACCCAAATCCGACAACCCGACTCGTATTATTACTATACACATAATCATGTAATCACATTTCTCGAGCATAAATAGGGATAACACGTAAAACATAATTATGTACGATTACAAATATATTTTAGAAAATTTTGGCAGCAACTTCTTTATTTATAAGACTACCCGTCGATTATAATCGACGTCAACAATTCTCAACAATCCACAACATTATTCCGCACAACCCAATACCAATCAAACTTAGTTATTTAAATCCAAACATAATTTACATAATTATTTTATTTTATTTATTTATAGAATTTAGGACTCAGAACATCGTCATCACCGTCCACCGTTGACTCACCGAAGTTCATCATCAACAGCGGCACAATTTATTGGCGCCCGATATATTACGGGTTCCCAAATAAATTATACCGATTATTTTAAAACTAATTCCAACACGAAAAATTAATATCACGAATATTAATCAATAATTTCCTGCAATAAAAGGAATTAAATTAAAAATCTGCACAGTCCAAACCAACAACACCCAAACAGCCCAACAAGGCCCAACAACAAAAACCCAACTACAAAAACATGCCCAATCAGTAAGGCCCGAAATGTCCGTCCCAACTGCAAGTCCAGTCCACAGAGAAACACCGCAGACGGCCATAGCACACGGCTGCAACCACGCCAACATGCACGCGCCATCGCGCAGAGCACACACACACACAAACATATACACACAACACAACGCAACACACAACAACACAACACACACATAAACATGTACACATTTACATGCATATATATATATGAATCGAACCAGCCAAGCCAAAATAAGCGGCGGCTCACCGGAGTAACAAGCCGGAAAACAGAAACGGCGACAGAACAGGGCAGCCGAAACACAGAGAAAACAGGAAACGGGGAGGGAAATAATCAAGAGAAGAAGAGAAGAGAAGAGGGAGAACGAGAGAGATAGAGTGCGAGAGAGAGACAGAGATGAGAGAGAGCGAGAGATTAAGACCGAGAGAGAGAGACTGAAATGGCACAAAAGAAAACAACTGCAGCCAACACGTGTCCTGTGAAAATGGGATACGTGTTGGTTTATTATTAATCCGGACTTCTGAATCCCCGGAACCCCGTTTATATCTCGACATTACACTTTTAACGAACCAAGTAATATTGATAACATATTGGAATAGATTCCAACCAATCCAAAAAGATTCGATATACTCCAAAATAATTAAAACATAACTTTCAAAATTTTAAACTAATTTTTAAAATACAATTTATACCCGTTTTTAACAAATAAATGAATCAACGCGCGGTTAAAACGACTTCCGAAAATTTCCAAAATAATTTTAAAATTCTCAAAATAATACGAACTTAATAAAATATAAGTTTCATAATTTTTAAAGATTCCCATAATTAAATATGGATTTTAGCATTTAACACACTCAGAAAATCATTTAAAAATGAATAATTAACGAAATATTGATTTCTCAATTTTATAAAGTCCTAAAAATAATTATTGAAATTATAAAATTAGAAAACCAATTTTAAAGACAACCCAAATATTTATGGAATTAAAATTACAATAAAATCACTCTTACAAGCAAAATAAAATCACATAACTCACCAATAAATCATATAATTCCAATCCCACATATCAACAAATCATAATTAATTAAATAACAATCAATAATCGCTGCCAAAATCAATACACACCTTTTATTTATTTACTTAAACTTTTATTACACTTCCAAGTATAAAATAAAAATAAAAATACACGAGTCGTTATATCCTTTCCCCCTTAAAAAGATTCTGTCCCCAGAATCTAACTCAACTAAACAAATGAGGATATTTATCAAGCATGTCTGACTCTAATTCCCAAGTAGACTCTTCTACTCGAGGATTTCTCCACAGAACTTTTACTATAGGAATTGACTTATTCCTAAGGACTCGTTCCTTACGGTCTAGGATTTAAACCGGTTGTTCTACATAGGACAAATCTGGTTGAAGCTCAATCGGTTCATATTCTATAATTTGATTCGAATTAGGGACATAGGGCTTCAACATAGACACGTGGAACACATTATAAATGTGCTGCCACTGCGGTGGTAACGCTATCTCATAAGCGGCCTTTCCCACTCTCTTCAAAACCTCAAAGGGTCCTATGAATCTATGGCTAAGTTTACCCTTCTGACCAAATCGTACTAACCCTTTCCAAGGTGATACCTTTAGCAACACCAGAGCTCCTATCTCGAAGTCCATGTCTTTTCTATGTAAATCTGCATATTTTCTTTGTCTATCTTGAGCTGCTTCTAACCTTTTCTGAATCAACACTATGGCATCCTTAGTCTGCTGAACCAATTCAGGGCCTAGTACTTTCTTTTCTCCTACCTCATCCCAGTACAACGGTGATCTACACTTTCGTCCATACAGAGCTTCGTACGGTGGCATCCCTATACTGGCATGGTAGCTGTTATTGTATGAGAATTCAATCAATGGTAGGTGTTCATCCCAATTACCTTTAAAATCTAAAAATAGACTCTCAACATATCCTCTATGGTCTGAATTGTAATCTCACTTTGGCCATCCGTTTGAGGATGATAGGCGGTGCTCATATTCAATTTTGTTCCTAAGCACTCTTGGAATTTAGTCCAAAACCTGGAATTAAATCTAGGGTCTCGATCTGACACTATAGAAACATGAACTCCATGTTTGGTAACTATCTCATCCAAGTATAACTTCACTAGCCTTTCCAACGAATACCTCTCATTAATCGGAAGGAAATGCGCCGACTTAGTCAATCTATCAATGATTACCCAAATAACATCATGATTCGCTCTCGTCTTTGGAAATCCCACTACAAAATCCATATCAATGTCTTCCCATTTCCATTGGGGAATCTCCAAAGGTTGTAACAATCCACTCGGTCATTGATGTTCTGCTTTCACCGTCTGACACACGTGACATTTACTTACCCAATTGGCAATATCTTTCTTCATTCCTGGCCACCAAAAATTTCTCTTCAAATCCTGGTACATCTTGGTACTACCAGGGTGGATAGAAACCTAGAGTTATGTGCTTCCTGCAATACTTCGTTCTTCAACTCTGTTATATCAGGAATCCAAACTCTGAACGAAAACCTATATAAACCTTGACTATCTTTGTGAGTACACAACTCTTCTCCTGTCAAAGTTTCCAACTCTTGTTCCATAACTCCTTCTTGACATCTTCTAATCTTTTCCATCAAGGCCGGCTGGAAAGTAATTTCATATAGTTGCTCTTGACTTCTGTTAGATCCTCGAACTTCAATTTCCATTCTTTCCAAGTCTCGTGCCAATTCCTCAGCAATCTTAACCATATTTAGCATTTCCTTCCTACTTAAGGCATCAGCCACTACATTGGCTTTACCTGGGTGATAATTAATCGAACAATCATAGTCCTTAATCAACTCCAACCACCTTCTCTGCCTCATGTTCAGATCTTTCTGCATGAATATGTACTTCAGGCTCTTATGGTCTGTATAAATGTCACATTTCTCGCCATACAAGTAGTGACACCATAACTTTAAAGCAAATACTATAGCCGCCAATTCAAGGTCATGAACCGGATATTTCTGCTCGTGAGGCTTTAGTTGTCTGGAGGCATACACAATCACTTTGTCATGCTGTATTAACACACATCCCAATCCTTTCAAAGAAGCATCACTATAAATTACAAAGTTTCCCGTCTCATCTGGCAATGCTAACACTGGAGCCGTCACTAGTGTTCGTTTTAACTCCTGGAAACTCTCTTCACACTTTTCCGTCCAAATAAACTTCTCATTCTTCCTGGTCAACTTGGTTAGTGGGGATGCAATCTTCGAGAAATCTTTCACAAACCTTCGATAATATCCTGTTAATCCAAGAAAACTTCTTATTTTCGTTGGTGTCTTCGGTTGCTCCCATTTTGATACGGATTCAATCTTTACCGGGTCTACTTTGATACCTTCTTTACTTATTACGTGACCAAGGAACTGTACTTCCATCAGCCAAAACTCACACTTAGAAACCTTAACATACAATTGCTTTCCTCTTAACTTTTGAAGGGCAATCTGCAGATGTACTGCGTGATCTTCTGGATTCTTCGAATATATGAGGATGTCATCAATAAATACAATAACAAATTTATCCAAATATTCCTTATATACCCTATTTATCAAATCCATGAAAGTTGCTGGCACATTCGTCAATCCAAACGACATCACTAGAAACTCATAATGGCCATACCTTGTTCGAAATGCAGTTTTGGGGATATCTTCCGGCTTTATCTTCAGTTGGTGGTGGCCAGATCTTAAATCAATCTTTGAGAAGTAACATGCGCCCTTAAGCTGATCAAACAAATCGTCGATTCGTGGCAATGGATACTTATTCTTTATGGTCAACTTTATCTTCAGTTGGTGGTGGCCAGATCTTAAATCAATCTTTGAGAAGTAACATGATCAAACAAATCGTCGATTCGTGGCAATGGATACTTATTCTTTATGGTCAACTTTATCTTCAGTTGGTGGTGGCCAGATCTTAAATCAATCTTTGAGAAGTAACATGCGCCCTTAAGCTGATCAAACAAATCGTCGATTCGTGGCAATGGATACTTATTCTTTATGGTCAACTTGTTTAACTCTCTATAATCAATTCACAATCTCATGTTTCCATCCTTTTTATTCACAAATAACACTGGAGCACCCCACGGGGAAACACTGGGTCGAATAACTCCTTTATCCAATAATTCCTGAAGTTGTTTAGCCAATTCTTTCATTTCCATCGGGGCCATTCTGTATGGAGTCTTAGAAACTGGTTCAGCTCCAGATATCAAATCAATGGAAAACTCTATCACGATCAAGTGGCAATCCTGGTAATTCTTCTGGAAAAACGTCCGGAAATTCTCTTACTACAGGGATTTCATCCAAAATAGGGGTTTCTTTCTTTGTATCCACTACATGAGCCAAATACGCTTCACATCCTTGTCTCAGCAATCTTCTTGCTTGCATCACTGAGAGAAACTTCCTATCTTGCCTCTGCCCTTGGTAACTGATCCTTCTATTATCTGAGGTGTACATAACAACTCCCTTTTTCTTACAATCAATATTTGCCCTATATCGAGACAACCAATCCATACCTAAAATAACATCAAAGTCTCCCAACTCAAAGGGTATTAAGTCAACAGGGAATATATACCCCGAAATCTCTAGGGAACAACTAGGACAAAATTGTTTTACAAGTACTTTATCTTTACTAGCCACTTCTATGGTTAGAGGTTCGTCTAAGTCTTCTAACATCAATTGCATTTTATTCACACAATTCACAGATATAAAAGATTTTGACGCTCCCAAATCAAACAAAACGTTAACAGGTACGGAATTTAAAGTAAGCGTACCTGCAACCACATCAGAATCATGAACTGGAGACTTCTGGGTCATCTTAAAAGTCCTAGCTCTCGCAGTACTGGTTGCTGGTCCTTGGGACACACTCTTTCCAACATTATCTTGAGTCACTGACTTGCAATTCCTAGCTATGTGTCCCACTTTGCCGCAACTAAAACAAGTAACTCCTTGAATCTCAGACTTACACTCCGTGGAATAGTGACCTTTCTGTCCACACTTAAAACAATTAACATTCTCTCGGCACTGTCCACTGTGCTTTTTCCCACACGTCTTACAATCAACCACTGGCTTACTCATCCTTGTCGGGGTAGAGTTAACTGATGTTGTACCGGGCTTAACTTGGGGAAAGTTCTGCCCTTTAAACTTTTTATTCTTATTTCTTCCAAACCAACGCTGAAACTTCCGACTCGCTATTCCTGATTCTGATCTAGCGGGTCCACTTTCAAATTTTCTTTTCTTCTCACCCTGCTCTTTTGCAGCTAATTTCTGATCACTTTCTATCACCAGGGCAGCCTGAACTACCGAAGTATATGTCTTGAGTTGTAAGGCTACAACTCCACTCCTTATTTCTGGCTTCAACCCTTGTTGAAACCGCTTCGCTCGTTAGGCTTCTAAACTCACATATTCCGGTGCTATACGGGCCAACTCCGTAAACTTCCCTTCATATTCCGTGACAATCCTATTTCCTTGTTTCAGCTCCAAAAATTCCATCTCCATTTGACTTTGGAGACAGGCTGGAAAGTATTTTTCCAAAAATAATTCTGTGAATCTGGCCCAGGGAACTGGACCTTCTCCTTCTAGGGCTCCCGTAGATTCCCACCAATAATTCGAATCATTCCTCAGAAAATAACTAGCATAATCAGTTTTTAAATCCTCACTCACCTTGGTGAGCGCAAACGCCTTTTCCATTTCCTTTAACCATATCCTGGCAGCGACAAGATCTACTTCTCCTTTAAACTCTGGGGGCTTCACTGCTTGAAAAGACTTAAAACTAACACCTTGATTTGCCCCTCTCATCTCATGCTGCTATTGGATTTGTAGTTGCTGCTGTTGGATTTGCTGTTGTTGTTGTTGTATGAGCAGCTATTGTTGTTGTTGTTGCTGTTGCAATTGTTGCTGCTGTTGCTGGAATTGTTGTTGCTGTTGGGCCAGCTGTACAGTCTGCTGACGCAACAAGTTCATCAAATCACTCATGGAAGGATCCCCAGCAGATCCGTTATTGGGCTGAGAATTTCTCTTTGGTGGCATCTCCTGAAATATAATAGTCATATATAAGAAAATGGATTGCTCCAGCAGTTTATATTTATGCATCAGGAGAGCGTTGCCACTAAGACAATATTCTCATCCCCCATTATAATTGGATTCGTCCTGAGTGAATGATTATAGTCTAAAAATGCCAGCAACAGAAACAACAATAATAATAACAACAATAATAGCAACGCACAATATATAAAAACTGAATAATAATATAAAGCAGCTGAACTACAGTAACCAACATAATCCAACTAGTACAGCTGAAAATCCAAATACAAAGAACCATCTGAATACACACCAAAATTGGCTGTCATAACAGCCTCGCCTACTACAACCTATCACAACATAATGTACATATACAAAGTAAACAACTGCAGAACTCCTGAATGTCAATTCTGAGCTCTGCATCCCTCTACAGCAGCTCTGTCTAGCCACTACCACTGCCACCAATGCAACCTAGCTCAAACACTAGCCAGTTCACTAGGTCCTGATACTGCACCGCTCTGAACTCTGAGCTAATGAAACGGTCAACAGATCTAGCCCTCTCTACAGCCATCTGGGTCAATGCTCTCACACGGGCTCGCACCTCAGGGGAAGGGGCAGAAATACCCTGAAATGGTGCAATAGGTACCTGGTCCAACTGGGCAGCAAACTCTGGACTCTGATCTCTGATAAAGGAAGTATTCACCGCCCTATGGACATGATAAGGGATCGGTGAAGAAGTACCACTAGGGGCCACAGGAGGTACCGGAGGTCTCATCATGGAAGAACTGGGACCGCAGCCGGGAGGGAAATCCCTGACAGCAGACACAGACCTACATACCCAACGGGGATGAGGACCAGATCCAGGGATGTCTCGAGGCACAAAAGAAGGAACTGGGAGAGGAGGCATAGGGGTCTCCTCGGCAATAGCATCAAGGGGTCTCTCCGAATCTGAGCTATCCGAATCTGAAGGATTCTCCCGAGATGGAGAGCTCGAAATCGCAATAGGCCACTGCCAACATAATAATATATAGACAAGACACAACCAGGTCAAGGCAATTCTATCAAAACATTTAATAGATGCCAGGGTAACGCCGTCGGAACCCTCGACTGACTCTAAAGGTCTGCTCCTCTATATGAGTTGCTGACTTACACTTAAAGACTCACATTATCACCTACTCGACACAATCCCTAACCTGAATCAGGGACTTGAACCTGTAGCTCTAATACCGACTGTGACGGCCTCAACCCCGGGGTCAGGAGTTGACGTCACTAAACACAATTACCAAAAATATAAACAACAGAATTATTATTAAAATATACTAACTTGACCCCGAACCAAGATCCGATCCAGGTTCAAGTATAATTCAGGTTCTCACTATTACAAACTCTTTATTCAATATCTAAGACACACTAACTTTATTCAGCAACTCCTCAGACCTCATGGTCTGATACAAACTACCTCAGAGGAGCCAGGTCCAGTAGGGGCGGGAACACGGGTCGGTCTGACTGATCTTCTAGGCATCTGCAAAATATACATAACAGTTTGCAAGGGTGAGCATAATCGCTCAACAGTACCAAATATGAATAACAGATTAAAATAGTAATATAACAATAATGGGAACAGAGCTATAATCATAATATCAACATTTCATGATGATAATCAAAGTAACTGGATATCACTAATTAACATGCTTTGTGAAAATAACATAGTAGTGTGCTGCGTAATACCAGAGTCCATTTTTAGCATGCTAACCATTTTATAAAACCGCTGTATCAATCAATCATGCTTTCATATAATTCACAAATCCCAATCAGATACATAGCGGATATGTGAAGACAACTGATCAGGCTATCAACACCAGATGGCTCTAACTGCCATCCCATTTACCTGTTCTGGAACCCAGAGACTAGCTAGGTCTCTGACCTGTTGGACTAATCGGTTTTATAATGCGCGCAACCGAATTAGCCTTTTACGCCACCTCAATAGGCCTACTCTGGCCCCAATGTATCCCATATCTGACCGTTTTATCCAGTTTTCAAAACACTTGTACCTATCTCATTTTCAAAATCATTTAATTAACCAGCACACATATAAAATCCGTTTCGCAAATCATTTCATTTGAGACAGGTACCTTTCGAAGTTACTCTTCCCCAAAATAATTCGAAAACAGTGATTTTATAACTACAGGGGATACATAACTTAAAACGTTTCTGTTCCATTACGAGATTAAACATTTAGCTATTCATATGCACTGAACCATAAAAGAATGGTCAGGGGTACTTGCCTTGCAACGCTTTACAAACCCTAAATAGCTTTCACGCTGACTTTGATCCTATAACAACTCGACTGGGATCTACAATTACAGAATACCCTAATTAGTTATACCGATATGCTTGATATCCTCAAATCCTAATAACCCAAATCCGACAACCCGACTCGTATTTTTACTATACACATAATCATGTAATCACATTTCTCGAGCATAAATAGGGATAACACGTAAAATATAATTATGTACGATTACAAATATATTTTAGAAAATTTTGGCAGCAACTTCTTTATTTATAAGACTACCCGTCGATTATAATCGATGTCAACAATTCTCAACAATCCACAACATTATTCCGCACAACCCAATACTAATCAAACTTAGTTATTTAAATCCAAACATAATTTACATAATTATTTTATTTTATTTATTTATAGAATTTAGGACTCAGAACATCGTTATCACCGTCCACCGTTGACTCACCGAAGTTCATCGTCAACGGCGGCACAATTTATTGGCGCCCGATATATTACGGGTTCCCAAATAAATTATACCGATTATTTTAAAACTAATTCCAACACGAAAAATTAATATCACGAATATTAATTAATAATTCCCTGCAGTAAAAGGAATTAAATTAAAAATCTGCACAGTCCAAACCAACAACACCCAAACAGCCCAACAAGGCCCATCAACAAAAACCCAACTGTAAAAACAGGCCCAATCAGTAAGGCCCGAAATGTCCGGCCCAACTGCAAGCCCGGTCCACAGAGAAACACCGCACACGGCCACAGCACACGGCTGCAACCACGCCAACACGCACGCGTCACCGCGCAGAGCACACACACACACAAACATATACACACAACACAACACACAACAACACAACACACACATAAACATGTACACATTTACATGCATATATATATGAATCGAACCAACCAAGCTAAAATAAGCGGCGGCTCACCGGAGTAACAAGCCAGAAAACAGAAACGGCGACATAACAGGGCAGCCGAAACACAGAGAAAACAGGAAACGGGGAGGGAAATAATCAAGAGAAGGAGAGAAGAGAAGAGGGAGAACGAGAGAGATGGAGTGCGAGAGAGAGACAGAGATGAGAGAGAGCGAGAGATTAAGACCGAGAGAGAGAGAGACTGAAATGGAACAAAAGAAAACAACTGCAGCCAACACGTGTCCTGTGAAAATGGGATACGTGTTGGTTTATTATTAATCCGGACTTCTGAATCCCCGGAACCCCGTTTATATCTCGACATTACACTTTTAACGAACCAAGTAATATTGATAACATATTGGAATAAATTCCAACCAATCCAAAAAGATTCGATATACTCCGAAATAATTAAAACATAACTTTCGAAATTTTAAACTAATTTTTAAAACACAATTTATACCCATTTTTAACAAATAAACGAATCAACGCGCGGTTAAAACAACTTCCGAAAATTTTCAAAATAATTTTAAAATTCTCAAAATAATACGAACTTAATAAAATATAAGTTTCATAATTTTTAAAGATTCCCATAATTAAATATGGATTTTAGCATTTAACACACTCGGAAAATCATTTAAAAATGAATAATTAACGAAATATTGATTTCTCAACTTTATAAAGTTCTAAAAATAATTATTGAAATTATAAAATTAGAAAACCAATTTTAAAGACAATCCAAATATTTATGGAATTAAAATTACAATAAAATCACTCTTACAAGCAAAATAAAATCATATAACTCACCAATAAATCACATAATTCCAATCCCACATATCAACAAATCATAATTAATTAAATAACAATCAATAATCGCTGCCAAAATCAATACACACCTTTTATTTATTTACTTAAACTTTTATTACACTTCCAAGTATAAAATAAAAATAAAAATACACGAGTCGTTATACAACTTGTTATTGTCTTAGCATTGAGCGATAGCCATACCATTGTTGCATAAGTGCATAATCTTAAAATAACTAAAAAGAATACTCTCTGTAGGTACGAATCTGATTTATATCTTATACTACTTGCGAATGCGTATACTTGCGTGTAATTTTAGCACGAGTTTTCGCCCTAAAAATACTTCTGCTCATGAGGTTTCAGTTGTCTCGATGCATATACAATAACCTTGTCGTATTGCATCAAAACACAACCTAATCCCTTATGAGAAACATCACTATAGATTACAAAATTTCCTTGATCATCTGGAAGTGACAAAACAGGTGCCGTGATCAATCTCTTCTTCAATTCTTAAAAACTTTATTCACACTTCTCGTTCCATATAAACTTCTCATTTTTCTTGGTAAGCTTCGTCAAAGGCGTCGCAATCTTTGAGAAATTCTAAGCAAATCATCGATAATATCACGCTAACCCCAAGAAACTTCTCACTTATGTTGGTGTTTTTGGCCTTTCCCAATTTGTAATAGCTTCAATCTTTGCCGGGTCCACTTTGATCCCTTCATTAGTGACTATGTGCCCTAAGAACTGAACTTCCTGTAGCCAAAACTCACACTTTGAGAATTTAGCATACAACTTTTCCTTCCTCAAAATTTCCAAAGATATCCTAAATGCTCGGCATGGTCATCTGCTGACTTTGAGTAAATCAAAATATCATCTATAAACACAATGACAAACTTGTCCAAATATTCCTTGAAAATTCTGTTCATCAAGTCCATAAACGTTGTTGGGGAATTGGTTAATCCAAAAGACATTACTAAGAATTCATAATGATCGTACCTTATTCTGAAAGCTGTCTTCAATATATCTTCTGGTTTAATCTTCAATTGGTGATATCCAGATCTCAAAACAATCTTAGAAAAACACTTAGCTCCCTTCAACTGGTCAAACAGATCATCGATTCGAGGTAATGGATACTTATTCTTTATTGTAAGCTTATTGAGCTCCTGATAGTCGATGCATAATCTCATGTTTCTGTCCTTCTTATGAACGAACAATACTGGTGCACCCCATGGGGACACACTGGGTCTAATCAATCATTTCTCTAACAACTCTTGCTACTGCTTCGCTAACTCATTCGTTTCAACGGGCACCATTCTGTACGGAGCCTTGGATACTGGTTCCGTTCCAGGTGCTAAGTCGATTGCAAACTCAATTTCTCTATCTGGAGGAAGTCTTGGTAACTCGTCTAGGAACACGTCTGAAAACTCATTGACTACTGGAATATCTGATGGGTTTCGAGCACGTAAACGCAACGGAAATAATAATTAAAAACGTGAAAATCTAGAATTTTCGAAACCCACCGCAGGATCCATGCGAAAAATAGATATTTAATTCGTAGATCAGATTGTTTACCTTAAGAAGCTTCACAAATTGGTTGACTAATGGAGATCCAAAGCTTGTTCAATCACCACGCATCCCGCTCTCGCGATCTACGCTCTATCGGTATCCACACGAATGCTTGAACTCAAGGATTGGATATGTGTACTAGCACAAACCCGTTTCTTCTTGCGCTCTCCATCTTCTCTCTTGGTGGCTAGGGTTTTAGTAAAAGTTTTTTTTTTCACACAAAAAATCAGCCACACAAGAGATATTATATAGAGAGTAGAAAAACGAATTATAACTCTTACCTAATTAGGAGTTATTATTAATTCAAAATTCCTATTTATATTATAATTAAGTCTCACTTAATTATTTAACAAATAAATTTCATAATTAATATTAGTACATTCGAATATCAATATTTATCTAATTAATTAATTCATACTTAATTAATATTATAAATAATTTGAATTACTTTAATATAATTTAAATCAAATTTAAAGTAAATAATCCTTCAAGCATTCTTAGTGTGTGACCCTATAGGTTATTATTACATTGGCAACGAATTTTAAATCTAATTTAAAATCATAAACAATGAGCGGCATCTAGTAATACATCATTGTTACCCAAGTAATAATAATTAAATCGGTGATCGATTAAATCTTTTGTGAATAATGTACAATGTAATATAATCCCTTTAACCAAATAATATAGATTAAACTAGAGGCATGTAATGTGTCATCCTCATCATAGTTCAATCCAAGTTTCCTTGATCAATGAGTAGACTACCATATTAAATCAACATTTGAGCGTGGCCACGCATTTCATAGTCTACCTCACACAAGAGGCCAATAATATCACTCCTAAAATAGGAGGATTAAATCCAATCTAGATCATTCATATTTCTCATACGATTCATAATATACCCAATGTCCACTTTTATCATTACCCGGTCAAGGATAACTTTTAATGGAATCAATGTATATTAATTCTCGTATAGAAATATAATGACTTCAGGTCTAAGGACGATTACATCATTATCACTATGAGAATTACTTATGATATAACAAACATGTATAATCTCGCATTGGGTTTGTCCAGCACCATGTACATATACATCTGCCTGTGTTTTTGACTTTAGTATCATCATACCTATGATCAATGAGATGTGATCATCAATCAACAAACACACCAGTCTTAATGCATTATTATTGTCCCTTAATAATAATACTCGACTAGGGACCTTTAGGAATATTGATACTATTCTCAAAATCTCATTTTTAAGTCACGGACTTAGAGATATAGAATTGCATATCATATTCCAAGGACATTTATTAATCTAACATTTATATCGCAGTAAATGAAGAATTAATAAATTATAAAGGGAATAATTGATAGAACATAAACATTAATAATCTTAATGTCTTAAAATAAAACATCATAGTGTTGTCTCCAGGGCACAAACAATAATAATCTCCTACTTGCACTAGAGCCAATCACCCATGTATCTAATACTCATGGAACTAGTATGACCATCGTGCTTCTGCTACGACAAAGCCTTAGTCAGTGGGTATGCAACACTATCGTTATTATGCACTTTACATTTATATCTCCTTGATCATTAATCTCATTAATAAGGTGATATCGCCTAAGGACATGCCTAAACAGTCTTCTTGGCTGTTTCAAAAAAATATCAATATATTCGGCATCCTTTATAGAATCATCAATGTTCTTGCTGTGAACTATTCCAGCTAACAGCACTTATATTTAGATAAAACACAAACCAGACATAGACACATAATCATCCTTGTCTATTCATATGTTAGGTTAAGAAACTAGTATTAGTGTAACCCTTTACAACTAGTTCCCTATCTTCTCCAGACACCAAAAATAAATCTTTAGTCCTCTTTAAGTACTTAAGAATATCCTTGAAAATTATCCAGTGACCCTCACCTGGATTAGACTGGTATCTGCTCGTCATGCTCAAAGCATACGAAATATCAGGATAAATACATATCATTGTACACATTATAGATCCAATTGCTAAAGCATATGGAGCTTTCTCAAACAGCCCTTGTAACGCCTGGAAAATTTACGTCTGTATTATATCATATTTATAATAAATTATGTGTATTAATGTGTCATTTATGTGAAATTATCTGTCAAACCCTAATTGCTATGTGTTATGTGCATTCTATGTCGTTCCGGTATTTTTAAGATATTTTTCAGATATTTTATTTTGTATTCATAGCTTTCATTTCAAACGTTTTACGACCCGAACCATGATTTTAAAGCAGGTACTTCAAATAAAATAATGGGCCTTATTTTTCATCAAACGGCTTTTACCATCGCATTATTCTGAACATCGAAGCATTTTATAAATTTTCTTGTTTTGCGAAAAATGAGTTTTCCGGGCCCTATTGGGTGTTAAAAACCCCACAAAAATCACATTTTTATTTATATAAAATTATAGGACTTTTATTTATACCATTTCTTTGTATTTTTGCATTATTCACAATTTTTGTGAAATTTTTGCATATATATTGTATATATAAAATATTTATAAATTAAATTTTAATACTCAAAAATTATAAAAATTGGGGCCAGATATATTTATTAGGAGTATAATTAGCCCCTTAATTTTATTTAGGGGTATTATTTCTCATAGTATAAATAGACTAATTTTTATTAATTAAATACTAATTAATCATAAAAATTTAGAAATTTAGCTGAAAATCCCCAAATTCCAGAATTAGGGTTCTTGAGTTCTTGATTTCAATCGGAGATTTCAACGTGATTTTCACCTCCAAATCGAACATGTAAGTAGTCGTTGCAAAGCTTATGAATCGTAGTTTATGTTTATGTAATTGTTTTTATTGATTGTTGAATTGATTTTGATTTCATATTTTCGGGTTTTTTATTTTGAATTCGGGTTGATTGAATCGTTATTTGTTTGATGATGTTGTTGTGGAGAATGATTAGATCGTCGAGTTCTGAGTTGTTTGGCACCGGATTTGCGTGATTTGGTGTTCGTTTTAGCATCGCCGGAAACGGCGCCGCCACCGCCGCGTTTTTTGGTTCCCGACGTCGGGGACGGCGTGGGAAAGAGGAGGACGGCTGGAGATCTATCACGAGGGGATTTTGGTACTGTTCTTGACAGAATATGATGAGCAACGAGACCGTAGAAGGACGTGTGGCTGCGTTTTTGACCTCCAGAATCAGCCCGCCGGCGTCGGGTTCTTCTGAGCAGTTGGGTTGTTCTTCACGACCCGTGGTCGACCCGGTTTTCGACCCGGGTTCGATCATGAAAACCCAGAAGTCAATTCCCTATTTATGTTTCTGATTTACTAATTAATTATTTATATTTTATTAAAATTAAAATCAGTTTTAATAAATTCTAAAACTCTAATAAAAATTAGATTTAAATTCTGAAAATTATTATTAATAATTTCTCAATTATTTTATTAATTTAGAAATTCGAAATTAGTTATTTAATTAATCATTTAATTATTTATCTAATTATTTATTAGTTATTTATTAATTAATTATTAAATAAGGATTAAAAATAATTGAATAATATGATTAATAATTACGAGTAACTCGTATCTATACGAGTAATTGAACGATGAGTTAGATCATTATTATTATAATTCAAACGATAGTTAATTATTCACAGAATATCATAATAATTATTAGTAATGAGTAATTAAATACAGATAATTGAATAATCAAATAAGTTGTAATAATAATAATAATAATTCGATAATTATACGAGGAATGCGAGTAGCTCGTATTTATACGAGTAGTTGATCGTTATGATACGAATAATAATTATTTATTCGATAAATAGCGTAACAGTTAGTTGTATCGATTACTTATTTGTAAATACTCGATCTAATCGAGTAAGTGATAATAATTGTAATAAATGACTTTTCAGGGCCCTATTGGGTGTTAAAAACCCCACAAAAATCATATTTTTATTTTAATAAAATTATAGGACTTTTATTTATACCATTTCTTTGTATTTTTGCATTATTCACAATTTTTGGGAAATTTTGGTATATATATTGTATATATAAAATATTTATAAATTAAATTTTAATACTCAAAAATTATAAAAATTGGGGCCAGATATTTTTATTAGGAGTATAATTAGCCCCTTAATTTTATTTAGGGGTATTATTTCTCATAGTATAAATAGCCTAATTTTTATTAATTAATTACTAATTAATCATAAAAATTCAGAAAATTAGCTGAAAATCCCCAAATTCCAGAATTAGGGTTCTTGAGTTCTTAATTTCAATCGGAGATTTCAACGTGATTTTCACCTCCAAATCGAACATGTAAGTAGTCGTTGCAAAGCTTATGAATCGTAGTTTATGTTTATGTAATTGTTTTTGTTGATTGTTGAATTAATTTTGATTTCATATTTTCGGGTTTTTATTTTGAATTCGGGTTGATTGAATTGTTAGTTGTTTGATGATGTTGTTGTGGGGAATAATTAGATCATCGAGTTCTGAGTTGTTTGGCACCGAATTTCTGTGATTTGGTGTTCGTATTAGCGTCGCCGGAAACGGCGCCGCCACCACCGCGTTTTTTGGTTCCCGACGTCGGGGACGACGTGGGAAAGAGAGGACGGCTGGAGATCGTTCACGAGGGGATTTCGGTACCGTCCTTGACTGAATACGATCAGCAACGAGACCGTAGCAGGACGTGTGGCTACATTTTTTACCGCCGGAATCAGCCCGCCGGCGTCGGGTTCTTTTGGGCAGTTGGGTTGTTCTTCACGACCCGTGGTCGACACGGTTTTTGACCCGGTTTCGACCCAGGTTCTATTCTGAAAACCCAGAAGTCAATTACCTGTTTATGTTTCTGATTTACTAATTAATTATTTATATTTTATTAAAAATAAAATCAGTTTTAATAAATTCTAAAATTCTAATAAAAAATAAATTTATATTCTTAAAATTATTATTTAATTTAGAAATTCGAAATTAGTTATTTAATTTATTATTTAATTATATATCTAATTATTTATTAGTTATTTATTAATAATTAGGTAATTAAATAATAAATAAGGATTAAAAATAATTGAATAATATGATTAATAATTACGAGTAACTCGTATCTATAAGAGTAACTCGTATCTATACGAGTAATTGAACGATGAGTTAGATCATTATTATTATTATTCGAACGATAGTTAATTATTCGTAGAATATCATAATAATTATTAGTAACGAGTAATTAAATACAGATAATTGATTAATCATATAAGTTGTAATAATAATAATAATAATTCGATAATTATACGAGGAATGCGAGTAGCTCTTATTTGTACGAGTAGTTGATCGTTATAATTCGACTAATAATTATTTATCTGATAAATAGCGTAACAGTTAGTTGTATCGATTACTTATTTGTAAATACTCGATCTAATCGAGTAAGTGATAATAATTGTAATAAATTGTAACTAATCCTAATAATTAAGGATTAATTATTTTAAAATACAATAATTATTAAATAATTGTTTAAAAATATAATTAAGAATTATTTAATTATATTTAATTATTTATAATTATTTATTAATTAATTAAATCTTGTTTAATTCATAATAATTAAACCGTTAGTCTGATTTGAGTTAAACAAAAGCCCTTTAACTCAGAAAAATGAATTCTTCTCATTAAAAATAATATTAAGACCTAATTTCTTCCAGAACTTAGTTGACTTTGTTACTTGTTTGATTATCAGTCGAATTGTGTGCCGAGACGAGTCTGAAAAATTCCGAAAAATAGAAAATGAGTCAGATATTGATCAGTTGAGCGATTAGCGAGTCGATTTTGATTTTAAAAATTATTTTAACTATAAAAATGATTATGTGCCTAGGAGCTTATGTGTATTATGTGGTTAATCGAGTTTTACTTGCTAATATGTAACATACGAGTCAGTCATAAGCGCATGGGTAGGTAATAGAAACAATGTGAAGTCGATTCAAGACGCAATTGAAGTACGAAATGACAAAACCAGTCTAGTTTTCTAACAGAAGCTAAGCCAGCAAGGCAGGTTGAGTCAGTGATAGATGAAGGTGACATAATTGCAGTTAGTCCCGCAGAAGGCAAGTTTTTCCCCTATTATATTTTCAGAATTTTGATATTTCTTCAGATTCTTATCACGCTTGCACTCTTTTGATTCTCTTGTTCATTTTTCATTTCAATTCTTGATTTATCATTTTTATTTGAATTCATTGTTCATATACCAATTGTTACTCATAAATATTGATATACTCTGGTAATTAGAATATCTCAAAGCATACCGATTGTTCTGGTTGCTATTTCATGGACTGGATAGTGATACTTTGGGGATTAAGTTTACTTAATCATAAGGACCGGGACATAACCGGGTCCTTGAGATGGGCCGTAGTGCCTGGGTGCCCGATTGGATCTATATAGTGGGATATAGATCTGCACTGTATCCTGGCTGATCAGCAGGGTATAGATGCGAACTTGTATCCAGTTTAGTCGTTTGTACTCGCCAGTAATGGCCTTCTTTCGAATTTTGTGGGGTTATATCTTTACAGATATACCCAGGTTATCGATTCACTTAAATTGCTTTAACACTGTTTATATTTTACGGACTTGTTGAGCAATTTTTGGCTCACCCCTTTTTGTTGTTATTCACCTTATTGTTTTCAGTTAAGAAGGAATATGAAACCCATCAGGACTCGAGTGGTAAAGAAGCGGGTCAAGCCTCGGGATCCTCTCATACCCAAGGTGTTGATCCCAATCCAGGAAGAAAGCTTTGAATTTCCCGAATATGTGGATTGTAGATAGTTAGTGTGTGTGTTTAAATAAAAGATGAAATTAGTTTAAAACTGGTTAGACAATGGTTTGTAATAAAGAGAGTTTGTAAGATTTTGAATTTGGTTGGTAATAAAGTAGTTAGTGGTTCTTGTTTTTATACTTCAACCTAAAAAGATCCTGGTTAGTGTTAAAGGGGTTTAGAATTATTTATTTATTATTTGTTAATCAGATTGTACAGGTTTGGAGATTAGCTAGTAACCCCCAGACTTATACCCCGGGTCTGGAGGGCGTTACAGGTTTGGCATCAGAGCTGTAGGTTTGGTCCATGAAAACAAGAATATTAGGGTTAAGATAAGATAGGAAGATCACATAGGATAGGAATAGTCAAATAGGAGGAGTGGTGTTAGGATTTAGATCAGATTAGAATAGGAAATTATAAGTTTTAAGATTGTTTAGTGACTTTTCTTCTTTGTTTGGTATATTATCAGATGGCGTCGTCAGGTTATTTGGCTTCTTCTGAGAGGACAGTTGTGCCACCAGTATCTGAGTTCATGTTTCCTCTTCTTCCACCTCCACCACCATTGCCACAGGAGCCAGTACCTCCAGTACAGGGGATAGTCCATGACCCTATAGAGATGTTTGATCCATTTGAGTTCTTTGAGCCGATGATCCCACTACCGGTAGAACATCAGTTTATACCGGGGATTGAGCCGGAGCTACCACCACCACCAGTGTTGCCTCCTATACTAGTACATGCCCAGAGCTCGACATATTCCAGATGATCCCAGTTGAGGGGATGGGGGAGCATGATGTGGATTTACAGTTGGGGTTACCATAGCAGGGTGCAGGTATACCGAGGGTTCCGTCACAGGAGTTAGTGGGTCAGGTTGCACAGCCATATATGGTACCATACCATGAGTACAGGGTTATGAGAGATGATGTAGAGTATTGGAGAGCTCAGTGCAGGGAGATTATGCATTTATTTGATCAGAGAGATCGAGGACCGTTAGCTACCTTACAGGCAGATTACTTTATTAGGCAGAGGTTACAGTCGGTTTTGATGAGTGCTACTTGGGAGCTGGATGATTTGACCCATGAGGGACCGCCTTCTTTCGCGGAGTTTTACAGGATATTCCGTTTGGCGCAGACTTTGGTTCAGACACTTAGGGAGGAGCTGAGGCGTATTCCGCCAGGGTTCTGAGACATTAACTTCAGAGGACAGATGTATATAGATGCAGCCTAGTATGACATAGTGAGTAGTGTGTATGTATGTAGTAATAGTTTGAGCTGTAGTAGTAGTCTGACTTGTAGCCGCGGTGATGACCAGCAGAGCGAGACTTTTTGTACCAAGCACTTACACCCGAGGCTGGTGTCATATATAAAATGAACTTTTTCAAATTTCTTTTATTTAAATTCCAGTCTTTACAGTTTTATAGCGTTTACCTTTACTTTATTATTTTACAGCTTTTCGTATTTTAAATTCTGTCGAAAAAAAGAGAAAAGAACAAACATTTTATTTAACTGTTTATATTTCCTATTTTTATATTAAGCAACTATTTTCTTTCTTTAAACCATTATCTAAATTTTGTTAATAGAGGATAACTTGTTTTCTTACCTACTGTCAATTATGTATTAAACTGTTAAAGAAACATCACTTGTTTATTATCAGAAAATGGCACCAAAGAGAAAGATAGGACTGAGACTTCCAACAGCGATTCCGGAGAACAGACCAATGATACCATGAACCAAATGTTTCATCTGATGCAACAACAGATGGTAATGATGCAACAACAGATGCAACAACTATAGCATCAGATTCAACAGCAAATGTTACAATAGCCACCTCGTCCTGAGCCCCAAATACCACCAGTTCTACATATTGTTACTTTCAAACAGTTTTAGTCGGTTAAACCTCCGGAATTTGAGAGATCTACTGATCCTATTAAGGCTACAACTTGGTTGAAAAAAATAGAGAAAACATTTGCGCTAGTAAAGGTAGGTGAAGACCAGAAGACCGACTTTGCTAGTTACTTGTTGAAAGGAGAAACAAATTATTGGTGGAAATCTAAAAAGGCTTTAGAGGGTGAAGATGTTATTGCATGGGATAGGTTTAAAGAGTTGTTCTTAGAGAAACATTTTCCTTGCTATGTGAGAAATCAAATGCAGATAAAGTTTTTGGAATTAAAGCAGGGAAGTATGCCCATGACAGAGTATGAAGCCAAATTTACTGAGTTGGCTAGGTTCATCCCAGAACAAGTGGATACTGAAGAAAAATGAGTTCAAAGGTTTCAAGAAGGGTTACGACCGTGGATCCGTGGACAAGTTACAGTTTTTGAATTAACGACATATACCGCCGTAGTCCAGAAAGCTTTGATTATTGAAGGGGAAAGTGAAAGATCTCAAACGGAAAGTGGACAGGGTAATTTCCAAAGCCGTTCCAGCAGGAAGCCGGGATTTCAAGCCCGGACAAATTTGAATTTCAAAAGGATAGGACAAGGTACCTAGAAAACAGGTAATCATTTCCATGCCCCCAGCCAGCAGGGAATTGTCAGAGTCCCAGTGTCGTACTACAAGACTTGTGGTCAAAAACATACAGGCAATTGTATCAAGACGGATGTGACGTGTTTCAGATGTAAGCAGAAAGGGCATTATTTTAACGAATGTCCAACGGGAAAAATAGCAGAAATTACTTGCTTTCACTGTGGAAGGAAAGGGCATATCGCTAGGAATTGTAAAGGACCAACAATGGCAGCCAGTATTCCGAAAGTATTGGCATTACCTCCTCCACCGCCGCCTAATCAACCCAGAGCAAGAACTTTCAATATGACAATGAAAGAAGCAGTGCAGAGTCCTAGTGTAATTGCAGGTACGCTTTTGGTGAATTCAATAAGTTCAAAAGTATTAATTGATTCTGGAGCTACTCGTTCATTTATTTCTGACGAATTCCTTGATAAGTTATATTGAAAAATCGAATGGTTGGGCGAGATGTTAATTATAAAATTAGCGAATGACGACCAAGTTCCCGTAGATCGAGTATCTCTTGCATGCGATATAGAAATAGCTGGACATCATTTTTCCGTAGACTTGATTTCTTTTAAGTTAGGAGAGTTTGACATCATTTTGGGAATGGATTGGTTAGCTTGTCATCATGCTCAAATTGATTGTACGAATAAGAAAGTCAAATTGTGAACTGCGGAAAATGCAACGGTAATGTTCAAGGGCGAAAAATAGCAAAATAAATTTCTGACAATGATGCAGACCCAACGACTTCTTCGCCAAGGATGTGAGATGTACATAGCTTATGTGTTACATACTGAGAAGGGAAGTCCCAAAATAGAAGACATTCCAGTTGTATGTGAATTTCGGGACGTCTTTTCAGATGAGCTTCCCATGTTACCGCCAGATCAAAAAATTGAATTTACGATTGATTTAGCGCCAGAAACAGAACCAGTTTCGAAAGCTCTATATCGAATGGCTCCAGTCGAGATGAAGAAATTGTCAACGCAATTGCAAGATCTTCTAGACCGAGGCATCATAAGACCCAGTGTATCTCCGTGGGGTACACCGGTATTGTTCATGAAGAAGAAAAATGGCAGCATGCGACTATGCATTGACTATAGGGAATTGAATAATTTCACTATCAAGAATAAGTATTTTTTACCGAGAATCGACGATTTGTTCGATCAGCTAAAAGGAATCGCATGGTTTTCGAAGATAGATTTGCGATCAGGTTATCATCAATTGAAGGTTAAAGCTGAAGATATTCCCCAGAATACATTCCGTATGAGATATAAACATTAGGAGTTTCTTGTAATGGCATTCGGTTTGACCAACGCGCCAGCAGCATTCATGGATCTGATGAACAGGGTATTTAAGAAATACTTGGATAAATTCATGATCGTATTCATTGATGACATCTTGATTTACTCAAAGACGGAAGAAGAGCATGCTGAGCACTTGATGATTGCTTTGGAAATTCTGAGGAAAGAGAAACTATACGCGAAATTCTTGAAATGTGAATTCTGGTTGAAAAAAGTACAATTTCTATGACACATCATCAGCAGTGAAGGCATTCAAGTTGATCCAGCGAAGATTGAAGCTGTGTTGAGTTGGGAAAGGCCAAAGACACCGACAGATGTTCGAAGTTTTTTGGGATTGGCAGGATATTATAGAAGATTTGTCAATGATTTTGGGAAAATAGCAACGCCGTTGACCAAGTTAACTCGGAAAAGTGAAAAGTTCGTATGGGATGACAAATGTGAAGAAAGTTTTCAAGAGTTGAAGAATCGATTAATAACCACACTGGTACTTGTTTTGCCAGATGAACATGGGAATTTTGTCATTTACAGCGATGCTTCATATCGCGGATTATGATGTGTACTGATGTAGCATGGTAACGTCATTGCATATGCTTCGAGACAGCTAAAACCTCATGAACAAAAATATCCTACGCATGATCTGGAATTAGCAGCGATCGTATTTGCGTTGAAACTTTGGAGAAACTATCTCTACGGTGAGAAATGCAAAATCTACACGGATCATAAAAGTCTGAAGTATATCTTTACGCAGAAGGAACTGAACATGAGACAACGTCGATGGTTGGAATTGATTAAAGATTACGATGTTACGATCAGTTATCATCCAGGGAAAGCAAATGTTGTGGCAGATGCGCTAAGCCAGAAAGAAAGATTGAATTTAATAACTTCATGCGAAGAATTAGCCAAGGAACTTGACAAGCTGGAAATCGGAATTCGTATTCCCAATGAATCTACCGAAGTTATCTATGCTATGACTTTTCAATCGGAGTTCCTAGAGAAGATTCACCGTTGTCAAGAAGAAGTGATGAGTCAAGATAACGACTTAACGGGAGAAGAAATCATAACTCAGAAGGATAATGAAGGCATCCTACGCTTTGCATCAAGAATCTGGATCCCTCACGTGACATAACTAAAAGAAGAAATATTGCGAGATGCGCACAGTTTGAAGTATTCCATTCATCTAGGAAGTACAAAAATATACCGAGATCTGAAGGAAAACTTTTGGTGGCCAAATATGAAAAAGGAGATAGCAGAATGGGTAAGTAAATGCTACACATGCCAGCGAGTTAAAGCGGAACATCAACGTCCGAGCGGATTACTGCAATCATTAGATATTCCAGAATGGAAATGGGAACATCTAGCGATGGATTTTGTGGTAGGACTACCAAGGACTAAAGAAAATAATGATGCGATATGGGTAATTATTAACAGACTAACGAAGTCGGCACATTTTCTACCGATTAACGAAAGATTTTCACTCGACAAGCTAGTACACTTGTATCTCAAGGAAATTGTGATGCGACATGGAGTTCCAATATCTATCATGTCTGATCGAGATCCCCGTTTCAATTCAAGATTTTGGAGACAATTTCAAGAATGCCTTGGAACTAAATTAAACATGATACCGCTTATCATTCGCAAACCGATGGGCAAAGTGAAAGAACTATCCAAACAATTGAAGACATGCTACGAGTTTGTGCGATTGATTTCGAAGTCAGTTGGGATGAGCATTTACCTTTGGTTGAATTTTCTTACATCAACAACTATCACGCAAGCATTGGAATGCCACCGTACGAAGCGTTATATAGAAGAAAATGCAGATCACCAGTATATTGGGATGAAGTTGGAGAACGCAAGGTTTTGGGTCCAGAATTAATCCAACAGACTAAAGAAAAGATAGAACTTATTCGAAAATGACTGAATGCAGCACAAAACAAGCAATGCAAATATGCAGATCAAGCAAGGAAGGATATGGACTACCAGGAAGGAGAGCACGTGTTACTCAAAATATCGCCATGGAAAGGATTGACCAGATTTGGCAACAAGGATAAATTGAATCCACGATACGTCGGACCGTTTGAAATTTTGAAGAAAGTGGGAAAAGTTGCGTACGAATTAGCTTTACCGCCTCATATGCAACATATTCACAATATGTTTCACGTGTCGATGCTTAAGCGATATAATCCTGATTCTAGGCATGTAATAGAGTATGAACCGATAGATATCCAACCTGATTTGTCTTTTGTAGAACAGCCGATAAGAATTTTAGATCGGGGAGAGAAAGTGTTGAGAAATAAGTCTGTGTCCTTAAAGCGAGTTTTGGGGAGAAACCCTATGGTTGAAGAATCAACCTGGGAACTTGAGAGTGAAATGTTAGAGAAATATCCTCAATTGTTTTCATAGCAAGATCCTGAGTACAGAATCCTATTAAGGGGGGAAGGATGTAACGTCTGGGAAATTTACGTCTGTATTATATCATATTTATAATAAATTATGTGTGTTAATATGTCATTTATGTGAAATTATCTGTCAAACCCTAATTGCTATGTGTTATGTGCATTATGTGTCATTCCAGTATTTTTAAGATATTTTTCAGATATTTTATTTTGTATTCATAGCTTTCATTTCAAACGTTTTACGACCCGAACCATGATTTTAAAGCAAGTACTTCAAATAAAATAATGGGCCTTATTTTTCATCAAACGGCTTTTATCATCGCATTATTCTGAACATCTAGCATTTTATAAATTTTCTTGTTTTGCGAAAAATGACTTTTCCGGACCCTATTGGGTGTTAATAACCCTACAAAAATCACATTTTTATTTTTATAAAATTATAGGACTTTTATTTATACCATTTCTTTGTATTTTTGCATTATTCACAATTTTTGTGATAAATAGACTAATTTTTATTAATTAAATACTAATTAATCATAAAAATTCAGAAAATTAGCTGAAAATCCCCAAATTCCAGAATTAGGGTTCTTGAGTTCTTGATTTCAATCGGAGATTTCAACGTGATTTTCACCTCCAAATCGAACATGTAAGTAGTCGTTGCAAAGCTTATGAATCGTAGTTTATGTTTATGTAATTGTTTTTGTTGATTGTTGAATTGATTTTGATTTCATATTTTCGGGTTTTTTATTTTGAATTCGGGTTGATTGAATCGTTATTTGTTTGATGATGTTGTTGTGGAGAATGATTAGATCGTCGAGTTCTGAGTTGTTTGGCACCGGATTTGCGTGATTTGGTGTTCGTTTTAGCATCGCCGGAAACGGCGCCGCCACCGCCGCATTTTTTGGTTCCCGGCGTCGGGGACGGCGTGGGAAAGAGGAGGACGGCTGGAGATCGTTCACGAGGGGATTTTGGTACCGTTCTTGACAGAATATGATGAGCAACGAGACCGTAGAAGGTTGTGTGGCTGCGTTTTTGACTTCCAGAATCAGCCCGCCGGCGTCGGGTTCTTCTGAGCAGTTGGGTTGTTCTTCACGACCCGTGGTCGACCCGGTTTTCGACCCGGGTTCGATCATGAAAACCTAGAAGTCAATTCCCTATTTATGTTTCCGATTTACTAATTAATTATTTATATTTTATTAAAATTAAAATCAGTTTTAATAAATTCTAAAACTCTAATAAAAATTAGATTTAAATTCTAAAAATTATTATTAATAATTTCTAAATTATTTTATTAATTTAGAAAATTGAAATAAGTTATTTAATTAATTATTTAATTATTTATCTAATTATTTATTAGTTATTTATTAATTAATAATTAGGTAATTAATTAATAAATAAGGATTAAAAATAATTGAATAATATGATTAATAATTACGAGTAACTCGTATCTATACGAGTAATTGAACGATGAGTTAGATCATTATTATTATTATTATTCGAACGATAGTTAATTATTCGCAGAATATCATAATAATTATTAGTAACGAGTAATTAAATACAGATAATTGAATAATCATAAAAGTTGTAATAATAATAATAATAATAATAACAATTTGATAATTATACGAGGAATGCGAGTAGCTCGTATTTATACGAGTAGTTGATCGTTATGATACGAATAATAATTATTTATTCGATAAATAGCGTAACAGTTAGTTGTATCGATTACTTATTTGTAAATACTCGATCTAATCGAGTAAGTGATAATAATTTGTAAATAATTGTAATAAATTATAACTAATCCTAATAATTAAGGATTAATTATTTTAAAATACAATAATTATTAAATAATTATTTAAAAATATAATTAAGGATTATTTAATTATAATTAATTATTAATTAATTAAATCTTGTTTAATTCATAATAATTAAACCGTTAGTCCGATTTGAGTGAAACGAAATCCCTTTGACTCAGAAAAATGAATTCTTCTCACTAAAAATAATATTAAGACCTAATTTCTTCCAGAACTTTGCTGACTTTGTTACTTGTCTGATTATCAATCGAATTGCGTGCCGAGACGAGTCCGAAAAATAAAAAACGAGTCAGATAATGATCAGTTGAGCGATCAGCGAGTCGATTTTGATTCTAAAAATTATTTTAACTATAAAAATGATTATATGCCTAGGTGCTTATGTGTATTATGTGGTTAATTGAGTTTTACTTGCTAATATGTAATATACGAGTCAGTCATAATCGCATGGGTAGGTAATTGGAACGATGTGAAGTCTATTTAAGACACAATTGAAGTACGAAATGACTAAACCAGTCTATTTTTCTAACAGAAGCTAAGCCAGCAAGGAAGGTTGAGTCGGTGATAGACAAAGGTGACTTAATTGCAGTGAGTCGCGTAGAAGGCAAGTTTTTCCCTATTCTACTTTCAGAATAGTGATATTTCTTCAGATTCTTATCACGCTTGTACTCTTTTGATTCCCTTATACATATTTCATTTTGATTCTTCATTTGTCCTTTTTATTTGAATTCATTATTCATATACCAATTGTTACTCATAAATATTGATATACTCTGGTAATTAGAATATATCAAAGCATACCGATTGTTCCGGTTGCTATTCCATGGACTGGATAGTGATACATTGGGGATTAAGTTTACTTAATCCTAAGGACCAGGACATAACCGGATCCTTGAAATGGGCCGTAGTTCCTGGGTGCCCGATTGGATCTATATAGTGGGATATAGATCTGCACCGTATCCTGGCTGATCAGTAGGGTATATATGCGAACTTGTGTCCAGTTTAGTCATTTATACTCGCCAGTAATGGCCCTTTTTCTACTCTCGCGGGGTTATATCTTTGCAGATATACCCAGGTTATCGATTCACTTAGATTGCTTTAACACTGTTTATATTTTGCGGACTTGTTGAGCAATTTTTGGCTCACCCCTTTTTGTTGTTATTCACCTTATTGTTTTCAGTTAAGAAGGAATATGAAACCCATCAGGACTCGAGTGGTAAAGAAGCGGGTCAAGCCTGGGGATCCTCTCATACCCAAGGTGTTGATCCCAATCCAGGAAGAAAGCTTTGAATTTCCCGAACAGGTGGAGTGTAGATAGTTAGTGTGTGTGTGTGTTTAAATAAAAGATGAAATTAGTTTAAAACTGGTTAGATAATGGTTTATAATAAAGAGAGTTTTTTAGATTTTGAATTTGGTTGGTAATAAAGTAGTTAGTGGTTCTTGTTTTCATAATTCAACCAAAAAAGATCCTGGTTAGTGTTAAAGGGGTTTAGAATCATTTATTTATTATTTGTTAATCAGATTGTATAGGTTTGGAGTTTAGCTAGTAACCCCCATACTTATACCCCGGGTCTAGAGGGCGTTACATCCCTTATCATCTAATGATTTAGGGGGCAATTATCTTTTGAGATCACTATCCCATGAGATATCAAAACATATCCTTTCTTTATCTCTTGCATCCTAAAATGATGTAATATTTTATCATTATATGTACTCCGACTAGGTCGATTAATCTTTTCAATCTATCTCTATAGATCTTCATCCCTAATATATAGGTAGCATCGCCTAAGTCTTTCATCGAGAAACTATTTCTCAACCAAGTCTTAACAGCCTGTAGAGAAGGTATGACATTTATTATTTGTTATATCTCATCTACATATAATACTAGGAATATCACATGGCTTCCACTAACCTTCTTGTAAACACATGGTTCATCTTCATTTTGAATAAAGCCAAACTTTTTGACCGTTTCATTAAAATGAATATTCATTCTCCTTGAGGCTTGCTTCAATCTATAAATAGATAGAAACAACTTATAAACTATCTTTGCAAACTTTATATCGATAAAACCCTCAGGTTGTATCATATATACAACCTCTTCAATGCTCCCATATAAGAAAGCAGTTTTGACATCCATTTGCCAAATCTCATAGTCAAAGTAAGCAACTATTGCCAACAAAATCCTGATGGACTTGACCATAGTAACCGATAAAAAAGTCTCATCATAGTATATACCATGAATTGTTTTGAAACTTTTTGCCACTAGTCGTGTCTTATAAGTCTGTACTTTACCATCCATGTCAGTTTTCTTCTTGAAAACCCATTTGCACCCTATAGGTTTTACCCCTTCGAGTGAATCAACTAAAGTCAGTACTTTACTTTGATACATGGATTCCATCTCGGATTTCATGGCTTCTAGCCATCTCTTGGAGTCTGAACTGTTCATAGCATCTTGGTAGGTGAGAGGCTTATCATTATCCGTAAGCATCACATCACCATCTTGAGTCAAAAGAAATTCATAATTTCTCCCGGGCTCATGGTGAATCCTACTAGATCTACGAATACCCTGTGTTTCTTGGACAGGATTACTTTCAACATTTTAATGTACGTCCTGATCTTATTCCAACTCTGGTTCAATATTATCATATGGTTCTCGATCTTTATCGAGATGTTTATCCTCCCACTGATTTTCTAAGAAAGTAGTTCTCCCTCAAGAAATACAGCAGCCCGAGCAACAAACACTTTGTTCCCGAAAGGATTATAAAAACTATACCCTAGTCTCACTTGGGTATACCATAAAATATCATCTATCTAATTTTGGTCCAAGCTTGTCAGAGGCTAAACATTTTACAAATGCTTCACATCCCCAAATTTTCATAAATGACATGCTTTGACATTTATCACTCTATATCTTATACGGAGTATTTTAAACTGCTTTAGTCGGAACTTGGTTAAGTGTATATGCAGCCGTTTCTAGAGCATAACCCTAGAAACTGAATGGAAGATCCGCTTGACTCATCATCGATCGCACTATATCCAACAAGGTACGATTTCCCCTCTCAGAATCTCTATTCCATTGAGGTGTTCCAGAAGGAGTAAGTTATGATACACTATCACACTCCTTCAAGAAACTCTTGATATTTAGGCTTAAGTATTCTCCTCCACGATCTGATCGTAGAACTTTTATACTTTCCTCCGTTTGCTTTTCTACTTCAGCCTTATATTCTTTGAACATTTCAAAAGAATCGGATTTATTCTTCATAAGAATCACATATCCATATCTACTAAAATCATCAGTAAATGTTATGAAGTAGTATAAGCCACCCCTTGCCATCATACACATTCGACCACATACATCATTATGTATATGTCCTAATCGTTCGGTGGCCCTTTCACCTAATCAGGTGAAAGAAGCTATAGTCATTTTTCCAATGAGAAAAAGTTCGCATCTTCCGTATGATTCAAAATCAAACGTATCCAAGTATCCATCTATATATAACTCAAAAATGCGTTTCTCATTGATATGGTTTAACGACAATGGTAGAGGTAATGTTTGATTTGAGTCATCTTAGAATATATAAATTGTTAACTAATTGTGCAACATTATAAGCCTTATCATTAAAATAGAATAAACAACTATTGTTTATTTAATTAAAATGAAAACCTTTCTAGTCCTGACAAAAAATTGATTTAATGTATTCACTAAAAGCAGGAACGTAATAACAATTTATCAAGTTCTCAATCTTGCCTAATGGGAAAAATTAGGTATCAAGTTCCTTCAACTAGAGCAACAACTTTTATTCCAATTCTAACCCGATACCTGAAGCTTGACCATTGATAGTCTTCTTCTTTAGATCTTCCAAACAAGCTCGACAATTTAACTTCTAATCATCCAGTTATTTCCACAGAAATGACAAGCATCTCCATTAGCAACACCATTATCAGGCTTCAAAAGCCCTTTGGGATTGGACTTTGGTTTGGCACCGAATAAGATCAAATCTTCACATTACCTGTCCACTTTCCTTTCCCATTTGCATTCCATGTGTACATCATCAATATGGACGTAGTTCATGCCTTTACCGTGTTATTTTTAGCAGTTCTAAACATGCTTAACAACTCAGTGAGTGTTCTGTCTATCTCATTCCTTTTGTTCTTAACAAACTGAGAATAGAAGTTGCTCAAAGATCGTTTGATCAAATCAAACTGAGTCTCTAGACCAATATTGAAACCTAAAATAGCAAGGTACATATGCTTATCACCTTTAGAACATGTGGTCCAACCGGATATGATTCTCCTATTAATGCAAAATTATGGTGTCTTATTATTGTCAAATCTTTCTGACGAGCCTATCCTTAAAACATCTTTTAAAGGTGCTCAATCATATCATAAGCATCATTATGCTCTTGTTGCTTCTAAATCTCAACACTCATAATTACAAGTATGAGACATGAAACATCAGTTGCATAATTAATTTTCTTCTAGTAAGCATTTTGTTCAGCATATGTTTCATTCTCAACTAGAAGAAATAAGGGAGGGGTTTAAGTGACATCCTTGAACCCGAGGACAATCCTCAAGTTCCTATGTCAATTGAGGAAATTATTTCATGTCAGCTTGTCCTTCTCAAGGACTATTACATAGAGAAGTTATTTGTGTTATTTGTCATTTGATATCTACAATATTAAAGTGCATAAAATGAATTAGTCTACAAATGATCATTAAATTATGTTCAAGTGATTATTCATATATATATTCACAATATATATCTCCCACTATTTTTATCAAATCAATAGCCCTAACTATTAATTCGAAAAAATATTTTCTATATCCTTTCTAGTGAGCCAAGATCCATATTTCACCATGCGTTAGGTCAGCTTTGGCTTTTCTCCTAAAACATGATTATTTAGGTAGATAACATTTGTCAATTATATCAACTATATAACTCTTGGATTGCTTGGTGGAACAACATTTGTTCATATTTATCTAATAAATCTCGCCAAAATCTATGCCTCTAAGTTCACAATCCTATTGTGATAACTTAGTTAAGTCAAACACAATAGTCAAAAAGTATCAATATACTTCAACACATCTCCCACGATAGATAGGAGTACTTCTCTTTGGCGAACCCACTCCTGGTCGATCTAGGGGTTAACGCATTGGACTCATTGGAAGGCATCCGATCAACTTAATATTAACTTTGGGGTTTTGTTAATTTTAAAACGATCATGATCCCAACATAAAGAGATTCCCAATTTTTCCTTGAATAAATTACTTCAAATCAATATTCGTCAATGGTTTAATTTCCAGGTAGAGAGGGAGTCACAAAGGTCTCGCTTAAAACCCACAACCTTACAAGTACAAAGAACTCGCTTTTGACAAAATCACCCCATGTCAGAAATAAAGAAAATTTTTATTTTATTCCGTGTGTCATAAACACGAGAATCTCATAATCGTTTGTTCATTTTAAAATCTTGAGTCATTACAGATTTTATCTTGTTTAGCAAGCATGGCATGGGTGTCGAATCTAATACATACATCCTTAATCTAATTAAGCATGCATCTTTATAAACTACTCTACACATACATTCATCATATGTGTATATATATGTAAAGTGAAATAAATAAACATGGTTGGTTATGGCTTTATCATATATGATCTTCATCAAGGTAATGACAAAGATCTAGGTCAATCTAAGGTGAAAATTAAATACAAGCTAACTATTACATGTCTTCTTTCTTGTATTGTTTCCTTGTATTGCTTCCTTGGATGGCTTCCTTGGGAACACCCTTCCTTGATCTTTAAGTCTTCATGTACATTACATTAATAAAATATAAAAAAACTAATCTAATAAACTTCCAAGAAGAACTCGAGTTACATTCAAGATTTAAAAATTACAAGATTAAACGACATGCAAGCCGTATTTAAAAAACCAAACTCATTAACCTAAGGTCATAAGCCATAACCATCCACCATGCTCAATTAACACATAAGAACATGTTAAAACACATAATATTATCTTAACATATCATACCCATCATTATCTAATAAGAAAAACCAAATATGGAAAGAATCAGAAAATTTAAAATTAAATCTGATAACAGTAAATCGCAGATTACAGGGCCTAAACGACGTCAGACGCCTTAATGCATCTCCAACAGGATCTAAGTTCATTCCCTAAATTTAATATAAAATATTGGATATTAGTAACTTAAGACATCAATAGTTATTCTCAACTCCAACAACATTCCCTATATTCATTCCTTATACAATATTTAATCATTAAAAAGTAACATTATTACATAAAGTGAAGAAAGAGAAAGTGTTTGTTTCAAATATATATTATAAAATAAAAGTTAGAATAGGAGAGATGTTAGCTAAAGATAAGGAAGGGGAAGAAGATCTTAATGGATCTTAGTGATTTAAGGAATCACTAGGATACTGTTGGAGTAATCTTTTTCTCCATATTCTTTATATTAGACTTTAAGACTCCAAATAGCTAAGTTGTTGGAGTTGCTCTTACAGATCAGTCATTGATAGCTTCAGCTATCAGTTTCATTCAGACGCTCGATTCCATATGAAATAGCATATTCGTTCGCAAAAATCGGACACCAGACCCAGATTTCAGCAAAAAATGCTGCATCCGATTCAGAATCGTATCAAATACGATTCATATAATAAGAACAAACACAAAACATGTATATATCAGTATATATACAGATTATATAATCATCATATGATTATACAACTCTCATGAATATCATATATACAAAACATATATATACACACACATATATAAACATAACAACATGTAAAACATACAAAATCGCATACATAACAGTCATGGAATATTGTATACATGTTATCATCATAAAACCAGTAAACACATAAATGAATTAAACACTTTTCGCAAGTAGCTCTGATGTCATTGATGGGTTTTGAGCACATAAACGCAACAGAAACAGTAATAAAAAACGTGAAAAACCAGAATTTTCGAAACCCACCGCAGTATCCATGTGAAAAATAGATATTTAATTCATAGATCAAATTGTTTACCTTAAGAAGCTTTACAAATTGGTTGACTAATGGAGATCCAAAGCTTGTTCAATCACCACGCATCCCGCTCTCGCGATCTACGCTCTATCGGTATCCACACGAATGCTTGAACTCAAGGATTGGATGTGTACTAGCACAAACCCGTTTCTTCTTGCTCTCTCCATCTTCTCTCTTGGTGGCTAGGGTTTTAGTAAAAGTCTTTTTTTTACACAAAAAATCAGCCACACAAGAGATATTATATAGAGAGTAGAAATATGAATTATAACTCTTAACTAATTAGGATTTATTATTAATTCAAAATTCCTATTTGTATTATAATTAAGTCTCACTTAATTATTTAACAAATAAATTTCATAATTAATATTAGTAAATTCGAATATCAATATTTATCTAATTAATTAAGTCATACTTAATTAATATTATAAATAATTCGAATTACTTTAATATAATTTAAATCCAATTAAAATTAAATAATCCTTCAAGCATTCTTAGTGTGTGACCCTATAGGTTATTATTACATTGGCAACGAATTTTAAATCTAATTTAAAATCTTAAACAATGAGCGGCATCTAGTAATGCATAATTGCTACCCTAGTAATAATAATTGAATCGGTGATCGATTAAACCTTTTATGAATAATGTATAATGTAATATAATCCCTTTAACCAAATATTATAGATTAAACTAGAGGCATGTAATGTATCATCGTCATCATAGTTTAATCCAAGTTTCCTTGATCAATGAGTAAACTATCATATCAAATCAACCTTTGAAAGTGGCCACGCATTTCATAGTCTAGCTCACACAAGAGGCCAATAATATCACTCCTAAAATAAGAGGGTTAAATCCCATCTAGATCATTCATATTTCTCATACGATTCATAATATACCCAATGTCCACTTTTATCATTACCCGGTCAAGGATAACTTTTAATAGAATCAATGTATATTAATTCTCCTATAGAAATATAATGACTTCAGGTCTAAGGACCATTACATCATTATCACTGTGAGAATTACTTATGACACAACAGACATGTAGAATCTCACATTGGGTCTGTCCAGCACCATGTACATATACATCTGCCTGTGTTTTTGACTTTAGTATCATCATACCTATGATCAATGAGATGTGATCATCAGTCAACAAACACACCAGTCTTAATGCATTATTATTGTCCCTTAATAATAATACTCGACTAGGGACCTTTAGGAATATTGATACTATTCTCAAAATCTCATTTCTAAGTCACGTACTTAGAGATATAGAATTGCATATCATATTCCAAGGACATTTATTAATCTAACATTTATATCACAGTAAATTAAGAATTAATAAATTACAAAGGGAATAATTAATAGAACATAAACATTAATAATCCTAATATCTTAAACTAAAACATCATAGTGTTGTCTCTAGGGCACAAACACTAACAATATCTTCAAGTTTTGTTGGCTCCTGATTTCTATCGATCACATAAGTAATAAAATGCTCACATCCTTGTTGTAGTAGCTTTTTAACTTGAATCATCGTTAAGAACTTATTCTCTTACCTCTGACCTTTAAACGTCATTATTTTCTCGTCTGGCGTCTTCACAATTACCTTCTTATTACGACAGTCTATCTGAGCATCGTGCTTAGATAGCCAGTCCATTCCTAAGATAACGTCAAACTCTCCTAACTTAAATGGTATCAAATTCACACAAAGCTTATTGCTAGAAATCTCAATCTCGCAGTTCACACATACTTGATTAACAAATACACGTTCTTGATTTTCTAATTCCACGGTCATAATTTCATTTAACCATTCAATTGGACAATCCAACTTATTAACAAATTCTTGAGAATAAATGATTGAGTTGCTCCCAAATCTACTAACACTTTGGCACATAAAGAATTCACAGTAAGCGTACCTGCCACAACATCAGTGTCCTGGACAGCGTCCTTCATAGACATGTCAAAAACTCTAGCTCTTGGATGCTCATTTACTACTTGAATGGATCCCATGATTCTCAATGCATTACTAACTGGGGTTGATGTCTTGCAATCCCTTGCTATGTGTCCTGGCTTTCCGCACTTAAAACATGTAAATCCAATTGCTGGAACCTTAACTGCTGGATTCCGGATAGACTGGTCCTTATTTACTGGCTCTGTGGCTGGCTGATTACGACATTCCTTTGAATAGTTCCCTTTGTGATTAAATCTATAAAAAACCACATTCAACTTGTTACAAACTCCTCCATTTTTCTTTCCGTATACCTGGAAATCTAGTAGTGCTAGCCTTTGTTGGTTTGGCTGGTTCCCAGCGGCTGGACGGTTGCCTTGTCCTCTATCGCCTGCATTTTGCTTCCTAAAATTAAAATTTCTCCCGGGATGAAACTTGCCTTTCTTTTGGTTAAAATTTGGAAATTTCCCTGTTTGTGACTGTCTTCATTTCCTTCAAACTTCCTCTTCTTACTTTCCTTCTCCTTCTCTGACATTTCACTCTCCGTCTCTGCAATCATGGCCTTCTATACAACTCCTGCATACATGTCCAATTTAAATATGGCTACCTTTCCTTTAATCCATGGCCTAAGACCTTGTTGAAATCTTTTAGCTTTCTTCATATCAGTATCCAAATATGATGGTACAAACCTTGACAATTCCTCGAACTTACTCTCATAGGCTGCTACTGACATATTTCCCTGCTTTAACTCCAGAAACTTCAATTCCATTTGGTCTTGAATAAAATGAGGAAAATACTTCTCTAAAAACAACTCCTTCAATCTCTCCCAAGTAATAAAATTCATACCTTCCAATGTCTTAATAGTCTTCCACTAGTAGGTGGCTTCATTCTTCAAATAATAACTTGCAAACTCAACTTTCTGTTCCTCTCTCACCTTAACCATAGCAAATGACTTCTCTATCTCCTTTAACCAAACTCTTGCTTTAATTGGATCTAAAGAACCTTTGAATTCCGGTAGATTCACTGCCTGAAAAAGTCTTAAAAGTTACCTGAGGATTGGTTTGTCTCTACTACCGTTGAGTTAGGTTAACTGTTTGTTGAGCCAATATAAGAAGAATCTGGGCTACTATTGGGTCTATGGGACCTGGATTTGCATTTTGGTTATTGTTGTCTTGGTTGTTGTTGTTGGTTTCTTCATTCTGGTTGGTAGAACGGGTATTTCTTCTGGGAGGCATTTTCTGTAAAGAATCAAACAACTTATTTAGCCTTTAAATCAAATCCTTTTTGTGAAAAGTTTTGTGTAAATAATAATATCTCTTTTTGAAAACATTTGTAATAGTTGAACTAAGTAAATTGCATGCTTCTTTACAGAATATAAACAATTAAGGGGATAGGGTACATGGTATCACAAGAGATTATAACTTGTGCAGTAAATAAAGTAAGATAAAGCATGTGCAGTACTAAAAATGACAATGCTGGAAAAAGAAGAGGTATTGATATATATATATATATCAAGGTTTTGGTAGTACAAGCGTGAAAATGCTTCAACAAAAGCAAAAGGGTACAACAAGCCTACACATTAGTCAGCCAGTCTATATATATATACAAGCCAAAAGTCTGTTGATACACACTACATACTAATATACATATAAAAGCTCCCATAACAACTCTGTCTCAGCATCTTTATCTCTGTATCTCTGTCTCTAGCTTCTGGGAAACTCTAGTCCACCAAGCCTCGCAAGATCCTCCATCACCTCTCTGGCCCAGCCCATAAGAGCACCAGGGCCTAAATACTCACAAGTAGCTCCATGAACTCTAGCCTCAAGAATCCTCCGAGTCACATAAATCTCCTCTTGAAGCTCCCTCACACTCCTGTCAATATCTATAGTCCTCACAATGTGCTTTAGCTCCTGAATCTGTGCCAACAGGGCCTCTCGCTCCAATAGAAGCTCATACCGGAAATAAGGAACATGGTGTGGAGTAAACTGGAATGATGAACTCGCAACTGAATGCCCAGTAGAATCAAAATCAGCAGGTGGGGGTCCTCGGATAGGTGGCCTCATACCAGGAGGTGGAATAGCTCGCAGTGGTGCAGCCGTCACAACAGGAGGTGTTTTTCCCTAACAATACAACAAGAATTATAGAAGAGGGGTTGAATGTAATTCTGGCTACTTTTTCAAGATTTTAAAAACATTTCTTACTCGATAAATATATAAGTGTTTGATTTGCAAAGTGCGGAATGAAAGAATTATTTAAATTAAAACACAAAGTAATAAAAACATAAGCTTTTAAAACTTTCTAGTGGATTTGAAAGTATCCACCAGATATATATATATATATATATATATATATATATATATATATATATATATATATATATAGAATGAGAACCCTGTGAAGCTTGAATAGCTCACAGCTGCTTACAAGTAGAACAAACAAACTACAAAGAAATTCTTGACAAGTACAACTTTTTCTATCTCTCTTTAAAATATATTTGCTTAGTTGAATGGTCTACTAGCTACACTTGGTTTATATATCACCAAGTTTACATGAAAATAATACAAGATAATAAAATAAAACATATCTAGTCTAACTCCATGTTGCTTGACTACTCTATTTCAGCATCTTTGAATATCTTCACAATTGCATGGAAATGGTAATGCTTCTTTGTTCTCAAATCCCTGCTTAACAGGCTGCCACATTCCTTTTGCAAACATTCGACGCATGTGACTGTGTTGTCACTGTCAACAGATATTTGAATTTGATAATCCGTCGGGTACATGTTTGTCATCCGTCGGGTAGCTTTGTTGATCATCCGTCGGGTAGCTTTGTTGATCATCCGTCGGGTAGCTATTTGTCACTTGACTCTATTTCACTTATACAGTATTACAAGACATCTCATATTTACAATTAATCAACCTATTCTGCATATCCACTAGTAGTCAACATGACTCATATACTCCTACATAATCTACACAAAGTTGTTTGCAGAAATGTGCTACAAATCTTATTATTACATAAGCTACTCACCCGGTGGATGTCAATTTGTCATCCGTCGGGACTATATTAAATCATCCGTTAGGACTATAATTGAACATCCGTCGAGTGCTACAAAATTCACTAAGTTAAATCTACTAAGGCATTTTGTTTAACTTATCATCAAGTTCACAACATATTCCTATAAATCACCCCTAATTTATGTCTACTGGAATTGTAGCCATAAATTAAGAGAAACTTGATGATAACAAAACACCCTAAAAATACAGAATAAAAATAGTAGATAAAATTGATAATGTAATAACCAGAAAAATTATGTGAATAATATATGTTAAATAAATAAATAATATGTGTTTTATAAATTTAAAGTAATTGTTGCCATGATATGAGATGTTATAACTGTTATGTGTATTTCTGTGCGGGCCAGAAAAATTCTCGATTGATTAAAATATGTTTAAACTGCAATTATATGAACTTACCTGCAATCGAGACGCGTATTTATTAGCGTCTTTATTAAAATACCTATTTTATTTGATTTTATGCGCGTTTGAATGTATTTTACGTGTTTTCGGGATTTTCTGGTAATTTAGGGATCGTTTCCGTTTTTCAAAAATCAAAGGACCGGGACCCCACCGGGACGTCAAACCCCACAAAATCCGTGTTTTTATTTTTATAATATTTTACGTATTTCAAATACCCTTTATTTTTGTATTTTCGAATTATTCACAATTTTTGGGGAATTTTGACATTAATTTTGTATTTTATCATTTTCAAAATTATTCCCCGTAATTATTATTTTGGGGCTTAATTATTGTAATTTAGGGATAAAAACACCCTTATTTGATTTTGGGGGTATTTATTTTCTGTTAATATAAATACCAGATTTTGTTTATTTTATTTTCAGAATTTAACAGAAAAATATTATAAAATTCAGAAAAAAGGGGGCTAGGGTTTGTTCATCAGGATTTTGGTCTATTGATCCCTTGTTTCTGATCCGTTTATGACGATTTTGATTCCAAAATAAAGCTTGTGATTAGACGAATCATTTGACACCAGAATCGTGTTCTAAGGTGCTATATTCTGTTCGAACTTTGTTCGTCGGAATCAACGAAATTGCTAATTCAATTTTCTGTGATTCTTTGATGTTTGCAATGGTTGTATATGATTGTATGAATCATAAGAATTATTTTGGTATATGATTTGCACGTATTTGATCCTGTATTAGTCTAAGCCGAAGTTCTTGAAAACTTTAATTTTTGATTTTGAATTTCTGGGTTATATAAGGACTGGTTGATAATTTTAGGTTTATGAATTGAATATGTGATTTCAGGGCTTGATTTTGATAGTTAAAACGTTAATTATAGTTGAGAAATATGGTGATTCATTTTTCCGGTGGGTTTGTCGGAGAAATTGGAAGTTTTGACCAGAAAGTTCGAATTTGGCATTGGTTGTGATGGCTGAGTCATCATAGGTGTTGCTGCAGCGTTTTCGATTTGATTAGGGGAGTAAAAACTCAAAGGGGGCGAATTGATTTGGCAGATCGGGGTGGCCGGATTTTTCCGAGGTTGCCGGAAAAAGTCACCGGATTCTGGGTTTTCCAGAATTCCAGTTGACTGTTCTTGGCGACCCGGAAATTTCTTGTTGACCCGTTTTATTTGTTTACCCGACCCGGTTTTAATCCCTAAACCCTCAATTCCAAACTCAGCACCTGTTTTTGATTTTCCATTTTCAAAAAAAAATAAAAATTCAACTTTATTTCCTAAAAACCTTTTCTTTTAATTTTAAAAATCATTTATTTATTATTTTAAATACTAAAAATTATTTTCTTATTTATTTTAAATTTTTAAAATTATTTTCTTTAATTATTTTCAAAAATACACTTTGATTTAATTATTTATAATTTATTTTAATTAATTATTTATGAATTTAATTAATTGATTAAAAATCAATTAATCAATTAATTTTATTTATAAATAGTTAAATAAATGTAAATTATTTATAATTAATTCAAATAATTCTTAAAAATTATTTTTAGACTTTTAACAATCATATTTTGGTATTTAAAAAATCAATTAATATTATAATAATTGATTTAAATTTAATTATTTCTTATTTTATTCATAATAATTAAACCGTTCGTCCGTTTAATACGAAACAAACACGTATAGACTCAGAAAAACATTACGCTTTCAAGAAAAATACTTTTGAGCCCTAATTTCTTTTGTATTGCAATTTCATTTGATTTGAGTATCAGTTTGAGTCAGTATTTGATCGGTAAATGCTAATATTGATCTGATTTTCATTCTAAACGCACTAAGACATATCTTTTAATGATCTGACTTATGTGTTACATGAGATATGTGATTACGTGTTATATGAATACCATGATTACATGTTATGTGATATGCATGCTATCTGTTTACAGTTTTAAAATTCCATGATTAATTATAAACGATTGGGAAGATGTCAAGATGTATAGTTACGTCGATTAAGTTTGGTTCTGTCAGTTAAGATAGTTCTTTTATTTATAGCATCGAGTAGCAAGGATTGTGGTCAAGTGTTAGACGGAGATAGAAGCCAACAACTATAAGCAAAGTCATAGTAAAAAATTATCGAATATACCAGGCAAGTACCCCTAACTTCACTTACTGTTCAAGTGACGTTTATTTCGAATCATGTTATGCAAGTACTTATATCATCATTTATCATTCAATTGATATTGACTCTGGACTTTATTCTTTCAATATCCATACTATTCTAAGTTCAGAATAGTTAAACGTTTTATGTTTCAGTATAAATTACTCTATACACTGAAGCTTTGAATTGAGATTAGCGAATAACTAATTGTTCTGGTTATTTCGCCATTGGTTGTTGAGAAAACTCCGGACCATGAGAAATGGGGAGTTATATGGCTAAGGATGTCATTTGATTCGACTCCTTTGACGGAAAAATTGTTTTTATGGGTTGGATGGTTGCGTAAGAGGCCGTGGCGGCGGTCCAGTGTGAGCTATGTGTTATGCGGGATATAACACCTTTCTAGGCCGATATGTGCCTTGGGTACCTTTTGTTTAGTTGGATATGCTTCGGCATACCGGTGTTGCTCTGCGGCTAATCACCGGCGGCAACACACCGTCGTTCGAGGATTCCAATCCCAAAATAAAATATATTGCAAATGTTGTTTAATTATCTAATATATATCAGTTTTTGATACTGTTCAGGTATTGTGGTTTGGTTTTGTTCATCAAATATATTATTGTTGTTGTTCTAAATCATAAGTTATTTACTGCTTGCTGAGCATTTCTTTCGCTCATACTTGTTTCATATCCTGATTCTTCCAGCTAGGCCAGGGCAAGCTTAAGTTCCAGGTCTGACCAGAGGTTTTGTGCTTATAGATAGTTTGGTGTGTTTTCCAAGTAGACAGTTTGGGACGCTTAACTAGTCTAGAGGTTTGTAATAAAATTTGAATAAATTGTAAAACTAATTAGACTTATGGTTTGTAATAACAGTTGGTTTATAATAGTGCATGTTCCATACTATAACCTGTGATCGATCCAATTGCATGCAAGGGGTCATATTTATTATATTATTCCGCTGTGATTATTTTATTTTGGTTTATTGGCGAGTGAACCCCAAATCTAGACCCCGGGTTTGGAGGGCGTCACAGGTTGGTATCAGAGCTACAGTATGGTCACTGAAACAGGCTTAGGATTGTCATAGATGAGTCATAGGAAGATCACATAAGATAGGCGCGTGTAGTTTAGCTCTTATAGGGTTAAATTTAGGTTAATTGGTTGGGGTAGTTAAGTTGTTTAGGTTTCCTTTTTTGCGTTTAGCCTTAGGCCTTATATCATTGCCTTGCTATTTTGTTGGTTTAGTTAAGATTTCAAGCAAGGATTTAAAAGGTTTGGATAATTCTGAGTAAATTTTCTTTGTGTTATTATTCTCAAGATAATAAACAGGATTACGTGATAATCATGTCGCTTGTGTTAATATGGTAGCAAGTTTATGATATTTTGAGAAAAGATAATGTTTGCGAATTTTGGTATGTTAAGGAATTGCTCCATATTTGACACAATGCTTGACAGATTATTATATATGTTGCTTGTTTCTTACCAGAATAATGGCACCAAAGAGAAGGAATAATTCGGGAGAGGATCGTACCGAGGCTCGGACAGATCCAGCGATTGTCCAGATGTTGGGATTGATGCAGCAGCAGATGTTGCATCTTACGCAGCAGTAACAGCAACAGCAGCAGCAAGCAGCAGCACCACCTGCAGTGACTTTTAAGCAGTTTCAAGCAGTGAAGCCACCTGAGTTCAAGGGAAGTGCTAATCCTGTGGAAGCCAATGCATGGCTCAAGGAAATGGAAAAGGCTTTTGAATTAGTCGGAGCAGGAGCTAAGTAGAAGACCAAGTTTGCAAGCTACTTTCTGAAGGGCGAGGCGAACTATTGGCGGGAATCCACGCGAGCATTGGAAGGAGGTGAGTTTATAACTTGGGAAAGGTTTACCGAGTTTTTTCTGGAGAAGTATTTCCCGAGGTATATGAAGAACCAAATGGAGATCCAGTTCTTGAACCTGACCCAGGGTGATCTTACTGTAGCTGAGTACGAGGCTAAGTTTACTGAGTTAGCGAGGTTCGTGCCAGATCAGGTTGACACAGATGAAAAGAAAGCAAGAAGGTTTGAACAGGGATTGAGATTTTGGATTCAGAATAGAGTGGCCATGTTTGAGTTGACTTCATATGTGGCAGTGGTTCAGAAAGCAATGGTGATTGAAAGTAAAAGTGACATGTATCAGAAGGGAAAGGATGGGAAGAAAAGGAAAATAGAAACCTCAGGAGGAGGCCAGCAACAAGGTAACTTCCAGGGCTATATTAATAAAAGGCCAGAGTTTCAGGATAATAAGAGTGTGGGATTCAAGAAACCACAACCAGGGAACGGGAACCGTTTCCAGAATTCAAATCAACATAAGCCCAATCGTCCACCAGCGTTAGATTGCAAGTTTTATGGTAGAAGGCACTTTGGGATTTGTAAGGCTAATGTGTTGTGCTACAAGTGCAATCAGAAGGGACACTATGCTAATGAGCGTCGAAGTCAGACTACAGCTCAGAAATCAGGGACAATATGCTTCAAATGTGGAAAGATGGGGCATATTGCCAGGGACTGCCAGACAACTGAACCAGCTGCTAATGTGCCAAGGATTGAAGGACCACCATCAAAGGACTAGCCCAAGGCCAGGACATTCAATATGACTATGAAGGATGCTGTTCAAAGTTCATACGTGGTTGCAGGTACGCTTCCAGTCAACTCCGTAGATGCTAAAGTTTTATTTAATTCTGGAGCTACAAGGTCATTTATTTCTCAATATTTTGTCGATAAGCGGCATTGCAAAGTTAAATTGTTAGAACAAGCATTAATGATAGAATTAGCTAATAAGAATCAAGTTTCCGTCGACCGAGTGTGCCCAAGGTGTGATATTGAGATAGGAGGACATCATTTCTATGCCAACTAGATACCTTTTAAGTTGGGAGAATTTGATGTTATTTTAGGAATGGATTGGTTGTTAGAAAATAACACTCAGATTGATTGTAAGAATAGGAAAGTAAGACTTCAGACCTTGGATAGTAAGAAGAAGGTGATATTTCGAGGAAATAAGCAAGAAAAGAAGTTCTTAACGATAGCTCAAGTGAAGAAGTTATTGCGTCACAATTGCGAGACATATTTGACCCATGTGGTAGACACCAGTAAGGAAGTTCCAGCCCTAGAAGTGATTCCAGTTGTCAACGAATTTCCAGATGTTTTTCCAGATGATCTACCAGGATTACCTCCCGAAAGAGAAATTGAGTTTGTGATTGATCTAGCACCCGGAACAGAACCAGTTTCTAAAGCTCCGTATCGGATGACACCAGTGGAGATGAAAGAATTGGCAACTCAGCTACAAGATCTTTTGGAGAAAGGAGTTATAAGACCCAGTGTATCCCCATGGGGCGCACCAGTACTGTTTGTCAAGAAGAAGGACGGGAGTATGCGAGTGTGTATTGACTATCGAGAACTAAATAAGCTGACCATAAGAACAAGTACCCGTTGTTGAGGATCGATGATTTGTTTGACTAGTTGAGAGGCGCTGTATGGTTTTCTAAAATAGATTTAAGATCCGGAAATCATCAACTGAAGATCAAGCTTGAAGACATTTCGAAAACCGCATTCAGAACCAGATATGGGCATTATGAGTTTCTAGTAATGGCATTTGGATTAACCAACGCGCTAGCAGCTTTCATGGATCTGATGAATCGAGTATTCAAGAAGTATATGGATAAATTCGTGATCGTGTTCATAGATGAAATCTTAATCTATTCTAAAATAAAAGAGGAGCATGCAGAGCATTTGAGGATAGTTCTGGAGATACTGCGACAGGAGAAATTGTACGCAAAGTTTTCCAAGTGTGAATTTTGGTTAAAAGAAGTACGATTTCTTGGGCACGTGATTAGCAATAAAGGAGTGGAAGTGGAACCAGCAAAGATTGAAGCCATAATCAACTGGGAGAGGCCGAAGACCCCAACGGAAGTACGAAGTTTCATGGAACTGGCAGGTTACTATAGAAGATTCGTACAAGATTTTGCGAAGATAGCTACGCTATTGACAAAGCTCATCCGAAAGAACCAGAAGTTTGAATGGGACGAGAAGTGCGAGGAAAGTTTCCAAGAATTAAAGAATAGATTAGTATCTTCTCCAGTACTAGTCTTGCCAGATGAACAAGGAAATTTTGTGATCTACAGTGACACGTCATACAAAGGATTGGGATGTGTTTTGATGCAGCATGACAATGTGATAGCCTATGCTTCAAGACAGTTGAAACCACATGAAGAGAAGTATCCACCTCATGATCTGGAATTGGCAGCTATAGTGTTTGCATTGAAGATTTGGAGGCATTATCTTTATGGGGAAAAGTGTGAGATCTACACAGACCACAAGAGTTTAAAGTATATCTTTACCCAGAAGGAATTGAACATGAGACAGAGAAGATGGCTAGAATTAATCAAGGACTATGACTGTACTATCAACTATCATCCAGGCAAAGCAAATGTGGTGGCCGACGTTCTGGGCTGAAAAGAAAGGTTAAACCTGATAACTTCATCCGAGGAATTGATCAAGGAATTTGAGAAACTGGAAATAGAGGTCAGTATCCTAAGTATGTCTACAGAGGTGTTATGTGCAATATCTTTTCAACCAGAACTATTAGAGAAGATAAGAAGATGTCAGGAAGAAGTTATGAGCCATGAACGAGATAGTTTGACATGAGAAGAGATAGGGAGTCAAAAGGATGATAAAGGAATTTTAAGATTTTCTTCCAGAATATGGATTCCCAACGTAGCCGAGATGAAAGATGAAATTCTTTGAGACGCTCACAACTCCAGATACTCAATTTATCCCGGAAGTATGAAGATGTACAGAGATTTAAGAGAAAACTTTTGGTGGCCAAGCATGAAGAAGGAAATTGCAGAATGGGTAAGTAAATGTTATACTTGCCAGCGAGTCAAAGCGGAACATCAAAGGCCCAGTGGACTAATACAACCATTGGACATTCCAGAATCGAAGTGGAAGCATATAGCGATGGATTTCGTAGTTGGATTACCGAGAACCAGGGCAAATCATGATGCTATTTGGGTTATTATTGACAAATTAACGAAGTCAGCGCATTTTCTTCCTATCAACGAAAGATTCTCAATGGATAAATTAGTTCGGTTATATCTTAAGGAAATTGTAACATGACATGGAGTTCCAGTATCCATAGTTTCATATAGAGATCCTCGATTTAATTCAAGATTTTGGAGAAGTTTTCAAGATTGTCTCAGAACGAAGATGAACATGAGTACCGCGTATCATCCGCAGACAGACGGTCAATGTGAAAGGATGATTCATACTATTGAAGATATACTAAGGGTATGTGCATTAGATTTTGAAGGGAGTTGGGACGAGCATTTGCCATTAGTTGAATTCTCCTACAACAACAGCTATCATGCCAGTATTGGGATGCCGCCTTACGAAGCTTTGTACGGGAGAAGATGCAGATCTCCAATCTGTTGGGAAGAAGTTGGTGAGAGAAATATTTTGGGTCCAGAATTAATCCAGCAGACGAAAGAGAAAATAGAACTCATTCGGAAACGATTAGTAGCAGCTCAAGATCGTCAACGCAAATATGCTGATCCTGCTAGAAAGGATATGGAATTTGAAGTTGGTGAAGCAGTGCTATTAAAGGTTTCGCCTTGGAAAGGTTTATTAAGATTTGGAAAGAAAGGAAAGCTGAGTCCGCGTTATGTTGGCCCTTTTGAGATTTTGAAGCGTGTGGGAAAGGTTGCTTACGAATTAGCATTACCACCTCACATGCAGCATATTTACAATGTGTTCCACGTGTCAATGTTGAAGCATTATTCGCCTGATTCGAATCATGTGATAGAATACGAGCCAATCGAGATCCAGCCAGATTTGTCTTTTATAGAGCAACCAGTGTAGATTTTAGATAAGAAAGAAAGAGTGCTTAGGAATAAGTCTGTGTCGTTAGTACGAGTCTTGTGGAGGAATCCCAAGGTTGAAGAGTCGACTTGGGAGTTGGAAAGCGAAATGCGATCCAAGTATCCTCATTTGTTTTCCTAGGCTGATTCTGAAGACAGAATCTTGTTAAGGGGGGAAAGATGTAATAACCGGGAAAATTATGTGAATATTATATGTTAAATAAATAAATATTATGTGTTTTATAAATTTAAAGTAATTGTTGCCATGATATGAGATGTTATAACTGTTATGTGTGTTTCTGTGTGGGCCAGAAAAATTCTCGATTGATTAAAATATGTTTAAACTGTAATTATATGAACTTACCTGCAATCGAGACGCGTATTTATTAGCGTCTTTATTAAAATACCTGTTTTATTTGATTTTATGCGCGTTTGAATGTATTTTACGTGTTTTCGGGATTTTCTGGTAATTTAGGGATCATTTCCGTTTTTCAAAAATCAACGGACCGGGACCCCACCGGGACATCAAACCCCACAAAATCCGTGTTTTTATTTTTATAAAATTTTACGTATTTCAAATACCCTTTATTTTTGTATTTTCGAATTATTCGTAATTTTTGGGGAATTTTGACATTAATTTTGTATTTTATCGTTTCCAAAATTATTCCCCGTAATTTTTATTTTGGGGCTTAATTATTGTAATTTAGGGATAAAAATACCTTTATTTGATTTTGGGGGTATTTATTTTCTGTTAATATAAATACCAGATTTTGTTTATTTTATTTTCAGAATTAACAGATAAATATTATAAAATTCAGAAAAAAGGGGGCTAGGGTTTGTTCATCAGGATTTTGGTCGATTGATCCCTTGTTTCTGATCCGTTTATGACGATTTTGATTCCAAAATAAAGCCTGTGATTAGACGAATCATTTGACACCAGAATCTTGTTCTAAGGTGTTATATTCTGTTCGAAGTTTGTTCGTCGGAATCGACAAAATTGCTAATTCAATTTTCTGTGATTCTTTGATGTTTGTAATGGTTGTATATGATTGTATGAATCATAAGCATCATTTTGGTATATGATTTGCATGTATTTGATCCTGTTTTAGTCTAAGCCGAAGTTCTTGAAAACTTTAATTTTTGAATTTCTGGGTTATATAAGGACTGGTTGATAATTTTAGGTTCATGAATTGAATATGTGATTTCAGGGCTTGATTTTGATAGTTAAAACGTTAATTATAGTTGACAAATATGGTGATTCGTTTTTCCGCTGGGTTCGTCGGAGAAATTGGAAGTTTTGACCAGAGAGTTCGAATCCGGCGTTGGTTGTGATGGCTGAGTCGTCGTAGGTGTTGCTGCAGCGTTTTCGATTTGATTTGGGGAGTAAAAACTCAAAGGGGGTGAATTGTTTTGGCAGATCAGTGTGGCCGGATTTTTCCGAGGTTACCGGAAAAAGTCACCGGATTCTGGGTTTTCCAGAATTCCGGTTGACTGTTCTAGGCGATCCGAAAATTTCTTGTTGACCCGTTTTATTTGTTTACCCGACCCGGTTTTAATCCCTAAACCCCCAATTCCAAACTCAATACCTGTTTCTGATTTTCCATTTTCAAAAATAAATAAAAATTCAACTTTATTTCCTAAAAACCGTTTCTTTTAATTTTAAAAATTATTTATTTATTATTTTAAATACCAAAAATTATTTTCTTATTTATTTAAAATTCCTAAAATTATTTTCTCTAATTATTTTCAAAAATACACTTTGATTTAATTATTTATAATTTATTTTAGTTAATTATTTATGAATTTAATTAATTGATTAAAAATCAATTAATTAATTAATTTTTTTATAAATAGTTAAGTAAATGTAAATTATTTATAATTAATTCAAATAATTCTTAAAAATTATTTTTAGACTTTTAAAAATCATATTTTGGTATTTAAAAAATCAATTAATATTATTATTAAATGATTTAAATCTAATTATTTCTTATTTTATTCATAATAATTAAACCGTTCGTCCGTTTAATACGAAACGAACACGTATATATCAGAAAAACATTACGCTTTCAATAAAAATACTTTTGAGCCCTAATTTCTTTTGTATTGCAATGTCATTTGATTTGAGTATCAGTTTGAGTCAGTATTTGATCGGTAAATGCTAATATTGATCTGATTTTCATTCTAAACGCACTAAGGCATATCTTTTAATGATCTGACTTATGTGTTACATGAGATATGTGATTACATGTTATATGAATACCATGATTACATGTTATGTGATATGCATGCTATCTGTTTACAGTTTTGAAATTCCATGATTAATTATAAACGATTGGGTAGATGTCAAGACGTATAGTTACGTCGATTAAGTTTGGTTCTGTCAGTTAAGATAGTTCTTTTGTTTATAGCATCGAGTAGCAAGGAGTGTGGTCAAGTATTAAAGCCAACAACTATAAGCAGAGTCATAGTAAGAAATTATCGAATATACCAGGCAAGTACCCCTAACTTCACTTATTGTTTAAGTGACGTTTATTTCGAATCATATTATGCAAGTACTTATATCTTCATTTATCATTCAATTGATATTGACTCTGGATTTTATTCTTTCAATATCCATACTATTCTAATTTTAGAATAGTTAAATGTTTTATGTTTCGCTATAAATTACTCTATACAGTGAAGCTTTGAATTGAGATTAGCGAATAACTAATTGTTCTGGTTATTTCGCCATTGGTTGTTGAGAAAACTCCGGACCATGAGATATGGGTTGTTATGTGGCTAAAGATGTCATTTGATTCGACTCCTTTGACGGAAAAATTGTTTTTATGGGTTGGATGGTTGCGTAAGAGGCCGTGGCGGCGGTCCAGTGTGAGCTATGTTATATGCGGTATATAACACCTTGCTAGGCCGATATGTGCCTTGGGTACCTTTTGTTTAGTTGGATATGCTTCGGCATACCGATGTTGCTCCGCGGCTAATCACCGGCGGCAACATACCGTCGTTCGAGGATTCCAATCCCAAAATAAAATATATTGCAAATGTTGTTTAATTATCAAATATATATCAGTTTTTGATACTGTTCAGGTATTTTGGTTTGGTTTTGTTCATCAGATATATTATTGTTATTGTTCTAAATCATAAGCTGTTTACTGCTTGCTGAGCATTTCTTTCGCTCATACTTGTTTCATATCCTGATTCTTCCAGCTAGGCCAGGGCAAGCTTAAGTTCCAGGTCTGACCAGAGGTTGTGTGCTTGTAGATAGTTTGGTGTGTTTTCCAGGTAGACAGTTTGGGACGCTTAACTAGTCTAGAGGTTTGTAATAAAATTTGAATAAATTGTAAAACTAATTAGACTTATGGTTTGTAATAACAGTTGGTTTGTAATAGTGTCTGTTCCATACTATAACCTGTGATCGATCCAGTTGCATACAAGGGGTCATATTTATTATATTATTCCGCTGTGATTATTTTATTTTGGTTTATTGGTGAATGACCCCCAAATCTAGACCTCGGGTTTGGAGGGCATCACAGATAAGCGCTACAATATTTACTGAAAATTGAACAAAGCAAAGTGTTCAAAGAATTCTTACAATCAGTATCAAGGTGCTCCTATAGTCTGAGCAGATAAATTTATCTCCTTGATTGTCTGGATTTCTTCCCAAGCCTCCTGTTATTCTCCTCTATTGGATTCTGGAGTTGTCTGTAGAATTCAAGTTCATTAGCTTCTGAGAGATCTAGCATTTCTTGCATTTCCAGTAGAGTCTCGTTGCTAGAGATACTCAACTGGTCCCCCAATCTGAAGAATCTTCTAACTCCCTTATCATCCATGAATTCCATCAGCCAATAAGGCCATAAATGCACTCTCTTTCCCGTAAAGGGAATAAACAGAGTTTTTGGAAGTGCATATTTGGCTCTATTGCTCCTTAGCTCCTCTATTTTCTTTAGGACTATCCTCGTTGCAGTCACATTAAATCCAAAGTTCTTCTTGAAGGATGAATAGACCTTTATCAGTACAAATTGGCTTTCTTGAATAATCCTGTGAAGTGGCCATGTGATCTTTTTCCCTCCCTTATACTTGAACACTATCCTTTCAGGAAGATATCTGTAGGCCTCAATCCCTCTTACTTCTTCCAATTCTTCCAAGTAGAGGTTTATTTTAGAGAACTCCTTGATGTCACAGATGTATAAGAGATCCTCCTTATTGACTGTGGGTTGAGATTTGGTTAGGGTCTTGGATCTAAGAGTCACAGGTTTTACTTTCTTGATTGCTCTTGTCTTTGTTTTCTTTAGCTTATTGAAGATTGGAAAGTTTAGTTCAGGAATTGGCAAACTATCCCAGTCTACTGGCTCATCCTTTGGAATTATGGGCTCACCATGAATATTCCTTGTTGGATCCACCACCTTGAATTCTTCAAATACCATTGAGGGTTTTGATGTCTGAGTTAAAGTTGTAGACTTTTTGGGAATGTAGTCTTCCATTTACTCATGACTAAAGTCCAATTTTCTTTTGGAGTGGAACTTGTATCTGAATCTTCTTTTCTGTTGTGGTTCATCTTGCACTTTCTGATCTTGAGGTTCAGCAATTACAGATGGTTGTGCAGAACTCTCAGTTGTAGTCTTTACAGCTTAAAGTTTGGCCAAGATAGCAGCTTGCTCCTTCTTTTGTTTGAGCTTCTTAGCATCTAAGGCAGCCTACTTCTTTTCTTGCCTGATTCTTTCCTTCTCTTCCTTCTTAGCTTCTACAAACAAAGGGTGTCCAGCCACCACACAAATTTCTTTACCATTTCTATAGATTTTCTCAATTCTTCTTTTAAGTGCTGAATCAGTAGGATCCTTGAAAAATGTAATTGACCTAGCCAACAGCTTCTTCTCATCTGGCCTAGGTGTCTCATACACAATATCCATAGGATTTTTGTCTGAAAAATTTGAGTAGTTTCTTTTAGGCTTCAAGACCAGATTTGCTTTTGGAAATTTGATGCAAGATGTTTGACCCTTTTCCAGATAATTTAAACTCATTTCATTCACAGAATTGTGCTTGACTTGAGAGTGATGATTGAAGACATTGTCTGGTTTCTGAATTGGTCCAAATTTCTATTGAATTTCTGCATCTATTTTCCTCCATTTTTCTTTTAATTCCTTCTCAGCTGCTGCTATATCAATCTTTGGCAGTTTATCATTTGATTCCAGTTTTGCTGCTGCCAGATTGATGATGTCAATGTTGTCCATGGCTGGTGGCTTTGTGAAAGAAATTGTTGGCACAATTACTTTGCTGACTTGGATGTTGAGTTGTTTCTCCCTCTCACTAGATGAGCCTTTCTCCCCCTTTTTGTTAGCATCAAGTTGGAGAGTGGAAGGGAGTTGAGAAGCCACGAACTATTGGAGCAGAGCAGTCTGAGTTTCTTGATTAGCAAGTATCTTGGCCATTGACTTCTCCACATCAGATAATCTAGAGTCCATGGCCTCAACCTTTCTATTGAGATCAGCTTCCTTCCTTAGCTTCTGAGCTATCTCAGTCATGGTGGTTCCAGGAAGTCAAGCATCCAACCTTGCTATGAAATCATGTTTTACTTCAGAAACTTCTTGCTTGATTTCATCCACACTTTGACTGAGTTGGAGAGCTTGAATCTTATGCAGCTGAAGAGCTTCAAGATGTGCTGTAAGTAGCCTCTTTGTGCTGGCATTTGTAGATGCTTGAATGGCTTTTTGGGTGTCATGAATCAGCTTAAATAGTGTTGATTCGAGATGTGAGTAGGAATATTCTTTGGTTAGCATCCAGGAAGGAACATCTGCATCTCCCCCTATATTCATGTTGTCTTCCTCATCATCCCCACCAGCATCCCCAAATGAGTCTTCAGCCAGTTCAAAATCAATGCCAGTGGTTGAAAGCATAGCAGTGATTGCATCCTTTGCTCTTTGTAGAGATTGAGTAGTGTGCACCAAGTTCAGCATCTTTTCATCCTCCTCATTGCCCTGTACAGCTAGAGTTTGATAAGCTGTAGAAGGATGAGTAAATGTCTCAGCATCTAGGGAAATAGAATTTATGATAGCTTGATATTCTTGCCAAAATTGTCTCTTCCTTTCTGCATCACTGACATTCATTGACTCACTAGCAATGGTGTCCATCCTTATCTCTCCAGTACCTGCATTTCTCTCATGATCTCTCTATTTTTGCATCAAGGACTCCCCTTAGCTTCCCACCCTCACACCCTCACATTCACCATCTAAGGTGGGACTCCCCTCACTCACTTTTCCCAGTCCTGAAGAAATGGACTGCATGGGTTCACTCATATTCTCTCCTTTTGCCTGGGAGCAACCCAGCCTCTCACTCAGTTCACTCCCTTCCCTCAATCTTAAGAGTGATTGTACTACTACTAATTCCCCTGCACTTGTGATAATTGAATAAATTTGAAGTTATACAGAGACTCCCGATGGATATTCAAGTTTGGTTATCCGACGGATGACTACCATTAGGCACATCCGTCGGGATACAATCACTACTCGACGGATGAAGAATATCCACCGGGATAGAAGAAATGAATGAGTTTGGAGTGGAGACTATTGTAGACTCTGTGCAGATTGATGAAAATTTAGGCACAAATGTCATAACAGACTCAGAAAGAAATGACAAGTGAGCCAACAAATCATCTAAAAGATGATGCTCACTTGCTTGGATTTTTGGCTTCTCCAATAGAGTTAAAGATGGAGAATTTGGAAGTGGTGTATTTATCATGTCAACATCCAGTGAGTGTGTGGGTGAATTTGGTGTTTCAGGTGCTTCAATTATTAATGATTTTGGCTGTGACTCCATATTTATTGGAGCCACATCAATCTGAATTTGAGATGGTGCAGAGACTGGGTCTTTAGCACCAATTTGCACTATGTGTGTTTCCTATGCATCTCCAAGGTTTTTTGATCTTTTCTTTCTAGCATAAGTTTATGGTGAACTTGTGTCCCTAACTCTCTTGGCCTGTGCTCCTGGTTGGGAGCTTGTTTCAATAGTAACACCCCTTTCGGGAGGATGAAACTAGAAGTGAGCTTATTTCCTTATTAACAACCACAGTTTATTGGGAAACTGTGTTATGGCTAGGCTTGGGTATACTCATCTCATCAGCCTTATCCTTAGGGTTTCTTTGATTTTCACCATGTCCTTCATCTTGCTCACTCACCTTCACACTCCCCTCTTTGTATTTAGTAGATTTTGCAACTGATTTCTTTTGAAAGAAACCAGAGGGGGCTTTCTTAGTTTTGGGTTTTGAAATTGTTGGTTTTGTATCTTGGGTAGGAATCTGTTGGTTCATTGACACATATGCCATAGCTATACTTGAAGGCAAAGAAATGTATGAGGTTGGAAGAGTGGAGACAGTGGTGCTTACCTCACTGACCTGAGGTCCCTCCATGATTGGGAAGTAATGGAGGGGCACCTCTTTGTGGTGACTTGCCCTATTGAGATCATCAATGACTCTCCTTTCTTAAACCCAACAATTCAGCTTGTTGGTTATGTTCTCAACATCAATATTCTCAATATGGTTAGCAAATATCATAAAAAATCTAGCATAATAGACACTTTTACCTCTCTTATTAAGTTCTCCTAACTCATAACCTAACTCAAACAAGACCAAGTCACTGAAATTAAAGTACTTATCAGTAACAAGCATGTAAAGCATGTTAAGCATGGAAATGTTAATAGAGTCAAATTTGCTAATTTTACCAGAAAATACTTTAGTTACCACATCACACAGATAGCTTCATTCCTTTCTAAGACCTAGCCTCCTAATTTCACTTAATTAAGAAGTAGAAAGTGCATAGCCCATGGAATTTAGCATGTTAACTATATCAGTGTCAGTGTGTGGAACAGTAGCAGTGTTATCTGGAATTCTAAAGCATGCTTTGACAATGTCACTATTAATGCAAAACTGTTTACCTTTGAGAGTGAAAGTTATGGTCTTGTTAGTAGAGTTGTACATGGCAGTTGTCCATATCTCCTCCACAACTTCACAATAGATTGTGGATGATTCCAGCATAACATAACTGAGTTTACAGCTCTTCACATAATCCATCATCTTGTGAAAGTCTCCAGACTGAGGAATCTCCTTATTCACAAGTGTTGCAAAGTTGTTCTTTTCATAGATATATCCAGATTGAGACATGATTTTGACTACTGGTGCTATTATTAGAGAATGAGAAATTTGCAGAGAGAATATTTGCTTTGAAGAAGAAGGAAGTTAGAGCAATTGATTTGAGAATGATAAAAGAGTAGAATAAAAATGAATTCTGCTTTTATACTATCTCAGAAATAAACTGTCAGAAATAATAAAGTGAAGTAAAGTAACCAATTAAAATAGCACAAAATAGCCGTTTAAAAATAAATAAACTGTAAAAATTTTATCACTTATCCGTCGTGTTATACTTACAAACTGTAAGTATACCCGATGGATGACGTTCAGAGTTTTAACCGCTAAGATTGAGACAATTCGACGGATGAGGATAAATCAATTATCCGTCGGGTTATAAAATAATCCAGAAAAGTAATTGATTTCTATTAACAAATAATATTTCGATGGATGATCAAACTCGATGGATAATGAACATCCGTCGGGATGTAAATTCTGACTTAGCCAAAATTTCATCCAAAACAGAAAAATCAATTAAGTTTCTAGCTGCATTAAAACTTGCAAAAATATCTGAAATAATTTAATAGTATTTAAGCATACCTAACTCACTTACCAACCTTGAAAAGGTGGATTCATCAAGTGGCTTGGTGAAGATATCTGCAAGCTGCTTTTCATTTAGAACAAAATGAAGTTCCACAGTACCATTCATCACATGTTCCCTAATGAAGTGGTACTTGATGTCTATGTGCTTTGTTCTTGAATGCTGTACTGGATTTTCAGTGATGGTAATTGCACTTGTGTTATCACAGAAAATGGGAATTTTATCCACTTGTAGACCATAGTCCAACAATTGGTTTTTTATCCACAAGATCTGTGCATAGCAACTACCAGCAGCAATATATTTAGCTTCAGCTGTAGAAGTAGAAACTGAATTTTGCTTTTTACTGAACCAGGACACAAGTTTGTTCCCTAGAAATTGACAAGTTCATGTTGTACTTTTATGTCTATTTTACAACCTGCATAATCTGCATCTGAATAACCAGTTAGATCAAAACCAGAATCTCTAGGGTACCAAATGCCAAGTTTTGGTGTTCCCTTGAGATATCTGAAAATTCGCTTAATAGCTACTAAGTGAGATTCTCTGGGATCAGCCTGAAATCTAGCACAAAGACAAGTAGCAAACATTATATCTGGCCTACTAGCTGTTAAGTACAGAAGTGAGCCAACCATGCCCCTATAGCTTGAAATATCCACAGACTTTTCAGTAGTGTTTAATTCAAGCTTAGTTGCAGTGGCCATGGGAGTTTTTACAGATCTACAATCCATTAGATCAAACTTCTTTAAAAGATCATGAATATATTTAGTTTGACTAATGAATATTCCATCACTAACTTACTTAACTTGTAAACCAAGAAAGTAAGTTAGTTCTCCCATCATACTCATTTTATACTTACTTTGCATCAATTTGGCAAACATTTTGCAAAGTTTTTCATCTGTAGAACCAAATATAATATCATCTACATAAATTTGAACAAGTATACTAGAGCCATTAACAGTTTTAAAGAATAAAGTTTTATCAACAGTACCTCTTGTGAAGTGGTTTTCTAAAAGAAACTTTGATAAAGTGTCATACCAGGCTCTAGGTGCTTGCTTTAGTCCACAAAGTGCTTTCAAAAGATAGTAGACATATCCTGAAAAATTTGGATCTGCAAAACCAGAAGGTTGACTGACATACACTTTCTCCTCCAAATCTCCATTCAGAAAGGCACTTTTGACATCCATTTGATAGACCTTAAAATTGGCATAGGCTGCATAGGCTAAGAAAATTCTAATGGCTTCAAGTCTTACAACAGGAGCCAAGGTTTCATCAAAATCTATTCCTTCTTGTTGACAATAGCCCTTAGCAACCAATCTAGCTTTGTTCCTGACCACTATGCCATTTTCATCCATCTTGTTTCTGAATACCCACTTGGTGTCAATTGGATTCTTTCCTTTAGGTTTGGGTACCACCTTCTATACCTTTTTCCTTTCAAATTGGTTTAGCTCCTTCTGCATAGCTAAAATCCAATCAGGATCCAACAAAGCTTCTTCTACCTTCTTTCGTTCTTCTTTAGTTATGAAGCTGCTATATAGACATTCTTCTTGAGTTGCCTTCCTTATTTGAACTCTAGAAGATGCATCACCAATGATGAGCTCAAAAAGGTGATCTTTAGCCATTTCCTTTGTTGAGGTAGATTAGCTCTAGATGAAGAGGCCTCATTGTTGTCTTGAAGTGTGACTGAGTTTTGATTATGAGAAACTCCCCCTGAGTTTGTGAAACTTTGATTTGAGAAAGGGGAACTTTCTGTAGGTGATCTATTCTGACTTTCAGCTTCTCTTAATGTTCCGAAAGATGATGCACTTTGTGTCCCGACAAATGAAGCTAATTGTCTCTCGACACATAAGGCAGATTGTCTCCCGATGGATGAAGCATTTTGTAACTCGACAGATGTTGAGTTATGTGCTTTATTAGTTGTATATTTTTCTGCATTATCCTTATTTACTATTTCTTGATCACTTTCATCATCACTGTCATCACTAACCATCTCCACATTATCAAACTTGAGGCTCTCATGAAGATATCCATCTTGCAGTCCTTCAATCTTTTTATCATCAAACACAACATGTACTGATTCCATAACAATGTTGGTTCTTAGATTGTAGACTGTATATGCCTTTCCCACAACATATCCAACAAAAATTCCTTCATCTGGTTTAGCATCAAACTTCTCATGTTGATTAGTTTGATTCCTCAAGATATAACATTTGCAGCCAAAGACATGAAGAAAATTTAGAGTTGGCTTCCTATTCTTGAACAATTGATAGGGTGTCATGCACTTTGCTTGATTAACCAACGAAATATTCTGAGTGTAGCAAGCAGTATTCACAGCTTTAGCCCAAAAAATATGTTGGTAACTTTGATTCTTCAAGCATTGTCCTTGCAGCTTCAATAAGAGATCTGTTCTTTCTTTCCACTACTCCATTTTGTTGTGGAGTTCTTGATGCAGAAAACTCATGCATAATCCCATTCTCATCACAGAATTCTTGAACTTAGTTCCATTGTCACTCCTGATTCTTCTTACTTTAAAATCAGGATGATTGTTGACTTGCCTTATGTGATTGATGACAATTTCACTAGCTTCATCTTTAGACTTTAGGAAATATGTCCAAGAGAACTTTGAGAAATCATCCACAATTACTAGGCAAAATCTTTTCCTTGAGATGGACAACACATTGACTGGTCCAAATAAATCCATGTGCAGCAATTGCAAAGGTTCTTCAATTGTTGAATCAAGCTTCTTTCTGAATGATGCTTTTATCTTCTTTCCTTTCTGACAAGCATCACACAATACATCCTTAGTAAACTCCACTTGAGGAATGCCTCTAACCAGTTCTTTCTTGACAAGCTCATTCATGGTTTTAAAGTTTAGATGGGACAGCTTCTTGTGCCGTAGCCAACTTTCATCTTGACTTGCTTTACTGAGAAGACAAGTAAAAGATTCTGTATTTGATGAGTTTAAGTCAGCTAGGTACACATTTCCTTTTCTCACTCCAGTGAGAACCACTTTGTTGCTCTTTTTGTTTGTCACAACAAAGACTTCTGAATTGAAGGTTACTGAATTGCCCTTATCACAAAGCTGGCTGATACTCAAAAAATTGTGCTTGAGACCATCCACTAGGGCAACCTCTTCAATGATGACATTGTCTTTTAAAATCAAGCCATATCCCACAGTATAACCCGTGCTGTCATCTCCAAAAGTAATATTTGAGCCTGCTCTTTCCTTGAACTCAGTGAGCAGGGTAGAATCTCCAGTCATGTGCCTTGAGCAACCACTATCCAGATACCAAAGATTCTTTCTGTTTCCCTGCACACATCAAAATCAAATCAAGTTGATTTTGGTACCCAAGTTTCCTTGGGTCCTGCCTTGTTAGCTTTCTTCTTTGGTTTCTTAGGTTTGATCTCATTTGACTTAGGGATTTCTGATTCATCCTTAGTCATTTGAGTTGAACCTTTGAAACTAGTCATTAGAACAGAATTATCATGCACATTTTGAATAAACAGGAAAAGGCATGCTCTTTGCAAACATGTTATTCCAGTAGGGCATGCTAAATGGCATTTGAGGCATACTAAATGCAGCATAATAAAAATTATGTGAAAATGGCATATTAGCAAATTGTGCATTCATATTCTGAGTAGACATAGCATTCATAGGCATGGTAGGCATAGCATTCATGTGGGGAAAAGAGGGAGGTGCAGACATAGGAGTAGGCATGGCAAGTTTGTAATTAACAGACAAGTGATTAACACTACCACACTTAACAAATATTTTTCTTGGTGCATATTTATCAGGTGTGTAGTTGTTATATTTGTTAATTCCTACTTTCCCATTTCTATTGTTTTTCCTTTTAGTTTTTGTTTTAACCTCAATCTTTTCTAATCTGTCACTCAATTGCTTGATAGAAAGATAACCAACATTAACTTTCATCTCCTTCTTAACTTCACAAGATTCTCCTGGAATAAAGTTCTTAGAAATGGATCCATATTTCTCATTTAACTTAGCTAGTTTAGCTTTGCTAATAGGTTTACTCACAGCCGACGGATGTGGCTCTTTGTCACCTGACGGATAATCCTTTTGATTATCCGACGGATGATTTTCATCATTCGTCGAGTCCACATCTGTCAGCAATCCTTCAACCAAATTGAACTCAAGCTTCTCTTTACTCTTCTTCCAGGCTGCATCATAAAAGGACTCAATACCTTGAACTTTAGTGATTTGAGCATGGACATCTCTGGATGATTTCCATGCTTTAATCACTTCATGTTCTCGTTCAAGCTGCTTCTTTAAAATCTCTTCTTTCTTCAAGGACTCAGTTAATTCATCCTTAGCAATCTTACACTCAATTCTCAATTTTTCAAATTCAATAAACTGAGAATCTAGCACATTATTTCTCTCACTTAAAAACAAATTATTTTCTGTAATTTTAGCATTTTCCTTAGTGAGTGACTTAAGTGTAACACGCAAGTGATATAGTTCTGTGGACATGTCATTGATTGCATCATTACACTCAGCTTTAGATAAATGTGCTAGGTTAGTGATGATTACCTGATTACTTGAAGAACTTGTTTCTGTTTCATCAGACTTGGCCATCAGGGAAAGGTTGACATAGCTTGTTTCTTCATCTTCATCCAATCCATTAGCTGCCCAGTCACTTTCTTGAGTAATGAAAGCCCTTTCCTTTTGCTTGAGCAACTCAAAAAATTTCTATTTATAATCAACAGGCTCAAACTTCTTCTTGCTAGAATCTGACTTTCTACACTCATTGGCAAAATGCCCTGCCAAGCCACATTTGAAACATTTGGATTTATCCACCATGTTTCTACTTGGATTGGCTGCTCCAAAATTCTTTTTGAACTTGAGCTTGGAAAATCTTCTGGATAGGAATGCTAGATGCTCATTAATATCATCCATGTCATATTGGCTCAATTAGCCTTCATTTTCAGCTACCAGCCCTTTACCCTTGCTTTCACAGACCTTTGATGTAGACTCAACAGCTTCTACTTTCATCTCTTTCTCTTTCTCTAACTCAGCAACCAATGCTATGGACCCTCCTTTCTTCCTTCCTTTCTCCATCCTCTCATCTTGCTCAATTTCAAGCTCATAAGTTTTTAGGATGCCATATAATTTCTCCAAGGTGAACTCCTTGTAATCCTGAGAATTTCTCAATGAAACTGTCATTGGCTTCCACTCTTTTGGAAGAGATTTAAGGAACTTGAGGTTAGAGTCTTTTGTTTGATAAACTCTTCCATAAAACTTCAGAGCATTTAGTAGCTTTTGAAATCTACTAAAAATATCAGTGAGAGATTCACTTTCTTCATAGTGGAAATGCTCATATTGCTGAATCAGTATCTGCATCTTGTTCTCCCTTACTTGCTCAGTACCATCACAGATAATATGGATTGTGTCCCAAACCTCTTTGGATGTTTTACAGTTAATGATGGTATCAAACATATTACCATCAACTTCATTGAACAAAATGTTCATAGCCTTCTTATCTTTCCTGACTTGCTCAATATCAGGATCTGACCATTCATGCCTAGGTTTGGGAACAGATGGTCCATTTCCAGTTGCAGCTCTCATTGGTACATGAGAACCTCTCTCTATGCAATCCACATAGGCCTCATCTTGGGAAAGAAGATGTAGGTGCATTTTCACCTTCCAGTGGTGATAATTATCTTTGTCCAGAAATGGAATTTTGACTCCAACATCCTTCTTGTTCATCTTGCTGTTTGTTGTGATCTTTACACTCTTTATATTTCAAGAGCTTGCTCTGATACCAATTGTTATTCCCTAACAATACAACAAGAATTACAGAAGGGGGGTTGAATGTAATTCTGGCTACTTTTTCAAGATTTTAAAAATAGTTTTAACTCGATAAATATGTAAGTGTTTGATTTGCAAAGTGCGGAATGAAAGAGTTATATAAATCAAAACACAAAGTAATAAAAACACAAGCTTTTAAAACTTTCTGGTGGATTTGAAAGTATCCACCAGAGATATATATAAATCGAATGAGAATCCTGTGAAGCTTGAATAGCTCACAACTGCTTACAAGTAGAACAAACAAACTACAGAGAAATTCTTGACAAGTCCAGCTTTTTCTATCTCTCTTTAAAATGTGTTTACTTAGTTGAATGTTTTACTAGCTACACTTGGTTTATATATTACCAAGTTTACATTACAATAAGACAAGATAATAAAACAAAACATATCTAGTCTAACTCCATGCTACTTCACTACTTTATTCCAGCATCTTTGAATATCTTCACAATTGCATGGAAATGGTAATGTTTCTTTGTTCTCAAATCCCTGCTTAACATGCTGCCACATTGCTTTAGCAAACACTCGATGCATGTGACTATGTTGTCACTGTCAACAGATATTTGAATTTGATCATCCGTCGGGTCCGTCGGGTAGCTTTGTTGATCTTCCATCGGGTAGCTTTGTTGATCATCCGTTGGGTAGCTATTTATCACTTGACTCCATTTCACTTATACAGAATTACAAAATATCTAATATTTACAATTAATCAACTTATTATGCATATCCACTAGTATTCAACATGACTCATATACTCCTACAGAATCTACACAAAGTTATTTGCAGAAATATGCTACAAATCTTATTATTACATAAGCTACTCACCCGGTGGATGTCAATTTGTCATCCATCGGGACTATATTAAATCATCCGTCGAGACTATTATTGAACATCCGTCGAGTGCTACAAAATTCACTAAGTTAAATCTACTAAGGTGTTTTGTTTAACTTATCATCAAGTTCACAACATATTCCTAACAGGAGGTAGTATAGCTAACACCGGTGGAAGAGCATGACGTGGATCTGATGACGGTCCTCCGATTAAAGACTCAGAATGATCAGCTGGTACTGGAATAAAGGAATCTGCCATCGCTGCTATCTAAAAATCACATCACAAGGTAAGAATCTCAAACCTCAATATGGATCATACTAACACATATTATACAGTCGCACTCAACCTCTCAACGTCTGATCTTTCTATTCCTTACTTCTAATCTTAACCCTCTACCCAACCCCGATAATCTAGGCCTGTGTCAGTGACCTATAACCTGTAACTCTGATACTAAACCTGTGGCGCCCTCCAAACCCGAGTTAGAAGTTTGGGGTCCACAATATATACATACTTATGACAATAATAAAGATAACAATAATATGCAGTGACCCTACTCACCTTTATCCACAGATTGCAACAGGTTAAATTATGCACACAAGCCATAACCTTAATTATATTACAAACGTTCCAAATCCAACTATTTAAACTTACATCTGAATAATAAACATTCTTAAAAACTTTCAAACATAAACTATTACAAAAGTCTTCAGCTAGCTTATTCCGCTCAACCTGGACTCCTAGCTCGCACACTTGATTGGGGATCCTCGCTATCGACAGGTTCCTTGTTAACTGGAAAAGAACATAAATAGAATTGCACAAATGAGCTAACTAGCCCAGCAAGTCACAGTGACAATACTAAGGTTAAACAATGATCAAATGAAATGATTTTAGGTTATCAAGTTTCTTTATAAGCAATGATTAGAATTGGATATTCAATTTTTTTATTTTAAAAACCAAGGTTAGGTTGTTGATCAGTCACACACTAACCCGAGCAAGGCACACAATTCTGATCTAATTACTGGATCCAAGGCACACATTGGCCTAATATGACCACCAATCTGGTCTGACCATGAATTTGGTCCACATTTATAAAACAATCCAATTCTATAACAATAACAGAATAAACAAAGTAAATCAATAAAAAGAATCATAAACAACACTGGTCTTCAAGCATAAGGTGGTTTACATATACCAATAGAATATAACAAGGTAAGTACAAGGATTGGCTATCAGCCGGTAAAAGAATCAGAAAACAGAAGAATCAAGGTTTCGTGCTTATAAGGATTAGTATTCTGATATATAAGGTATGAAGGTTTGTATGTTAAATAATTCTGGTTCAGTGATCGGCATTTAGTTTGTATGTATCTATGGAGTAGTATCGTATATCTGTGGTTCGCATCTGGGTATTCAACAATCAATGGTTTACAAAGAATAAGGCTTACGGTTTAAAGATCAATAACTGGAATTGAGGTTTAGGGTTACATGCTTCAAAGCACTTGCAATATAAAACAGAATTATTCCAAACATATATCAAGATAGTATAGGAATCACTTGTTATATATCTCGAGCAAGGTTCAGAAGTACTTGCCTTTTCTCACTCTACTTACGCTTCACTTGTTCTCATTCACCGACTCCTAATCATGGACTATCGGCTTTCCTTTCCTACGCCTCTCTTCTTCTGCTTAGGCATCACAAGTATCTATCAATACTTATTCCAACTTGATTTTATTCTTTATAAGCTTCTATCTACCCTTCGTTTAACCCAAATCTGACTTACGGATTGAAAGTTATGATTAAAACAGTCAAACAATACCCATATATGCATATAGTACATCAATCGGATCACATATAACATATAGCACGTAAGATATTCGATTAAAATATTTTTTCAAAGAAGATTCGGGGTTAAAATAATTTTTCAAGTATTTAATACGATTTTCTAAACATTTTTCAGAATTAAAACGGGTCATTGAATCATTTATAAACAATTAACAGGGTTCGAATATCTGAATCTGACTTTAAAAACGTTTTATAATAATTATCGAGCCTTGAAAACAATTTAAAATAATATTTCAAAGCTCGAAACTATTTTTCGAAATTTTCTAAATCAAAAGAAATAATTAAATCTAATTAAATAATCAATTAATAATTAATTAAATTAATTAATCAATTAATATTCGAATTAATTGACCAATTAACTAATTAGTTATCAACTAAAGTTAATTAACTAAATAATTCAGTTTTATTTTTGAATTAAAGATAATTTTTGGAATTGAAATAATGATTTTTGGAATTTTTAATAATTAAAAAAGAATTTCTGAAATTAAAAATAAATAGAAAATATGATTTTTATAAACTTTTAAAACAGGAATCCTATTTTTGAAAGGTTCTGAAACTTCAGGGACCAAACTTCATCATCTACAAAAGTACAGGGACCTAACTGCAAATTTAACACCCTTCGCCGGAAAACAGTCGGGGGTCGCCGGAGATGGCGTTCCCGGAATCATCATATCACCAAAAGCTCCAGATATGATCTACTTTTCACAAGGAATTCAACCATGCAATCAAAATAACTCAATAACCCCTGAGTTGGCCGAAAAAACTCGAAGAAAACTCGTTGGACGGCGAGTTCTTTCTTGCCCCGATCAGGCCAACTCCGGTATCGTCTATTGACGAGACCACCACCAATCGATTGCTCTTTTCAAGCTCTACACATCCATACCAATTTCAATTGAAAAACATTCAAACGGCCTATGAACCCTAATTTCATAATTCAAAATTAAAAAACAGATTTGAGCATGTCATTGAACTTCAAATGACTATTATGACATACCAAAATGACCAGAATCAAATTATCTACAGCATGAAAGCATCAAATCACACAAACAACATCAAAAATTCATAATTTAATCCAAAATAATTCGAAAATAAATAAAAATATAGAAAATTACCAGATGATTCTGCAGTGTTAGGGCTTATAGAATCTGATAGTACTCCTTAATACCTTCGTTTTGGTTACTCGAGCTTCAAAATCGGATATCAATAACGCCTTGAAACTAGTGTTTGATTCTCAAGAACTAATATTAATATATTGTATTTCTCTTAAAATTATATATTTAACTGACTGCAAATGATTTTCTGTACAAAATAAAATACAGTAAAGGCTATTTTTAGTTACGGAATATTGGTACCCGTTGGATCATATTGGATATAAAATATACTGTTTATTTGAAAAAACAGACCCAAATCGGTACCGGTTTTAGGATAATTATCCAAAATAATAAATTTTATAAATACAGACTTGGTCTCAACGCTTTGGTTACATGAAGTACGAGAAGATAATATAATAGTTTAATAAAAATATCATGTTTCTCGAAAGTACGGATTTTATCGATTTATCGAAACGAATATTGTATCGAAAATTTTGCGTCGGGGCCCTTGTAGGGAAAATCGTACTCCGGATTGAAAAAGTCAAAACATGGTAAATGCTCTAAATATTGCAATTAGGTTAGGAAGGAGTTTTCCCGAGACTTCCGAGTTATAAAAACGTAAAAACGGCTGAAGACGGTTGGTTCCCGATTATACAAAATAATTTATAAATACTCTGAAAAATAATTTATTGAATTCATAACTCATTTATAAAATCATATAACAACATAAAAATTAATAGAAAAATACCACAATTTTCTATACTTTATTTTGGACATATCAAAATTGAAATACTCAAATTTAATCATATTTAAATATCTAAACACATATACCACTTAACAGATAATTCACCAAAATTTACAGAATAATCACAGAATATTTATTTATTGATAAAAATAATTACATGATATATCCGAGGTATTATAAAGTCAAACTTTATTAAGGGAGCGCCAGGATACTTCTATTTCTTCTGTTAAAAAGTAAGTCAACAAAGTATCCCATATTTTAGCTGGGGCGCCTTATTAGGTTAATTTCTCAAATGATTTATCTTATCATTCATAATTAGTTTTAAAAAGTATTATGTATGATACTTTAATGATTTAATGCAAATTATAACATATATTTAAATAAACTATATGTACTTGTCTAATTATTAGTAAGTTCACTACTAATTTACAATTAACTTACTCAATTTAAAAAGATAAAAAAAATGCATAACTGAAGTCAGAATGATTTGCAATTATAATATAATGACAGATCCCAACCATATTATTAAAAGCTTGTGGTAAGAACAGATTTCGTTCTAGCGCTAGAAAATAATATTCCAGAGCTTTTGTATGTTCTCCGTTACTTGTGTGGATAAGTCCTATGTTATAGAGCATATAACTTCGATCATAGGGATCAATTTCTAGTCGCATAGCTTCATAATAATTCTGTAAAGCTTCCGCATAATTTCCTTCGGATTGAGCCGACATCCGTTACGGTCGTCATTCAATTTAAAGAATCTTCGTTCCAGAACCGTACATGAGATTTTCATCTCATACGGCTCCTCTTTTATATGCGTAATGAAAATACTATTGTCACCGGAAAACCGTAAGTGAAGTTGCACATGTAAAATTTACACTACTACTAATATAAAAGTTGATTTTATGAAAAATATTAGTTTTTGAAATTCAACGTATGTATGTATGGAAAAATGTTAGTTTTTTATTTACACTACTATTAACAAAGTAAGATTAAGTTGTATGTGTGTGTAACACCCCCAAATATGGGGTTGGGGATTCGGGTTGTCACGAGTTCCATTTCCCTTATCAATACTTAATCTTGACAGTCAACCAACTACCGCGTACTGTGACCCCACAATACACACACACACACCACAAGTTATAATCTCAGAGATGAATACCAAAAATAACACAAGTCATTTTATTCCACTATTATAAGCCACTACACCTCAAAAGGGTTTCTGAATAAATTTACATTTCTTTGCCATTATTACAATTCATAAATATACATAAGTCTAGCACAACAAAAGTTGAAAGCCTAGCCTACTGGTAGCTCCTACCTCAGCTACAACGACATCAACGCCTACAGGAAACTGCGGAACGTTTTCTAACCGCTCAGAAATTGGGAGCCTGGTCCTGTTCATCTTGTCTATCTGATGTTGTGTGATGAAAGAAGAAAGCAAGGGTGAGCAACAAGCCCACCGAAATAGTATGTATAATAATTTACAATATATGAGCATTCTCATAGTACTCAAGAAAGTCTTGGTTAAGAAGAAATGAACCAAGTTGATATCTTAACGCGACCAAGTCGCAAAATATTCAGTATATACATATATACTTTTCAAAATCATTGAAATACTCTGCCAGGCATAATATACACAGAGTTCCAGTTTATAAATGTATAAAAATATCATTGCAAGGTGATCTCATATATCTAACCTTGTCTCAGCATTTTTCTGAAAATCTTTGTCATGCATAAGATAATCATTAACTAGATATAAGTTGAAAAGATGAAGTTACAAGATACTCCAATATACTTATATCTTTTCCAAATACTACTTGAACTACCACCATTCAAGTTATAATCAGTTTCAAAAGTTCATCACACTGATGAGACTACAAGATAAGACTTGAATAGATATAATGTTTGAAATATCATTTGAAAGAAATGAAGTTACAAAATACTTCATTAAGTCCCGATATATATATATACACCTATATATATATACATTTCATACACTCCTTGAAAACCTCTGTTATGAAAATTATAAACAGAGTTGCAATATCCAATAAATTTGGAAAGGAGAAAACCTTGGCATAAACCTGATATCTTGCTGATCAGGCAAAGATACCAATAAGTAACCTTTTCTACTAGTAGATGGACGAATTCCCCACTGGTCATCACCCTGGCCACAATAGGACCTTATGCTGGACTGCCACTCAGCCACTTACGCATTTGATGGACTCCCACTGAGCCACTTACACTTTCATGGACGCCCACTGAGCCCATGTTGCTTATGCCGACTCAATAGATTGACTTACTTCCCGAACGTTGGGTAAGTAATCAATTCATTTATCAAAACAGCAACCTCATTGCGAATATAAAATACACCACATAGCCGAATCCCTCAGGTTTTGAGCGAGTATTTAAATCCCCTTCGAAAGGAAGATCTTAAATATAAAAATGAGTTTTGGGATCCGCTCTAGCTTTTAAAATCATTTTGAAGACTCGAAAACATTTTTAAGAATGTTTGGAGTAATGCTGATTTAATGAAATAAATCAGTCCCGATATATTAGAAAATATCTGAATATTATTATTTAAATAATATTCTCATAAGGATAATCTCTATATAAATAATTTGAAGTAGAAGTTTTAAAACTCATACTTGAAATGAATAATAAATAACCAAAGATATACTTATACGAAAGTACGATCTTTATTTGAATAATCGAAAATAAGTTTGATTATCGAAACATTATTCTTTAATAAAATAAAGAATATTATTTAATAAAAGAAGTGGAGTCATAAGTCCTCGAATGAATATTCAAAATAATATTCATTAAATAAAATAAACGGAGTCATAAGTCCTCGAATGAATATTCAAACTAATATTCATTAATTAAAATAAAGTGATCGAATAAACCTTATTCGATTAATGGTTTTGAAAACTATTCATATATATATATATAAATATATATATATATTATACTCGGGAACATCGACTCCCGGTTTAGAAAAATGTTCACCTTTGGGTCCCCTATACTAAGGGTATACGCAACTACTGCTTATCTCTAGCATAGGTATTATGCAACTTATAAGCAATTGAATCAACAATTAGATATCAAGATTACGAAACAGACATGCATATATACCATATTACATGCTCCAATATATCACAAGATTTGCTAATAACAATCATGCACTTATCACAAGATAATGCATATACATATATTTACATCACAACAAAAGTATAACGGGTAGAAAACTTGCATGAGTGCTCCCGAATAGACTTAAGCTTAGAGTGGGTCCGATAACCTATGAACAATAACATAAGTCGGAATTAAACCCCGATCGCTTAAGAAACTAGACTTTAACCAATTGAACCCTAACGTTCGCTTATGGTCACTTCTACGCTTAACGAATCACATAAGTCATTCGAGTACCCTCGGCTCCACCATTTTTAATAAATTAACCATTAAGAGTTTTAAGGCGATTCTTTCGCGAGTACCCTACCAACTGTCTAACCCACTTTACATAATTGTTTCATAATCCAATTACTCATTTAAGGTCCTTAACCAATGTTTCAAAGTAAGGCGAGGGGTAATGGTTCGTTCGCAAAACGCCGTTACTTAAAACGGTCATTTCTCCTAAACCGTACATCGGATTTAAGCGAACCACATATCAAAACGAAGCTCGTAACATGAAATATCTAATAATGGCAATGGTCAAAACCTAACAGTGAGTTCACGGGTCCTGATGTTAAGAACAAAAGCAGTCTAAGGTAAATCGGGCATTACGACGGCTATGTTTACACGATTACCAAATTTGTACAACTCCAAATCAATCTACAATCAATCCCACAATCATTACTACAACCAAACTCCATCCATAATCTACTACAACAGCCCCAACATCTCAAGATTTTCAATTTATACTACTCTCAATCATGAACTAAAAGCTTATACTTAAGTTTCATTAACTATAAACAAGATTCCATCATCCAAATCGCTACAAACCCAACCAAACTTTAAACACACAAGCATCATGCTTCTCATGAACTATATTAATCAAAACCACTCCTAAATATTCAAAGTAAAACTATGGTTTGAAGTTTTATACCTTCCTTGAAGCTTTTAATCCATGAAAGATCCTTGGAATGCCCATGGAAGCCTTTATCTATGCTTAAGCTACCTTGACCTTACAAATAAAATCAAGAATCAAAAATTTGTTCTTGAAAGTTACTATTCACCCTAAACTAAAATGATTTGTTTGAGATAGAAAACCTTTGATTCAAGCACTCAAACTACTTGCTCTTCTTAGTTATGAAATATAGGATCCAAAGAAACAAATCTCTTGAATTATGATTGAGTGGAGCTTGGGTTTGGAAATTTTTCTTCTTGTTTTTCTTCAAAACAACCGTGAGCAAGGAGATGGGGCGAAGAGAAATGAATGTGTTTGCTTGGTTGCTTTGTTTTTGTTGTTAATTAACCTTTTACCATGGTAAAATTTGTGTGGCTTATAATCAACCAACAATTCCTTCCGATTGTGTCATGCTTATGTCATCTTCCCATACTTGTCTTCTTCTTATTGGTGTGATGACATCATCATCACTAACCTCTTTGATTAACTCCTAATTACTTGGCTAATGATCGCTGATATGTTATACGGTTCGCTTAACTTTCATTTTCATTTATCGTTTGAGGGATCATACCCGGGATCTTATTACTTGGGTTCCCTTAACCTTTCTTAATACATTATATTCCTTTTATGATCCTCTCTTATAATCCTTGAATTTAAATCCTTTTTATCCTGTTACCTTATACTCAATTCTTTCGGTATCTGGTGGATTTTCGGGAAAAATCAAAGTGTTCGAATTTAAATTCTGACGATCTTTACATACACTTATATACCATATAGAGTACTAATAAGATCTCAGAATAACAATAAAAGAACCCCTACAAAGTGTGGTATGAAAAGTTTTCTTATTCAGTATAATCAGTAAAATCACTATTCATAAGGGTTACAAAAAGTCCAAAATTTTGGGGTTATTACAGTCTTCCCTCCTTAAAAGGATTTCGTCCCGGAATCAAATAGAAAAAAATGGGGGTACTTTTCTAGCATTGCACTCTCTAGCTCCCAAGTTGATTCTTCCACATTATGATTCTGCCATAGCACTCTGACTAGCTTGATCACTTTGTTCCGAAGCACCTGCTCCTTCTTATCCATAATCTTTACTGGTTTCTCCACGTAAGTCAGATCTGGTTGCATATCCACCTGCTCGTACTCCACTATGTGTCTGGCATCCCGATGATACTTCTTTAGCATTGACACATGGAACACATTATGAACTTGTTGTAGGTCTGGGGGTAAGGCTAGCTCGTAAGCCAACTTCCCAATCCGTCTTATTATCTCAAAAGGTTCAATGTATCTTGGGCTTAGTTTCCCTTTCTTTCCGAACCTCATTAATCCCTTCCAAGGGAATACCTATAACAGCACTAGGTCCCCTACTTCCTATTCTTTGTCCTTTCGTGTCAAATCAACATACTTCTTATGTCCATCTTGGGCTACTACCAGCCATCCTCTGATTAGATCTATTATATCCTTGGTCCTTTGGACTACTGCGGGTCCGAGCATCTTGCGCTCTACAACTTCATCCTAACATAATGGAGATCGACATTGTCTTCCCTCAAGGATCTCATAAGGCGATATCTCGATACTGACATCAATCTATTATCGTAAGAAAACTCAATCCGCGTTAAGTGATCATTCCAAATTCTTTCAAGTCTATTGTACAGACCCTCATCATAGCTTCTAGCATTATAGCTTTTGCTTCTCAATACCCACTCTTTTCCCGTTCATAATATTATACTGGTTATACTTTTGCTCGTTAGCATTCTATAACCTTTTAATAACCACGTCAACCTTAGTATCACGAACGCGTTAGTTTCGGAATACCACCGCACTGATACTACTTCCTTTTGCTGCTTCCATCTTCGAAATCTTGATCTATCGTATAGAAGTAAAAGATTTTATTGAGAGATCACTATGATCATGAACACTTGTTCTATTGCATAGTTAGTACAGAAGGTGGCCAGCCTTTAGTACTTGACAAGCAATTAAACAACATGTGGTATCCTACTAGGCTTCTATCACACAGATAGATAGTCATTCGGCAATACCTCCCCTTCTGGAAGGGTTGTTCTTCTCAGATTATACAAAATGAAAAGGAGAGAAAATAATGAATTGAAGAGAATTGTATATATATAAAATATACTGCCACAAAATATTTGGCTTGGAATCTACCTCTGAACTATAGAGGTTTGTCATGGGAGAATAAAACATATATGTATATATATCAACATCAGGTATTATAGCATCGTATTTCACATGCCTAAATATTTTTGATATTCTATCCATCATTCTATGGACCCATGCTCGTGCTCGAGCTTATACACAATCACCTTTGAAACTCCCTCGACATCGAAAATCGAATCTGGGATCTCATCTAGACATCATCGTTACTAGAATTATATGCTTGCACCGCAACCTTCCTCGTATAGTAATACGACTCTCTATTGATAAGAAGGAATAAGTATTCAATAGGTAAATAATCGACTTAATTAGTCTATTAATGATAACTTATACATCACCACAACCCGATTAGTGGTACCCAATCTCAACATCTATTACACTACAACTCTCACGGTTATAATCGGCTCATTATTCAAAGAATCGTTGCTGCATTACTAGGGTCCACCAATGACCTACTGTCGTCATTCGTTTTCCTTGAAATCTTAATAGCTAACCATACGGAGTCCATACATGTCGTATCAAATTCTTCTAAGGACTTAACATAATCACCATTCATAATTCATGAAGAACACTCCAGATCCTGACGTACTTTCATGACATGAAGCAAATAAAATTGCAGAAGAGTTTCAATCAAAGCAACGATAGCAGGTTAATACCATTATTAATCATATGTCTTTATTGGGAGACATGCATCTCAAAGGGTCATTTAGTCATTTCGTAATATGGTCCTGGCTTATCTCAAGATAGTACCTTCTAAGATAGATATCCCGCTCATGGCGATTACACGAATTAAACCTTTACCAAACTACTATTACGGTTGGGTATTGCACAGTCATCAGAAGGAATGTGAATCTTCCAAACCATAATACAACCTTCACGGCTTCAACCATCATCACTGTATTCCTCTGGCACGAGCGCCAATAATTATCCTCTTACATTTAAGGTGTCGGCCACCTCTTTGGCCTTTCCTGATAGTAAAATTTCCTTACAATCAATGTCATTTTAACCACCTCCAAATAAATTTTCTACCTCATTTCAATCACTGCTTATGTAAAAATGCTTTTCTTAAGTCCTTGTGATAAAAAAAATCACCATTTTTCCATAAGTCACTGCCTTAGTCTTTAGATGTGAACATTGTCACGACTGACTCTCGATCATACTTAGGACATCTCTTACCTTGGGTCCTTCTCGTTTTCACCAATCTTGACCTTCATTGGGTCGATCTATACTTTCTTATGGTTCAACACATGCCCACCTGGCATTATTATAATTACGTCACATTTCCTTTATCAAAATTTCTATTCTTGAGAACTTTGAATATTACCTTTTTCCTTGTAAAACCTCTAAGGTTATCCTTGAATCGTTCCTCCTGTATTCCCTAGATACAGGGCATATCAAAATACCATTTACTAATACTAGAACCATTGTCTATTTACTTCTAAAAAATTTCTCTACTGATCTTTAAAGGTTGTTGTTACTTTAGTCCTTCATTCCATATTACCCAAACTCATAATGTCCCTATTAAGGTTGAAATGCCAACCTTTATGCATTCCCCTAGGGCTCATCTTAAGTTATCGAAGTTATATCCTTAATTCCACCTTTAAAAAAATACTTACACTCTTCCATGGATAAATCAAGTCATATATCCTTGATAGATTATCTTATTCAATCATTCTCACCTCGATAGTCTATGCCTAATTTCATAATAATATCCTTATCTAAAATGAGGTCAATCCATATGGCCTCCAAAAGATAACAACGGTTATCCACTTTTCTTGCCTGATTTGGTAATGATAACAGGGATGTTCTGGAAGATATTGGTCGTGTTCAACGTGAACTTCTTTTTACTAAATCCTCATTTACTTTTATTGTTTATCTCAACAGTCATCTCAATGTTGAGATAACTTCTATACTTGGTGTCTCCCTTTTTGGGCATCAAGCCACAGGTGTTACACTTCACATTCTTGAAGGTCACTTTCTTCATCCAATTTTCCTAATTTCTTACTTTCTTGTCTCCTCAGTCTATCCGTATCTCATTATTTATCCTTCGAACGATCTCAAGGTTTCCTCAAATCCTCCCAACTTACAAGGGATAAAATATATGTATCTCTTACGCCTTCAACCATCAACTTTAACTTATGGTGAATCACCCTCATCCTGACGAATACATACTTTTCTATTTCTATTACTACGAGTCTTTAGGGTTTCCTCATACCCAACTCCCTTATCATTCCTCAAACTCTATTGTCTTTATTTTCCTTTCCACTTCAGTTTCTTTTTATTTTCTTTTCTATTACAATCATTTCATGAACCCACTACTCATTGACTTAAAACATCACGTCATTCTGGGATTCTTGTCATCAGAACGAATCTTGACAACTTTTACAACTTAGCTTCATAATTCATCATACTCGTCCGCCTTTGTTCTGGCTCTAAAGCTTTTACACTATCTCCATAACCTTGGGAATTACTTTCCCGAAAACAATTGACTGAACTTTAATCAGTTTATTCTAACCTCTGGCTCCATGCCTTTCTTGGTCTTATACCAGCGGGTGGCCTCTCTCTTAGGAGGGTAAGTGACAAAAACAGTTTTTTATGATTCGTCAATCATTTAGAATCTCAAATGATTCCTATATTTCCTTTATCCAGGCTCTTGCCTCGACTGGGTCACCCTGTTCCTTGGAACTCTGAAATCTTAGCGACTTAAAGGTCATGAAAGAATTTCCCACCGCATTGATTCCTCAGGGTGGTGGTTGGGGGTAAAAGTATAAGTTTTGTTGAGGCAGGTCCATGAATTTCCCCATAGGAGTACCATCCTGGTTCTCCCTAACTTGCTCGACTCCTGTTTTCTCAATATGAAATATTTCATCCTACTCTCCATAATCGGGGTCATCTTATACGTTAAAATCCTTGTTTTCCATTTCATTATGTTATGGGTTCCTTCTTTCTTGGTGTTAATCTCTCCTCCAGTCATTGACTCTCTACCTTCATTCATCACCTTTTCTTGGCACAATATGATCTTTTTCGATAATTCGGGCTGCATTGCAATCTCAAACAGCTTTTCGGTACCGGCTCTGGTTACCTTCACTTCTATTTCCATTTTCTCAAAATCTCTTATCAACTCTCCCAAAGACAATTTCATCTTGAGTCTCTCTTTTATACTAAGGGCATTAGCCACCATTTTGGCTTTCCCTGGATGATAAAGAATCTCATAATCGTAATCCTTGATTAGCTCTAACCACCTCCTCTGGTGCATGTTGAGCTCTTCCTGCATGATGTACTAGAGCACTTATGGCTTATGTAAATCTTGCACTTCTCTCTATACGAGTAGTGCCTCCAATCTTTAGGGAAAACTATCGTCACGAGCCCAAGCTCATGGGTGGGGATATCGAATTTTATATTCCCTTAATTGTCTTGACGCGTACGCGATTACCTTGTTGTGCTGTATAAGAAGCACCCTAATTCCTTATGCGAAGCGTCATTTCACATCACAAAATCTCCTTTTCCATCCGGCAACGCCATCATAGGGGTCGTCACCAACCTTTGCTTCAGTTCTTAAAAGTTGTTCTCGCATTTCTCTGTCCATTCGAACTTCTCAGTCTTACGAGTAAGTCGCGTTAAAGGGGCTACTATCTTTACAAACTTGAACGAACCTCCGGTAGTGACCAGCCAATCCTACCTCTGGTAGTCCCTCTAATCATGGTTATCAATTCCTCAGCGACCATCTCTTCAGTCTTGTTAGGATCCTCCACGAGATCCTTCTCAGCAACAATCCCTTCTGGGACAACATCCTTAACCGCTACATCCTCAATATTAACATCATCCGGTCCCACGTTAGGACGCTCTATCGGATCCACAATCTGATCTCCAATAAGTAATAAAACATCATCGCGTTGTTGCTCCTCAACCTCAGGTTTCGGAGTCCCGCTACCATATACGATAACGAACTACGCTTCTATCACGATATTTATAAGGGTTCCCATATGGGTTTTAACTGTCAGTACTACGTTAGGTAGTCCGACTATGAACTTGGCAAGAGTTCTTATTATCTTAGTGAACTTATTATTTTAACATCATATCATCTCTGAGGTTTATAACGCTTCGCTCTGATACCATTTCTGTAACACCCCCAAATCCGGGGTCGGGGATTCGGGTTGTCACGACTTTCATTTCCCTTATCAATACTTAATCTTAACAGTCAACCAACTACCGCGTACTGTAACCCCACAATATACACACACACACCACAAGTTATAATCTCAGAGATGAATACCAAAAATAACACAAGTCATTTTATTCCACTATTATAAGCCATTACACCTCAAAAGGGTTTCTGAATAAATTTACATTTCTTTGCCATTATTACAACAAAAGTTGAAAGCCTAGCCTACTGGTAGCTCCTACCTCAGCTACAACGGCATCAACGCCTACAGGAAACTGCGGAACGTTTCCTAACCGCTCAGAAATTGGGAGCTTGGTCTTGTTTATCTTGTCTATCTGATGTTGTGTGATGAAAGAAGAAAGCAAGGGTGAGCAACAAGCCCACCGAAATAGTATGTATAATAATTTACAATATATGAGCATTCTCATAGTACTCAAGAAAGTCTTGGTTAAGAAGAAATGAACCAAGTTGATATCTTAACGTGACCAAGTCGCAAAATATTCAGTATATACATATATACTTTTCAAAATCTTTGAAATACTCTGCCAGGCATAATATACACAGAGTTCCAGTTTATAAATGTATAAAAATATCATTGCAAGGTGATCTCATATATCTAACCTTGTCTCAACGTTTTTCTGAAAATCTTTGTCATGCATAAGATAATCATTAACTAGATATAAGTTGAAAAGATGAAGTTACAAGATACTCCAATATACTTATATCTTTTCCAAATACTACTTGAACTACCACCATTCAAGTTATAATCAGTTTCAAAAGTTCATCACACTGATGAGACTACAAGATAAGACTTGAATAGATTCAATGTTTGAAATATCATTTGAAAGAAATGAAGTTACAAAATACTTCATTAAGTCCCGATATATATATATATACACCTATATATATATACATTTCATAAACTCCTTCAAAACCTCTGTTATGAAAATTATAAACAGAGTTGCAATATCCAATAAATTTGGAAAGGAGAAAACCTTGGCATAAACCTGATATCTTGCTGATCAGGCAAAGATATCAATAAGTAACATTTTCTACTAGTAGATGGACGAATTCCCCACTGGTCATCACCCTGGACGCAATAGGACCTTATGCTGGACTGCCACTCAGCCACTTACGCATTTGATGGACTCTCACTGAGCCACTTACACTTTCATGGACGCCCACTGAACCCACGTTGATTATGCCGACTCAATAGATGGACTAACTTCCCGAACGTTGGGTAAGTAATCAATTCATTTATCAAAACAACAACCTCGTTGCGAATATAAAATACACCACAGAGCTGAATGCCTCGGGTTTTGGGCGAGTATTTAAATCCCCTTCGAAAGGAAGATCTTAAATATAAAAATGAGTTTTGGGATCCGCTCTAACTTTTAAAATCATTTTGAAGACTCGAAAACATTTTTAAGAATGTTTGGAGTAATGCTGATTTAATGAAATAAATCAGTCCCGATATATTAGAAATTATCTGAATATTATTATTTAAATAATATTCTCATAAGAATAATCTCTATATAAATAATTTGAAGTAGAAATTTTAAAACTCATACTTGAAATGAATAATAAATAACCAAAGATATACTTATACGAAAGTACGATCTTTATTTGAATAATCGAAAATAAGTTTGATTATCGAAACATTATTCTTTAATAAAATAAAGAATATTATTTAATAAAAGAAGCGGAGTCATAAGTCCTCGAATGAATATTCAAAATAATATTCATTAAATAAAATAAACGGTGTCATAAGTCCTCGAATGAATATTCAAACTAATATTCATTAATTAAAATAAATTTATCGAATAAACCTTATTCGATTAATGGTTTTGAAAACTATTCATATATATATATAAATATATATAAATATATATATATATATATATATTATACTCAGGAATATCGACTCCCGGTTTAGAAAAATGTTCACCTTTGGGTCCCCTATACTAAGGGTATACGCAACTACTGCTTATCTCTAGCATAGGTATTATGCAACTTATAAGCAATTGAATCAACAATTAGATATTAAGATTACGAAACAGACATGCATATATACCATATTACATGCTCCAATATATCGCAAGATTTGCTAATAACAATCATGCACTTATCACAAGATAATGCATATACATATATTTACATCACAACAACAGTATAACGGGTAGAAAACTTGTCTGAGTGCTCCCGGATAGACTTAAGCTTAGAGTGGGTCCGATGACCTATGAACAATAACATAAGTCGGAATTAAACCCCGGTCGCTTAAGCAACTAGACTTTAACCAATTGAACCCTAACGTTCGCTTATGGTCACTTCTACGCTTAACGAATCACATAAGTCATTCGAGTACCCTCGGCTCCACCATTTTTAATAAATTAACCATTAAGAGTTTTAAGGCGATTCTTTCGCGAGTACCCTACCAACTGTCTAACCCAATTTACATAATTGTTTCATAATCCAATTACTCATTAAAGGGCCTTAACCAATGTTTCAAAGTAAGGCGAGGGGTAATGGTTCAGTCGCGAAATGTCGTTACTTAAAACGGTCGTTTCTCCTAAACCGTACATCGGATTTAAGCGAATCACATATCAAAACGAAGCTCGTAACATGAAATATCTAATCATGGCAATGGTCAAAACCTAACAGTGAGTTCACGGGTCCTGATGTTAAGAACAAAAGCAGTCTAAGGTAAATCGGGCATTACGACGGCTATGTTTACGCGATTACCAAATTTGTACAACTCCAAATCAATCCACAATCAATCCCACAATCATTACTACAACCAAACTCCATCCATACTCTACTACAACAGCCCCAACATCTCAAGATTTCCAATTTATACTACTCTCAATCATGAACTAAAAGCTTATACTTAAGTTTCATTAACTATAAACAAGATTCCATCATCCAAATTGCTACAAACCCAACCAAACTTTAAACACACAAGCATCATGCTTCTCATGAACTATATTAATCAAAACCACTCCTAAATATTCAAAGTAAAACTAGGGTTTGAAGTTTTATACCTTCCTTGAAGCTTTTAATCCATGAAAGATACTTGGAATGCCCATGGAAGCCTTTATCTATGCTTAAGCTACCTTGACCTTACAAATAAAATCAAAAATCAAAAATTTGTTCTTGAAAGTTACTATTCACCCTAAACTAAAATGATTTGTTTGAGATAGAAAACCTTTGATTCAAGCACTCAAACTACTTGCTCTTCTTAGTTATGAAATATATGATCCAAAGAAACAAATCTCTTGAATTATGATTGAGTGGAGCTTGGGTTTGGAAATTTTTCTTCTTGTTTTTCTTCAAAAAAACCGTGAGCAAGGAGATGGGGGGAAGAGAAATGAATGTGTTTGCTTGGTTGCTTTTTTTTGTTGTTAATTAACCTTTTACCATGGTAAAATTTGTGTGGCTTATAATCAACCAACAATTCCTTCCCATTGTGTCATGCTTATTTCATCCTCTTATGTCATCTTCCCACACTTGTCTTCTTCTTGTTGGTGTGATGACATCATCATCACTAACCTCTTTGATTAACTCCTAATTACTTGGCTAATGATCGCTGATCTGTTATACGGTTCGCTTAACTTTCGTTTTCGTTTATCGTTTGAGGGATCATACCCGGGATCTTATTACTTGGGTTCCCTTAACCTTTCTCAATACATTATATTCCTTTTATGATCCTCTCTTATAATCCTTGAATTTAAATCTTTTTTATCCTGTTACCTTATACTCAATTCTTTCGGTATCTGGTGGATTTTCGAGAAAAATCAAAGTGTTCGAATTTGGATTCTGATAATCTTTACATACACTTATATACCATATAGAGTACTAATAAGATCTCAGAATAACAATAAAAGAACCCCTACAAAGTGTGGTATGAAAAGTTTTCTTATTCAGCATAATCAGCAAAATCACTATTCATAAGGGTTACAAAAAGTCCAAAATTTTGGGGTTATTACAGTGTGTCTGTCAACATGTAAATTATCGTATGTTACATTTCTTAGTAAATTACGATGGTTTCAATTATTTATATGTTAAATATCTGATTTATATACATGTATAATCATAATTAATATTTAGTGAGACAATTGATTACTTTAATAACATGCATCTATAATTATTCAAAACTTAAAATTATGTAACAAATAAATTGCGATAATTTATATATGGTATTTAAAATATCACTGAAAAATAATCCATATCTAATTTTTACGCAACATAGTATCAATCATGGTTGTAACATAAAAATAAATAATATATTGTAAAGACTTATTATTGATATTCATGATTTTGTTTTCAAGAATCCAAAGAAAAATTGTAAAATATCATTATTTAAACCGCATTTATATATTCTTTCATTACGACTCTAATATTTCTTCATATAATAATTTAATAACATTGTATACTATTCTCCTATAATTAAATATTTTTCAATTCGATAAAGTTTTATAAATATCAGTTGAACTCGATAATTTCTTCAAATTATTGAACAATATATATTTTCTTTAAATAGTATAAAATGTATTGAATCAAATGCTACAACATATATATATATAACTTTTATTTGAATAATTCAAAATATTAAAAATATTTTAAAATATTTGTAAAATATTATCTTGATCAATGAAATTGCTTATCTAAAAGAATTCTTTTGAAAAAGTTATTTTTTAAAATGAAAAATAAATCGATTTAATATATCATCGTAGTTTTAACAAATCTCGTGAGATCTCATATCAAATTTTGAATATTTTTAAAATCGGGACAAATTCCAAAAACAATAATGCACTAACAGTAAAGTTAGTACTTTTAATACAAATAATCAATTGACTTGATTTTATAAAAACCTCAAACACATTAATTTATATTAAAATAAGATATTAAAAATTTTCATATTATTGGTAAGATACTCTCGCAGAGTTTTTAATTTAAATTTACTAAATGTAGAATTTGACGATGTTTTTCGACTAATTTTTGAATAATGGGCTAAGTTTGGTTTTCAAATTCGAAATAAACTAAAATGATTTGACTCATTATAATTTGAAATTATCTAAATATGTAATACCAATATAGATTATTTATATATAAGAGATTCTATTTTTAATATTTTTTTTAAAAATTATATGTGTACATTTTAATTATTTTTTATAATAAAAAATATGTTAAAAATATATGAGATATATTTTCAAACTAAAAAATGATTAATAAATAAATAAAATAATAATTCATTTATGTATTATGTCTAACTTTATATCGGGAATTCAATTCTTTAAAATTTACTGTACAAATATTGAAATAATTGTCTATTTTTTTTATAATTCAAGTAACTATCTTTTAAGTTAAATAAAATATTAATTTAGCACACTTAGATATTATGTGTATGATAGAAAACGTGACAATATGGTGTAGTGGTATTAGGTTGTACATGTGAATAAAATATCTTAAGTTCGATTCCCATAAACCACATGTTTTATATATATATTAAAAATAGGGATAGTTAAGTCTAGTGTTTGTTCAAATGATTTCTCTTATCCTTCCCGAGGGGTAGTTTAGTCTAGTCTTTGTTCAAATGATTTCTCTTATCCTTCACGATTAGTATTGAAGAGTATTTGTAAAAGAGTCCCGAATCAACTCTAATTAGAAGATTTTTTTATTATAAAATACTTTAAATTTGTTTTATACTAAAATTACTTGAAAATGACCCAAGAATCATTAAATTCCAAAGTAGTTTATATATAAATAATTAAATTTTTATTTAATTAAATTAAAATTGCAATATTCAATATTCATTGCTTATATAGTGGCACCACATTTTTTTAATATAGCGTAGATAAATACTTAAGGGTCATCATTTCATTTGGTTTAAGATGTGATATCGGGTTTGAATCAGGAATTAGAGTGGTATGTGGATGAGATATCGTATCTGATATTATGTGTTTGGATGAGTGCTAGAATAAAAAAAAATATAAATTTTAATTCATAAATTTATTACGGTATTAAACATTACTAAACTAAAAATAAAAATATAAAAATTTAAGTTGATTCTCCTAGTGCTCCTTATACCTACCTCCTCTCTCCTTAGGTATAAAAAATATACCTTGATGCCTGGTATATGGTTGAAATAACTTAAATTATATAAATTTTGTGAACCAAACAACTCCTTAAAATTTTAACAAAATTTTTAATTTTAACAAAATACCAAAACTTTTTTCTCTCCACCTCCATGTGAGAGTTTTTTTTCTTTTTCTCTCCATATTCATAACCTTTAGGATATTGTGAGAGTTCTCTTTCTGAGTTTCAATGGAGACTAATGAAGATATCAACCAACGGATGAAAAGTATGGGTATTGAGGATGAGGAGAATGCAGTTTTTGTGCTGGAAGGAGACGTGGATGAAAGCTTCAATAGATACGAACTCTGTCTTGTTGGAAGATTGCTTACTGAGAAGAACGTTAACACGAAGATTATGAAATCAAGAATTGCAGATGTCTGGAGGCCGACTATGGGAATAAATATAAAGGATCTGGAGCAGGGCATGTTCTTATTTCAATTCTTTCGGAAAGAGGATATGCAATGGGTTACAAATGGTGGTCCATGGTCATTTGATAATGCCATGTTGGCTCTGGAGAAGATAGAAGTAGGTGAGAACCCAGCAAAGGTTAATCCATGTTTTCTGAGTATTTGGATTCAGTTATATAATTTGCCAATGGGTTACATGCTCGAAACAGTAGGAAAGCAACTGGGTAATTTTTTTGGGGAATTTATAGAATATGATGCAAGGAACAATTCGTCCATCTGGAGAGATTGTATGCGAATTAGAATAAGAATTGACGTTCGTAAGCCCCTTAAACGTAGAAAGAAGATTGTTAAAAAGGATGGTACGGAGTTTACGGTGGAATGCAAGTATGAAAGGTTAGGAGAATTCTGTTTTTTATGTGGGTTAGTGAGTCATACTGATCGTTTCTGCAGACTGAATGTGGTTGGAAATGAAGGAATGGGGAAAGACCGGGGTAGCTGGCTCCAAGCACCACCACGTAGGGTGGCGGGGCAGACGCAGAGTAAGTGGTTGAGGAACGAGAACGATGACACGTGGGAAGCTAGGGTTGGTGGAGAGTTCAACAAACAGAGTTTTTCGGGGGGAAAATTTTCAAATCAGGGGCAAGAAAATAGGGAAGGGAGTGATATTAGGAAAGAAGTTGTAACAGATCGCAGAAGTGGTAAGGAAAAATATTTGAATTTAAATGAAACAATTTTAAAGGGATTTACAACAACCTCAAATCTGGTTTATGATTTAAATGAGGAGGAGAGTGAAATCATACAACTGGAGGATCGAAAAAGGCGGAGAGGATTATCTAACCAAGTGCGTCAAATGGATGTTGACTTAGGAGAGAAATTTTCGGGTATTCAGACAGATGAGTGCCAACAAGAGGCTGACATTTCTGATGGGGATTTGGCAGTCACTTTTCAACACAGTCCGGCTGAGCTTGCTAAGCAAGCCAGCCATTCAAAATGAATGCCATTGCTTGGAACTGTCGAGGTGTGGGCTCACCTCGTACAATTCGTTTATTGAAGGAGATGATTAAGTCTCACAAGCCTGATGTTTTATTCTTATCAGAAACTTTAGCAGATAATAACAAGATTGATTATCTTGCAGCAAAAATTGGTTTTGTAAATTTTTTTTCAGTAGAGAAGCATGGTAGAGGAGGAGGGCTTGTAGTTTTTTGGAGTAATAAAATTAATGTTTCTGTCTTTGGTTCTTCTGATAACCATATTGATATCATAATCCAGGAAAATTCAGGTTATAAGTGTAGGTTGACTTGCTTTTATGGGTTTCCAGAAATGCAGAGGAGACAAGAGTCATGGAACCTTCTTCGTCACTTATCTTCTGTTTCTCATTTAGCATGGTGCGTGTTTGGGGATTTTAATGACTTGCTTTATAGTAGTGACAAAAGAGGAAAGAATGAACATCCTTATAGCTTGATGGAAGGTTTCCGTAAGGCCATTGATGATGCGTCACTGATTGAACTGGAGCTTAAAGATGGTGAATTTACTTGGGAGAAAAGTAGGGGTACGACAAGTTGGGTCCAGGAAAAATTGGATAGATGTTTTGCAACTGAAGCTTGGTGGAGCAAATTCCCGTTATGTATGTTATCTGTTTTCCATGTGACAGCTTCAGACCATGATCCAATAAAACTTGAGCTTATGTGTACATCTATTTCTAAGAAGCAGTTCAGGTTCCGTTTCGAAAATACGTGGTTGAAGGAACCCAATTTCTATGCAGAGGTTTCGAGCTTTTGGCAACAGCTTCCAGCTATTCACTTGCTCCCAAAACTTGTTGAGCTATCCAGATATATGTCGCATTGGGGAAGAGAATTTTTTAATAAATTCAGAGAAAAAGTCATACGGCAGAAAAAAGTTATTGATGAGCTTAAAGTTAGGGAGGATGATGACGACATTCAGTTGTACTTTAAGGAGGAAGAAAGATTGAACGAGCTATTAATACATGAGGAAGTGTACTGGCAATAGAGAGCAAAAAAGCTCTGGCTTAACGAGGGTGATTCTAATTCACGTTTCTTTCATGCAGCAGCATCTAAAAGAAAGAAATTGAACCACATTGCATCTCTAAAATCAGAGGAAGGGACACTGGTCTCCAATCAAGTGGAGATGTGCAACATTTTGCAAAGGAACTTTAGCCAGATTTTCATGAAGTCTAATAATTGTAGTATTCCCCCGATTAGCACTGATACATCTGTTATAACGGATAGTCATAATGATTTGCTTATAGCTGAGCTAACTTTTGCTGAGTTTACTAAGGTTGTTAAAGATATGCATCCGGATAAAGCTAGTGGGCCAGATGGACTAAATCCGACATTCTTCCAGCACTTTTGGAAACTCCTTGGTAAAGAAGTTTTCAAATGTTCTTGTCAATGGCTTAATGAAGGTAAGTTCTCACTTGATGTTAATGACACAACTTTAGTTCTTATTCCTAAAAAAGAACTGGTGGATGACCCCAAGGATCTCAGACCTATAGCTTTATGTAATGTACTCTATAAAATTATTGCTAAAGTACTAGCAAATAGATTACAAAAAATCCTCCCCCAAATTATTTCAGAGGAGCAATCTGCGTTTGTCCCTGGTAGACATATCACAGACAATGTGTTAGTAGCTTTCGAAATTCTGCATTACATGAAAAGGAAGAACAGTGGGCAAGATGGAGTAGTGGCTCTGAAACTTGATATAAGTAAAGCTTATGATCGAGTAAGTTGGGAATATCTTCGTCATAGAATGATTGTAATGGGCTTCTCAGAAAAATGGATTGCATGGGTAATGTTATGTGTCACTACTGTTTCCTATTCTATATCCTTTCAAGGCTCAATGATAGGACCTATAAATCCCACTCGAGGACTTCGACAAGGGGATCCCTTATCCCCTTATTTATTCCTCTTGTGCGTAGAAGGTTTGTCAGAAGCTCTAAGCTCAGCTGCTGGTAGTGGTACTATTAAGGGTTGCAGGATCTGTAATTCAGCCCCAGAGATCACGCACTTGCTTTTCGCTGATGATAGCTTCCTGTTCTTTAATGCATCGAGTACTGAAGCTCATGAAATAAAAAGGGTGTTGAGTGTTTATGAGAATTATTCGGGGCAAGCAGTTAATTATCAAAAATCAGCTATATTTTTTAGCTCAAATGTTCGAATGGATAAACAAGAAGAGATCAAGGAAATCCTAGGTGTTATGAAAGATATTGGTGAAAGCAAGTACTTAGGTCTCCCTTCCCTGGTTGGTCGTTCTAAGAAGAAGGTATTTAGATATCTTAAAGAGCAAGTGATCAAGAAAATGGAGGGATGGAGTTCTAGGTTATTATCACGTGCTGGTAGACTGGTTATGTTAAAAAATATTTTACAAGCTATTCCGTCCTATGCAATGTCATGTTTCCTGTTGCCCAAATTAATATGTGAAGAAATTCAACGAGTTATGAATGCTTATTGGTGGCAGAATAATTCAGCAAACAACAAAGGTATCAAATGGCTAAGCTGGCAGAAAATGTGTATGTCAAAGGGCTGTGGTGGTTTGGGATTCAGAGATATTAGAGGTTTTAATATAGCTCTGTTAAGTAAGCAATGCTGGAAGCTAATTAATGAACCAACCTCTTTGATGGCCAGAATGCTTAAAGCTAAATATTACCCGAATAGCCACTTTTTACAATCTGACAGGAAGGGGGGCGTTAGCTATACATGGGCTGGTATTTGGGAAGCCAAGGAGGAAATGAAGAATAGGCTCAGGTGGGTACTTGGTGATGGAAAATCTATTAAAATCAGTGAAGACAGATGGTTGAGATCTAAGGAGGATTACTGTGTTAATAGGAGTAGTGTGGTTGGCGATGTGGAGCATTTAACTGTTAGTGATTTTTTTCTGGAGAACACGAGAACTTGGGACGTTGTTAAGTTAAATGAGTACTTCTGCAGTGATGATGTTGCAGCTATTGTGAAGACTTGAATTCCCCAAAGGTATACAACAGACAGGGTGGCCTGGACTCATTCCAAGAATGGGACGTATACGGTAAAATCAGGTTATTTTCAATGGTGTCAAAATCACTTGCCTGTGGATGCAGTGCAAAGCTCAAGAGGGTGGAGTGTGATCTGGAAACTTGCAATACCTCATAAGGTTAAAGTGTTTCTTTGGAGGTTTTGTCGTAATACTTTGCCAGTAAGGATTCTGCTGCGAGGAAGAGGAATCTCACTACCAATAGTATGCTCGATGTGCACTGGGGATATTGAACACTTGAGACATTTATTTTTTGAATGTCAGTTTGCTAGAAGTTGTTGGAACTATATGGGAGTGGATGTTAATAGGTGGTATATTGAAGATAGTACTGAATGGTTACTCAGGAAGTTAGCAGATGGGCCAAAACAAGAATTGCTTAAAATTTCAATGGTGCTAGGGCATTTGGTTCAGAAGAAACAAACATATCTTTGAACAAAGATCAATGTCTCCAGAAGCAGTAATGGAGTGGAGTAGAAAGCAATTCACCGATTGGCAGGAAGCAAATGCAAAGTCTATTAATAGTCTAGAGGTTCAGGAAAACACAAGTATCTCAGACTGTAAATGGAAGGCTCCAGAAATGGGTTGCATAAAAATAAATGTGGATGCTGCTGTGAAGGAAGGACAGGATTGGTTTGCTATAGGGATGGTGGCTAGGAATCATCTGGGGCATTTTCTGGGTGGAAAAACGATGAAGCTGGCAGGAAGGGTGTCGGTTGTGGAGGTAGAGATGGTGGGTATCTCCGAAGCTATGTCGTGGGCTATTGATGGTATACCAGGAGATGTAGTTGTGGAGAGTGATTCGTTGATCAGTGTTCAAAATGTACTTCAAGCAAAGGAAAACTTGTTAGAGATTGGTGATCTTATGCAGCAGTGCAGGGATATTCTTCAAGAGAATAGTAGGTTATCTTTATCTTTTTCTAGAAACCAAGCTAACAGGGCAGCTCATTGTATGGCTAGAATATCCTGTGAAGTTAATGGTTTCATGATTATCTCGTCTCCTCCGAGTCAATTGTTGGAGATATTATTGTCAGAAAGTTCAGTTTATTAATGAAATATCCTTTTTCTAAAAAAAAAAAAAACTCCTTAAAATTTTATAGGCAGGGGCATGTAAATATTCGTAGGGTTAATTTTCCAAATAAGGTTATTTTTACTTTTACATGTTAATTACTGGAACTTTCTGACAAAATATGCAAATAATTTATACGGTTTTAGTCGAGTAAAGTACATTCTGTAATATTCCATATTTTCCAATATGAGAAAAAACACAATCTTTTTAATTTATGTCAAATCTTACGAAAGAGGCCAGTTGGAGGCAGTGAATATCTGTGCAGATTTATACGTTATTTTTTACATATGAGTTGATTACCAAGATATTAATATCGACATAAATACCTTCTTCACTGTTGTTTTTGACTTGAAAATTGTATAACATTGTATAACCGTAAATCCAAAATATTGCCGGCAACGGTAACAATATTCTCATCATAAACTAGCTGTATATTCGCGGCGCTCTATATATTCATATATCACCCCCTAGCTAGACTGATTACTGTAGGATAAATAAAATTAAAAACTCTAGTTTATTTTGTGTTTGCATACAATGGTCACTCATGCATCTCCGATCAGCTTCTGTAATGTGCTGATATTTTTGATTTTATTAACAAGCTCATCATCTCAGGCTCATGAGTTTCATGTTGGTGGCAAACGTGGATGGGGACTAAAACCTTCTAAAAGATACAAAGATTGGGCTTGCAAAACTCGGTTTCAAGTTGGCGATTCTCTCGGTAATTATCACCACTCTCACACCTCTTATTCTTGAAATTTAAGGGAAAATGTGTGCTTAAATGAAGATTTTATTGTCGCAGTTTTCAGGTACAAAAATGGGACAGATTCGGTTCTAGTTGTTGATCGAGATGACTACGCTACATGCAACAAATCAAGTCCCATACGTATATTAGAAAACAATGGTGAACACTCAAAATTCGAGTTGGATCACTGGGGTCTTTTTTATTTTATAAGTGGCAAGGCTGATAACTGCAAGAAAGGTGAAAAGATAGTGATATTAGTCATTGCACCTAGAAACTCCACTCACACTTCTCCTTCTCCAGCACCATCTCCAGCTCCTGTGATCCATGATTTTCCTCCATCTCCGTCGCCATCTCCCACTGCAATGGCACCGGGACCTGCCTCTGGATCAGCAGCTCATAGTGGTGGCCTAGTGTTCTGTTTGTTGAGTTTGGTCTCTGTTTTGTTATGCTAAACTGTCCGAGATGAACAAAATTTAAGTTCATAAATAAAATATGTGCCTTCTGTCATGGTGGTTGATTCCATTTTAAGTTTTTTTTTTATGATTTATCTTTTTTGTACTATAAAATCACATGTTAAGATTATTATTTAGACGGAAATATCTTTAGGGTAAAGTTGCAAAAATGATATATAAGGGATGAGCTAAGAGCGTGTTGGACTTGGACTTGCTCTAACATAAGTTTATAAGTTTAAATAAAACCAGTAGTAGAATTGAATAATCATATCTCATGCCCTGGCGCACCGAGTGATTACTGAACAACCCCTGCTATAAGGATTCACCTTGCCTGAGGAACCACAATTGTAATAAGAATTACCACGGTAATCACAGGGCACACGGTCCTTACTCAACGCACCATAGCTTATATATTGACTTCTTCGGCTAAGCATTCTCCGGCTTGTCTCTGAATCCGTCATCATTTCTTCCTCCACCCTCATGCAATCTTCTACAATGTTTCCTGATCCGCATTCAATTCGAGGTCGCCATACGTAATAAGATACTGTGGGAATGTTTGTATCAGAATAATATTGCATAGATGCTGATATTGTAGCCATGGCTAATACTTGAAATAGTAGTATCAAGTTTATAAAATTAATTTCCATCGTAAAAAGACACCGAGTGAATGCTTGATTTGCTTAGGATGATTGGAAAAATAATATGAATGCTTAAGAGCTTCAAATAATCAAGATGGAGAAGGAGCTCAAGTGAAAGGCAAGTTTGTTGAAAATTGTGAAGGGACTGTCTCACTTATGTAACTGGCGTATTTTATAATATATTTATTCCCGATTCTTGCGACTGTATTCTCTGATACTTACTGGTTTTTATGAATATAAGTCGATTCTTTATAGTGAGTAATTAGTTATACGGTATTATAAGGCATTCAGTCATTTTGGCATACGTTCAGATTTTGAAGCAATTGGAATTTTCTTAATTTAAACTTAAATACAAAGTCTCATCTTAATTACTAACTAGTTAGCTGTCGTTGTATGTTTTGGTTTGGAAGCTTGATTGGACTTTTTTTTGCTTTATAGTGTCCAGTTTTCTCACTAAGATTTTGATCTCCCTTTCTGTTTCCGCTTTCTCATGTTCTGCACCATCATCATAAGCCCTATATGTCATCTGTTTCATTCGCAGTTCTTTAACTTCCCTTGATACTACCTAATGAATATTCAAGTAAATTGTTACAGTTAGTATTACTACGTATATATATGCTTATATATCAAAGACATTCCGAGTACCAAATATGTTACACTCTGCAACCTTTATATAATCCGTTAAAGCTCTTTTTGTGTCGAGGATGTTCCCTTGCCAAGTATAGATTTGATTAGCTGGTTCTATAGGACGACTGACACTGATAATTTCATCTCCTCCTCTGGCTTGGTTGATTTTCTTAAGAAGCTGTCTTTCCTCGACTAAATTCTTACTTCCATGATGTCTTCCATTGTGCAGCGTTACAATCTTATTTCACAATTCACATTTTGGAGCATATTAATTGACAAAAATTGTCTAATATAATGAAGTAAATTGAATAATGTGCATAGTTCAAGTTAGCTAAAATAGTCAGAAATACAAGTGTGCATAGGTCCGAGCTTACTTGTTCATGCTGGTAACATATGTGGTCACTATCTTTTCTCTGGAGTGGTTTTTTTGAAACATATAGATCGTAAAGAGATTCTTTTAATCGCCCTATCTCCTTTTCTTTCAACTCAATCTTTTGTTTTGTATTGAACAGATTACCATATGCTCCATGACAGTATGAGCTGTAGGTGGCGGGTCGCGAGAAGCATTTCCGTTTTTGGTCTAGCCTGACCTGTTTTACCTGTCGAAAAAGAACATGATCATCAGTAAAACTAATTGCTTTTTTTGTGTACAAGCTAAAGTTTGAAAAACAACCATCTTTGGTAAGTTTCATCGTAAACATTGTCAAAAACGTCAACTAGGCTTTTGTCTTTGTATACCTTCCCGATAGTATATGCCAACTAGGCAATTCACGCGGTTAACCGCAACCGCAAATTAACCGCAACCGCGGTTAACCGCAACCGCGGTTGCGGATGACAATTTTGTTAAAATAATATAAGCTAAACTTATTTTATAATATTAATTATCTAGAATGTTCTTGAAATATCTACTTTAGTCTTTTGAGTTCAAGTCCTTTGAGCTCTTGTCTTTTGAGTTCATGTCTCTTTGCTTTTCATGTTCCTAGAGAGTTACTAAATTTATTAAGGTACATGTACTAGAAACTTTCTAGGAGGTTCCATGTAGTCCTATAAATAGGACAATCTTCCAAGCTTTGTTATCATAAAAAAGTTTATCAAATCATTTGAGTGAAATACTTTTGTGAGTTTATTATATTTCTTTTGTGTGAGTAAGTTGTGTGGATTATTGAGAACAAGTTTCTTCTCTTTAATCTCCAACATTGTTATACACTTAAATTCCTACAAAGTGGTATCAAGAGCAAGGTTAAGAGATGGCTTCCAACAACAACATGTTGCAACCTCAACTTCCTCGTTTGACGGGAAAGAATTACAACCAATGGAGCATCCAAATGAAGGTTTTATATGGCTCTCAAGATCTTTGGGAAATTGTGGAGAATGGATATGAAGAACCGGAGAATCAAACAAATCTCTCAACACAACAATTAAACACTTTGAAGGAGAATCGAAAGAAAGACAAAAAGGCTCTCTACTTTATTTATCAAGCGGTGGATGAAGTAATTTTTGAGAGGATTTCAACGGCGTCAACATCAAAGGAGGCATGGGACATCCTCAACAAGGCATACAAGGGTGAAGAAAAAGTCAAAATGGTAAGGCTTCAAGCTCTAAGAGGTGAATTTGATTCACTAAATATGAAGGAAAGTGAAACGGTGGAGGAATATTATAATCGAACAATTTCGATTGTTAATCAACTTCGTGTAAATGGTGAAGATATTACGGATAGAAGAGTCTTGGAAAAAATTCTTCGTAGCATGACTCGAAAATTTGAGCATGTTGTTGTGGCTATTGAAGAATCAAAGGATATGAATACTTTCTCTCTTGAAGAATTGTTGGGCTCATTACAATCTCACGAACTCCGCATCAAACAATTTGACTCATCTCCTTCCGAGCAAGCTTTTCAAGTTCAAGACACTAATCGTGGTGGTTTTAGAGGAAGAGGTGGAAGAGGATCATTTCGTGGTCGAGGACAAGGAAGAGGAAAGGTGCCAAGTGAAACTTCTAGCACATATCAAAGAGGAAGAGGAAGAGCTCGTGGAGGTTACAATGGAAGAGGAAGAGGTAATTCTTTTAATTTTCAATGCCATTATTGTCATAAAAATGGGCATATGAAAAAAGATTGTTATAAAAGGATTAATGATGAAAAAGATGAATCAAATTTTCTACATGAAAATGTTGAGGAGAAAGATGAAAGTATGCTTCTTGTTAGTAATGTTCAAGAAGAATCTCTTGAAGATGTTTGGTATATCGATAGTGGTTGTAGTAACCACATGACCGGAAATAAAAATTGCTTTGTGAATTTTGATGAAAGTGTCCAACGAGAAGTCAAGACGGGTGACAACAAAAGGCTCATTGTCAAAGGTTGTGGGGATATTCCAATCCGAACAAAGCAAGGTACAAACTACATCTCTAATGTTTACTATGTACCCGATCTTAAACATAATCTTTTAAGTGTTGGGCAACTTACAAGAAAGGGACATCATGTGAATTTTAAAGATGATTTTTGTGTGATCAAAGATAAAAATGGTGTTCTTGTTGCAAGAGTCAAGATGACATCAACTAAAATGTTTCCATTGAAAATTCAAAGTGAGTCTCTTCCATGTTTTGCTAATATTGTGAATGACAAGTCTTGGCTTTGGCATCTTCGATATAATCACTTGAGTTTTAGCACTCTATCAAAGATATGTAAAGGTCATATGGTGAGAGGCATTCCAAATATTCAAAGGCAAGATCGAGTATGTGAAGATTGTATTTTTGGCAAGCATCATCGAGATCCATTTCCAAAAGAGAAGGCATGGCGAGCTAAAAAACCATTGGAATTGGTACATTCGGATTTATGTGGACCTATGCGCATAAACTCTATTGGAGGTAGCCGCTATTTTCTCACTTTTATTGATGATTATAGTCGCAAGATGTGGATTTATTTTCTCAAAGAAAAATCTCAAGTATTTGAAACATTTAAAGTTTTTAAAGCATATGTGGAGAAAGAAAGTGGTTATTCTTTAAAGACACTACGATCCGATCGTGGTGGTGAATATATGTCCCAAGAATTTGGAAGTTTTTTGAAGAAGCATGGCATTCGTCATCAACTAACGGTTCGCTCAACCCCTCAACAAAATGGGGTGGCCGAGAGAAAGAACCGAATAATCATGGAGCTTGTTCGAAGTATGTTGAAAACAAAAGGATTGCCTAAGATGTTTTGGGCCGAAGCGGTGGCATGTGCATGCTATGTTCTCAATCGTGCACCTACTAAAAGTGTACAAGAGAAGACTCCACAAGAAGCTTGGAGTCGTAAGAAGCCATGTGTCTCTCACTTTAGAATTTTTGGAAGCATTTGTTACTCTCATGTGCCCGATGAAAAGAGAGGCAAACTTGATGATAAATCCGAAAAAATGCATCTTTGTTGGTTATAGTGAAGCTTCCAAGGCATACAAATTATATAATCCAATTACAAAGAAGGTCATAATTAGCCGTGATGTAATTTTCAATGAGGAGGCTTCATGGGAATGGAAGAATGAGAAAGAAAGTTCAAGAATCTTTCTTGATGATGATGCATTTGAACCAATTGAAGAAGAAGGCTCCACTCCACCATCCAATTCTCCTCCAAGCTCGTCATCATCTTCAAGTTACGAATCACCACCTAGAAAGACAAGATCAATGGCGGACCTTTATGGAACAACCAGAAGAATTTTGGAAGATGAATTTGTTGATTTTGCCTTATATGCAAATGCGGATCCGGTTGCTTTTGATGATGCCGCTAAGGAAAATAAATGGAGGCAAGCTATGGATCAAGAAATTGAAGCAATTGAAAGAAATCAAACATGGGAGTTAGTTGAAGCTCCTAAGGAAAAGAAGCCCATTGGAGTCAAGTGGGTTTATAAGACAAAATTAAATGCACAAGGTGAAGTTGAAAAGCACAAGGCACGATTGGTTGTAAAAGGCTACAAGCAAAAATATGGGGTTGATTATAAAGAAGTATTTGCTCCCGTAGCACGCCTTGAAACCATCCGTTTGATCCTTTCTTTGGCCGCTCAAAATAAGTGGAAAGTTCACCAAATGGACGTCAAATCCGCTTTTTTAAATGGAGAATTACAAGAAGAGGTGTATATTGATCAACCACCGGGCTATGTAAAGAAGAATGAAGAAAATAAAGTCTATCGGTTGAAGAAGGCTTTGTATGGCCTAAAGCAAGCCCCTCGTGCATGGTATAGTCGCATAGATGAATATTTTGTGAAGATGGGATTCAAGAGGTGTCCATTTGAGCATACACTTTACATCAAGGAGAACAAAGGTAAAATTCTCATCATTGGCTTGTACGTGGATGATTTGATTTTTACGGGAAATAATGATGATGATATTGAAGAATTCAAGAATAATATGATGCAAGAATTTGAGATGACTGATTTGGGACTACTTCATTACTTTCTTGGTATTGAAGTAAAGCAAGATGAGAATGGCATTTTTATCTCTCAAGAAAAGTATGCAAGAGATTTGATGAAGAAGTTTAGAATGGAAGATGCAAAACCAAGTAGTACTCCCGTTGAAGTTGGCTTGAAATTGAGCATGAATGATGATTCTAAGTTTGTTGATCCTACATTATATAGAAGTCTTGTTGGAAGTTTGATGTACTTGACCGCCACTCGACCGGATATAACATATGGTGTTAGTTTGATTAGTAGATTCATGGAGCAACCAAAGAAGACACATTGGGAGGCCGGAAAAAGAATCTTGAGGTATGTTCGTGGAACACTTGGAGATGGAATTTATTATCAAAAGGGAAATGATACCAAGGTGATTGGATATTGCGATAGTGATTGGGCCGGAAGTATTGATGATAGTAAAAGCACTTCGGGAAATGTTTTCTTCACTGGCTCTAGTGCCATCACATGGATGTCAAAGAAGCAACAAGTTGTGGCTCTCTCGACGGCGGAGGCGGAATATATTTCTTTATCATTAGCTAGTTGTCAAGCTTTATGGATAACATGGGTGTTAGAGGACCTCAAGCATGCCACAAAAGAAAGTCCGATCATATATTGTGATAACAAGTCCGCTATAGCACTCACGGAAAATCCGGTGTTTCATGGGAAGAGCAAGCATATTAGAATCAAATATCATTTTATTCGAGACTTGGTGAAGAAAGGAGAAGTCGTGGTCGAACATTGCAAGACACAAGACCAAATTGGTGATATTTTCACTAAACCTTTGAGGCCCGACATTTTCAAGAAGTTGAAGAAGAAACTTGGCATGTGCAAAGTTTAGCTTAAGGGGGGCTGTTAAAATAATATAAGCTAAACTTATTTTATAATATTAATTATCTAGAATGTTCTTGAAATATCTACTTTAGTCTTTTGAGTTCAAGTCCTTTGAGCTCTTGTCTTTTGAGTTCATGTCTCTTTGCTTTTCATGTTCCTAGAGAGTTACTAAATTTATTAAGGTACATGTACTAGAAACTTTCTAGGAGGTTCCATGTAGTCCTATAAATAGGACAATCTTCCAAGCTTTGTTATCATAAAAAAGTTTATCAAATCATTTGAGTGAAATACTTTTGTGAGTTTATTATATTTCTTTTGTGTGAGTAAGTTGTGTGGATTATTGAGAACAAGTTTCTTCTCTTTAATCTCCAACATTGTTATACACTTAAATTCCTACAAATTTTCTAAAGCTGCTATTTGCGGTTTGGTTCGACTTTTACTCCAAAACCGATCCGATCCGAACCGCGTACACCCCTAGTGCACATGCTTAAAAAAGATATTCAACCAAACAAGATAATAATACAATATCTGGTATCTAAAACAAGTACCTTCAGTTTTCGTAGTTTCTCAATGATCTCCGGTTCCTCTTGCCACAGTTTTCTCAGTACCTCTGGAGTATCCGGAATTTTGAATTCAATACTCGTCTCTTCTATTTCTGCATAATACAGTCTAACAGGCTTTGTATATTCATATGTACTATTGCAGAAGACGGTCTGTGTTTTGGCTCTCGTCCTATCATTTCCAAAGCATTCCATCTACATATTAATTTCACTATATGTTAATATATCAATGATTACAATTGCAGATGGATGCAATGTTAAAAGATAAAAATTTTAATCCTTATGTGCATTGTCAAAGTGAGACTTCAATTTTGTAACAAAGGAAAAGGGAGTTAAATCTATACGTACCTTGAGTTTTTTGGAGCTAAGAGACGAGTGATATACTTGTGAAAATGAGTATAAATACGAGTGGAGAGAAGAGTAAAACACTTGTAAGGTACACAAAACAGAATCACACACTCACAGTGAGGAAGAAAGAGAAAACCAAATCCCATTCCCTTTCCATAAACATTGTTCATAATGTTCAATCTTTCGAAAGATGATTCTTAGAGACCCAACTCTATAAAATAGTTCGGGACCTAACAATAGTTACGGCCTAACAGTTTTGATTTTACAGTTGGGAATGTTGGTTAACAGGATCATCAACGGTGAAGCCATTATTGCAGTATTTAAAAGGACATGGTTGATCAGATTATGACTTGCTATTTTTTTCTAATCAAGTGAAATATGAGAAATCCATCAGAAAACAAAAAACATTCATTCTCTTATTCTAAAGGGAAGAAGTGTTATATAAAAGTTTGGAAGATTCCTCAACTAAGGGGAGAAATGGCAAGTGGAAAATAAAGTAAAACATATGTACACCACACCACACCATTATTGTTTGAAACTATGGATCCTATTGTACGGGAGAGGTGGTAAACACGAAGGTAATTTCCTAATGATCAGAAAAAGTGAGATTGCAAAGTTGTATGAACTGTAGACGTGATAACTCAACACTAGTATATGACAGGTGAATAATACTACAACTACACAAGAAATCGGGTAGAAATGAATACAAGGCAAATACAAAGAATCAAAAGATTAGAAGGAAGCTTGAATTCTGTTTACAGGTCACTGAAAAAAGTTCATTAATATGTTCATGCTTCAGTGAAGAATAAAGTTTAAAGACTTTCATAGTTTCAGAAGTGTTGAACATTCAGTATAAAAGTGCCATCAAATGATTTTAGTAATATCAGCATTGATTGAAGATAGACAGTGTTCGAAGCATAGGAATCTGAAGAATTGAAGACATGGTATAGACAGAGGTTAAAGAAGACAGCTGAAGTCTTGATGTTATACTCACTGACATGAGTTTATTTATATGTTCATGTATCAGTAAAGAACAATGAATGAAGTATTCAAGATTGTGATAGCAATGAAGACATTATCTAAGTACCATAAAAGATTCCAGTGAAAGTACACTTATTTATTGGCAGTCAGTGTTCGAAGCGATAAAGTTGTTGCCAGCTTAACAATGTAATCAAGGCTATAATACGAAGACCTGAATCGAAATTAGTCGTCTGTGAACCAGACCAGTTCACTAGGCGTCAACTATTCGTAAAAAGGAATCGGAGTATTATTTATAGAGGAATTGTTAAGGTGAAGAATATACTTGGATTGAATGTTTATTTGTTAAAGTATAAGAAGAAGTCTGTAGGGTATATAGCTAAGCAGCTTGAGGAATTGGCCAAGTTCAAAGTTTAATTGTTAACTTAAATAAATGTATTCAATGCACTTTAATATAGTTTATTTAATAAACTTAAAATGATTTATTTCATAAACTTTAAATAAGTTTATTTTATAAATATAAATTAGTATATTTTTATAAATTATATTTAAGTTTATTTTATAAATTAATTAAGTTATAATTTAGACTTAAAATTTCTCCGAAGGAAATTTATTCTCCTAGTTGTCAGCAGCGCAACTCATATTTACTAGGTGACATGGGGTCGCAAGTAAGAGTACACTACCTCATAGTAGTCTCTACTAAAAAGATTAACAAAGGCAAAGTTATTCAATGGCTCCTTCTGTGCGCAAGTAAAAAAAAAATGATTCCCAAGGTCGCAAGTCAGCACTCAACCACAACTTTATTGATTCAATCAATTAATTTATGTGGTAAACAATTAGCCACATATTTTTTATTGATATAAAAAGTCTACACTTGAAGCAAAAAAATAATGAATTGTTATGTTCATCTTTTCTCTCACAAATGCTGAAGAATTGAAGCAAAGAGAGATAGAGGAGATACACACTCAAATTTATATCCGTCAATCTTCTCACCGGAGTAACTTTATAATTCCCGATTTAACTCTTGTATATTCATAGGGGCTATTAATAACGTTACCCGGTAATTAAATCCTTAGACAAAGAAAAGCTAGATCTTTGTATATAATTTAATTTGTTGATCTTTGTAGTATCTAGGAACTTTGTTGTTCTTGGATTGTAGCCGGTTAATTTATTTACCGGAGTATAGAAACCCCTCACGGATTTATATATGAATATATATTTTCCCGAATATCTTGTAAACCTCGTTTTTAATGTCCTAAACACTATTCATCTCAAGAACACGGAACCACTAACCAAACACTAAATTATGTATCTATAAAATATTCAAAAAAAATTTAAATTTGGTAAGAATCGTATACAACCCCCCCCCCCCTTCTACGATACTTCGGGACCTAACAGCTACTTGTCCAACTTCATTCATCGCTCCTTTATTTCTTGAAGTAAGCTGCATCACCCATGTTTGCATCCTCTCCAATTGAGTATCACCACGAGTACGCATAACCAAATATCAATTAACATATTCATTCCTTGATCCTCATCAGTTTTAGAATTATATACACGGTTGTATAAACACTAATTACATATTATATATGTTCGAAATACATTTTAATACATACGTATATGAACTATAGATACATACATGTGTTAAAGAGTAGTTAAGAGTATTTAAGGAAAAGACCAATGACATTAATAGCGCGAATAAATCAGCTCATTTGCCTAATGTTGGATTTTGTGGAGTCTATTAATTAAGCCCATAAAAATAGACTATTCAAATTCAGATTCAGATTGGTTTATGGATTAGTCTACTTTTCAGATTTGGACTGTAATTTTGATTGAGGCCTAGTTTCTTCTCTTATAAATACTCATGTAATTGTAAAATAATAACACAACAAATTGTGAGAGATCAATACAAAATTATTGCGGCTTGTGGAGTAGGAATTTCCGAACCACGTAAATCTTTGTCTTGTGTGATTGTCGTTTATTTTCTTATTCATGTTTATTCGCTTTGGGTTTTGCTTTCGTTGTTGTATACTCAAAAACTGGTATCAAGAGCCTAGGTTTTTAGGCGAGTGGGAGCGATGGCAGAAGACGGGAAGGTAAAGATTGATAAATTTGATGGCAAAGATTATGGGTTTTGGAAGATGCAAATTGAGGATTATTTGTATCAGAAAAAACTACATGAACCGCTGGAAGAGAAGAAACCAACTACAATGAAGGATGAAGACTGGAAGCTTTTGGACAGGCAGGCTCTGGGGGTTGTCAGGTTGACTTTGGCGAAGAACGTTGCTTACAATACCATCAAGGAAATGATAACTTATGGTTTGATCAAGGCTTTGTCAAACATGTATGAGAATGCTTCAAATAAGGTGTATTTGATTCGCTTGTTAGTTTCCACTAGATTGAATGAAGGCGATTGTGTTGCTGATCATGTGAATGAATTTAATTCCATCCTAGCAAGATTGGCATTGGTGGATATTAAATTCGATGATGAAGTACAAGCCTTGTTGTTGGCATCCTCATTACCAGACAGTTGGTTGGGATTTGTCACTGCTATAAGTAATTCATCTGGGAGCGGTAAGATGACTTTTGATGGAGTTCGAGATTCGATTCTTGGAGAAGATATTCGTAGGAGAAACTCTGGAGAGTCGGCGGGTTCCTTGTTGAGTGTTGAGAGTAGAGGCAGAAAGTTCAAAAAGGGGCAGAATAAGGGGTGCAGCAGATCGAAGTCACAGAAGAGAGGACAATCCAAATATCGCAAGGATATTGTTTGTTGGAATTGTCAGAAGAAGGGTCACTTCAGAAATCAGTGCACGACTCCCACGGCTCCTAAAGGAAAGAGTAAAGAGGATAATTCAGCTAACGTAGTTGAAGAAGTGGAGGATGACGATGTTTTGATTTGTTGTGTTAAATGTTCGGTTGAATCATGGGTTATGGATTCTGGTGCATCATTCCATTCTACCCCTTGCAATGATTTAATGTTAAATTTCAGAGTTGGAAATTTTGGTAAAGTTCGTCTTGCTGAAGATGAGACTTTGGATATTGCGGGCATGGGAGATATTAATCTCAGAACCTCTTTGGGAACTAGCTGGACGTTGAAAGATGTAAGGTACATTCCTGGACTGAAGAAGATGTTGTTATTTGTGGGTCAGTTAGATAATGAAGGGTATCGAGTTACTTTCGGAGACAGACAGTGGAAGGTTATAAAGGGGAATTTGGTCATTGCTCGTGGAGAGAAAAAGGGGACTTTGTACATTGTTGAACAATCTAGCTATGAAGCAAATGCAGTTGCTAATGAGATTGAGTCTTCAACTTTGTGGCACCAAAGGATTGGTCATATGAGTGAAAAAGGCATGAAGATGTTAACTTCGAAGGGGAAGATTCCAGAGTTGAAGAATGTGGAAGTTGGATTCTGTGAGCCATGTGTTCTTGGAAAGCAGAAACGTGTTACTTTTGCAAAATCAGGGAGGACCCCCAAAGCTAAGAAGTTAGAGCTAGTTCATACAGATGTATATGGTCCAACAACAGTTGCGTCGTTGGGTGGATCTTGCTACTATGTCACTTTCATTGATGATTCCACTAGAAAGGTATGAGTTTATTTTTTGAAGAATAAATCAGATGTATTTGCTACTTTCAAGAAGTGGAAGACTGAAGTTGAAAATCAGACTAGTTTAAAAGTGAAGAGTTTGATGTCAGATAATGGAGGTGAATACAGTAGTGATGAGTTTAAAAGTTATTGCGCGGAATTTGGGATTAGAATGATTAAAACTATTCCAGAGATACCACAACAGAATGGTGTTGTAGAGCGCATGAATAGAACCTTGAATAAGAGGGCCAAGAGTATGAGATTACATGCAGGGTTACCAAAGATGTTTTGGACTGATGTAGTTAGCACAACTGCGTATCTCATAAATAGAGGACCTTCAATTCCTTTGGGGTTCAAGATTCCTGAAGAAGAGTGGCAGGAAAAAGAGGTAAATCTTTCACACATGCGAGTTTTTGGTTGTGTTTCTTATGTGCGTGTTAAAGATTCCGACAGGGACAAGCTTGATCCGAAAGCAAAGAAGTGTATCTTCATTGGTTATGGCTCAGATAATATGGGTTACCATTTCTGGGATGAACTGACTAAGAAGGTAGTTAGAAGTAGAGATGTTACTTTTAATGAGAATGCAGTGTATAAGGATAAGCTTATAGTCGATTCTAAGTTTACAAAGGAACAACCTGAGAAAGAGGAAGCAGTGCTTAAAGATATTACAGAAACAGATCTTGCAGGAAATAGTGGGAGTTCGGAAAATGTTGATGACAGGGTTCCAGTAACTCCACAGACTGAGGTAAGAAAATCTAGCAGAAGTGTGAGGCCACCACAAAGATATTCTCCTTCAGCATATTATATGTTATTGACCGAGAACAGGGAGCCTCAGTGTTATTCAGAGGCAGTACAAGTGGATGATTCAGTTCAGTGGAAATCAGCCATGGATGAGGAGATGAGTTCTCTTGAGAAGAATGAGACTTGGTCTTTAACAGAGTTACCAGCAGGAAAGAAGGCTTTACAGAATAAGTGGGTGTTCAGGATCAAAGAAGAACATGATGGCAGCAAGAGATACAAGGCAAGGTTAGTAGTCAAGGGTTGTCAACAGAAAAAGGGTATTGACTATACCGATATATTTTCTCCCGTTGTTAAGATGACTACAGTTAGAATTGTGCTAAGTATTGTGGCTGCAGAAGAGTTACATCTAGAGCAACTAGATATTAAGACTGCGTTCTTATATGGTGATCTTGAGGAAAACATCTACATGGTTCAGCCAGAGGGATTTCAGGTAGCTGGGAAAGAAAACCTTGTTTGCAAGCTTATAAAAAGCTTGTATGGTTTAAAGCAAGCACCGAGACAATGGTACTTGAAGTTTGACAGCTTTATGATGAAGAATGGGTACACGAGGAGTGCTATGGATCATTGTTGTTACTTTAAACAGATTGATTCATCTTATATCATATTATTGTTGTATGTTAATGACATGTTGATAGCAGGATCAAATATGAGGGAAATCAACAGGTTAAAGAGACAGATGTCTGAGGAGTTTGAGATGAAGGATATGGGTGCAACAAAACAAATACTTGGTATGAGCATCATAAGGGATAGAACTAAAGGTACTTTAAAATTATCTCAAGAAAAGTATATTGAGAAATTGTTGCAGAAATTCAGTGTCCAGGATGCGAAGACCAGAAGTACACCGTTGGCGAGTCACTTTAATCTCACAAAGAAGCAATCACCTAAAACGGATGAAGGCAAGAAAGATATGGCTAAAGTTCCTTATGCATCTGCAGTTGGCAGTTTAATGTATGCTATGGTGTGTACAAGGCCAGACATTACTCATGCAGTGGGAGTTGTTAGCAGATTTATGTCTAATCCAGGAAGAGAGCATTGGGAAGCAGTCAAGTGGTTGTTATGCTACTTGAAAGGCACATCCAAGGTTGCACTATGTTTCAGTAAGAAAGATGTTATCTTGGAAGGGTTATCTGATGCAGATTTGGGTGGATGTTTGGATACAAGAAAAAGTACAACGGGTTATATTTTCACTTTGGGTAGCACCGCAGTTAGTTGAATGTCTCGGCTTCAAAAAAGTGTTGCTCTTTCAACCACAGAAGTAGAATATATGGCTATCTCTGAAGCTAGCAAGGAGATGATTTGGTTGAAGAATTTTCTTGAGGAGTTGGGCAAGAAACAGGCGGATAGTTCTTTGTATAGCGAAAGTCAGAGTGTTATTCATCTTGCGAAGAATCCCGTGTTTCATGCTAGAACGAAGCATATTCAGCTGAGATATCACTTTACAAGAGAGTTAATAAGCAATGGTACTTTATCCTTGAAGAAAATCCTCCGTTCAAAAAATCATGCAGATATGTTGACTAAGGTGGTTACGAATGAAAAGTTGAAGTTTTGCGTAGCTTCAACTGGCCTTCAAAATTGATTGATGAGAAGGCGTTGCACTAGTTAGAGTTATTGATTGAAGAATTGATTTTACTAGACTTACAAGAGTGAAGTGAAGATTGGCCAGACTCCAAGTGGGAGATTGTTGGGTTTTGTGGAGACTATTAATTCAGCCCATGAAAATAGACTATTCAGATTCAGATTGGTTTATGGATTAGTCTACTTTTCAGATTTGGACTGTAATTTTGATTGAGGCCTAGTTTCTTCTCTTATAAATACTCATATAATTGTAAAATCATAACACAACAAATTGTGAGAGATCAATACAAAATTAGTGCGGCTTGTGGAGTAGGAATTTCCGAAACACGTAAATCTTTGTCTTGTGTGATTGTCGTTTATTTTCTTATTCTTGTTTATTCGCTTTGGGTTTTGCTTTCGTTGTTGTATACTCAACACCTAAACCCCTCAAATTTGTGGAATCTTAATTTCTCCCTAAACTGAAGCGATGGTATTTATCAGAGTAATCAAACAACCCGATCCAGTTTAACTAATACGTTGCTTAATATGATTTCATTCATAATATAATTTTATTCTTATTTTCTTTTGTTTAATATCATAGCATATGTTTAATTAAATAAAAATTATTATTTAACTAATGTTTTGTTAACTTTGAATTAACAGAGTGGTATTTAAATTCTTTATTATTAAGTAAAATACTATTTAAATTGAAAAATAGTATAAAAGTATCAAATTTTGGTACTTACATTAACTAATTTTACTCAAACCTAAGGCTTGATTCCCCACAAATACTTAATTATATAAAATTTATTAACATGATTTAACTTATTTCACTTCACCATGGTTCGACTAATTACATAAGATTTATTTATACTGTAATTTTTATGATTTCACTTGGTTTCAATTTGGTATAACTATCTATAATAGAATAACATCTATTTATTAAACAACCTTAATAATATTTATGATTTCATCATGTTCAGTTTTTGATAACTATGTAATTATACAACATTTATTTATATGTAATTTTCATTATTTCACTTGGTTCGATTTACTATTACTATACATAATTAAATAAAGTTTTTCATTATACACTCTTATTAGTATTTTAACAAATTTAATAATATTCGATAATTTTGTTTTAGTATATGTTCGTATTTTGCACAGATTACCAGCTAATATTTTATGGGAAGACAAAACCTTTATTACCACGTGTAAAACCAGAAGAGGCATGATATCAAATAACCAAATATAAAGTCAAAACAACCATTAAGAATCCCCAAAAAATAATAAAACTATAAAAATATCTTTTTGCTTCTAAAAATAACCAAATAGAATAGTCAAAACAACCATTAAGAATATCCAAAAAAATAGAAAAAAACTATAAAAAACTATAAATGCATCTAGAAATTAAAAAAAATATGTATTTGAAAAGTCTTCTTGATATTACCGCCATATAAGACACTACTGTGTTTATCTTAGACCTATATTATATATATATACTAACCAAACCAAATCAAACTTACTTAATATATTCCACTTAGAGTGGGGTTTGAGGGATGTAAGATGTACGCAGATCATGCCCTTTTTCGAAACATAGAGAGGTTATGTCCTTGAAAACCCCCGGCTTAGTGAAAGAAAAATATATATATATATATATATATATATATATATATATATATATGTGTGTGTGTCATATAACTAAGCTCATGGCATTGTTCACATGATACTTATTCATGGACGATAGTTGAAGATCTTCCTTAAAACAAATTGACTAACGGGGAAGAAGAATATTAATGTATCTAAAATATAACAAGTACAACAACATGAATATATAGAACAAAAGAAAAATGATGCAATACCTACGACCATCGTCCTATCTTGGGCTGTAAATGAGCTAAACCGAACCGAAATCTTAAGTGTTCGTGTTTTACCTCGTTAAAAATATATCGAACTTGAATTTAAACTCGAACTTTTATCGAGTCAAAAAAATTATTCGTGTATCAACTCATTAAAAAAAGGTTATTCGCGAACCTGTTAACGAACAGCTAACGAACTACGGTTCAACGAATAACTCATAAATATTATTATTGAACTTTTGCTCGCAAACGACTTAGTATACAAACTCGTTCTTATAATTTACGAATTTTGGCACGAGTTTCACTTATTTATTTTTTAAAATAAATAAATATTATAAAATAAAATTAACAAAAACCTGAGTTACCAAATAAATAAATTTGAGTGTTTACCATTTTAAATTTGATTTAATTACATTTTTGTATTTAAAATAATAATATAGACACATTAATTGAATACATGAACACAAGTTAACTAAAATAGTAATACATTTACCATCCAACAACTATTATAATTTGTATCCTATATATTAAACAAATATTTTTAACAAAATAATAATAAATGTATTAAATAAATTGGTAAAATGATTTGTAAAAGATATATACGTAATTATTCGCTAAATATTGTGTCGTAAGCGTATATCATTTAAGAACATATATAACTAATAATTGATATTCTTATTCTCGAGCTGTATCAACGAGCATGCTCGCTAAGATTACTCACGAACCTATTCACGAACATATTAGTCGAACCTGTTCGCGAACTTTGGAGCTGAACTATATTGTGTTCAAGTTCAGCTAATCTACAAACTGACCTTTAAGATTGTGTTCATGTTTGACTCATTTATAAATCGAACCGAACTCGAGTCGAACATTTTTCGAATCAAACACCAAATTGTTCATGGGCATATCGACTTATTTACGGCCCTAGTCCTAGCCGAGGAAGATGTGATAAAAATGACCCGAAATACCGATTCCTCTCATCCTTGAATGTGGAGAAAATACTCTAATTTATCCTCTGAATTTGTCAATGGCATCGTGTTAAACCCGTGCCTTTGCACAACAATACACACTTACCCTTTACTCTTGAGTTTTAATTAGGAAGGAAAGTAAGTGGTGGGTAAGTAAAGTAGTTTCACTTGCATTCATGATTGTGCTCCCGAGTTTTTAAAAGGAGCGAAACCAAGTGATAATGAATGTTAGTTTATCAAACTTTCACTCCAAAAATGGGATAAAAGTACTGTATTTTTTTACCACTTACTTCATTGCCTTTAAAAAACTCGGGAGCGAGGCATTAGTGTGATTTTTTGTAATGGAAACCAAAGAGGAAGTGTTACCGTCTTTGGCCATAAATTACATGAATTTTTGTACGAGGGAGAGATAATAAAATATTAATTTGTGCATGTGTTATTTAATTGAAGGAAAGGGAAACCATTCTTGATGGACGGTATGCTTGTCGATGGATCGGAGGTTCGATCCGGTTCGACCCGAGTTTCTATGGATCGTATAAAAATAAAACCGATCCGATAAGAATTCGATCCATTAAGAAGTGGATATAGATTTTTACTCGTTCGATCCGATAAATATCCGATCCGAACTACTAAAATTATATATATAAATAAAATTTAACTATAATAAATTAATATAATTACTTATATATATCAATATTCTTATTTATAAAGTTATTTTATTAAATTTTCAAACAAACTACTAATTCATCATATTATAATTTCTTATACAAACCATATATTATCATATCCTAATGAGTGAATTGTGCGTGTCGAAAATTATTTTCATACATAGCATTTTATTCGCAATTCACAAAATTTTTATATTTTAATTTATAAAATTGACAGGTAAAATTGGTTTTTATATTTTTCTCAAATTACATTATTATATTCTTGTTATTTATTTCATAATTATTTTAAATTCAAAAAATTTCATAAAATTTTCAAATATTTTTAATTTTCACAACATCTATAGGTATAATGTATTTTTTTTGTGTATATGTTTATTTTATTATTGAATCGTGTTAAATTAGTATAATTAATCTCAAAAAATTTAGATGGAGCCGGAGTTTTGATGCGATAATCCGAAATCCTAATAGATTTGGATATAGATTATGTCATTAAAAATTTGAAAGCGATCAGATCCGAATCTGATCCAATAAATTTATTTGAATATGAATATGGATTTAATCAAATCTGATCCAAGTCCGATCCGTTGACAAATGACGGGAATGTTTTTTTAGTAGGTGTGCCAATGAATTAACGAAAACCAGAAACGGAAGTTGTCCCGTGTAATGTATAACTTGCATAATAACCCGTGCGAGACACGAGTCATTTTCTAGAAAATTTTTATGCATCATGCAATTATAATGTTCTTAGTTGTTTTCTTATTTGTAAATGTTGTACAATGTCCAACGTATATCAAATTCCAGTTGATTGTTTATCAATGTGTATTATTTTCATAAAAGACAATACCAAATTACAAAGTGTTTCAAATATAACTCATTAAGATATATATATATATATATGTATGTATATATATATTCTTATTTGTGTTGTATAATTTATATTTAATGAATGAATATAAATAGAGTAGTTAATGTACGTTTAAAACGAAACGATTATACTTAATAGTAGAATGTTGTTTACAAATAAAAAGTTAAAAAATAACATTTATGTTGAATACAGAGTTAACCAAAAATTTTGAATTTTATTTAAATAAACTATATGTATTGGTCTATATTATTACTGAATTCACTACTAACTTACAATTAACTTACTCAATTTGAAAAGATAAAAAATGCATAATTGAAGTCAGGATGACTTGCAATTATAATATACAATAATGTAAAATTTACATTATTGTTAAAATAAAAGTTGATTTTAATGAAAAATGTTAGTTTTTGAAATTCAACGTATGTATGCATGGAAAAATATTAGTTTTTATTTACACTACGGTTACCAAAGTAACATTAAGTTATATATGTGTGTCAGCATGTAAATTGTCGTATGTTACATTTCTTAGTAAATTACGATGGTTTCAATTATTTATATGCTAAATATTTAATTTATGTACATGTATAATCACTATTAACATCTAATAAGACAAATGATTACTTAAATTAAATGTATTTATCATTATTCAAAAATTAAAATTATGTAATAAATAAATTGCAATAATTTATATATGGTATTTATATTATCACTGACAAACAATTTATATCTATTTTTTACGCAACTGAGTATCAATCATGGTTGTAACATAAAAATAAATTATATATTATAAAGACTTATTATTGATATTCATGATTTTTTTTCAAGGATTCGAAGAAAAAATTATAATTATATCGTTATTTAAACCGTTTTTAAGTTCCTTTCATTATTACTCTAATATTTCTTCATATAATAATTTGATAACATTGTATACTATTCTCCCAAAATTAAATATTTTTTAATTTGATAAATTTTATAAATATGAGTTAAACGGGTTAATTCATTCAGATTATTGAACAATATATATTTTTTCTTTAAATAGTATAAAATGTATTGAATCAAATGTTGCAATATAGTAAATATATAACTTTTATTTTAATAATTCAAAATATAAAAATAATTCAAAATATTTGTACAATATTATTTTGATCAATGAGTATTATTTATTTAGAAGAATTCTATTTAAAAAGCTAGTTTTTTTAAAGTGAAAAATAAAAAATAAATCGGTTTAATATATCATCGTAGTTTTAAAAAATATCGGGAGATCTCATATCAAATTTCGAATATTTTTAAAATCGGGACAAGTCCCAAAAAAATAATGCGTTATCAGTGAAGTTAGTAATTTTAATATAAATAATCAATTGACTTGATCTTATAAACTCCTCAAACAAATTAATTTATACTAACATAGATATTAAAAAATTTCACATCATTGGTAAGATTTTCTCACCGAACTTATAATTTAAATTTACTAAACGTAGAATGTGAAGATGTTTTTCGGCCGGGTCATGTAGTCAAATTTCGAGTATTTTTTGAAAAATGGGCCTAGTTCTGATTTTAAATTCGAAATAAAATAAAATACTTTGACTCATTATAATTCGAACTCATCTAAGTATGTAATACCATTATAGATTATTTATATATAAATGATTCTATTTTCAATATTTTCTTTAAAAATTATATATGTACATTTTAATTACTTTTTATAATAATAAATACGTTAAAAATATATGAGATACATTTTCAAACTAAAAAAAGATTAATAAATAAGATAATAATTCATTTATGTACTATGTCTAATTTTATATCAAGAATTTAATTCTTTAAAATTAACTGTACAAACATTCAAGTAGCTATTTTTTTACGGAATTCAAGTAACTATTTTTAAAGTTAAATAAAATATTAATTTAGCACATTTATATATTATATGTATGATAAAAGCACATGTGACATTATGGTGTAGTGGTATGAGCCTCTATAGGTGAATAAAATATCTGAGAGTTGAATTTCCACAAAGCACATGTTTTATATAAAAATTAAAAACAGGGACAGTGTAGTGATAATAAATATTGGAAGTTTGGTTGTTGAATTAATAAGAACCGTAGATATAAATCTTAAAAATTATTATTCATTGATATAAAATAAAAATTAAAAACAGGGATAGTTTAGTAATAATAAATATTGAAAGTTTGGTTGTTGAATTAATAAAAACTGTAGATATAAATCTTAAAAATTATTATTTATTAATATAAAATTTGAATCCAGCCAATATGTATTAAAATTATAATTTACAATAAAAATAATCGTGCATCACCTGAATTATGTGTCAGTATTCTTTGAACACAAATTTAATTTATTACAAAGTCTCATTTTTAATAACTATCAAACTAGAGTAGTTGGTTGTAGACTTGTGATCTGGAATCCAGCTTGGACTTTCTTTTGCTCAATATTGTCTAATCTTCTCTCTAAGATTCTAATCTTCTTGTCTGTAGATGCTTTCTCAAGTTGTGCACGATCAGCATGAGCCTTGTATGTCATTTGTTTCATTCTCAGTTCTTGAACTTCTCTGGATGTTACCTGATAAATATTGAAGTATATTGATACAGTTCGTACTTGGTAGTTAGTATGTAGTAATACATGACATATCAAAGATACGACTACAACAAATTATACGCTGCAACCTTTATATAATCCGTTAGAGCTTTTTTTGTGTCGAGTACATCCCCTCGCCAAGTATAGATTCGAGAAGCTGGTTCTGTAGGATGATTGCCACTGATCTTTTCTACTTCTCTGATATGGTTGATTTTCTTAAGATGCTGCCTTTCTTCGACTAAATTCTTACTTCCATGATGTCTTCCATTGCGCAACTTCGTAATCTTATTTCACATAATAACACATTAAATTACATTAATAGTCAAATAAAATGAAGTAATAAGACAAGAGTAATGCTAGAGTCACAAAAGAAAGTTACAAAAAATTGTCACAAAATGACATGGCATTGGTGATGTGACATAATGAAAAAATTCAATTGGTCCTATTAATGTAAATGCATGGGTCCTTTTATATTTAGACAACCAACACGTAACATATGACATTTGTAATTATTTTAGTAACTCATTTTGTAACTCTAGCATTTTCTATAAGACAATGAGCATAGTTTATTTTAGGTGTGCATAAATAGTCACAAGAAGGAGTGTTTTTATAACGAGCTTACTTGTTCATTCTGGGAACCTTTGTCGTCACTACGTTTTCTCGGGAATGGTTTTCCGGAAAAATAAAGCGTGTAAAGAGATTCTTTTGTTCGCTCTATTTCCTTCAATTTCCACTCAATCTTATGTCTTGTAATGAGCAGATTACTAGTATATGCTCCATGACAGCATAATGAGGTGGGGGTGGCTGATCTTGAGAAGCATTTCCTTTTCTGGTCTAGCCTGACCTGATTCACCTGTCCAAAGCACAACATTGTTTTTTTTTCATAAAAAGTAATAATAGTAATAACTCATGGCATCGGTACACAAATGCTTTAAAAAGATATTCAAGCAAGCAATATATGTATACAGTGTCCTATATCTACAACAAGAAACAGGTACCTTCAGTTTTCGTAGTTTCTCGATGATCTCCAGTTCCTCTTGCCACAGCTCTCTAAACACCTCTGGGAGATCAGGAATTTTGAATTCAATACTCGTCTCTTCTATTTCTACATAATACATTCGAAGAGGCTTTGTAACTTCATATGTACTATTGCATAAGACGGTCTCTGTTTTGGCTCCCGTCTGATCATTTCCAAAGCATTCCATCTACATTTTAATTTCAGTATATGTTCAAAGTTTTAATGATTACAGTTGCAGACGTATGCAATTTTAGAATAAAATTTTAGCCCTTTACTATGAAGTCAAAACGAGACTCTGATCTTGTTATACAGAAAAGGAGACTTTAATACTACTATGTACCTTAAGTTTTTGTAGCTTCTCAGTGATCTCCCATTCCACTTTCTGCAGTTCTGTAAATACCTGGCGGCTTTTCATTCTGTGGAATTGTTGAATAGGAAATGGAGCATCCCTGATGAAGTAGGCTGGCCGATCCATTTTGATGCTGACAGACTTTGTCTCTTCAACCGTGTCATTAGATAAATTGTTCTGTTTTTTGGCTCTCATCTGATATGATTATACAAAAAAAAAGCAGAAGGTTGCGATATAACTTTCGAGATAATGCTGAAACAAAAGACAATTCGGTTGTTAAAAAGAGAATGAAAGTGAAGGGACTGATTACCTTTGATTATATTCTTAAATCTCAAGGATGAAGGATGGAACAATGGACTAATATAGGTCACCTGATGAGCTCTGATTCCCAATAACAGTGAGGAACGTTCAAGTAAAGAAAGGGTTGGGTGTTTAGATAGATTATGATAAATTGCACTTGCACCCCACGGCAAGCAATTAGTCAAACTCCTTTAACTTGTATCAACACTAGATTACTAGATTATTTTAAAAGCAGTGCAGTTTCGAAACTGGATCAAAATATTGTAAGGTTTATTTGGCCAAGTCTAATTCTTCATATTTTATATAAGGTAATTGTAGTTCTTGTAGTTTACTTGTCTTATTTTAATGTCTTCGTACGAAAAGGTCAATTTATATTTGCAAAATTGCTGCACATGTTTTCAGGGACGTTATACTCGCTAAATTTTGCTAAATTGCTCATTTACTAGAGTTAAATTACTAATTTTTAACTCTAAAACACTTGTTATCTTGTGTATTTACCCGGTTATGTGATCGGTTCCATGTTACTCTTTAAAATATTGCAGATGAAGATATGACAGATAAATTCGTAAATCCATACAACTATATACAAATAGGATTGGACAAATTAATATATATTAGATTAAAACCCGTGCATGGCACGGATCACACAGATTTTTTTTAATATTATATAATTTTTTTTAACTTTTTTGAATTCAATTCTTAATTTTATTCATTTAAAACTTTAAATGATATGACTTCATAATAATTATATTAGTAGATGTATATGTTTATAACGTTTTAGAACATTTAAACTTATTTAAAGTGATAGCATTAGTAAGGAGAAAATGTTATTATAACGAAATTATTATTTTATTTTGGGTAAAAATATAATTTAAGCAACATTGATTAAGCAACATTGAACAGAATTCTTTCAGTACCCGACTAGATTTGAAGTGAAACTTCCAGAGGAAATCATGCAAAAACTAAATAAACAAATTGCGGTGTTGTTACTGATTGACCCTGTGAAGAAGATGAACAGCTTTATGATTAGACTTAAATGATGATGCGGAAAGTGTTTGAAACTTCGATGTATTCCTTGATGCAGAGAAGATTTGCAGAAACGAAAACATATAAACACATAAGGAAGCTCTGACAAACTTAAGCTTAAGACGGGAAAGTTTATTTTGTCTACTAACTTTACACTTGTAATTCAATCTAATTGCAAGGTGACAAGCCAGAAGCAACTTGAGAAGCAACTGAATCATCAAAGCATGCTATCTGTAAGAGCATAATTTGATACACTGAATTTTCCACAACATGATTGTCTTTCTGAACAATCACGGGAGGTGCAGTGCAGGAGCCACTAAGAAAGCAGTGCAAACCATAACCTTGCATAAGGTTAGAGACCGTGGCTTCTAGGTTCCAAATTATGAGTTAACTGTCAATTACACAGAGTTAAAAGGAAAATTGGAGATGAATTTGGATTGGACTTGGCCAGATGGCATTGTTGCATATTAGAGACGGTCCTGAGCATTACGAGGCTCAGTGCAAAAATATATTTGAGGGCCCTTTTTAATATTCTCTCCGTCCTAATTTATACATTATTTTTGACTTTTTGCAATCAAATTGACCAAATTTTGACTGAAAATTTCATATAGTATATAATTGAAAATAATTATAAAAATTATATCATTAGAAAGTACACGTAATCTAATTTAATTTATATTATTCATTTTTTCAAAATAACGAAAGATTGATATTTAATTTACGGTCAAAGTTGAGTCAATTTGATCACAAAAAATCAAATATGATAGATAAATTGGGGAGGGAATATAATCATTAAACTATAAAGGTACACGTTGCTAATTTTTTGAGGTTTAGAATCCGGAAAAGCACAAACTTTACACTCATAAAACAATAAAATTAAAGATATGTATGATTTTAAAAATACACCGGAGTTGTTATTGAACCATAGCTAGTGGATTTTTGAAACACTATAGACCTCAATAATACATTTAATACATGCATGTAACAACAAGATGCCCTGAATCTCTCACTACAAATTTTGACAACAGAAGTTTCCGTTGGCATGTTAAGTAGATCGGTTGGTAAAACATTGTGCCAACGGAATGACCACCGAAATGGTCGGTCGTTGGAGCTAAAAACTTAAAAGGTTCTGCTGAATATATACTTATGACTGAAAATTGAAGATGCTTGTATTTATGTATTGAATGAGTATATGTATACAGTTTACATTCTGTGTACAGCAAGAACTTACAGATAACATTGATACAACAGAATAAAATAAAGAAATAACAGTTTCTGCTGGAGATAAGGATAGACTTTGATTAAGGTTATATGCTGCTTACTGATGATTCCCTTATTACATAGATAATTCCTTTTAATACATAAATGGTTTTGAACCTTCTTTGCTTAATATTTTGCAGTTTCTTCTCTAAATTTTAATTTCCTTCTCCATTAAAGCTTGCTCAAAGTCCAGTCGTCCATCATATGCCTTATATCTCATTCGTCTCATTTTAAGTCCATCATATGTCTTATACTTGTTCATTGAATTTTTCATCAAGCGAGAATATGTCACTAGCTTTTCTCTGGTGTGGTCTTTTAGAAGCATATAGCTCACACAGATAATGTTGTAATTTCTTCATCTCGCACTCTCCATTCAATCTTTTCTCTTGTGTTGCACATAGTACATCCATGACTATATGAGGAGGTTCTTTTCCGTTTCCCGTCCAGCTTTACTCGGTTTAGCTTTCAGTAGTGCAGCACAAAATTGTTACTACCTCCGTCCCAACGGATTTTATACGGCCACTATTTGCACGCATTTCGAGACTTGTATAACGTATATTTTATAATATTTTTTGTAATTTTTGTTTGTGAATTAAAGTTTAAAACAATATTTTAAAAAATAATTATAAAATTATATTTTAAACGAGTGTTGAAAAGCGTGTCAAAAATAATGTTTAGGATTGAATGTGATAGGGAGTACAATAAGAACAAGAAATTACCATAATTAATTTTATACAATAACAGGGACCTATTCACAGTTTCAGAATTTCAAGAAACGAATGCTATAGCTTCGGTGTTTGTAGCTTCTCAGTGATTTCCAGTTCCTCTTGCCGCAGGTTTTTGATAACCTGTCGGCTTTCCCGGATTTTGAGTTGATAACAGAGCTCTTCTTTTCTTGGGCTCGCTTTAGAACTAATAGGCCTCGTCTCTTCGTGCAGAGTACTGCCAGAAAAGACTGACCGGTTTTTGGCTCTCATCAGATCAGCTCCAAAGCGTCCCATCTAGATGTTAACTGTTGAATTTACTAAAACAGGAAAACTTATGGATGAAAATTATAAATAAGAAAAATGCTAGGTCCCACGTAGTGTCAAGCCACTGTGAATACAATCTGCGATTAATACATATAAATCAAATAAGTGTGTGCGTGAGTAAACGAAATCAAACAGAGAAAAAAATGATATAACCAAATGAAGATCCTCGAATCCAGTTGAAACTGTCTCCTTAAAGCTATTTCGCCTCTCACCGTATGTGCGAGTCGATAGCCCCACAGGATAAAACGAGATACCAGTATAATCGATATATCGAATATACTCTCAACGAACTTGAACTAAACCCGAGAACTATCACCGGAATATTGGAAAAAATTTAAGACTAAAGAGACCGAGAATGAAAGAGATGACTATTATTCCCTTGACTTAATAAAACTGATACCCTAAGACTCTATTTATAAAGAGAGGCTTGAAAGGACTTGTTTTTATTTTCGATGTGGTACATGGTATTTATAAGAAAAACTAAGGAATAGGTTTGTGCTACTCTCGATGTGGTACAAAACCACTTTTCATATTAAAAGGTAAAACTTTGGAACATCAGTTCTCATTCACCTTTTACTCATTTTGAGCGTGTAAATATGCGTTGGAATCCCCTCGAAGAGGAGAATACGTTCCAATAAATACACACCACTAACACATAATGTGTCTCACTCATATAGAGTCTCAAAATGATTCACAACTTAGTCTAAAATACTAAGTTTGTCCAACAATCCCCCACAAATGAGATTGATGGTCAAGTAACACGCACCACATAGACAGACAGACGCGGAGCTTGACTTGGTGATAGTTCCGGCGGTCAGATATAGCATACGATAGGTAGAGAATGCTCCTTGAACCTTCGCTCGAATAAGTATATCGACTTTACTGGTAAACAGTATGACGCGATGTCCTTGAACTGTTCGACCGTTTGTGTAAACGATGATATACTCATCACTATCTTTCCTGACTCATTCAGTTCTCATGATTATGTCCATTTTGGCCATGGAACATCGTCCTGGTTCTGCAGGAGTTTTTAAAGAATTGTGCCTCGCAATTCTCCTTTGAAGCGGTCCCACTTCTCTCCCACATAGGTGATCTTTATCTTATAGAGTAACCCGCATTTACTCAATTGAATTCCATGCATTCACTCCTGAACTCCATGTATTCATAAGAGATCATTAAAAGCTCAAAGCTTAATCTCGTATCTTACGGGTCTCACTGTTTCCTCATCATAGGAACAGGCCAGGGGTTACCCCCACAGTGATTTGGTCATCATGATTAAGTTGTCCCATTGAACCAAGTTCTTGGGATCTCCAGTCAGCAATGGTTGGGTGTCCACCATGATGCCGTTAAGCAATAGGATTAAGGCCCATCCCTCTCGATGATTTCTCAACCACTTCTTTTGATAACCCTTTGGTTAGTGGATCCGCGATATTATCTTTTGACGGTATATAGTCAATAGTGATAATTCCGGTTGAGATCAACTGTCTAATGGAACTGTGTTGTCGTCGTATATGACGAGACTTTCTATTATACATTGTGCTCTGTGCTCTGCTAATAGCGGATTTACTATCACAATGAATCCCTATTGCAGTTATAGGCTTTGGCCATCTTGGAATATCCTCCAAAAACTGACGTAGATATTCAGCCTCTTCGACGCATTTATCTAGTGCCACAAACTCAGCTTCCATCGTGGAATGAGTTATCACCGTTTATTTTGAGGATTTCTATGATATTGCCGCTCCAGCTAATGTAAACACATAGCCGCTCGTAGACTTAAGTGCTTTCTTGCTAGATATCCAATTTGCGTCAGTATATCCTTCTAATACTTCTGGGTATCTGCCATAGTGCAGTCCATAGTCTCGAGTTTCCCTCAAGTACCTTAGTACCCTTTGTTGGGTTTCGAAGGCATAAAATGCAGCGGATAAACGTAAATAAAACAAAAAATTTCGAAACCCAAAAACAGGATCCATGTATAATTATGGGCAGATTATGGAGATAACGAATCATACCTTTCAAGAGCTTAACTTTCACGAACTCAACGGAGATCCTAGCTATCACGTTTTGTGTCTACCTCTCGGAGAAACACCTCTATGGTATCCACACGAGCACCTTCAAGAACGTCTCACGAACTTGACTACGGAATGGATGTACTAGCCTCCTTCTTGACGATCTGAATTGCATCTGCCTCTCTTTGCTGCTAGGGTTTTCTCAAAAAATGTACAAGCCTCTTTAACCTATCATTATGTATTTATAATGGCTGATTAAAAAGGTCCATAACAGCAAAGCCCAACCCTAGTAGGTATTAGATTAAATAATAAAAATGAATTTCTATTATTTAATTAATAACTAAGTCATACTTAATTATTATGGGCAAAAACATTCCTTTTAATTCGAATTTATATTATCTCAATTAAGTCTTACTTAATTATAATAAAATTCAAATAATCATCAATTAATTTAAATCCATAATTTAAATTAACTATTCCATTAAGTGCTCTATTTGTGCGACCCTATAGGCTATTATTTAATTTGCAATAATTTTATTCTCTAATAAAATTATAAACAATGAGCGGTATCTAGTAATACATCATTGTTACCCAATTAAACAATAATTAAATCGTGATTAGATAAAACCTTTCGTGATTAATATTTTTCGTGTAATATAATCCCTTTAACCATACATATTATAGATTAAACTCGAGGCATGTATTTAGTCATCCTCTTCAACATTAAATCCGGGTTTACTTGATCCATGAGTAGATTATCGAGACAAATCATTATTTGAGCATGGCCATGCTTTTATAATCTCACTCAATCAAGAGGCCAATAATATCTCTCCTAATTATAGGAGGGTTAAATCCTTTATCTATCATTCATATTTCTCATACGACTCATGATATACCCGATGTTCACTTTTATCATCACCCGATCAAAAGTAACTTTTAATGTAGTCAAAGTATATTAATCCTCGTATAGAAATATAATGATTTCAAGTCAAAGGATCGTTACACCATTATCACTGTGAGTCTTTTTTATGACTTTATTAAACATGAAGAATCTCAATGTGGGTCTGTCCAGTACCATGTACTCTCACATGTACCTATGCATTGACTTTAGTATCCCCATACTTATAACCAATGAGATGTGGTTATCTTGTCAAACAACATACTAGTCTATCTATGTATTATTATTGTCCTATATAATAATACTCGACTAGGGACCTTTAAGAATATGATATATTATATAATCTTAAGTTCAAGTCATGTACTTAAACTATACAATTTGTATCATGATTCTAAGGACATTTATTATGCTAACAAAATATCGCAGTAATTAAGGTCATAATAAATACATTTATTGAATGATCAACTGACATAAAGATTATAAAAGAATAATGTATTGCCTCTAGGGCACCTACACTAACAATCTCCCACTTGCACTAGAGCCAATCACCCATATATCTAATACCCATGGAACTAGTGTGACCATCGTGCTTCTGCTGCGACAAGCCTTTGGTCAGTGGGTCTGCAATGTTATCATTTGTGTGCACTTTACATATGTGTATATCACCCCTTTCATTAATCTCTCGAATAAGGTGAAATCTCCTGAGTATATGTTTAGCCCGGGAGTGTCTAGATTCTTTAGCCTGTGCAATGGCTCCATTATTATCGCAGTATAGATCAACGGGATCTGCGATCGATGGAACCACTCCCAAATCATAAATGAACTTTCGAATCCAAACGGCCTCCTTAGCTGCTTCACAAGCTGCAATGTACTCAGCCTCCATTGTAGAATCAGCTACTGTTTCTTGCTTTGAACTCTTCCAGCTTACAGCACCTCCGTTTAGACAAAACACAAAACCAGACTGTGATACAGTATCATCTCTGTCTGTTTGGAAACTTGCATCGGTATAACCTTTTACAACGAGTTTCTCTTCTCCTCCATACACCAAGAATGAATCTTTAGTTCTTTTCAGGTACTTAAGAATATTCTTAACTGCCGTCCAGTGACCTTCACCCAGATTAGACTGGTATCTGCTCGTCATGCTCAAAGCATACGAGACATCTGGGCGAGTACATACCATTGCATACATTATAGATCCAATTGTTGAAGCATATGGTGTTGGATTTTAATCGCAGCGGAGACATGGTAAAACACTTTTACACATATAAAATCCAAATAAAAGCATATAAATTGTGATTAAAATATATGAATCCATTACTAACCTTTAATAGCGATCCAAAAGCAACGATCGAAGATCCTTAGCAGCTGCTCCTCAAACGTGAAGCACTCCACCGGTATCCACCAAGAAAAACGACGTTAAGGAGGAGGAGGAGGTGGAGAGAATTAGGTTTTCTAAAAACCTTTTTTGGGTTGGGGTTAGAATAAAAATAGGGTTTATAATAGTATATTTATAGGCAAAATTTTTAGCTGAAATTTTCCCATAAAATATTATTATTATTAACCCATTTATTATTCTCATTAATAATTAAAACACCTTTTAATTATTAATCATTTTTCTAAACACTTTAGAAATAATTCTCTCTCTTGATTTAATTTCCAAAAATTAAATTCTTAATTAATAATATTAAGAACTTTTCTTAATTAATTTATAATCAATTAAATCTCATTTAATCAATTATTAAATTTTCCAATTTATTATTTATTTCATAAATAAATAATTATCAGTCATTATTAATTAATTCCTCCACCATTAAATCATTTTCTATTTATGGTGTGACCCTGTAGGTTCAATATTAAGCCGGTAGTAGAAATAAATAATAATAAAACTATTTTATCATTATTTATATAAATTCTCTAATTTATTAAATATGATTAATTAATTAATCATATTTATTCTACATCGTGAGGGATACTTCTCAGCATATCGCGACTATCCGGATAATACGAATTCACTGCTTAGAATACCAAGAACCTATTCAGTGAATAGTTACCGTACAATAAACTCCTTCTACCCTACAATGTCCTGATTAAATACAAGGCATGGATCTTGTGTCAAGCCTATCTAATTTAATCACTTGCTTACCATTTGCTATGCTTAGTTCTATGCAAATTAGAAACTCCTTTCTAATTTCATTCACTCTGGCCAGAGATTCCTGAACTAGCATAAGTGGATCAGCCTTGAACATTCGCTTCCTTCACTGGAAGGGGTAGATCCTTTATTGATCATACACTATCTTCGTGTACAAATTCCTATACCCAGTAGAGCCCTAATAATTGTCCCTGGAGACTAAGAACTAAATCAAAGCATAGTTCAGTGTACACAAGATGACTATGATGACCTCAAGTCTAAGGATACTTGTACAACTATCACTATGTGAACAACTACTGACACGTGAGTGAACTCCATCAGTTGTTCAGCTGTGCGAGTCATGTTCAGTGAACTTATTCTATAATAAGCACCTACATACTAGCTATAGTGTCACCACACAAATATCTATGAGAACAGACATCCTTCAAAATGAAGCAAGCATAGTATGTACCGATCTTTGCGGATTATTAATTACCAGTTAGTAATCCTCTGACCAGGAACTATTTAAGTTTAGAGTTATCATCTTTTAGGTCTCACTATTATGATCTCATCATAATCCATAAAAAGCTTTACTCTAAACTATGGTATATCTTATTTAAACACTTAAATAGATAGAGCCCGTAATAAAAACAAAACAAGTCTTTTATTAATATCAATGAAATCAAAACAGATTATATAAAAAGTTATTCCTAAATCCTAATACATGATTGGACTTAGGACATATTCCTTTCATATGGAACTTTATTCATGTGGTCCTTCTCATCCAATGATTTCGGACACTGGTCCTTAGAGATCGTTATCCCTTTAGACATAGGGACATATCCCCTTTTTGCATTTTGCATTCCAAAATGATGCAAAACCTTATCAATGTATGTGCTCTGACTTAGACCGATCATCCTTCTAGATCTTTCTCTATAGATCCTCATTCCTAGAATGTAGGATGCTTCTCCTAAGTCTTTAATGGAGAAATTGCTCCCTAACCAAGTCTTAACAACCTTTAGAGAAGGTATGTCATTCCCCATTAGTAGTATATCATCAACATATAGTACTATGAATGCCACATAGCTCCCACTAACCTTCTTGTAAACACACGGTTCATCTTCGTTTTGAACAAAGCCATACTCTGTGACTATTTCATCAAAACGGATATTCCATCTCCTAGAGGATTGCTTCAATCCATAAATGGATCGACGTAATTTACATACCTTGCCAGCATTCCTTGGATCGACAAAACCCTCAGGTTGTGTCATGTACACATCCTCTTCAAGGCTTCCATTAAGGAAGGCTGTTTTGACATCCATTTGCCAGATTTCATAATCATGGAATGCTGCAATGGCAAGTAAAATCCTTATAGACTTGACCATAGCCACTGGTGAGAAAGTTTCATCATAGTCAATACCATGAATTTGTTTGAAACCTTTTGCAACCAGCCTAGCTTTATAGGTCTGAACATTTCCATACATGCCCTTTTTCTTCTTAAAAACCCATTTGCACCCTATGGGTTTTACCCCTTCAGGTGGATCAACCAAAGTCCATACTTGGTTTTCGTACATGGAATCTATCTCGGATTTCAGGGCTTCAAGCCATCTCTTAGAGTCTGGACTGTTCATAGCATCTTGGTATGTGAGAGGCTCATCTTCATCTATGAGCATCAAATCACCACACTGAGTCATGAGAAATCCATATCTCTCTGGCTCATGGCGAAATCTACCAGATCTACGAAAAACCTTTGTTTGTTTAGCATTATCATTATTCTGCTCTTGTTCCACTTCAGGTTCAATGCTATTTTGTGGTTCTCGATCTTCATCGAGATCTATAGTTCTCCCACTATTTCTTTTGGAAACAAAATCTCTTTCCATGAAGACAGCATCTCGAGCAATAAACACTTTCTGCTCAGAAGGACTATAAAAATAATACGCCTTTGTTTCATTAGGGTATCCTACAAAAATGCACTCTTCGGATTTAGGTCCAAGCTTGTCAGATTCTTGACGTTTCACAAACGCCTTACATCCCCAAACTTTCATAAAGTTCATGCCTGACCGTTTCTCCTTCCATATCTCATATGGAGTCTTTTGAACCTTCTTAGTAGGAACACGGTTAAGTGTGAAAGCCACTGTTTCTAGAGCGTAACCCCAGAAACTAATTGGAAGATCTGCATGACTCATCATCGATCGCACCATGTCCAACAAGGTGCGATTTCTCCTCTCTGAAACTCAATTCCATTGAGGTGTTCCTGGCTGAAAGGAATATGTCCTAAGTCCAATCAGGTATTAGGATTTAGGAATAACTCTTTATGTAATCTGTTTTGATTTCATTGATATTAATAAAGACTTGTTTTGTTTTTATTACGGGCTTTATCTATTTGAGTGTTTAAATAAGATATACCATAGTTTAGAATAAAGCTTTTTATGGATTATGATGAGATCATAATAGTGAGACCTAAAAAGATGATAACTCTAAACTTAAATAGTTCCTGGTCATAGGATTACTAACTGGTAATTAATAATCCGCAAAGATCGGTACATACTATGCTTGCTTCATTATGAAGGATGTCTATTCTCATAGACATTTGTGTGGTGACACTATAGCTAGTATGTAGGTGCTTATTATAGAATAAGTTCACTGAACATGACTCGCCCAGCTGAACAACTGATGGAGTTCACTCACGTGTCAGCAGTTGTTCGCTTAGTGATAGTTGTACAAGTATCCTTAGACTTGAGGTCATCATAGTCATCTTGTGTACACTGAACTATGCTTTGGTTTAGTTCTTAGTCTCCAGGGACAATTGTAAGTCATATGTCATAGCCTATTTGTATATACGAGGATTCAACTCAACTCAAATAAGAATGTAATAAGTAAATAGTGGATCTACCGTCAGAGAGATCTCGCAAAGTAATATCTGTCAAAGGATTCAGAGACAAGGTTCATCTACAGACTTGAGGAGTTAATTCACTGGAAGAAGTTCAAGAAGTTGATCATGCCTCAGTGATATAAATCAAGATCGTGGATTTAATCAAGTGACAGAGATCTCGTCAGGGTATCAATAAATTACAAGGATTTAATCTGAAGAAAATCAAAGTGTCAAAGTCAAGATATGAAGAAACGTCACGGAAGTTAGTCACTCATGAACCAGACAGTACATCGAGTGTCAACGTTGAAGTGGTGGAATTGATTCATAATTTTCAGTGATTTTCAGAAGATTTGCAGAAGAATGGTTGCTGCTCAAGACTAGAATTAATTCTCTATTAATTAATTAAGTCATCTAATTTAATTAAGAAAATAAATTATATCTGCGAAGAATAATTTATTTATTAATTGAATTAATTGATTAATTAATTCTGAATTAATTCTAGGAATTTTCAGAAGTTTAATTGGATTAAATTCAAGCATTAAATCAGCAAGACAATTGAAAATGAACTAGCATGACAATCAGGATTGTCATACCGATTGTCATGCTAGGCCATATTCAATTGTCACACCGAAAGTTACTCTAGGAGGATGATTGTCTTGCTAGTTCATTCTGATTGTCATGCTAGTTCATTCAGATTGTCTTGCTAGTTCATTCAATTGTCTCACCGAAAGTCTTGCCAGCTATAGGATTGTCATGCCAAGTCAATTCTATTCGTTTGTTGATTTAAAAAGAAGCAGAGAAGCAGCAACTTATAATTAAGAACACAGAAGTCAAGAAACAAGGCAGAAAAGAAAATCAAGAAGAAATATTTCATCTTTTCATCTGCATACTTCAAGATTAAATTTCTAGATTGTAAAGTTAAATCCAATCCACTAGAAATCTTTATCTTGCTCTTGTGTATCAATCTAGCGGATCAAAATCCCTAGAACTTAATCTCAAATTGCGTTTAGCATTTGAATCTTTTTTATTACAAAAATAGAAAAAGTTCATGTCGAATTTATTCTAGATTTGTGATAATTAATTTGAGATTAATACCTTGTAATCGATACAGTTGTTGTAACACCTTTCAAGTTTAATAATATTTTTATTTAACTTGAATTTTGTTTCATATTTTTTATTCCGCATTTAATTCGATTATTCGGTACTGTTTGTATTCAACCCCCCCTTCTACAAACACATTGGGACCCAACAATTGGTATCAGAGCCTTCTGATTAACGAACAAATCAAGATCCTAGACTTTTGTGATTTTTCAACTCCTTGAATTTTTATTTATTCAAAAATTCATAATGACTTCACATAAAGTTGGAACCGTTAAAATTCCACAATTTGATAAAGAGAATTATATCATGTGGAAGAAGAAGATGCTATTATTTTTACAAGTTGCAAATCCCAAATATTCAAACTTGTTAAAGAAGGGTATAAAAACTCCGATGGTTATTGAACCGGAGGTAATAATAGATGGTGTGGTGACTACTGAAGCTAGAACCTATCCAAAAGAGCCTGAAGATTTTACTCCTGCTGAGAAGGAAGAAGCCTCCTTGGATGCCAGCCTTCAATTAATATTAATTGATTCCCTTGATCCCTTGATGAACAGACATGTGATGAACTGTAAAAATTCCAAACACATGTGGGAAACTATTGAGGTGATTAATGAAGGCACAGAGGAAGTTAGGGAGAACAAGTTGGAAATCCTAACCTCTGAATATGAACATTTCAAATCAAATCCAGGAGAAGGAATTACTGAAGTGTTTGAGAGGTATAATGCGTTGATCAACAACCTGAACATCAATGGAAAGTATTATTCAATCAGGGAGGTCAACAAAAAGTTCCTTTTAACACTGCCAGCTCATCTTGAACATAGAATCACTGCCATTAGAGAAGCTAGAGATCTGAGTGAGATTTCTTTGGACAGGCTCTATGGAGTGTTAAAAACTTATGAGTTGGAGCAGATTCAACAGAAGGAAGTCTACGGGAAGGATAGAATGGTCAGCACATCTAATGCACTTGTAGCTGAAGGTCAACAACAACAACAATCTCAACAGTTAGAAAGAATGGTACAGTTTTCCAAGGGTGAGGAAAATGAGTTAGTAGCAGAATATGATCCTCCTACTACAAATCAATCAAGTGATGATTTTTATTCCTTGGAAGAGCTGGAGCAATTGGAAGACGAGTCAATGGCCCAAATTGTCAAGAGATTCTCCCATGTCAGATTCAAGAGAAATCCCAAGCTGAAGTACAAGTCCAACTACAACAAATTCCAGAAAGGTGGATCTTCATCCTCTAACACCAGCAGTGGTGGTGGTGGATACCAAACAGGGATGGTTGATCGGGGCACCATTAGATGCTATAACTGCAATGAGTTGGGACACTTTGCCACAGAGTGTAGGAAGCCAAAGCAAGTAAGAAAGAACTCTGAAAGGGCTTATCTGGCAAAGGGAAGAAGCTGGGATGATACTGACAGTGAAGATGAAGATGAAGGAAATCTTGCTCTTATGGCTATTGATGGAAAAGCTTCATCATCAAGAATAGAGGTAAAACTTTCTGATGCTGAAATGGTTTATCATCTAAGAGGTAACTTAGATTGTGCACGTCGTGATAATGAACTGTTAAGTTTACAGATCACAGACCTTGAGAAAGAGGTCAATGAATTAAGACTTGTGCACATTAATCAAGACAAATTAAAAGAACAGGTATCTTTTCTAGAGAATAGAGTTGACTGTTATAGAAAACTCGAAACTATTCTCAAAGACAAGATCACCGGTCTTGAGACTAAGGTTAGAGCCTACTTCAATTCTTGTTCGAAGGCTAAAGAGTTCTACAGTAAGCAAGCTGTTAATCAAACATCTGGAATAGGTTATGATTACAATGCTGCTATTGGAGAATTAGGCATAAACTCCCCTCCTCATGTATGTGCTAAAGGGAGGGAAGTACCACATGTGCTTAAGGGTGTTGATGAACCCCTCTATAAAGCATCAATTGCTGAACCATTTGATGCGACCTCTTCTATTATTCAAGAAGAAATACGTGCTGAGGATCATGCTAATGAGAAGATTGTTTCCAAGTCAAGTGAGTCGAAAGTTCCAGTCAAAGTTGTGAAAGCAACTGAGACTAACTCAGACACACATGAGTTGGATAACAATAATGCCATGTCTACCATGCATAAATTGCCTGCTGTTAATCACTCTCATAAAGCATGTGGTGTTGCTAATTGTATGTCTTGTGCTTTTAATATGATGTATGCTTATTTTAATGGTAAGCATGTGTCTAATGATAAGACTACTCCTCGTCAGCATGTGAATAACAAGAAGCATGATAGGTCTAAGACTGCTAGTCCTTCTAAGGCTAGAAAGGAGACATTTGTGCCTAAGCTTAAACAGAAATCTGTTAAGGCTGTTTACAAGGTCAAATGTTCAGTCATTGAGAAAGTTGAGACAATTAAAATTAAAAATGTTGTTTTGCCTGATAAAGGACAGTTCTACAAGTATGCCGGGCCCAACCAAGTTTGGGTTCCGAAGAAGGTCTAATCCATTTGAAGTGCAGGGCATTAAACAGGTGTAACCGGTAGTGTGGATTCTTGACAGTGGATCATCAAGACATATGACCGGAGATAGAGCCCTGCTATCAAATGTGGATTGAGAAAGCTGGCCCCCTGGTTACCTTTGGAGATAACAGCAAAGGTTTATCTGAGGGATATGGCTGTTTGCAAGCTGGGAATGTTATCATTGTAATTTTGTATTTTGTGCTAGGTTATTATCAGGAAGCAGTATCTAACATATAGCACCAGTGACGAGACTTGAGAATATTACGACATATCAGGCACCTGCTGCACATTACACTTGGAATTGTACTCTAGTAAGATGTGTACAAGTGTACTCCTGATTGGTGAGTCAAAAGAGGAAGTCAATGCACCACAGTTCATGGACTTTGCATTTGCAGATCTATTGGACTATGCAATCTCTTCTTCACAATCTCACTTCAGGTTGGTATGAACTAGTATACTGCTCAAGCAATCGTCAAGGACATGGTATGGCACTCTAACAGAAGTTATAATTTTATATGAACTAGTAGAGTCGTCATATTTATAACTATTCTATCACTAGGCACAATCATATTGTTTTATATGTGCAGTGATATATTGTTAATGCAACATAACAATTAGTATCTAAAGTACTTGACAAGTATCGGTCAATGATATGTTGTTAACATTACGTTGCAGATATTTGTAAGCTTTTGACATGAATGAGAATTACTTAGACTTTACCCTAAGTGATCAATGTTTTATCAAAAACTCATTCATATTGAAAAACAAAATTAAACTTCTTTCTACATTAGTGATTTCTTATTTCATGTAAAATCTTTTGAAATCACTATTGTAAATCATTTTCTCTCTATTACCATATGTTCTATGATACAGGTTCAGTCTCCATTGACTTTCTTTCATTGACAGTCATGAGGTTGAAAACCCACAACGTCTATCCCAGACTGTAAAGACAAACACAAAAACAGAACCAACCAACACTCTCTTACCACTAAATATAGTATGAATGAGCGTGAGGGAGATAGTGCCTAGTGCACCACATAAGGAAGGTTCTGTAGTCAACCCAGTGGCTCTGTCTCATACATAGATGAGTAGTATTTAAACCGAGACAACTGCTAGCCCCCATACATCTTCTCAAAAAGATGTAATGGCTGAAAAGGCACAAAAACAGTTACTAGATTCATTCTCTCAACAGGGTGAGTCTATTGAATTTTGCCTGTCGGCCAAGGTATCCGATGTAGTGTCACCACTTCAAATATAATCAATTCTTGATGCACAAGGAGAGGTTACACACACAAAGGATGAGTTGACGGAAACAAGAGTTTCGACCATTTTAAGGTCAGATTCGATTGTTCAAGGTTCGTTAGTGGACCAATTGCCTTTACAGGTGTTAGGAGAGGATACTGATCCAAAAGCCATATGTCAGTGGTCAGTGTCTACCTCCCCAGGCTTAAATCCCCTGGATGCATCTGCGGATAGTGGATCTGACATAGGCGCAGATCGGCAACTTGTTGACAATGATTCAGATATTACCTGATAAGTCACAAGGAAATGTCTTCATAGACATTAGAAGGGAACTTTGATCTTTATGCTAAATTCGTTGGATCATTGTTTACCTTCCCAGAATTCAAATCTGGAACCCTAAAAGGGAAACTAGCAACTTGTAAATTATGACTCAGATTCATCTGACGAGTTTAACAAGGATGGGGATTTGTGAACTCCCATTGCACCACCTATGACCTCCTTTAAGGATGGCTAAGGTGATTTTCCTTGCAGGTACAGCTGGATTATGGAGCTATGAGAGAAGAGTGATACACTTGTGAGAATGAGTGTAAACACGAGTGGAGAGAAGAGTGAAACACATGTGAGGTACACTAAACAGGATCACACACTCACAGTGAGGAAGAAAGTGAAACTACTTGTTATTTCTTTTCCAACCAAGACATTCCTTCTTTAAGGGGGAGATAAAAGCTTAAGTAATAGTTTGGAGGATTCCTCAACTAAGGGGGAGAAATAGCAGGGAGTAAGAAAAAGATCCTACATGTACACTACACCACACCATTGTTGTTTGTAACTACGGATCCTATTGTACGGGAGAGGTGGTAAACACAAGGTGATTTCCTAGTAAGGGAAGAAGCTGTTAGGGGAGTACCATTGGTTTTTATCTGCGGATCCTATTGTACGGGAGAGGTGGTAAAACGAAGGTGATCTTCTTTAATCAGTTGATTCTCATAGGGGGAGAAGCAAGAGATATGGGCTTCTCAACAGGAAATGTGGTTGTACAAATGAAGATGGAACTACTTGAAGATATGTTCAGTCTAGAGGAACATCTACTTGGAATCTGGAAAATGTTAAATCTAGTCCAGAACTTTTCTGCTATTTACTTTGCATGTATGTTTATATCTTTTTCTTATTTGTTAGTTGAGTTATCCTCTAGGTATTTGTGTGTTATTGTCTAACAAACAAATAGGGGGAGATTGTAAGTCATATGTCATAGCCTATTTGTATATACGAGGATTCAACTCAACTCAAATAAGAATGTAATAAGTAAATAGTGGATCTACCGTCAGAGAGATCTCGCAAAGTAATATCTGTCAAAGGATTCAGAGACAAGGTTCATCTACAGACTTGAGGAGTTAATTCACTGGAAGAAGTTCAAGAAGTTGATCATGCCTCAGTGATATAAATCAAGATCGTGGATTTAATCAAGTGACAGAGATCTCGTCAGGGTATCAATAAATTACAAGGATTTAATCTGAAGAAAATCAAAGTGTCAAAGTCAAGATATGAAGAAACGTCACGGAAGTTAGTCACTCATGAACCAGACAGTACATCGAGTGTCAACGTTGAAGTGGTGGAATTGATTCATAATTTTCAGTGATTTTCAGAAGATTTGCAGAAGAATGGTTGCTGCTCAAGACTAGAATTAATTCTCTATTAATTAATTAAGTCATCTAATTTAATTAAGAAAATAAATTATATCTGCGAAGAATAATTTATTTATTAATTGAATTAATTGATTAATTAATTCTGAATTAATTCTAGGAATTTTCAGAAGTTTAATTGGATTAAATTCAAGCATTAAATCAGCAAGACAATTGAAAATGAACTAGCATGACAATCAGGATTGTCATACCGATTGTCATGCTAGGCCATATTCAATTGTCACACCGAAAGTTACTCTAGGAGGATGATTGTCTTGCTAGTTCATTCTGATTGTCATGCTAGTTCATTCAGATTGTCTTGCTAGTTCATTCAATTATCTCACCGAAAGTCTTGCCAGCTATAGGATTGTCATGCCAAGTCAATTCTATTCATTTGTTGATTTAAAAAGAAGCAGAGAAGCAGCAACTTATAATTAAGAACACATAAGTCAAGAAACAAGGCAGAAAAGAAAATCAAGAAGAAATATTTCATCTTTTCATCTGCATACTTCAAGATTAAATTTCTAGATTGTAAAGTTAAATCCAATCCACTAGAAATCTTTATCTTGCTCTTGTGTATCAATCTAGCGGATCAAAATCCCTAGAACTTAATCTCAAATTGCGTTTAGCATTTGAATCTTTTTTATTACAAAAATAGAAAAAGTTCATGTCGAATTTATTCTAGATTTGTGATAATTAATTTGAGATTAATACCTTGTAATCGATACAGTTGTTGTAACACCTTTCAAGTTTAATAATATTTTTATTTAACTTGAATTTTGTTTCACATTTTTTATTCCGCATTTAATTCGATTATTCGGTACTGTTTGTATTCAACCCCCCCTTCTACAAACACATTGGGACCCAACAACAATTATTAGGGCTCTTCTGGGTATAGGAATTTGTACACGAAGATAGTGTATGATCAATAAAGAATCTACCCCTTCCAGTGAAGGAAGCGAATGTTCAAGGCTGATCCACTTATGCTAGTTCAGGAATCTCTGGCCAGAGTAAATGAAATTAGAAAGGAGTTTCTAATTTGCATAGAACTACGCATAGTAAATGGTAAGCAAGTGATTGAATTAGATAGGCTTGACACGAGATCCATGCCTTGTATTTAATCGGGACATTGTAGGGTAGAGGAGTTTATTGTATGGTAACTATTCACTGACAGGTTCTTGGTATTCTAAGCAGTGAATTCATATTATCCGGATAGTCGCGATATGTTGAGAACCATCACTCACGATGTAGAATAAATGTGATTAATTAATTAATCATATTTAATAAATTAGAGAATTTATATAAATAATGATAAAATAGTTTTATTATTATTTATTTCTACTACCGGCTTAATATTGAACCTACAGGGTCACACCATAAAAAGAGAATGATTTAATGGTGGAGGAATTAATTAATAATGGCTAATAATTATTTATTTATGAAATAAATAATTAATTGGCAAATTTAATAATTGATTAAATGAGATTTAATTGATTATAAATTAATTAAGAAAAGTTCTTAATATTATTAATTAAAGGATTTAATTTTTGGAAATTAAATCAAGAGAGAGAATTATTTCTAAAGTGTTTAGAAAAAGGATTAATGATTAAAAGGTGTTTTAATTATTAATGAGAATAATAAATGGGATAATAATAATAATATTTATGGGAAAATTTCAGCTGAAAATTTTGCCTATAAATACACTATATAGACCCTATTTTATTCTAACCCCAGAAACCCAAAAGTTTTAGAAAACCAAATTCTCTCCATCTCCTCCTCCTCCTAAAAGCCGTTTTCTTGGTGGATACCGGTGGAGTGCTTCACACTTGAGGAGCAACTGCTAACGATCTCTGATCGTTGTCTCCGAATTATTTTAAAAGGTTAGATTCGATCTCTCGAATTTTTATTCATGATTTATATGCTTTTATTTGGATTTTATGTGTGTAAAAGTGTTTTTCCACGCCCCGCTGCGTTTAAAAATCCAACAATGGTATCAGAGCATAGGTTGTATGCATATAGATCTGTGGTAAAAATTTCAGAATTTTATGTGCTTGTATGAATTAATTATGATTTTTACAAGTTATATTATGGATTAATTTTGTCTGATGAGAAATCGTTTCTCAGAATAATTTTGAATGTTGATCTGGGTTCTACAAGTGTTGTAGATCGTTTGGGTATTTTTTTCATAATTTTAGGATGTATAGATTTTTTATTATGAATTTTTGAAGTTCTTACAATTAAATTCGTAATTAAATAAATCTATTCATATATATATATATATTATTGTTTGTTAGTATGTATATATATATCTGTACATCAGCATAAATACTTCTGCTATTAGTACATCTGCTGTGCTGTTGTCTGTGTCCTGTAAGGAAGAAGACAGAGAATGACGGCGCACGGCGTTCAAGACAAGCAACGGCGGCTGCTCAAAAAAAAAATAGGGATGTAACGCATTCCGGGAATGCGTTACACACCTGTGGCGCATTCACGGAATGCGTTACAGCCTTGTAACGCATCACCGGAAGGTGTTACAGGGCTTGTAACGCGTTCCTGTAATGCGTTACAGCCCGTCTATTGATTTTAAAATTGATTTTCTGGGAGTTTCGTAACTCCGTTTTGGGCGTGCAATATACCGTTGGATTCGTTTTTTCGAGACGGATCTAATGGAGTGATCAATTTTAGTTTATATAAAAGTTTTGAACTGTTTATATTCCATGAAGTGTTTTAAAGCTGTTTTTGATCGTTTGAATTGATTTTAAATGCTTCATGTGATACATAGAGATGTATATTGCTTAGAAAAATGTGCTAGATGATGTAACATGCCTACCTTGATGTTTATTCATGTTGATATATGTGATATATGCTTAGTTTATCATGCGATTATAGATTTAGGTGAACTTGAATGAACATAAGGCGTTTGTTAGACAACCAGTATAGTGAAATTGTTTCATAACCTTAATAACAATATTATGAATACAATCATGAGATTCTTGTGTTTATGAAACATGTAATTGAATATGAATTTTCGATATGAGAGAAAGGATGATTCTGTCAACAACCGATTTCTATCTGTAAGAAAGGGTTATTAAGTGACGCCTCTTGACAATGCTCCACCCGATATGGGAATCATCTGATTATTGATTATTGATTTGAAATATTTAATTTAAAAGGAAGAATCTCTTTATAATATGATTATAATTGTAACGTAATATAATCCCTCTAAAATTAAATAATATCAAGTAGTAATTGGCCAATGACACAACGGGCTTGTGTCGGTCATAGCCTTCCAACATGATAGAAAGTAGTTCTTATTTTTGAATCATTGTCGTTTCGTGCCACAGCCGAGGGCTTTGATTTTGAAATAAGAAATACTTGTCTATTACATAGAGATGTGTACATTGAATAAGAATCTAAAGGTCGTTACGTGCCACAGCCGTGGGCCTTTGGGGACTGATTCATTTGTACGGAATGTTGGGTTTGACTTGACTTAGAATATTGAGTTTGTCATGCCACAGCCGTGACTCAATTATTCAAGAGGCTAAAGTTTGATTAGGGAATAACATAAGATATAATTGACAAGAGTTGTCTGCCTATTGAACATTACATGGCGTTTCGTGCCACAGCCGGGGTTGTGTAATGGAATGTAGGATCCCTATTCCCACTAGCATTATGAATGCTTAATTTTTCACGTAGGGGGTTGAATAAATTAGGAAAACTAGTGGGAGCCACTTATGAATAAAGACCCGATTCATATAGTGTTTTGAAATGAAATCGAATATTTGCTAAGTGTTGTTATGTGTTTATCATTTACAGATTTACTTTGTACGTTATGTCTTCTGCACTATCACTTAGGAGCATACTGGATGCTCACAAATTGACTGGTCCTAATTATGCTGACTGGCTTCGAAACTTGAGAATTGTTCTCAGGATTGAGAAGCTGGAATACGTGATTGACTCACCTAAGCCTACTGAACCTGCTAGTGATGCACATAATGATGAACATGTTGTGTATCGTAAGTGGATAGATGATGCAAATGTTGCTCAATGCATCATGCTAGCTTCCATGAACATTGAGCTACAGAAGCAACATGAGCATATGGATGCTCACACTATCCTCATGCATCTACAAGAGTTGTATGATGTGGCAGGGAGGACAGCTCGATATGAGATATCGAAGGAGTTGTTCGGTTGTAGGATGTCTGAGGGATCATCTGTGAATGACCATGTACTTAAGATGATCAATTTGATTGAACGTCTTGGACAACTTGGTTTTGCCATGGATGGGGAGCTGAGCCAAGACTTGGTCTTGCAATCGCTTCCGAGTTCGTTCTCGCAGTTTGTTGTGAACTTTCACATGAATAAGTTGGATGTCAGCCTGCCTGAACTCCACAACATGTTGAAGACTGCGGAATCGAATTTTCCCCCTAAGAAGAGTTCTGTTCTTCTAATTGGTGAAGGTTCCAATCCTAAGAAAAGGAAGAGGAACCCTTCCAAGAAGAAGAAAGTAGGTGAGAAAACGCCGGTTCCACCAAAAGATGAAGACCCCAAGAGCAAAGTTGTTTGCTTTCACTGTAACAAGGTGGGGCACTAGAAGAGGAACTGCAAGGTTTACCTTGCAGAATTGAAGAAGAAGAAGGGTAGTGAGACTACCGCTTCTGATTCAGGTATGTTCGTGATAGAAGTGAATATGTCATTAAATCAAATTTCTACTTGGGTATACGATACCGCCTGTGGTTCTCATATCTGCAATTGTTGCAGGGACCAAGGAGAAGTAGGACTCTTGAGGAAGAGGAGGTGATTCTACTGATGGAAATGGAGCAAGAGTTGCTGCTGAAGATGTAGAATCATTTCATTTACATAGGCCTACGGGCAAGACTATTATTTGAAATAATTGTTATTTTGTTCCCTCGATTGTGAGGAATATTATTCCCAAGTTAGACTTGGATGGATTTTCATTTATTATTGAGAATAATGAATGTTCTATTCTTAGAGATAATATTCTTTATGGACGTGGTGCTTTAAATAATGGTCTGTATATATGTGACATAATTTACTTCACATTGAACAAACTAATAAAAGAAAAGGGATGATGAAAATCTCACTTCGTTATGGCACTGCAGTCTCCATTTAGTAGACATGGATAGAGGGCTGCAAATTTGCTAGGAATGGTACACACAGATGTATGTGGACCAATGTCTACGCAAGCTATGGGTGGATTTTCATACTTCATTACTTTCATAGATGTTAGATCTGGATTCGGATATGTGTTTGATGAAACACAAGTCTGAGGCCTTTGAAAGGTTCAAAGAATATAAGTATGAAGTGGAGAAACAAACCAAACATAGTACCTCGATTAGATCGAGGTGGTGAATACTTGAACGGAGAGTTTCTGGATTATCTCAAAGTAAATGGTATAGTCTCCCAGTGGACTCCTCCAGATTGGTATCTGAAAGGAGAAATCGAACTTTGTTAGACATAGTTCGGTCCATGATGAGCTATGCAAATCTTCCAGTATTCCTATGGGGTTATGCATTGGAGACCTCAGCATATTTACTGAATAAGATGCCTTCCAAAATCTGTTCCTCAAACTTCGTATGAGATATGGAAAGAAAGGAAACCGAGTCTTAAACACGTTAAGATTTGGGGATGTCCAGCTTATGTCAAGTAAGTTGACCCAGATAAGCTGGAATATCGATCCGTAAAATGTAGTTTTGTGGGATATCCTAAGGAGACTTTAGGGTATTACTTTTACACCGATCATCGGGTGTTTGTCTCCAGACATGCTACCTTCTTGGAAAAGGAGTTTATCCTTGAAGGAAACAGTGGGAGCAAAATTAAACTTGATAAAGTTCAAGTAGCACAAACTACTACGGTTCAAGTGGAAACACCTGTTCTGACTGAACAACCTTTTGTGGAACAGCCCATTCATAGATCAGGGAGAGTGTCTCGCCAACCTGAGAGGTATTATGGCCTTGTCATTGAGAATGACAATGAGTTGTCGATCATTGATAATGACGACCCTGTGACCTATAATGAGGCTATGAGTAGTGTTGACTCAGAGAAATGGCATAGTGCCATAAAATCCAGAATGGAATCTATGTATACGGTATACAAAAGATAGATTATAGCAGATGGCCAGGTGGAGACCTATAAGGCCAGGCTTGTGGCAAAAGGATTCAAACAAAGGCAATGGATTGACTTTGATGAAACTTTTTACCTGTAGCCCTGTTAAAATCAGTTCGGATTTTGCTTGCGAATGCTGCTTACTACGACTATGAAATCTGGCAGATGGCCAGATGGTTTTCTTTCCAAGGGAAATGAAAACCTAGTGTGTAAGCTGTTGCGAACCATATGTGGTTTAAAGCAAGCTTCTCGAAAGATGGAACATTCGTTTTGATGAGACAATCAAAGAGTTTGATTTTATCAAAAACGCAGATGAACCATGCGTCTACAAAAGGGTTAGTGGGAGCGCGATAACATTTCTTATATTGTATTGAATTAGAGTTGACACACATAACAACATAGCAGACCCACTCACAAAGCTACTTTATAAAAGTCACTTTGATCGTCATTAAGACTAGATGGGTATTAGATACCAGAGTGATTGGCTTTAGTACAAGTGGGAGATTGAAAGGAATATGTCCTAAGTCCAATCAGGTATTAGGATTTAGGAATAACTCTTTATGTAATCTGTTTTGATTTCATTGATATTAATAAAGACTTGTTTTGTTTTTATTACGGGCTTTATCTATTTGAGTGTTTAAATAAGATATACCATAGTTTAGAGTAAAGCTTTTTATGGATTATGATGAGATCATAATAGTGAGACCTAAAAAGATGATAACTCTAAACTTAAATAGTTCCTGGTCATAGGATTACTAACTGGTAATTAATAATCCGCAAAGATCGGTACATACTATGCTTGCTTCATTATGAAGGATGTCTGTTCTCATAGACATTTGTGTGGTGACACTATAGCTAGTATGTAGGTGCTTATTATAGAATAAGTTCACTGAACATGACTCGCCCAGCTGAACAACTGATGGAGTTCACTCACGTGTCAGCAGTTGTTCGCTTAGTGATAGTTGTACAAGTATCCTTAGACTTGAGGTCATCATAGTCATCTTGTGTACACTGAACTATGATTTGGTTTAGTTCTTAGTCTCCAGGGACAATTATTAGGGCTCTTCTGGGTATAGGAATTTGTACACGAAGATAGTGTATGATCAATAAAGGATCTACCCCTTCCAGTGAAGGAAGCGAATGTTCAAGGCTGATCCACTTATGCTAGTTCAGGAATCTCTGGCCAGAGTAAATGAAATTAGAAAGGAGTTTCTAATTTGCATAGAACTACGCATAGTAAATGGTAAGCAAGTGATTGAATTAGATAGGCTTGACACGAGATCCATGCCTTGTATTTAATCGGGACATTGTAGGGTAGAGGAGTTTATTGTATGGTAACTATTCACTGACAGGTTCTTGGTATTCTAAGCAGTGAATTCATATTATCCGGATAGTCGCGATATGTTGAGAAGCATCACTCACGATGTAGAATAAATGTGATTAATTAATTAATTATATTTAATAAATTAGAGAATTTATATAAATAATGATAAAATAGTTTTATTATTATTTATTTCTACTACCGGCTTAATATTGAACCTACAGGGTCACACCATAAAAGGAGAATGATTTAATGGTGGAGGAATTAATTAATAATGGCTAATAATTATTTATTTATGAAATAAATAATTAATTGGAAAATTTAATAATTGATTAAATGAGATTTAATTGATTATAAATTAATTAAGAAAAGTTCTTAATATTATTAATTAAAGGATTTAATTTTTGGAAATTAAATCAAGAGAGAGAATTATTTCTAAAGTGTTTAGAAAAAGGATTAATGATTAAAAGGTGTTTTAATTATTAATGAGAATAATAAATGGGATAATAATAATAATATTTATGGAAAAATTTCAGCTGAAAATTTTGCCTATAAATACACTATATAGACCCTATTTTATTCTAATCCCAGAAACCCAAAAGTTTTAGAAAACCAAATTCTCTCCATCTCCTCCTCCTCCTAAAAGCCGTTTTCTTGGTGGATACCGGTGGAGTGCTTCACACTTGAGGAGCAACTGCTAAGGATCTCTGATCGTTGTCTCCGAATTATTTTAAAAGGTTAGATTCGATCCCTCGAATTTTTATTCACGATTTATATGCTTTTATTTGGATTTTATGTGTGTAAAAGTGTTTTTCCACGCCCTTCTGCGTTTAAAAATCCAACACTGGCGGAGTGAGTTGTGATACAATACCACACTCTTTCAAATACTCTCTAAATTCGGTGCTTAAGTATTCACCCCCACGATCGGATCGTAAGATCTTAATACTTGCATCTCCGCCAATTTGCTTCTCTACTTCAACCTTGTATTCTTTAAATTTTTCAAAAGAATCGGATTTGTTCTTCATAAGATATACATATCCATATCTACTGAAATCATCAGTAAATGTTATGAAGTAGTAGTAGCCTCCTCTAGCCATTACACGTATTGGACCACATACATCACTATGTATTAGCTCCAGACGTTTAGTGGCCCTTTGACCCTTACCAGTGAAAGGGGCTTTAGTCATCTTACCAAGCAAACAAGATTCGCATTCTTGGTATGATTCAAAATCAAACTTATCCAAGTATCCATCCTTATGTAATTTGGATATGCGTTTCTCGTTTATGTGGCCTAGACGACAATGCCAGAGGTATGTTTGATTTGAGTCATTCATTTTAAGTCATTTGTTTTCTATATTACAGACAGGGTTATCTAAATCAAGAACATATAAACTATTAAATAAACGCGCAACACCGTAGGTTAAATCATTCAAAGCAAAAGAGCAACTGTTGTTCTTTATTGTAAACGAAAAACCTTTCTTGTCCAAACAAGAAACAGAAATAATGTTTCTGCGAATCGCAGGCACGTAAAAACAGTCTTCTAGTTCTAAAACAAGCCCAGAGGGCATAGATAAATAATAAGTCCCTACAGCTAAAGCAGCAACTTTTGCTCAATTGCCTACTCTTAGGTCCACTTCTCCCTTAGCCAAAGTTCTACTTCTCTGCAGGCCCTGCACATTTATACAAATGTGAGAAGCACATCCAGTATCAAATACCCAAGATGTAGAAATAGACAAATTGACTTCTATAACATAAATACATGATCCAGAAATCTGAACTGCTTTCTTTTTCTTCAGATCCTCCAAGTAAATTGGACAGTTTCTCTTCCAGTGACCATCTTTCTTACAGTAGTGACATTCACCCTTGGCCACACCACCTTTAGGCTTTAAAGCCTGTTTGGGACCTGACTTTGGCTTGGGTGTAGAATCAGATCCAATCTTCTTCTTACCCTTCCATTTGCCCTTCCCTTTGGCGTTACCTTTATTTCCCACCATCAGTATGGGAGCAAGTGCAGCTGTCTTCATGTTGGTCTCATATGTTCTCAACATATGCAACAATTCAGTAGGTGTTTTGTCAAATTCATCCATATTGTAGTTCACAACAAACTGAGTGAATTTGTTGTTCAAAGAATTCATGATTAGGTCAATACCAGTTTCCGGACCAATCGGGAAACCCAAAGTTTCAAGGTACTCAATGTAACCAATCATCTTTAGAACATGTGGGCCAACTGGTTCACTCGCCCCTTGCTTGTAATTAAAAAGTGACTTACTCGTGTTGAACCTTTCTTGACGAGTTTGGCTTGCAAACATGCTTTGCAAGTGCTCATTGATAGTATATGCATCCATATGCACATGTTGTCTTTGAAGCTTAGCACTCATAGTTGCCAACATAAGACATGCAACATCATTTGCATCATTCTCATCCCTTGTGCGTGCTGCTCGTTCATCAACAGTAGCACCCTCAGGAAGGGGGCCTAGAGGAGGAATATCAATGACATGAAGCTTGCGCTCCTGCCTGAGGACAATCGTCAAATTCCTCTGCCAGTCTAGGAAGTTGTTTCCTCCTGTCAGCTTGTCCTTCTCAAGGACTGAACGTACGGATATTGTGTTTGTGTTGTTTGCCATTACTCAGTATCTACAATAATAAAAGTGCAAAATAAACATTAGATTGTCTGAGTTAAAATTTTATGTTCATATGATTATGATATATTCATAATATATCTCCCACTATTTTTTTTATCAAATTAATAGCCCTAACAATTAATTCGGAAAGTATATCCCATAAATCTTTCTAGTGAGCCAAGATCCATATTTCGTCATGTTCTAAGTCAACCACTGGTATCCTTAAAACATAATTATTTAGGTATACAACAGTTGTCAATTATATCATATATAATTCTTGGATAATTTGGTGAACAACAATTGATCTTATCTATCTAATAGATTTTTAACCAAACTCTATGCTTCTAAGTTCATAATAGTTGAATATAACCGTTTATATTCACCTTATTATGATGACTCAGTTAAGTTAGAGCCAATGATACAACGTCCAAATATAACCGTTTATATTCGTCGCATTTCACCATGATAGATAGGAGTCCCCTGCCACTGACAGCCCTTCCCCTTATCGATATAGGATTTAATGAGTGTTTATTCATTGGAAAGCATATGATTAAAACTTAATATTTTTACTTAGGGATTTTTAATTTAGAACGATCATGATCCCATCATAAAGAGATTCCCAATTTTTCCTTGAATAAAATACTTCAAATCAATACTCGCCAATGGTTTGATTTCCAGGTAGTGGAGGAGTCACATCGGTCTCGCTTAAAACCCACAGCCTTACAATTTCTATGAACCCGTTGTTGACAAAATCGCCCCATGTCAGAAATAAAGAAAATTCGTATTTTATTCCGTGTTTCATAAACACGAGAATCTCATGATCGTTTGTTAATTTTAAATCTTGAGTCGTTACAGATTTTATCTTGTTTAAAGGCATGGCATGGGTGATGTATCTAATACATACATGCATCATTAATCTAATTAAAACATGCATTTTCTACTTTACACATACTATTTATACATCATATGAAAAATGCGTAAAGTAAACGTGCAATAGTTATGGCCCAATCCTATATGATCTTTTCAGGCTAATGAAAAGATCAAGGTCAGTCTATGGTATAAAAATAACTATTACATATGTCTTCTCTATTGCTTTCATTGTCTCCTTGGCCTCCATAGGATGCCTCATCTTTCCCTTGTCCTTCTTGGATGTTACATTAAGAATTATACTAATGAACTTACAAAAGAACTCGAGTTATATTCGAGATAAAACAACTACAAATAAAAAACGACATGCAAGTCGTATTTATTACAAACCAAAAGAATAAACCATTACAACTAAGGTCTTAAGGCCATAACTATGCACCATGCTCAAGTAACCATTAAAGAACATGATAGATCATATAAAGATGACATACTATTTATCACTTATCATGATCCAATCAAGAATAATAAATAAGTAAAGCATATGTCATAAGCACAAATTAAAAATGAAACCCTAAGCTCTGATGCCATTGTTGGGTTTCGAAGGCATAAAACGCAGCGGATAAACGTAAATAAAACAAAAAAATTTGAAACCCAAAAACAGGATCTATGTATAATTATGGGCAGATTATGGAGATAACGAATCATAACTTTCAAGAGCTTAACTTTCACGAACTCAACAGAGATCCTAGCTATCACGCTTTGTGTCTACCTCTCGGAGAAACACCTCTATGGTATCCACACAAGCACCTTCAAGAACGTCTCACGAACTTGACTACGGAATGGATGTACTAGCCTCCTTCTTGACAATCTGAATTGCCTCTGCCTCTCTTTGCTGCTAGGGTTTTCTCAAAAAACGTACAAGCCTCTTTAACCTATCATTATGTATTTATAATGGCTGATTAAAAAGGCTCATAACAGCAAAGCCCAACCCTAGTAGGTATTGGATTAAATAATAAAAATGAATTTCTATTATTTAATTAATAACTAAGTCATACTTAATTATTATGGGCAAAAACATTCCTTTTAATTCGAATTTATATTATCTCAATTAAGTCTTACTTAATTATAATAAAATTTAAATAATCATCAATTAATTTAAATCCATAATTTAAATTAACTATTCCATTAAGTGCTCTATTTGTGCGACCCTATAGGCTATTATTTAATTTACAATAATTTTATTCTCTAATAAAATTATAAACAATGAGCGGTATCTAGTAATACATCATTGTTACCCAATTAAACAATAATTAAATCGTGATTAGATAAAACCTTTCGTGATTAATATTTTTCGTGTAATATAATCCCTTTAACCATACATATTATAGATTAAACTCGAGGCATGTATTTAGTCATCCTCTTCAACATTTAATCCGGGTTTACTTGATCTATGAGTAGATTATCGAGACAAATCATTATTTGAGCATGGCCATGCTTTTATAATCTCACTCAATCAAGAGGCCAATAATATCTCTCCTAATTATAGGAGGGTTAAATCCTTTATCTATCATTCATATTTCTCATACGACTCATGATATACCCGATGTCCACTTTTATCATCACCCGATCAAAAGTAACTTTTAATATAGTCAAAGTGTATTAATCCTCGTATAGAAATATAATGATTTCAAGTCAAAGGATCGTTACACCATTATCACTGTGAGTCTTTCTTATGACTTTATTAAACATAAAGAATCTCAATGTGGGTCTGTCCAGTACCATGTACTCTCACATGTACCTATGCATTGACTTTAGTATCCCCATACTTATAACCAATGAGATGTGGTTATCTTGTCAAACAACATACTAGTCTATCTATGTATTATTATTGTCCTATATAATAATACTCGACTAGGGACCTTTAAGAATATGATATATTATATAATCTCAAGTTCAAGTCATGTACTTAAACTATACAATTTGTATCATGATTCTAAGGACATTTATTATGCTAAAAAAATATCGCAGTAATTAAGGTCATAATAAATACATTTATTGAATGATCAACTGACATAAAGATTATAAAAGAATAATATATTGCCTCTAGGGCACCTACACTAACACCCTTATGATCGCTTTCCAGTGATCAGCTCCCGGATTACTCGTAAACCTACTCAACTTGCTAATTGAGTATGCAATGTCTGGTCTTGTACAGCTCATGAGGTACATCAGACTACCAATTATCCTCGAGTATTCCAATTGGGAAATAGCTACACCTTTGTTCTTGGATAGGTGAAAGTCATATCCACAGGTGTCCTAGCTTTCTCAAAGTCATCCTTAAGAAACTTTTCAAGGATCTTGTCAACATAATGTGGTTGACTTAATGCGAGACCCTCTGATGTTCTAGAAATTTGAATTCCCAGAATTACATTTGATAGTCCCATGTCTTTCATGTCGAATCTTGATTTCAACATGTCCTTGGTAGATTTGATCACTTTATCATTGCTTCCGGCAATAAGTAGATCATCTACATATAGCGTCATCATGACATAGCCACTCTCGTTATCCTTGTAATAGGCACAGCTATCACATTCATTGATTTTGAAGCCATTAGCCAGCACGACCTCGTCAAATTTTTCATGCCATTTCATAGGCGCTTGCTTCAAACCATACAATGATTTCACCAATCTACAAACTTTCCTTTCTTGTCCTGGGACAACAAACCCTTCGGGTTGTTCCATATAGATTTCCTCATCTATGTCCCTATTTAGGAAGGCTGTTTTCACATCCATTTGATGTACAGTTAGATTACACATTGTAGCAATAGCAAACATCATCCTTATGGAAGTTATTCTCGTTACAGGAGAATATGTATCAAAATAATCAAGGCCTTTTTGTTGCTTATATCCTTTAATCACAAGTCTGGCTTTATACTTATCAATAGTGCCATCAGTTTTCAACTTCTTCTTGAAAACCCACTTGCTACCTAATGGTTTGCAACCAGTTGGCAAGTCCACTAGTTCCCAAGTATGATTCTGTATAATTGAATCAACTTCATTCTTGATGGCCTCTTTCCACATAGGTCCATCAGGTGAGGTAACCGCCCCCTTATAGGTTTTTGGGTCACCTTCTTCGAGCAAATAGGTCATAAAATCAGACCCATAGGATTTCTCCGTTTGTTGTCTTTTGCTCCTTCTCACTACCCCCATATTTTCGTCTTTACTTTCGTCACTCTCATTATCGTCATCTACAGACTCATGAGATCGTTTAGACATCGTAGGTTGTTGGTTTCCTGGATTACAGGGAAACATAGTCTCAAAGAATGAGGCATTTCTTGATTCCATAATGGTATTCTTTTGAATATCAGGAATCTTGGATTCAAGAACAAGAAACCGTTATGTAGTACTGTGTGGAGGATATCCGATGAAGATACAATCCACAGTCTTAGGACCTATCTTCACCTTCTTCGGTGTAGGGATCAATACCTTTGCAAGGCACCCCCACACTTTCAGGTGTTGGTAACTTGGTTTCTTTTTCTTCCACATTTCATAAGGACTTACATCCTTATTCTTGCACATCGTAATATTTAAAATATTATTTGTGCTTAAGATGGCTTCTCCCCACATCGATTGTGGAAGCCCAGAGCTTAACAACATCGCATTCATCATTTCTTTCAGAGTGCGATTCTTCCTTTCAGCCACACCATTTGACTGAGGGGAGTATATTGCAGTGACCTCATGGATTATACCATGTTGTGAACAGAATTCTCCAAATGGTTCAACATATTCACCTCCACGATCACTTCGTATCGTTTTGATTTTCTCAGTCTGTTGTGTCTCAACTTCTTCCTTATAGATTTTATATTTATCTATAGCTTCGGCTTTGCTTTTCAACAAATATACATAGCAGTATTTTGTACAATCATCAATGAATGTAATAAAATACTTGTTTCCTCCTCTTATTGGAGCGAATTTTAAATCACATATGTCGCTATGTATTAGGTCTAGCACTTTGGTGTTCCTTATTTTCTACCATGTTTGCTTCTTTCTTCTTGTTGGGCTTCTTGGGCTTCTTGCAGTCAGAAGACCTATGAGCAACTTTATCACAGTTGTAGCACTTCCCCTGAAATTTCAACTTCGAAATCCCTCCTTTGGGTGCCAGCTTTGCCCCTTTACTAGAATTAGTCTTCTTGGGCTTGGAGCTTTGAGCATGCTCCACCATGTTTGCCTTCTCAGTGGCAACATTAACTTTCTTCTCGGACCCTCTGTTGTCTTCTTCAATACGAAGTCTAACAATAAGATCCTCCATAGACATCTCCTTTCGCTTGTGCTTAAGGTAGTTCTTGAAATCTTTCCATCCAGGTGGAAGCTTTTCAATAACAACATCAACTTGGAAAGACTCACTTATGACCATTCCCTCAGCATGAATGTCATGAATGATCACCTGCAGTTCCTGCACCTGACTGACCACAGTCTTAGAGTCTGTCATCTTATAATCAAGAAAGCGGCCAACAATCCACTTCTTTTCCCCAGCGTCCTCGGTTTTATACTTATCGTCAAGTGACTCCCATAAGACCTTAGCTGTTGGCTTCGCGCTGTATACGTTATACAACGAGTCAGACAAACAATTTAACACATAGTTCCGACAGATGTAGTCGGAGTGCTTCCAAGCATCAGCATCATACACAGTCTGCATGTTACTCTCAGCAGTGAGCAACGGTGGTTCTTCCTTAAGGAAGCGATCCATATGCAATGTGGTCAGATAAAAGTACATCTTTTATTGCCAACGTTTGAACTTCGTTCCGTTGAACTTCTCAGGTTTTTCAGCATGTGCAGCAGGCACAGTTGGCATAACAGGTGTAGCAGGCACCACAGGTGGAACAGATGGTACGTGCGTCTGTACTACAGGTGTATGCACACCAGTAGGCACCGCAGGTGTGATCGGAGGAGTGAATCCTGCCGATATCTGTCCAAGAGGAACACTAAACTGTCCAATGACAGTGTGTCCCACATGCACATGTCCCGAAGGCACATGTCCAACAGGCGTTTGACCCCCATCAGATCGTACGATCCGTGCGTTAGGGTTAATCGGCTGCTGGTGAACCCCATCAGATCCAGTGATCTGTGCGTTGGGATCAGCCGTCATGTTCATCGGATCGTTCACAGTTTGGTTCTCCATCGATCTGTTACTCAACAAAACAAGCAGATACAGATGTATCAGTCACAGATGTATAAAATAAATAGCTTTAAGATTGTGAATACAATCTGTGATTAATACATATAAATCAAATAAGTGTGTGCGTGAGTAAACGAAATCAAACAGAGAAAGAAAGGATATAACTAAATGAAGATCCTCGAGTCCAGTTGAAACTGTCTCCTTAAAGCTATTTCGCCTATCACCGTATGTGCGAGTCGATAGCCTCCCAGGATAAAACGAGATACCAGTATAATCGATATATCGAATATAATCTCAGCGAACTTGAACTAAGCCCGAGAACTATCACCGGAATATTGGAAAAATTTAAGACTAAAGAGACCGAGAATGAAAGAGATGACTCTTATTCCCTTGACTTAATACCCCTAAGACTCTATTTATAAAGAGAGGCTTGAAAGGACTTGTTTTTCTTTTCGATGTGGTACATGGTATTTATAAGAAAAACTAGGTTTGTGCTACTCTCGATGTGGTACAAAACCACTTTTCATATTAAAAGGTAAAACTTTGGAAAATCAGTTCTCATTCACCTTTTACTCATTTTGAGTGTGTAAATATGCGTTGGAATCCCCTCGAAGAGGAGAATACGTTCCAATAAATACACACCACTAACACATAATGTGTCTCACTCATATAGAGTCTCAAAATGATTCACAACTTAGTCTAAAATACTAAGTTTGTCCAACAGCCACGTCATGTCACGTTGACAACCCTCTTGGCACCCACCATTGGAGTTGCTCTTACGCTATAAATAATTGCACTTGCATTGCACCCCACGGCATGCAATTAGTCAACTCTCTAATTTCTGCCGGTGTTGGATTATATATATAAGTCTGTTACCAGAACATGTCAAGTTTGTACCGAGAAATTTCTCACACTTTCCGGTAATGGTTTTCCGCTTCCGAGTTTTGAGTATTCATATTATTTCGAGGGATTAAATTTTTCCGATAATCTTTTATCTTTATTATATACAAGTATTAAAATTTGATAAATTTGATCACAAAAAATTAAAGAAACACTATTAAGTTCGAGACGAAAAATCTATTATTTACGGAACGTGTAAGTTCAGATCTTTCTTTATTGATAGTTCTCAACAAGAAAGTTCAAGTCTTTGCCTCTCTTAGAAAAGTCAAGAACTCGTCTGCAAGTTGAGATTCTTTTGATGTGACAATCATCCCTTATGCTCTTGGACACTTGCATCGGTAAGGACAGCTGGTTAAAAACAAAGGATTTATACTAGAAATGTTATTTGGATTATGATTCTTAACTTGAAATTGAATATATACTGCACTTTGGTTATCAATTATAATTGAAGAAATTCGAAACAACACTGCACTTTGGTTATAACTAAAGAAATTTAAAGAACAGTATTAATACACACTATATATATAGTTAAGAAATTCTTGCACATAATAGTGGTCAGTATTCTCTAATTTAGACCTCCCCTTTTCTGCAGCTGTAATTCTTCAGCTTTTGATAATCGATCGTGGAAAAAGACTATTGACTACATTACAATATTATCTCAAAATCGATAGGTGTATAAGTTTCCTTAAATCTATGACTTCTATGCAATAGTACTCTATCAGCTAATCAACAATATTGCTTATATAATCAATAATTTCAAAATCCCATACATCTAGCTTTGTTTCTAGTTCCAAGTAGCAGCTGGAAGATGTTCCAAAAATCAGCTCGTTCAGTCTGGTAGAGATATTTGCAGTAGCTTGACAACGTAACGTCGGGTCTGCAGACTGAGAAGAATGTATAACAAAATATTAAAATTTTAACCATTGAAAAAATGTAAAAAAAAAAACATTTGTATTAGTTTGCATGTAATCAATTCACAGTAATATATATGTACGAAACACCTGAAATGTTAGGACAACTAACCTTTGGATGCAATATGTGGAAGACTGAATTTCCGGTGTTAGAAAAACTGGCTTGCACGACCTCAACACCTTGTTCATAAAGCACGTGTATAATCTCATTAAAACTAGTGCACGAATCATGTAGCCCATTCACTAAAACCATGTCTAGGTCAGGACCCATTTCATGAATTTCCATGTAAGGAGATGCTTTTGCAGTAGACTTGTTATCATTGGTTATGCTTGAATGCTCTCTTTTTCTACTCATTAATTTCTCCTTCTTTTCTTTATACTTCTCTAACTCTACTTGTAAGTTTTGAATGTAATTCACTGCTGCGTCTATCTTATCTGGCAGTGCCAATCCCTCCTGCAATTCATCCATTTCTACTAATTAATTACCACATTACACATCGCATCAAAAGGACACAAAATGAGAGAGACGGAGAGAGAGAGAGAGAGAGAGAGAGAGAGAGAGAGAGAGAGAGACCTTGGCATGTTGACGAGGGAGGAGAGAGGTGAGCTTGAAGTAAAGAGTTTTCATCTGACATCTTCTGTTTTTTTCTATATATTTACGTTCCATCTTTGGGGCTGAAGAAGAAGAGTTAAAAAGATAACTGCTTTCCATTTGTTGAGCTCTTACTGACTACTCTTTCAATTGCATGCATACGTGAAAGGAAGAGACTTAAGAATATTTTGAAAATTAGGGTTATTAGGATGTTATATATATAGGGAGAGTCGAGAGAGATGGTGTGTGAATTATTAGTGGTGAGATGCATGTTTTTATTTATGTAGCAACAGCCAACAAGGGAAAGCACATAGAAACCTAGACTAGATGACTGCAAACGAAAGTGGGTGAGGTACCATCATCTGGGGAACGTCACATTACATTTGTGAATGGATCGAATAGCCGTCATATTGGAATACAAATATTACAAATGGTGGGCACCTGAATTATGCAATTTAACAGTCCGCGTGCACACATGTCTACTTGGTACTATACAGAATATCCTACTCTGTCTCGTCTGGTTCAACATGTCATTTTAGGTTCATGTACAAAAATCTACACGAACCGAATTAAGACTTACCTCCGAATATAATGCACATTGTATCTATAAAGTTATTAGGACTTGGTCTCAAAGAATTGTTTCCATAAATATGGTAAAGGATTAATCAATTTTCTAGTACTGTCTGCCCCCATTTTTCTTCACTATCACCTTTTATTGAATAAGTCAAATAAACTAATAGTTACTTTATCTGTCTCAACCATTTTTTTACACTTTTTTTTTTCGAGATGTGTCATTCAATTCTTTACATTTCAAAACTTACCACAAATAGTATATAGGTCCCATCAATTTCCCACTTTTCCTTTCATTTCACGCTATTTTTAATTCCCTATGTCCTTTTTATATATTTAAAATCAATGGATCTCATCACTTCACCCACTTTTCTTTCTTTTTTTTCACTACTTTATACATATTTATTGACCTCCGTGCCTAAATCAAACATAAAAAATTGGTGGGAACGGAGGGAGTACTGTAATATAAAACTTGGATAACCATATTCACCTTGTTTTCATCTTTTATTCATCTCTTATATACCATAATTATTGAAAGCGGAGAATTTTGTTGCACAAGTGATAATGTTAATAGTGGGAAAAAAAATCGGGACACAAGGTGTATTAAATAGAAGGGAAAATCCGAAATAATTAGTCCAGAGTATTTTCTAGGGGTGTATATACGAACCGTTCATCGCATTAACTGTCGCATCATTAAAAATTGAATCACGTTTCGCGAATAATCACTAAACGCGGATTGATTGCGGATAAAAATTTTAATAATCCGTTATTTACGATTTGGATGTGGTTTTAAATTTTTAAAACCAATAAAAAAACTACCTAAACCATATGCTTTACGATCCGAATCATATGCACTGATAAATATCTGAAAACCAAATTAAACCAATCAAAAAATTACCTGAACCGAAAATTTAACCGAAAATGATGTGAAATAGTAGATCTAGTAGATCTGATTATAAATTGGAACCAACAAAACTAAGTCATATGTTAACCTAACCGAATATGATCTGAAATAAGAAAAATTCATCTTTAAAAGTGTTTTATGTTTATAATAATGTTATTATCTAATCATAATATTTTGTAAAAGTATATTAAATTATATTAAAAGAACTATATTTAATAAAAAGATATTTTTTAAGTCCTATAAATTAAAAGAATAAATAAGTTATGATTCGAAAATATCTGAACCGAATGGTAGTGACTACCATTTTACCGATTTACATTAAATATTTTATTTTCTCTTGCGTGCACTTCATTTTTTGTATATTTATTTGAAAAAAATTCAATGCTTAGCTATAAAAAATGACAACTTAAAACTTATTTGTGAATAGGCTTCACAAAATAGCACCAATCATCAAATTCGCATTCTAATAATGAGAAGTGAGAACTAATGTCTGTCATCGTGCTGGAACCCTCGTAGTCTAACGGGTGTTGGAGAAATTTTAATAGAGAAGTGTTACACGAGAGATTGAAAAACACGTATATTGATGATATTGATGATGAGTTGTTTTGGACGTGCACTGCATCTGCAAGTGAAAGTTATAAAACTGATATATCATGTAATGTACATTCGGAAACACTGACCCACAATTACGATGACTTAAGTTAACAGACTCGTGTGTCGGAAACACTGTACTAATGTCGGCTTGAAAAAGGGACGGATACGACAAAATGTCAAATATACAAAAGACGTCACGAGGCCCCGCCGGACACTATATCAATCAAATGGATCCTCAGAGAAATTTCCCGGAAGTTATTTACCGGCCTTTGAAAGCTTCTTGAATTTTTTTTTAAAAATATTTATCAATGGAATGAATATTAGTCAGAAACATATCATATCCGTTACATATTTACGCGGAACAAAGTCGTGTAAATTTGGAGGGTATACGTAACGTTCCACCCAAAGCCCAAAGCAGGATAATTAATCTAAGGACAGATGCTTAGTGGGAGGATGACAACCGTGTGCATTCTAGCAAGAGTAATCACATGACCAAGACCAATAATGACTACAAACCTATTTTTGGTTTGATTTTTCGAAGTTTCTTTTCTTTTGCTGTATATTATTCTCTCCGTCCCAAAATGTTCTTTCCGATTTAATTTTTCGTATTGTTCATCGTAAATGATTAACTACTAATTTATGTTTAATTTATAAGATTAAATATAGTCATGAGTGATTTTGTTGAATACATATTTATGAATATTTTAATATAATGATATTTTTATATTTAATACTAATACGAAATTAAAGATATTAACAATTAAAAGTGTACATTGACAAACGTGTATAACACAAATATGAAAATTTTTAGGGACTGAGGGAGTAGATATCTGCAGTTGTTGTATGTAGGTCTGAGCATGCCGTCATTCGGTCCAAAACTGAACCTAGATCAAGTCCATTTCATAACTATATTTAGTTCTATAATTATAATATGAGACTAAAATTAAAAAACTCAACTTCAATACATAGCTAAACATGGATGGATAGATGTTTAGTCTTTTATATAGGACCAGAATGCCTATATCCATTATCGCCACGTCAATAAATAACTAATAATGTAGTGTAAAAAAATTCACTTTAAATTACAGTGAATGAATTTGACAAAATATTAGTTAAATATGAAATTTTTTGGTTATAAGATAAAATTAGTATTGGAGTGCAAAAGTTATTTTAGCACCAAAAACACTTTTTGGTGTTAAATTATAACAATGACCGTAGCCATTTTACATCTAGCATTCGATTTGCTCTAATATACCAAAAATCAAAATATGAATGTTTTTTCAAAACAAGACCAATGTTATGTTAAATATATAACTAGTTTATTATACCACGCTTTGCCGCAACATTTTAAAATAATGTTTCATTTTTTTATTTTTGTATGTATTACCTGATCTTGGTCATTCTGAAATAATGAATAAAAAATTAATATATTAAATCAAAAAGTTTAAAAAATCATTCTATCACTAAACATGTTTACTCTAATGAATCGATGACTTATTATTTAGAAATCTAATATCATTTAATTATATTTTTTATTAATCAATAATGAATGTAATATTTTTGCTATTAGATTAAAACGATATGAGAGGCGCCACTTCACTGCCCACGTCTTCTCCTTTATGTAAGTATAATAATCTAATGATATAATGATTTTAAAAAATATTGAGAAAGTATATGTATACATACTTGTTTTTAAAATATTTTATATGGTAAAAATAAAAAGAAAATTTGAAGGAAAATATAATATAATAAGTTATTTTAGGAGAAATGATATTAAATAAAGAAATTTAGGAGAATATTGAAATGGTAAGTTGATTTAAAGATAAAGCGAGAGTTTTTGAAAAAATAATGTGATGATAAGTTGTTAGGTATGAAGTGCAACACATGGGTAAATGTGTTTTCTTTGTTTTCTTGATTATTTGAAAGTGTTTTTAGCTTTTGGAACATAATAGCTAGAATTGAATTTTTAGTGATAAAAGACTAAATGTAAAGACACAAGTAATTTATCAAAAACTCACTTGATTTATATTAAATCAAATTTGTTTGTATTACAAATCTGTGTTCTTCAAAATGAGAACTCAACCACTTTTCTTGGGAGAATACTATATTTTCCAGATCTATTTTTGTTACCTCTAAATAAAGGACCCATGACATGTTTTATAGAACAACATTCACATCTTACAAATATTTCACTAAAATGGACTAACATAAAATCTAAATTTTATTTATTTATTTTCACTTTAAGTGTAGCAAATCTTCACACGATCCAACAAGACTGTGACCTCCTTTGTCCAGTTCATCTTGACCCTTGATCTTGCATTCTTCAAACTACATTTGTAGACTTTCCAATTCAGTCATAGAATTATTTGTTGCCTGAAAATCTTGGATCTTCAAGTTGTCTGTGTTCTGAGTTTTGAAGTTGTTGTCGAAATCTCTTTTACTGTGTAAGGAAGTCACATATTGATTAGCAAAATGACTTATCGATATCTCTACTTCTCGATATGTATAATGACTTATCGAGATCTCGAGTTCTCTACAAGTAGATTGACTTGTCGATATCTTCAATTCTCTACAAGTAGATTGACTTTTCGATATCTTCAGTTCTCTACAAGAAAAATGACTTGTAGATATCTTCAATTCTTTACATGGACTTTTTGACTTGTCGATATCTTTAGTTTTTTACAAGCAGATGGACTTGTCGGTATCTCTTTGGACTTCTCTACAAGTCATTTTTGACTTCTCGACATACATCTCTATACTCCTTGATCTGTGACTTATCGATATGTGACTTAAAATATTTTTTCAAGAACAACATTATTTAACTCTAAACTTCTATACTTCCCTCTGAGTCATTATCATGATTGATCTTATTCCAGAGTTTATTCCTCAGTTTGATGGTTGTTCATAAAAAAAATCTTTCAGTCTAATCTACTTACCATTTTTACAGATTTAAGAAATACAAATACAAAAATGTAATAAGATTATCATACAACTGATTACTAGGGTTGTCAAAATGACTTAGTCTTGTTATATACAGACATTACACAACAATCTCCCCCAATTTGTGAGAAGATTACTTGTCATAAATTCATGCTTGATAACAAGACTAACCCCAAGCTAAAATTTAAACAAAAACTCATAGATTGACAAAGCACAGATTTTTTACATTCTTGCAGTTACATTCAGAGTTAAATTTATATAATCATCTAAATTTCTCATAACTTGGTTGTTCTCTAATCATATCCTTGAGTTTGACCAAGCACTCAAGTTCTTCAATTATTTCAGTTTCTCTTAGAGCTTCTACTATTTTGAGCCATTCATTTAGTGAATAACTGTCAAGATATTTTATATTTTATCTTGACAACTTATGAGTCTTGATATTTAGAAACACACCATCAGGAGAAACTCTACTCAACCCTTTAACCTTTAGCTCATTGGACCTTTGCTCAAACATTTCAATTTTCTTGGCATATTTCATCTCATTAGCTTCTCTCTCAGTCTCTTCTCTAGCAAGCATTTTATCTCTCTCTCTCTCTCTCTCTCTCTCTCTCTCTCTTAACCTTCCAGCTAATTCAGCCTTCCTCATCCTGGTAAAAGCATCCTTACCATTCATTAAATTGTCATAGAGTAGTTGATGAATTCTAGAAATTCACACAGCTCATCCTGAGTTGGGATCCCTACTACCTTATCAGTTGGAATGTTCAAGGCTAAGTCCATGTCAATTCAGTTATCTCATCCTGTTGTCCTTTTATTTGACAGTTAACAACCATGCTTGAAGATTGATCTTCATGCATAACTGTCCTAACTACAGGTGTGTTCCAGAAATCACCCAGAACATCCATATAGAGAACTTGATTAGCTGTGAGAGCTCCAACAAAATAGGTCTCAGACAAGAACTTGAAAAAACTTTTGAAAGTTTCAGGAGCTTGGTTTGCATTTAAGAATGCAAGGAAATTGGTCTCCTTTGGGATGAAGGGTACAATATTGTTTGCTGCCATTGTTACAAGTGTGAAGATTAATGGGTAAAAGAAATTTGAGAGAAATGATTCGAAACGAGAGAGAAATCGGTTTTGAATTGAAAAAACTAGGTCACTTAGAGTTCTCTAAGGTGTAAGTATATATGTATCGAGATGTCTGGGTATTTATAGTAAAAGAAGATGACTTATCGAGAAGTTAAAAATAGACGTTTGGAGTATACTTATCGAGAAGTCATTTTGAAGGTGAATTACATATCGAGAAGTCATTTTAATTTACTCTTTTAGAGAACTAAAAAATAACTTATCAAGATGTCAAATAAATACCCAGTTTGTCCAAAATGGACTGAATTGTTTCCAATTTATTTGAATAAATCAAAATAGAATCAGAATAATTTTGCCAAAAATATTTTATTAAAATAATTTATTGGATTAAATTATTTCAATCCCGAGTTATTTATAAGTCTAAAATTATACTTGTAGAGAATTCTGTGACTTAACTTTTATAGAGAACTCTACAATGACTTATCGATAAGTCATAATAAAGCTTATCGAGAAGTCACTCGAGAAGTCAGGAAATTGCTTATCGAGAACTCACTCGAGAAGTCTTAAAATGACTTGTCGATAAGTCAATTAGACTTATCGAGAACTCAGTTCTCAATATACTTTTGATCACTTTGATTCTGCCTTGTGTTAATTTTACAAATTAAAGATGTAAATTAACAGTTATACAATTTTCTTAGAATTTGAAAAATTCAAAGCTGAATTTTAAATTTTGAAAAATAAATATACATAGATTTCTGAAATATTTATAATTCAAATTTCAGTTAATTTCTAATTAAATCAAATTAATTTTAATTTACTAGAAATTAATCTGCTGCAACACATTAGCTGAGTTCTTGCCTTAGGATGAAGAATTAAGCATTCCAATTTCACCTACAAGACAAGTGAAAGTTGCTTCATCCAAAGGTTTAGTAAAAATGTCAGCTAATTATTTTTCTGTTGGAACAAAAATGAGCTCAATGGTACCATTTGCAGCATGTTCTCTAATAAAATGGTACCTTACATCAATGTGCTTTGTTCTAGAATATTTACTGGATTAACCACAATAGATATAGCACTAGTATTCAGCTTCAGTTGTGTAACACTAGGCCATAATCCATTAGCTGATTTGTAATACAAAGCACTTGAGCACACCAACTTCCAGCAGCTATGTATTCAGCTTCAGTTGTGGAAGTTGACACAGATTGTTGTTTCTTGCTATACCAGGATACAAGTCTTTGTCCAAGAAACTGACAGTTTCCACTAGTACTTTTTCTGTCAACCCTGCATCCAACAAAATATGCATCTGTATATCCAACAGCTTCAAAATCAGTTCCATTAGGATACCATAATCCCAAGTTTGGAGTCCCCTTCAAGTATCTGAAAATCCTCTTTACAGCCATCAAATGTGATTCTTTTGGGTTGGCTTGAAATCTTGCACACAAACATGTAGCAAACATAATATATGGTCTACTTGCAGTTAGGTAAAGCAATGATCCAATCATTCCTCTATAGCTTGAAATATCTACACTCTTGCCCTTTTTATCTTCATCCAACTTTGTTGTTGTAGACATAGGTGTAGAAGCAGGTGAACAATCAACAATACCAAACTTTTTCAATAAATCTTTAACATACTTAGTTTGGTTGATGAAGATCCCGTCACTTCTTTAACTAACTTGAAGTCCAAGAAAGTAACTCAATTCCCCCATCATAATCATTTCATATTCACTCTGCATAATCGTAGAGAATCTTTGATACAACTTCTTATTAGTAGAACCAAAAATGATATCATCCACATGAATCTGAACTAGAATCATATCACCACCATGCAGCTTGTAGAAGAGTGTCTTATCTATTGTTCCTCTAGTGAAACCATGTTTAAGTAAAAAATCTGTCAGTGTGTCATACCAAGCTCTAGGTTTCTGCTTTAGTCCATATAGAGCCTTGAGTAGCTTGTACACAAAATTTGGAAATTCTGGATCTTCAAAGTCAGGTGGATGTTGCACATAAACTTCTTCTTCAAATTCACCATTTAGGAAGGAACTCTTGACATCCATTTGATACACTTTGAAATTTAAATGTGCAGCAAATGCTAGAAAAATTCTTATTGCTTCAAATCTTGCAACTAGAGCAAAAGTTTCATCATAATCAATTTCTTCTTCTTGTGAGTAGCCTTTTGCAACCAACCTTGCCTTGTTTCTGCTAACTATACCATTTTCATCCATCTTGTTCTTGAACACCCATTTTGTTCCAATTACACTTATGTTCTTTGGTGCAGGAACTAACTCCTAAACTTTGTTTCTTTCAAACTGATTAAGCTCCTCTTGCGTGTCAAATATCCAATCAGGATCCGTTAGAGCTTTTTCAGTTTTCTTGGGCTCTACTTGTGACAGAAAGCATGCATGTAGGCACTCATTAGCAGTAGCACTTCTAGTCCTTACACCATCATTGAGATCACTAATTATTGCATTTGAATTGTGACTCCTATCCCATTTTCTGGTGTGAGTTTATTGACTAGTGCCTTCATCATTTTCTTCATTATTAGTATGATTGGCAGATCCTTCTTCTCTTTCTCCCCCTGAGTTTGTGCTATCAAATTTAGGTGTTTGAGATGAGCTTCCATTTCCATGATTTTCTTGTCCAGTAGACTCTTTATTCATCATCTGTTGTGCATTGACTTCATCTTCTTCATCAGAATCACTGTTAATGTTAAGGTTTTCAAATGCAAGGGCTTCAGCTTCATTATCATCAAGGCATTCCAAGCCTGGACACTTGTCATCATCAAAAGTTACATCTGTGCTCTCCATGATTTTCTTTTGATCAATTACATAGACCTTGTAGGCAGTTCTCTCCAATAAATATCCCAGTAAAATTGCTTTAAAAACCTTTGAGTCAAATTTTCCCACATATTCAGAGTTGTCTTTTAAAATGTAACACTAGCTTCTAAACACATGAAGATGCTTTACAGTAGGCTTTCTTTTAGACATAATTGAGTAAATTGATTTTCCATGAATCTTGTTAATGAGATATTTGTTTTGAGTATAACATGAAGATGCTTTACAGTGTTTATAGCTTCTTCCCAAAAACTAGTTGACAGATTGGCATCTTGTAGCATTGTTCTTGCAGCTTCTACTAAAGTTCTGTTATTTCTCTCAACTACCCCATTTTGTTGAGGTGTTCTAGCAGCAGAAAACTCTTGAACAATGCCTTTGTTTTTACAGAATTCACTCAATGTAGCATTTCTGAATTTTATTCCATTATCACTTCTCAATCTCTTCACACAGTTTTGATCTTCATCCTGTTTCTTTATCTTCTTTATGTGCTCAATTATGATGTGTGGAGTCTCATCCTTAGAGTGCATAAATTCTACCCATGTGTATCTTGAGTAATCATCCACCATCATAAGTGTAAATTTATTTCTTAAAATTGATAATATATTTACTGGCCCAAACAGGTCCATGTGAATAAGTTGCAATGGTGCACTTATGGAATTCACAGTTTTTGACTTGTGACTTGATCTTTTCATTTTTCCTTTCTGATAGGCTTCACATACTTCAATTTAAGCAAATTCTAACTTTCGCATATCTCTTACCAACTCTTTCTTGACCAGAGTGTTGATTTCCTTGTAGTTTAGTTGTGAGAGTTTCTTATGCTATAACTTGCTTTGCTCTATGGATGCCTTGGTGTAGAAGCAACAAATTCTATCCTTATTTGTTGAGTCCAAGTCTGCAACAAACAAGCTTCCTTTCATAGCAATTTCATTGATTTTCTTGCTGATGAAGATACATTCTTCTTTGTCAAATATAACCTTAAAACCTTTGCCTGCAAACTGGCTGACACTGAGAAGATTTATTTCAAGACCAGCTACTAATGTTACATCATCAATGACAACATTTCCAGAAATAATCTTGCCATATCCCATTGTGAATCTTTTGTTATTGTCTCCAAAGGTCGGCAAAGGGCCAGCTATCTCCTTAAATTGTGATAGCAAGGCATTATCACTTGTCATATGCCTGGAACATCCACTGTCTATGATCCATATGACCTTCTTCATTTTACCTTGCACACAATGAGTTTTAAGTGTGTTTAGCAACCTAAGCAGTGTTGGGTACTTTCTTCTTATTAACTGATTTAGCAGAAGTAGAGTTAGAAATCTCAGAAAGAATAGCATTCATAGATATTTGTGCATTTTCCCTTACAGCTGTAAATCCAATACTGACTTCTTTGAGATCTACTCTCAGCTTGTGGCAACTTTTCATTACTTTTAAATTACAGGGAATGCAGTCAAACTTATCACAAAATGAATAGGGATCATTTGCCTTGGCTTCATTATACTTGCAGGCTCCTTCAACTGGCTTGCTAACAACCTTTTTATAAAGGTGAGTTAGGTGATTCACAGAGCCACACTTTTCACATTTCTTCCTTGGAGCATCTACAACATCAGCAAAATTGTTGATTTTGTTTATCCCAATCTTCCCATTTCTATTATGTCTTCTTTCTTTTATCTTCATTTTAATTTCCTTGACAGGTGTCTGAGAATGTTGGTTGACCATGTGCTTCTTTTCAGCTTTGGAAGTTGGAGTTATTTCTGCATTCTTCTTCTCATTGTCTTTATCAGCAATTTCTTACTTTACGATCAACTCTTCTTCACTGAAATCTACTTCACATGCTTTGAACATAGGTAAACCAACCTTTTTCAGCATAGCTGGAACATTTTTATTTTTATTTTCATTTGCTTTTCCTTTTTCACCTACATCTTTCTTTTTATTCAAGGCATCATAATCAAGACCAATAACAATATTAGCACATAACTTGTTCTTCTCATGGTATTGTCCAACCAACCCAGATGCATTCCTGAAGAATTTCATCTTGATTTCATTCTTTTCTAGCTTCTCCCTCAACACTGCTTCAATCTCATTTGCACACTTGAGCTTGTTCTTTAGATATGCATTTTCTTGTTTCACAGCTTCAGGCTCTACCAGAAACAACTCAGTTTCTTATTTCTCATTTTCAAGTTTCTCATTTATCGTTGTCAGTTTGCTAACCTCTTCATTAGCAGTAACCATACTTGTATGAATGTGAAATATTTATGTGCTCATCTTTTCAACAGTTTCCTTATATTGACTCATATTTAAATCAATGGTGGTAAGAGTTGGTACCTATGTTTTTGATGAGGATGACTCTCCTTGCTCCAAGGCCATAAATGCATAATTTCCAACTTCCTCATCTTCATCATTATCAGAATCACCCCAACTCTTTCCCTCTGCAATATAGGCTTTGCTTTGCTGTTTCTTCAGAAGAGCTTCATACTTTTCTTCGAGTTCAAGATAAGCTTTGTCTTTCTTTGCTTTCTTGGGTTTCCTACATTCTGTAGCAAAATGTCCTAGCTCATCACAGTTATAACACCTTATCTTTGATTTATTAACAGATCCAGTTTTGTAACTATTTTTGCTATCAGATGTACTTCCCTTTTCCTTTTCAGCTGCTGTCTTTGTTGAATGATTTTCCTTTACCCTTGAAGAATCTTGGCTTCTTTACTCTAATGTTAGAGAACTTTCTTGCCAGATAGGCCATTGACTAATCTATCTCATCAAGTTCATCTAGGGTGTAAAACTCATCTTCTTCCAATTCCAGTATGACTTGTTCTTGTGAATCATTGTTTCTTGGCTCACTTGTTGAGACAACTAGAGTCTGGGATATTAGCTCATCATCAGAGGTCTGGCTTTCATTGAAAATTAGAACACTTGAACCATCTACAACATGCCCTTGACCAGCTCTTAATGATTTCCTTTGAGTTATTTCCAATTCATATGTTTTTAAGATTCCATATAGAACTTCCAAAGTTATTCTGCTCAAGTCTCTCCCTTCTCTGATTGCTGAAATTTTATGTTCCAAGTGATCAGGAAGTGTGAGCAAAAACTTTAAATTCACTTCTTCAGCTTCATAATATTTATCATGCAGCTGCAAGTCATTAATCAGCTTGTTAAACCTTTCAAACACATCAGTAATACTTTCCTTTGGCTTAGCCATGAAACCCTCATACTTTTGATTTGACCTAACTTCCTCTGTTCCTTAACAAAGTATTTCAATCTTCTCCCAGATCTATTTAGCAGTGTCACAGTTGACAATGTTATTGTACATTACATTGTCAAGTGACTCTATTAAGATCAGCTGCAAGCCACTGTCTATGGAGACTTTTTCTTTCTCAGGCTCAGTGTACTTTGAAGGATCTTTAGGAGCATAATGAGTTGGAATGACCATGTCTCCATCTGTAGATTCCTCAACTCTTACCATAGGATTGAAAGACCCATTCTTGAGAATCTGAATATATAATGGATTGGCCATCATGATAAACAACAACATTTTTTTCTTCCATAGAGTGTAGTTCGTCTGATCAAAAGTAGGGATTTTGATGCTACTGATTTTTTGTGTATTCATTCTTCCAAGATCTTGAATTTGTTTACTTTCAGATTTAGCTCCGATACCATTTGTTAGATAATGAAGTACACACATGGGGGGGGTGAATGTGTTTTTGTGTTTTTCTACTTTTCTTGAATTGTTTATGGTAATGAACAAAGTGAAATAAAATATTGTAGTTAAATGTGTTAGTACTAAATTTAGATAAATAAAATAGTGAACACAAATCTTTCAAAACTCACTTAGTTTTATATTAAAATTAAGAATGTTTTGCTACAAAATTTTTAGGCTCTTTGTTAATAAAGAGCTTAGCTTCTTCCTTGAGAAAATACAAGATTTTCTGATCTAAATTGTTATAGCTAACAAAGCATCCAGTGTTTACTTTATAGAATAGTAAACACTGGTTATTACACAGCATACATTAGCATGTACTAAACCCTATTTTTGGATAATCAAATCTTTCTATTTCTGGATTAGTGTATCTTTGCTAATCTTGCACGCCTGTGACTTTACTTTTCATGTTAATCTTGGCCTTTGATCTTGTACTCTTCAAGCTGTTTTTTGTCGACTTGTCAATCCAACATATTAGATTGTTTGTTGACAGATAATCTTGAATATTGAACTGGTCTGCACTTTGTACTTTGAGTTTTACCTCGAGATCTCCAGTTTGGTATAGAGAGAACTTGACATCTTGATAAGTATATTGGTTTATCGAGATCTCTAATTACTCTGTAGTTGTTTTTGACTTATCAAAGTCTCTAAGTTCTCTATAAGAGAATTTGGCTTTTCGAGATCTCTTATCTTCATGTTTTAACTCTTCCTTATCGATATCTCTGAGTTCTCTAATGACAAATAGACTTATCGATATCTCAGAGATCTCTAGTGATATTTTGACTTATCGATATCTCAGAGATCTCTAGTGATATTTTGACTTATCGATATCTCTAGGTTCTCTAGTGAAGAAATGACTTGTCGATATCTCCAATTTTCATGTCTTCAATTTGGCTTGTCGATATCTCTGAGTTCTCTAGTAGCTTTTCTTGACTTTTCGATAAGTTATACTGGAGTTCTCGAACGACTTCTCTATAACACTTAATCTGTGACTTGTAGAGATCTTGACTTAAAATATTTTTCCCAAAACAGATTTATTCAACTCCAAGCTTCTTCATAATTCTTCTGAGGCATGATCTTCTTGATCTTCTTCCAGATAGAATTCTTAGGCTTGATACTGTTTACAGAAAAAGACTTCAGTCTGCCCTTGAACATTTTTACAGACTTAAGTATCATAATACACAATACAAACATAGACTACCATACAACTTACTTAGGGTTATCAATTTGACTTAGTCTTGTTATTGTACAGGCATGTCTTGCACAACAGTCAATAAACAATTCATTCACTGAATTGGAAAGGCTACAAAAGTATCCTGAAGAATATAAGATCTAGGGCCAAAATTCACTAGACAAAGGATGGTCACAGACCTACAAGATTCTGCACAAATTTGCTAACAACAGAAAAGGAAATAGACAAGGTTGCTTTAGAAATTGGTTTAGTACATTTTAGTGCAAGTTTTGTAAACCTGTGTTATTAGTCTATAAAACATGCATGGGTCCTTAGTTTAGTTGAAACAAACAGATCTAGAAAAATCTTGTATTCTCTCAAGATAGTAGTTGAGTTCTTATTTCTAAGAACACAAATTTATAGTAAGACAAACTTAATTAATATATTTAAGTGATTTTTTGATATATTGTGTTTTATGTGATTACTGTTAAACATAATATCTTTACATTTCTTAACTGCTTTGTTCAACCATAATCCAAATAGTTTTGATTTATAAGTAAAATCCAAGAAACACATTCACACCCCCATGTGTTATATTTCTTTGCATTCAATATCTAACAAGTGGTATCAAAGCAAAATCTGAAAGAAACTAGATAAAGACCTTGAAAGAATGAGTGCTCATAAATTAAGCAGTATCAAGATACCTGCCTTTGACAAGGTCAACTATGCACTATGGAAAAAGAAAATGATGATGATGATATTCATAAGGATGGCCAACCCTATGTACATTCAGATTCTCAAAAATGGACCTTTTATTCCTATAGAAAGGGAACCTAAATCTACAGATGGTGACATGGTCATACCAGCACATTATGCACCTAAAGATCCCTTAATCTACATAGAGCCTGAAAAAAAAAGGTTGTAATGGATTTACAACTCATATTTATTGAGTCTCTTGATAATATAATGTACAATAATATTATCAACTGTGAGTCTGCTAAACAGATTTGGGAGAAAATTGAAATACTGTGTGAAGGAACAGAAGAAGTTAGATCTAATCAAAGAAGGATCTTGGTGTCACAGTATGAGGGTTTTATGGCTAAAACTAAGGAAAGTATAACTGATGTTTTTGAGATGTTCAATAAGCTGATAAATGATTTGTAGCTTCATGACAAGTACTATAAAGCTGAAGAGGTCAACCTTAAATTCTTGCTCACCCTTCCTAACCATTTGGAAAAAAAATATCTACTATTAAAGAAGGAAGAGATTTAAGCAAAATGACACTGGAAGTCTTATATGGGATCTTGAGGACTTATAAGCTGGAAATGTTACTGAGGAAGTCATTGAGAGCTAGTCAAGGACATGTTGTTGATGAAACTAGTGCCTTGGTTATCAATGATAGTAAGTCATCTTAAGATGAACTAGAAGCTCAAGCCCTAGCTGTTCAAACTGTTGAGTAGAAAAACAAGGAACCACATAAGCAAGTCATACTGGGAATAAAAGAGGTTGATTTCTATACCCTTGATGAACTGGATGAGATGGACCAGTCAATGGCTTACTGTTGTGCAAGACATGCATGTATAATAACAAGACTAAGTCATATTGACAATCTTAAGATTGAGTTGTATGATAATCAATATTTGCAATCTGTAATTGTATTCCTTGAGTCTGTAAAAGTGTTTGATAGATTAGACTGGGAGATTTTTCTGTGAACTATTTCAAGCTAAGGAATAAACTCTGGAAGAAGATCATGTCATGATCATGCCTCAAAGAAAAGATGTAGAAGCTTGGAGTTGAATAATGTTGTTCTAGGAAAAATGTTCTAAGTCAAGATATCGACAAGTCACAGATCAAGGTATATCGAGAAGTCATTCGAGAAGTCCAAAATGACTTGTAGAGAAGTCCAAAATGACTTATAGAGAAGTCTCAGAGATATCGACAATTCATATAAAGATGTAGATAGCTGGAGATATCGATAAGTCATTTCTGCATGTAGAGATCTCAGAGATAACGACAAGTCAAATGAAGATATAGCGAACTGGAGATATCGACAAGTCAATTTCTCATATAGAGATCTCAGAGATATTGATAAGTCAATTATGTATATAGAGATCTCAGAGATATCGACAAGTCACTTTTAGATGTAGAGATCTCAGAGATATCGACAAGTCATTTCACATGTAAAGAACTAGAGTCCTCGACAAGTCAAATATATCTATAGAGAACTCAGAGATATCGATAAGTCATTATACTTATCAATATGTCACTTCTCTATAAGAACAATTGGAGATCTCGACATACAATCTCAAATTTAGAATACAGAAAAATTCAAGATCCAAGATTATCAGTTAACAAACCATTTATTCACTGGATTGGAAAGTCTACAAAATCAGCTTGAAGATTACAAGATTAAGGGCAAAAATTCACTGGACAATGGGTGGTCAAAGACCTGTAAGATTCTGCACAGATTTGCTAACACCAGAAAAGGAAATAGATAAGGTTTCTTTAGAAATTAGTTTAGTACATTTTAGTGAAAGTTTTGTAAACCCTTGTTGCTAGTCTATAAAGCATGCACGGGTCTTTAGTTTATAAGTAAAAAATAGATCTAGATTTTCTTATATTTTCTCAAGAACGAACTGAGTTCTTATTTTCTTAAGAACACAGATTTGTAGCAAGACAAACTTGATTAATATAATTAAGTGAGTTTTTGATATGTTGTGTTTGTGTGAATTATGTTAAACATAATAGCTGGATTTCTTAACTGCTTTGTTCAAGCCATAAACCACAAAGCTAAAATCAAGAAAAATCCAAGAAACACATTTACCCCCCCCCATGTATTACATTTCATAGCATTCAATATCTAACAAGTAGTATCAGAGCAAAATCTGAAAGTAAACGGATTAAGATCTTGGAAAAGTGATTGCTCAGAAATTAACAAGCATCAAGATACCCACTTTTGACAAGATCAAGTACACACCGTGGAAAAAGAAAATGATGTTGTTCATAAGGATGACCAACCCCATGTATGTTCAGATTCTCACGAATGGACCTTTTATTCCTATGGTGAGAGTTTCTAAATCTACAGAAGAAGAAATGGTCATACCAACACATTACACACCTAAAGACCCCTCAACTTACACAGAGCCTGAAAAGGAAAAGGTTGTACTGGATAACAGTCTAGAACTCATATTAATTGAGTCTCTTGTTAATGTAATCTACAACAACATTATCAATGGTGATTCTGCTAAAAAGATTTGGGAGAAAATTGAGATATTATGTTAGGGGACAGAGAAAGTTAGATCTAACCAAAGGAGAATCTTGGTGTCACAATATGTGGGTTTCATGGCTAGACCTAAAGAAGGAATTACTGAAGTTTTTAAAAGATTCAACAAATTGATTAATGACTTGCAACTTCATGATAAATATTATGAAGCTGAGGAGGTTAACCTAAAGTTTTTGCTTACCCTTCCTGACCATCTTGAATAGAAGATATATGCTATTAGAGAAGGAAGAGACTTCAGAAGAATGACATTGGAGGTCTTATATGGGATTTTGAAAACATATGAGCTTGAGATGTTGTAGAGAAAGTCATTGAAGGAAAACTAAGGACATGTGGTTGATGGATCTAGTGCCTTGATGGTCAATGACATCACAATGCTTGATGATGAATAAGAAGCTCAAACTCCAGTCATTCATGTTGTTGAGCAAAAGAACAAGGAGCCCTATAAACAAGTTATATTGGAGCTATAGGAGGATGAATATTACACCCTTGATGAACTAGATGAGATGGATCAATTAATGGCTTACATGACTAGAAAATTTTCCAATATTAAGGTTAAAAAGCCAAAGTACTTTAAGAGCAAGGGACAAACCTCAAATAGAAAAAACTAGAAAGGAAAAACTCAGGTGGAAAAGGTGGCTACAAGACTGGATCTGTTGACAGATCAAAAATAAGGTGCTACAACTGTGATGAGTTGGCCGATTTGTAACTGAGTGTAGCTGGCCAAAGAAAGTGAAGAAGGATAATGTTTACTTGGAGTTGGAAGAAAAGTATGAAGCTCTCTTGAGAAAACAACATGGAAAGGCTTACATAGCTGAAGACAAAAGTTGGGATGATACTGATAAAGATGATGATAATGAAGAATTTGGAAATTATGTACTCATGGCTTTAGAGCAAGGAGAATCATTCATATCAAAATCATATGTACCAACCCTAACCATAATTGATTTAAAGACAAGCCAATATAAAGAAAATGTTGAAAAGATGAGTATAGAGATGTTTCAATCCACACAAGCATGGTGATAACTACTGAGGAAGTTAGAAGACTATCAAAAATCAATGACAAGCCTGAGATTGAAAAGCAAGAGATGGAGTTGTAACTTGTTGAGCTTGAAACAATCAAGCAAGATAATGAATATCTGAAAAATAAGATCAAATGTGCAAGTGAGATTGAAGCAGTGCTGAGGGAAAAATTTGAAAAGAATGAAGTGAAATTGAAGTCCTTTAAAAATGCATCTCAGTTGGTTGGACAATATCATGAGAAAAATAAATCATGTGTTAAATAATTATTGGTTTGGACTATGATGCCTTGAACGGAAACAAGAAAAATGAAAGTGACAAAGGAAAAAAAATTGCACATCAAGATGTCCCAAGTGTGCTGAGAAAAGTAAATGCACCCTTGTTCAACGCATGTGAAATTAATTTTAGTGAGGTTGAGTTGGTCATCAAGAAAGAACTTGCAGATGAAGATAGTGAGAAGAAAGATATAGAAACCACTCCTACAAATGAACCTGAAAAGAAACCAATCATCAATCAAGTTATCAAGACACCAATCAAAGAGGTCAAGACTGAGAATGCTGGGAAAAAGAAAAAGGACAAATGGAAAAATAGGTGTGAACAAGAGCAATAACTATGGATTTATTGCAGATGCTCCCAGAAAGCAGTGTCAAAAATGTGGCTCAATAAATCACCTAACTTACCTTTGTAAAAAGGCTGTTAATGATCCAAAATTGGGAGCTTGCAAATACAATGAAGCATTGACTGAAGATCCTTATTCATGATGTGACAAATTTGATTGCATTTCTTGTAATATGAAAGTGATAACAATATGTCATAAGTTGAGAGTAGACCATAAAGAAGTAAATCTTAGATCTACAGCTAAAAAGGAAAATGCAAATCAATCAATGAACAATATTCTTTTTGAATCATCAAATTCTACTTCTGCAAATTCTGTGAAAAAAAGAAGAAAGTACCCAACACTGGTTGAGTAGCTAAACACACTTAATCCTCATTGTGTGCAGGACAAGATAAAGAAAGTCATATGGATCATTGACAACAGATGCTCCAAACATATGACAGGTGATAAGACCCTACTGTCATAATTTGAGACGATGGCTGGCCTATTGGTGACTTTTGGAGATAACAGTAAAGAATTCACAATGGGATATGGCAAGCTAGTTTCAGGGAATGTTGTCATAGATGATGTAGCAGTAGTTGTTGGAATTAAAGTAAATTTTCTGAGTGTCAGAAATTTTACTAACAAGGGATTTAAGGTTAATTTTGAAAAAGAAGACTACTCAATTATCAGCAAAAAGACTGGTAAAACGGCTCTAAAAGGAGTAAGAAAAGGAAGCTTGTTTGTTGCAGATCTAAGTTCAGCAAACAAGGATGGAATTTGTTGCTTCTATACCAAGACATCCATTGAGCAAAGCAAGTTGTGGCACAAGAAACTCTCTCATATGAATTACAAAGCAATTAATACCTTGGTGAAAAGGGAATTAGTAAGAGACATGCCAAATTTGGAATTTGCTCAAGATAAAATTTATGAGGATTATTAGAAAGGCAAAATGAAAAGGTCCAGTCACAAGAGAAAACTGTGAATTCCATAAGTGCACCATTGCAACTTATTCATATGGACCTATTTGGACCAATTAATGTCTTATCTATTTCTAGAAAGAAATATGCACTGGTGATGGTGGATGACTACTCAAAGTATACATGGGTAGAGTTATGCATTCAAAAGATGAAACTCCACACATCATTATTGAACACAAAAAGAAAGTTGAGAAGCGGGCTGAAGATCTAAATTTTATAAAAAGGTTGAGAAGTGATAATGACACAGAATTCAAAAATTCAGCATTGAGTGAATTCTGAAAAGAAAAAGGCACTGTTCAAAAATTTTCAGCTGCAAGAACACTTCAACAAAATGGTGTTGTTGAAAGGAAAAATAGAACCCTAGTTAAAGCTGTAAAAACAATGCTGCAAGATGTCAATCTGCCTACAAGTTTTTGGGAAGAAGTTGTGAACATTGCATGTTATACTCAAAACAGATATTTGATTAGCGAAAACCATGGCAAGTCTGTAACACCCCCAGATCCGGGGTCGGGGATCCGGGTCGTCACGGTCTTTCTTTCCACAATATCACTTCACTTAATTAATAATAATAACCTTATACTGTGACCCCACACTAACACACACCACAACCCGTTATAGTCTCAGAGATGAAATTGAAATAAGTACAAGTCTTTGAATCCACAATTTAAAAGTTATTACAACCCAAAATGATTACTTGATAAATTTACAGTTAATTGCCATTATCTGCCACAAGTTATAATTATACATAATTGATTCTCAAAAGTAGATGGTCTGATCTACAATAGATCTACCTCTGCAGCTATAGCAGCTACAACATCATCGGGAAGACGCGGGACGCTTCCCACGCGCTTGCGCTGGGTCTGCTGGAGTCTGGCCATCTTTCCTAACTATTGTTGTGTGATGAAGAAATAAAGCAAGAGTGAGCCTTACAGCTCGCAAGATAATATGTAGTGATAACAATAATATAAGTATCTAAATGGATACTTACTAGAATCTTTTATCATGTGTAAGATAATTACTTACTAGATATAAGTAAAAACAAGGGATGAAGTTACCAAATACTTCACTACACTTATATCATTTATAAAGCTACTTGAACTACCACTGTTCAAAGTATAATGAGCTTTTACCAGTTCATCACATAGATGAGACTACAAGACAAGATTTGAATAGATTAAACCTTTGAAATATTATTAAAGGAAATGAAGTTATGATATACTTCATTAAGTTCTGATATATATATGTATATCCATATATACATCTTCTTTATACATTTCCTGAAAACCTCTATCATGTAAAGTATGAACAGAGTTTGAAACATCCAATAAATTTTGGGAAAGGAAAAGAATTTTAGCATAAACCAGGTATCTCGCTGATCAGGCAAAGATACCAATAAGTAACCTTTTCTACTAGTAGATGGACGAATTCCCCACTGGTCATCACCCTGGTCTCAATAGGACCTTATGCTGGACTGCCACTCAGCCACTTATGCATTTGATGGACTCCCACTGAGCCACTTACACTATCATGGACGCCCACTGAGCCTATGTTGCATATGCCGACTCAATAGATGGACTTACTTCCCGAATGTTGGGTAAGTAATCAATTCATTTACCAAAATTGCAACCTTGTTGCGAATATAAAATACACCACAGAGCCGGATCCCTCAGGTTTTGAGCGAGTATTTAAATCCCCTTAAAAAGGAAGATCTTAAATATAAAAATGAGTTTTGGGATCCGCTCTAACTTTTAAAAATCATTTTGAAGACTCGAAAACACTTTAAAGAGTGTTTGGAGTAAAGTTGATTTAATGAAGTAAATCAGTCCCCAGTATATTTAGAAAATGTCTGAATATTATTATTTAAATAATATTCCCATAAAGAATAATCTTTATAAAAATAATTGAAGTAGAAGTATTAAAACTTATACTTGAAACGAGTATTAAATAACCAAAGATATACTTATACGAAAGTACTATCTTTATTTGAATAATCGAAAAGAAGTTTGATTATTGACACCTTATTCTTTAATAAAATAAAGAATATATTTCAGCAAATAATCGGAGTCATAGATCCTCAAATGAATATTCAAATAATATTCATTAAATAATATAAACTGAGTCATAAGCCCTCGAATGAATATTCAAATAATATTCAATAAATAATATAAAAGAGTCATAAGCCCTCGAATGAATATTCAAAATAATATTCATTTAATAAAATAAAGAAGTCATAAGCCCTCGAATGAATATTCGTAATAATATTCATTAAATAAAATAAAAGAGTCATAAGCCCTCGAATAAATATTCAAAATAATATTCATTTAATAAAATAAAGAAGTCATAAGCCCTCGAATGAATATTCGAATAATATTCAATAAATAATATAAAAGAGTCATAAGCCCTCGAATGAATATTCAAAATAATATTCATTTAATAAAATAAAGAAGTCATAAGCCCTCGAATGAATATTCGTAATAATATTCATTAAATAAAATAAAAGAGTCATAAGCCCTCGAATGAATATTCAAAATAATATTCATTTAATAAAATAAAGAAGTCATAAGCCCTCGAATGAATATTCGTAATAATATTCATTAAATAAAATAAAGTTATCGAATAAACCTTATTCGATTAATAGTTTTGAAAACTATGACCATATATATATATATAAGTATATATATATATATCCATATATACAAAATCTACGCGGGATCCTCGACTCCCGGTTTTAGAAAATATTTTCACCTTTGGGTCCCTATACTAAGGGTATATGCAAATTACCTGCTATCCTCTAGCATAGGTATTATCAACTGAATCAACAGATATATATGGAAAGAATACGAAACAGGCATGCATATATATATACCATAGCAGCATGCTTCAATATATTGCAACATTTGCTAATTAACCAACATGCATCTATCGCAAGATAATGCAAATACATATATACATCACAACAACAGTTATAACGGGTAGAAAACTTGCCTGAGCGACTTGGGGTGATAAAAGGCTCGGGACGAGTTTGGTAACCTATAAACAACAAGTAAGTTGGAATTAAACCAAAGTCGCTTGTAAATCTATTCTTTAACTAACTTAGACTCTAACGCTTGTTTTGCGCTTACTGATTTGCTTAAGTCACTCGAGTACCCTCGGCTCCACCATTTTTAATAATTTAACCTTTACGAGTTTTAAGGCGATTCCTTCGCGAGTTTCTTACCAACTGCCTAACACACTTACCATAAATGTTTCATGCATTAATTAACCCTTTTTGGTCTTTAACCTATGTTTCAAAGTAAGGCGAGGGGAAAAGTTTCGTTCACGAAACGCCGTTACTTGAAACGGTCGTTTCTCCTAAACCGTGCATCGGAATCGAACGAACTACATATCAAAACGAAGCTCGTAACACGAACTATCTAAACATGGCAATGGTCATAATCTAGCAGGGGGTTCTCGGGTCCTAATGTTATGCACAAAAACAGTCTAAAGAAAATCGGACGTTACGACGGCTATGTTTACGCGATTTCCCAATTTAAAACCATTCAAAACCAACCCAATTCAACCTCAAATCCAACATACAACCAACATCCATCCTTATCACATCATAACAACCCCAACCAATTCAATTTTTAACATTCATACTTATGCCTAAGCTTAACTTTAACCATACTTAAGTTCTTTTAATCAAAACAACAACATTTACCATTCCATTTCAATACCATTTCAATCCCAAACTCTAAATCACAAACATCAAGCTACAATATCACCCTACTAATCAAAATCATCTTATAATACATAGGAATCTAGGGTTTGGAGATGATATACCTTCCTTGAAGTGGTGGGAGGAGCTAGGAAGCCTTAAGAAGCTTTGAGAAGTCTTAGGAATGCTTGGATCTTCAAGGAAAACAAGAAAAATTTCAAGTTAAAAACTTGAAAACACTATTCATAGTCTTCTTCTTTGATTAAATGAAGAAGATTGAGAAGGAATTGATGGCTTAAACTCATGATATAGCCCTAACTAAGCATGAAGATGATTAGGGAATTAACTCACCAATTTAGGAAGCTTGGATCTTTGATTTTGAATTTTCTTGCCTTTTGCAATAGTAAAAAGCCGAGAGCTCTCAAGAACAATGCCTTGGTTTCTTTTTGATTTTGATGAAGAATGAATTTGCTTGGCTTGGTTGATTTGTTTATGTGTTTGATTTAGTTAATTACCTTGTTGCCCTTGATTTTGTGTGGTTAAAAAGCCACCACATCTCCTTCCTTCCCATGTCATGCCCATGTCATGTGGTGATGTCATCCTTCCCTTCTTGTCCTCTTCTCATTGGTTGGGTGACATCACTCTCTCTAATCCCTTTGATTAACTCCCTAATTGTTTGCCTAATGACCGCTGATCTGTTATACGGTTCGCTTAACTTTCGTTCTCGTTTATCGTTTGAAGGTTCATACCCGGGATCTTATTACTTAGGTTCCCTTAACCTTTCTCAATACATTATATTCCTTTTTATGATCCTCTATTATAATACTTTAATTTAAATCCTTTTTATCCTGTTACCTTATACTCAATTCTCTCCGTATCTAGTGGATTTCCGGGAAAAACCAAAGTGTTCGGAATTGGATTCTGGCGATCTTTACATACACTCATATACCATATAGAGTACTAATAAAATCTCAGAATATCCATAATAGAACCCCTACATAGTGTGGCATGAAAAGTTTTCTCATTCAGCAAAAACACTATTCACAAGGGTTATAAAAAGTTGAAAATTTTGGGGGTTATTAGAGTCTCCCCTCCTTAAAAGGATTCCGTCCCGGAATCAAACAGAAAACAAATGGGGGTACTTTTCTAGCATTGTGCTCTCTAGTTCCCAAGTTGATTCTTCCACATTATGATTCTGCCATAGTACTCTGACTAGCTTGATCACTTTGTTCCGAAGCACCTGCTCCTTCTTATCTATAATCCTTACTGGCTTCTCCACGTAAGTTAGATCTGGCTGTATATCCACCTGCTCGTACTCCACTTTGTGTCTGGCATCCCGATGATACTTCCTTAACATTGACACATGGAACACATTATGAACTTGTTGCAAGTTAGGGGGTAAGGCTAGCTCGTAAGCTAACTTTCCAATCCGTCTTAATATCTCAAAAGGTCCAATGTATCTTGGGCTTAGTTTTCCTTTCCTTCCGAACCTCATTAATCCCTTCCAAGGGGATACCTTTAGCAGTACTAAGTCCCCTACTTCATATTCCTTGTCCTTTCGGGCTAGGTCTGCATATTTCTTCTGTCTGTCTTGGGCTGCTACAAGTCGCCCTCTGATAAGATCCACTATATCTTTGGTCCTTTGGACCACTTCGGGTCCGAGCATCTTCCGCTCTCCTACTTCATCCCAGTATAAGGGAGATCGACACCTTCTTCCGTACAGGGCCTCATAAGGCGGCATTCCGATGCTAGCATGAAAGCTATTGTTATAAGAAAACTCGATCAACGGCAAGTGATCATCCCAACTCCCTTTAAAGTCTATTGCACAGACTCTCAACATATCCTCTAGTGTCTGGATGGTCCTTTCACTCTGCCCATCCGTCTGGGGATGGTACGCGGTACTCATATTTAACTTGGTCCCCGCACATTCCTGAAAGCTCCTCCAAAATCTGGAGTTGAACCTGGGGTCTCGGTCTGAGATAATGGACGCTGAGACTCCATGTCGCGTCACTATTTCCTTAAGGTAAATGTCCACCAGTCTATCAACTGTGTATCTCTCATTGATAGGAATGAAATGAGCTGACTTTGTCAGTCAGTCTATAATTACCCATATGGCGTCGTGATTGGCTTTCGTCCTTGGCAATCCTACAACAAAATCCATCGCTATCTGTTCCCATTTCCATTCGGGAATCTCCAGGGGTCGTAAGAGTCCACTGGGTCTCTGGTGCTCTGCCTTTACCCTTTGGCAAGTCAAACTTTTGCTTACCCATTCTGCTACGTCCCTCTTCATGTTGGGCCACCAGTAATATTCATTCAAATCCCTATACATCTTGGTACTTCCCGGGTGAATGGAATACCTTGAACTATGGCTTTCATCCAATATCTCATCTTTAAGCTCTTGAACATTCGGAACCCAAATCCGGTAGGAGTACCTCATTATCCCTTTATCATCTTTCTCAGTATGGATCTCCTCTCCAGTCATTGACTCTCTGCCTTCATTCATTATTTTCTCCTGGCACAATCTGATCTTTTCCAATAACTCTGGCTGCATTGAGATCTCAAAAAGCTTTTCAGTTCCGGTTCCGGTTACCTTTACTTCTATTTCCATTCTCTCAAAATCCCTTATCAATTCTTCCGAAGTCGTTATCATTCCGAGTCTTTCCTTTCTACTAAGGGCATCAGCCACCACATTGGCTTTCCCTGGATGATAGAGAATCTCACAATCATAGTCCTTGATTAGTTCTAACCATCTCCTCTGGCGCATGTTGAGCTCTTTCTGCGTAAATATATACTTGAGGCTCTTATGGTCTGTGAAAATCTCGCACTTCTCTCCATACAAGTAGTGCCTCCAAATTTTTAAGGCAAATACTATTGCTGCGAGCTCAAGGTCATGAGTAGGATATCTAACCTCGTATTCCTTCAATTATCTCGACGCATACGCAATCACCTTACCGTGCTGCATAAGCACACATCCTAATCCTTTGTGCGACGCGTCACTATATATCACAAAATCTCCTTTTCCGTCCGGCAATGCCAATACCGGAGCCGTTATCAACCTTTTCTTTAATTCCTGAAAACTGTTCTCGCATTTCTCCGTCCATTCAAACTTCCCTGTCTTACGAGTAAGTCGTGTCAAAGGGGCTGCGATCTTCGCAAAGTCCTGTACAAATCTACGATAGTAGCCGGCCAATCCTATGAAACTCCTTACCTCTGTGGGTGTGGTTGGCCTTTCCCAATTTGAGACCGCCTCTATCTTGGAGGGGTCGACCAATACTCCTTCTTTATTGATCACATGTCCTAAAAACTGTACTTCATTCCGCCAGAATTCACACTTCGAGAATTTGGCATATAACTGTTCCTCTCTGAGTATTCCTAGAGCTATCCTCAAATGCTCTGCATGTTCTGTCTCAGTCCTTGAGTAGATCAAAATATCATCGATAAAAACTATCACACATTTGTCCAAGTACTTCTTAAATACTCTATTCATTAAATCCATGAAAGCCGCTGGAGCGTTGGTTAATCCAAAGGACATTACCAAGAACTCATAATGCCCATACCTGGTACGGAACGCTGTCTTGGAAATATCTTCGGGTTTAATCTTTAGTTGGTGATATCCAGTTCTCAGGCCGATCTTGGAAAAATAAACAGCATCCTTTAGCTGGTCGAACAGATCGTCTATTCTAGGTAATGGGTACCTGTTCTTTATGGTTAGCTTGTTCAACTCTCGATAGTCTATGCACAGCCTCATGCTCCCATCTTTCTTCTTGACAAATAAAACTGGTGCTCCCCACGGAGACACAGTGGGTCTTATCATACCCTTATCCAAGAGTTCCTGCAATTGGATAGCTAATTCCTTCATTTCAAACGGGGCTAACCGGTAAGGTGCCTTTGAAATTGGCGCCGTCCCCGGGGCCAACTCAATAGCAAATTCAATCACTCTATCGGGTGGTAATCCCGGAAGGTCTTGTGGGAATACATCTTCAAATTCGTTGACTACTGGAATATCTTGTAAGTTGGGCACCTCCTTCTGCGTGTCCACCACATAGGCTAGGTAGGCCTCATTTCCTTTTCGTAGCATCCTTTTAGCCTGGGCCATGGTCAAAAATTTCTGCGTCTGCCTCTTTCCTCTAAATATAACTTCTTTCTTCCCTGGGATATTTAGCTTAACTTTCTTCCCTTTACAGTCTATCTGAGCATCATTGCTAGATAGCCAGTCCATTCCCAAAATTATATCAAACTCCCCTAATTTAAAAGGAATCAAATCAACACTAAAAGATTGCTCCCCTATGCCTATCTCACAGGCGGGGTGAATCTGGTTAACAGGAATAATTTCATGATTGGCTATTTATACTTGTAAGGGTTCTATCAAGGGTTCAGCCTTAAGTCTTAACTTACGCGCAAGGTCCTTTGATATAAAAGATTTAGTTGCTCCCGAATCAAATAAAATGTTTGCACTGACTGAATTTAGAGAAAGGGTACCTGCTATCACATCTGAATCTTTCATAGCATCCTGAACTATCATGTTGAAAGTCCTCGCAGTAGGTGGCTTATTAGAAGCAGCCCTGCTTGCTCCCGAAGCTGCTGGTTTGTTCATTGGGCATTCCCTCTTCCAATGACCTGGGCGTCCACACTGATGACAAGTGGTGGTTGGAATGACGGCAGGGGTTGATGATGGGCACTTAGTTGAATAGTGGCCTTCCCGACCGCACTTAAAGAAGGTTACTGGCTTTCCTTTACACTACCCAGTGTGATTCCTTCCACATATGTTATAGGCTGGCAATGGGGGTCGAGACTGGTTGGAATAGGACATTCTTGACTTCTGGCCGCCCTGGCTCACGCTCACACTCATTGGCCGCTTAAACCCAGTGTTCCTTCCTGGTAGGGATACTGCTCCTCGATTAAATCTAGTTGGGAAGCTCCTTCCTGCCGAACCTCCACCCATGCTCATACTTTTCCTCTTTATTCCTTTCTTCTCTCTTTCCTTCTGCATCTGTTCACTTCCGACTTCTACAATCGTTGCCTTTTGCACCAGAGTGGCATAGTCCGTAAGCTCAAGGATTGCCACCCTATTCTGAATCCACGGTTTCAGTCCCTGCTGAAACCTCCTAGCTTTCTTTTCCTCGGTGCTCACAAAATCCGGCACAAACCTTGATAACTCAGTAAATTGCGCTTCGTACTCTGCTACAGATAAGTTATTCTGCTTTAGCTCCAAGAACTTGAGCTCCATCTGGTTTTCCATAAACCTCGGGAAATACTTTCCCAAAAACAACTGACTAAATCTCTCCCAGGTTATAATAGCATCTGTCTCCATGTTTTTCTTGGCCTCCCACCAGTAGTTAGCTTCTCCTTTCAGAAGGTAGGTAGTAAATACCGTCTTTTGTGCCTCATCGGTACTCAAAATCTCAAAGGATTTCTCCATTTCCTTTAACCACGCCCTTGCCTCAACTGGGTCGGCTGATCCGTGGAACTCAGGGGGCTTAAGGGACTTAAAAGCCCTGAAAGAGTTTGCCACAGTATTGTTATTTCCTTGAGGGGGTGGGTTGGGTTGACGTTCCAAATTCTGCCTTAGGAGTTGCATGAACTGGCCCATGGGATCCATGCCTGGGTTTGGTACCGGTTGCTCAACCTCAGTTTCTCCTTCTTCAGCCTCTATCTCAAATCCCTCAACATCATATGTTTCCTCTTCCTCTTCATACAGGGAGTCATCCTGTTCCACATAATCCTCATCTTCCTCTTCACTGTGTTCCTGGTTCCTATCATCCTGGTTATGGCTTCCCTGGTCCTCAGATCCAGGGTTCGCCCTAGTTCCAATCTTTCTTGGCGGCATGATTCTGATAATAAAAAAAATTATTGGGAAATTCAACGTTAGGTCACAATCATATACAACATTGTGCCTTGCACAGCTCTTATAATGGGGAGAACGTATATCACAATTCTATTATTTTAAGAAAGTTCTAATACGAAGTGCAGTAATAATAATGATAAAAGCAGTGATTCCGTCACTATGGAACTGAACCGAAAGGAAACAAATATATACATAATGCGAGAAATACATAGTTTGATCTGGTAAAAAGTACAACAGTGCTACAGTCATCTGTCCCAAAAGTGATACACAAGAGTCTATCTGTCCAGTCAGAAAAAGGGATGCTATATACAAGTCAACTATCCTGGAAAATTGGCTCTTACTAAGGCCTCGGCTAACTAGACAACTAGACTTCCATCATCAATCCTGAATCACACACCGGAGCGGGTCAGCTCCCATACCCTTTCCATCGCACGTCGGAAGATATAGTCGGCCTGCCGCCTGGAGATCCTACCATGCCTGTCCCTTGGGAGCGATCTGAGCCTCGCTCGGGATGTGAGCTCTATCCCCGTAAGCTCCCTCTTCAAGGATCGGGGTATAGAAGCCCTAGTCTCATAAGCTCGGGTACGCCTACCCGCCCTCTCTGCATCCAACTCCCTCGTGGCCTCATCCAGTCGGCCTTCGGCAACAACCACTCGGGTTCTCAGAACATCCTGAACATATCCATGAGCTAATGAAGACTGCCTGTGGGCAGGGTCAAGAGGTGGTGAATCCGGAGCCGCTGAGGGTGCCTCCTCGGTCTGCCTAGGCTCGGAAGTATGGGTCTCTGAGCTGTCATCATCGGGAATCCAGGATAGTGGTGGAGGGGTAGGGGCTCTGACCACCGGAAGTGTGGGTAATGGGGTACCAGCATACACTACCATAGGTCCAACACGCTCCTCAGCTACTGGGACCTCATCCGGGTCCTCCTCGTCTGGAATAGCAATAACCTCTGTCTCTGACTCCTCTAAGGGGTCCTCCTCATCTGAAATAGCAATGACCTCCGTCTCTGACTCCTCTGAGGGGTCCTCCTCATCCTCCTCCATCTCAGGCTCCTCCTGATCCTCAACATCTAGCAGTGCCTCATCATGCTCACGCTCGAACATCTCAGGGTCCTCTATCTCAGGCGCCTACACATTAAACGAGCTAAGTTACTATCATGATACTTATAAGGGTTCCCGTAAGGGTTTTAACTGTCAGCACTACTTTAAGTAGTCCGACCATGAACTTGGCAAGAGTTCTTATTATCTTTGTGAGTTTATTATTATATCGTCGCATCATCTCTGAGGTTTATAACGCTTGGCTCTGATACCATTTCTGTAACACCCCCAGATCCGGGGTCGGGGATCCGGGTCGTCACGGTCTTTCTTTCCACAATATCACTTCACTTAATTAATAATAATAACCTTATGCTGTGACCCCACACTAACACACACCACAACCCGTTATAGTCTCAGAGATGAAATTGAAATAAGTACAAGTCTTTGAATCCACAATTTAAAAGTTATTACAACCCAAAATGATTACTTGATAAATTTACAGTTAATTGCCATTATCTACCACAAGTTATAATTATACATAATTGATTCTCAAAAGTAGATGGTCTGATCTACAATAGATCTACCTCTGCAGCTATAGTAGCTACAACATCATCGGGAAGACGCGGGACGCTTTCCACGCGCTTGCGCTGGGTCTGCTGGAGTCTGGCCATCTTTCCTAACTGTTGTTGTGTGATGAAGAAATAAAGCAAGAGTGAGCCTTACAGCTCGCAAGATAATATGTAGTGATAACAATAATATAAGTATCTAAATGGATACTTACTAGAATTTTTTATCATGTGTATGATAATTACTTACTAGATATAAGTAAAAACAAGGGATGAAGTTACCAAATACTTCACTACACTTATATCATTTATAAAGCTACTTGAACTACCACTGTTCAAAGTATAATGAGCTTTTACCAGTTCATCACATAGATGAGACTACAAGACAAGATTTGAATAGATTAAACCTTTGAAATATTATTAAAGGAAATGAAGTTATGATATACTTCATTAAGTTCTGATATATATATGTATATCCACATATACATCTTCTTTATACATTTCCTGAAAACCTCTGTCATGTAAAGTATGAACAGAGTTTGAAACATCCAATAAATTTTGGGAAAGGAAAAGAATTTTGGCATAAACCAGGTATCTCGCTGATCAGGCAAAGATACCAATAAGTAACCTTTTCTACTAGTAGATGGACGAATTCCCCACTGGTCATCACCCTGGTCTCAATAGGACCTTATGCTGGACTGCCACTCAGCCACTTATGCATTTGATGGACTCCCACTAAGCCACTTACACTATCATGGACGCCCACTGAGCCCATGTTGCTTATGCCGACTCAATAGATGGACTTACTTTCCGAACGTTGGGTAAGTAATCAATTCATTTACCAAAACTGCAACCTTGTTGTGAATATAAAATACACCACATAGCCGGATCCCTCAGGTTTTGAGCGAGTATTTAAATCCCCTTAAAAAGGAAGATCTTAAATATAAAAATGAGTTTTGGGATCCGCTCTAACTTTTAAAAATCATTTTGAACACTTGAAAACACTTTAAAGAGTGTTTGGAGTAAAGCTGATTTAATGAAGTAAATCAGTCCCCAGTATATTTAGAAAATGTCTGAATATTATTATTTAAATAATATTCCCATAAAGAATAATCTTTATAAAAATAATTGAAGTAGAAGTATTAAAACTTATACTTGAAACGAGTATTAAATAACCAAAGATATACTTATACGAAAGTACTATCTTTATTTGAATAATCGAAAATAAGTTTGATTATTGACACCTTATTCTTTAATAAAATAAAGAATATATTTCAGCAAATAATCGGAGTCATAGATCCTCAAATAAATATTCAAATAATATTCATTAAATAATATAAACTGAGTCATAAGCCCTCGAATGAATATTCAAATAATATTCAATAAATAATATAAAAGAGTCATAAGCCCTCGAATAAATATTCAAAATAATATTCATTTAATAAAATAAAGAAGTCATAAGCCCTCGAATGAATATTCGTAATAATATTCATTAAATAAAATGAAAGAGTCATAAGCCCTCGAATGAATATTCAAAATAATATTCATTTAATAAAATAAAGAAGTCATAAGCCCTCGAATGAATATTCGAATAATATTCAATAAATAATATAAAAGAGTCATAGGCCCTCGAATGAATATTCAAAATAATATTGATTTAATAAAATAAAGAAGTCATAAGCCCTCGAATGAATATTCGTAATAATATTCATTAAATAAAATAAAAGAGTCATAAGCCCTCGAATGAATATATTCAAAATAATATTCATTTAATAAAATAAAGAAGTCATAAGCCCTCGAATGAATATTCGTAATAATATTCATTAAAGAAAATAAAGTTATCGAATAAACCTTATTCGATTAATAGTTTTGAAAACTATGACCATATATATATATAAGTATATATATATATATATATATATTTATATTCATATATACAAAATCTATGCGGGATCCTCGACTCCCGGTTTTAGAAAATATTTTCACCTTTGGGTCCCTATACTAAGGGTATATGCAAATTACCTGCTATCCTCTAGCATAGGTATTATCAACTGAATCAACAGATTTATATGGAAAGAATACGAAACAGGCATGCATATATATATACCATAGCAGCATGCTTCAATATATTGCAACATTTGCTAATTAACCAACATGCATCTATCGCAAGATAATGCAAATACATATATACATCACAACAACAGTTATAACGGGTAGAAAACTTGCCTGAGCGACTTGGGGTGATAAAAGGCTCGGGACGAGTTTGGTAACCTATAAACAACAAGTAAGTTGGAATTAAACCAAAGTCGCTTGTAAATCTATTCTTTAACTAACTTAGACTCTAACGCTTGTTTTGCGCTTACTGATTTGCTTAAGTCACTCGAGTACCCTCGGCTCCACCATTTTTAATAATTTAACCTTTACGAGTTTTAAGGCGATTCCTTCGCGAGTGTCTTACCAACTGCCTAAAACACTTACCATAAATGTTTCATGCATTAATTAACCCTTTTTGGTCTTTAACCTATGTTTCAAAGTAAGGCGAGGGAAAAAGTTTCGTTCGCGAAACGCCGTTACTTGAAACGGTCGTTTCTCCTAAACCGTGCATCGGAATCGAACGAACTACATATCAAAACGAAGCTCGTAACACGAACTATCTAAACATGGCAATGGTCATAATCTATCAGGGGGTTCTCGTGTCCTAATGTTATGCACAAAAACAGTCTAAAGAAAATCGGACGTTATGACGGCTATGTTTACGCGATTTCCCAATTTAAAACCATTCAAAACCAACCCAATTCAACCTCAAATCCAACATACAACCAACATCCATCCTTATCACATCATAACAACCCCAACCAATTCAATTTTTAACATTCATACTTATGCCTAAGCTTAACTTTAACCATACTTAAGTTCTTTTAATCAAAATAACAACATTTACCATTCCATTTCAATACCATTTCAATCCCAAACTCTAAATCACAAACATCAAGCTACAATATCACCCTACTAATCAAAATCATCTTATAATACATAGGAATCTAGGGTTTGGAGATGATATACCTTCCTTGAAGTGGTGGGAGGAGCTAGGAAGCCTTAAGAAGCTTTGAGAAGTCTTAGGAATGCTTGGATCTTCAAGGAAAACAAGAAAAATTTCAAGTTAAAAACTTGAAAACACTATTCATAGTCTTCTTCTTTGATTAAATGAAGAAGATTGAGAAGGAATAGATGGATTAAACTCATGATATAGCCCTAACTAAGCATGAAGATGATTAGGGAATTAACTCACCAATTTAGGAAGCTTGGATCTTTGATTTTGAATTTTCTTGCCTTTTGCAATAGTAAAAAGCCGAGAGCTCTCAAGAACAATGCCTTGGTTTCTTTTTGATTTTTATGAAGAATGAATTTGCTTGGCTTGGTTGATTTGTTTTTGTGTTTGATTTAGTTAATTACCTTGTTGCCCTTGATTTTGTGTGGTTAAAAAGCCACCACATCTCCTTCCTTCCCATGTCATGCCCATGTCATGTGCTGATGTCATCCTTCCCTCCTTGTCCTCTTCTCATTGGTTGGGTGACATCACTCTCTCTAATCCCTTTGATTAACTCCCTAATTGTTTGCCTAATGACCGCTGATCTGTTATACGGTTCGCTTAACTTTCGTTCTCGTTTATCGTTTGAAGGTTCATACCCGGGATCTTATTACTTAGGTTCCCTTAACCTTTCTCAATACATTATATTCCTTTTTATGATCCTCTATTATAATCCTTTAATTTAAATCCTTTTTATCCTGTTACCTTATACTCAATTCTCTCCGTATCTAGTGGATTTCCGGGAAAAACCAAAGTGTTCGGAATTGGATTCTGGCGATCTTTACATACACTCATATACCATATAGAGTACTAATAAAATCTCAGAATATCCATAATAGAACCCCTACATAGTGTGGCATGAAAAGTTTTCTCATTCAGTAAAAACACTATTCACAAGGGTTATAAAAGTTGAAAATTTTGGGGGTTATTACAAAGTCACCATACTCAACTCTATCAAAAAGAAAGCCTACTGTGAAGCATCTGCATGTGTTTGGAAGCAAATGCTTTGTGCTCAAAGACAATTTTGAATATGTGGAAAAATTTGACTCTAAGGTTTTTGAAGAAATTTTTCTTGGAAATTTATTGGAAAGAACTGCCTACAGAGTTTATGTGCTTGAACAAAAGAAAATTATAGAAACTACATATGTGACTTTTGATGATGACAATTGTCCATGCTTGGAATGCCTTGATGAAAATGAAGCTAAAATTTTAAAGTTTAAAAATCTCAATATTGATAGTGATTTTGAGAATGATGCTGAGATCAACACAGAAAATATAATGGAGAACGAAATAATTGATCAAGTGATCCATGAAAATTAAATTTCTAATCAAGAAAGAATTTCATCCTTGTTTGATAGCATAAACTCAGGGGGAGAAGAAGGTGGTGGTTCTGCAAGTTATACCAATAATGAGAACAATTCTAGTCAACAAGATCACACCAGGGAATGGGTAAAGATGCAATAATTGGTGATCCAAATGCTGGAGTGAGAACTAGAAGTGCTACTGTAAATAAATGCCTTCATGCATGTTTTCTGTCTCAAATTGAGCCAAAGAAAACTGAAAAGGCCTTGCTTGATCCTAACTGGATAACTGCAGTGCAGGAAGAATTAAATCAGTTTGAGAGAAGTAAAGTTTGGGAATTGGTTCATGCACCAAAAAATAGAAGCATTATTGGAACAAAATGGGTTTATACAAACAAGATGGATGAAAATGGAATTTTGACAAGAAACAAAGAAAGACTGGTTGCTAAAGGCTACTCACAAGAAGAAGGAATTGACTATGATGAAATTTTTTCTCCAGTTAAAAGAGTTGAAGCAATAAGAATCTTCCTTGCATTTGATGCACACTCAAATTTTAAGGTGCATCAAATGGATGTGAAGAGTGCATTCATCAATGGTGAATTAGAAGGTGTATTAAAATCTCTCTATAGTTTAAAGCAATCACCTAGAGCATGGTATGACATACTATCAGAATTCTTGATCAAACATGGATTTACCAGAGGAACAATTGATAAAACTCTATTCTACAAGAAGCATGGGGATGATATTATTCTAGTTTAAATATATGTGGATGATATCATTTTTGGTTCTACTAATGAGAAGTTGTGTCAAAGATTTTCAAGACTCATGCAGAGTGAATATGAGATGAGAATGATGGGAAAGCTCAGTTACTTGCTTGACCTTCAAGTTAGCCAAAGAAGTTATGGCATATTCATTAGTCAAACCAAGTATGTTAAAGATTTATCGAAGAAGTTTGGAATGGTTGAATATTCACTTACATCTACACCAATGTCTATAGCTACCAAGTCGGATGAAGATAAGAAAGGAAAAAGCGTAGACATATCTGGCTATAGAGACATGATTGGATCTTTTCTATAATAAACTTCTAGTAGACCAGACATCATCTTTACAACATGTCTGTGTGCTAGATTTCAAGAAAATCCCAAAAATCACATTTGATGGCAGTAAAAAGAATTTTCAGATATTTGAAGGGAATAACAAACTTGGGATTATGATATCTTGAGGGAACTGATTTTGAAGCTATTGGATACACAGATGTAGATTTTTCCGGATGCAGGATTGAAAGGAAGAGTACAAGTGGTATCTTGGTACAGTAAGAAACAACAATCTATGTCAACTTCTACAGCTGAGGCTGAATATATAGCTACTGAAGTTGTTGTGCTCAAGTGCTTTGGATTAAAAATCAACTAATGGACTATGGCCTAGTGTTACACAAAATTCCTATCATGTGTGACAGTACTAGTGCCATATCTATTGTTGCTAATCCAGTTAATCATTCTAGAACTAAGCACATTTATGTAAGGTAGCATTTTATTAGAGAACATACTGCAAATGGTACTATAGAGCTAATTTTTGTTCCAACAGAAAAATAATTAGCTGACATTTTCACTAAACTTTGGATGAAACAACTTTCACTAGATTTATTGGTGAAATTAGAATGTTAAATTCTTCATCCTGAAGGCAGGAACACAGCTAATATGCTGCAGCAGATTAATTTTCTCTAAATCAAAATTAATTTGATTTACTTAGAAATTAACTGGAATATGATTTATAAATATTTCATATTTATCTGTATATTTATTTTCAGAATTTAAAATTCAACTTGGAATTTTCAAATTCTGAGAAAAACTGTCTAACTGTTAATTTACATTTTCAATATGTGAAATAAATATAAGACATAACTGAAAAGAACAAAAGTATGTAGAGAACTGAGTTCTCGATAAGTTTAAATGACTTCTTGACAAGGTTTTTTGAGACTTCTCGATTGAGTTCTCGATAAGTGTTTTTATGACTTCTCGAAGGACTTCTCGACAAGCTTCATTGTGACTTCTCGATAAGTATTGTAGAGATCTCGACATATGTAACATCCCCATAAATCGGGGTCAGGATTGGGTGTCACCAAACAACTTTAAACAATATAAACTTGTATATTAAAATAAATATACAGATAACCCCTCAATTCCGGATCGTTTACAGGTTATGGTGTGAAACAAGAATCTAAACATGTTGAATTATGTAACTGCTACTCACATATTATTATCTCTTTGCTCTTTTTCCCGACTTATTTATTTAGATATGTCCATCTATCTGAAGTCGGGGTTTCTCCGCTTGGCTATCTATGGTGACCTCTCTACAGTCCTCCTCACTATTGAAAGAGTAGGAGAATAACAAAGCAAGAGTGAGTCAAAAATGCCCAGCAAGTATCATAATTGGTTTCCGGATATTATTATCAAAAGAAACTCCTGGAAACAATCTTTGAATGATTTTGTAAATATCTTTCTTTATTTGAAACAGTTGAGAGAATAAAATATTGGCCCTTATTAGCCTTAAATCATATATCTAAAAATCAATAAACAGTTCACTGGTTCATCTCCTGAATTAAATCTTTGGTTGGTTTTGTAAACCTAAAACTTTTCATGAAGGAATGCCGATAATGAAGATCAATAATAAATTAGACTAGAAACTGGAACCAACATTCACACCCATATCTTGCTGATTAGTCAGGATACAGTGCAGATCTGTACCTAACTGTATAGATCCATTCGGGAATCCAGACACTATAGCCCAATAAACAAGGGTCCGGTCCATCCCTGACCCATAAGGTCCAGTCCATCCCTGGCCGTCATCGTGACCATCCAGTCCGTAGAGTATTCTGATGTCAAATTATTTTTTATTTCAAAACACCCTGATTCAGGGTTCACAAATAACCATGAATAATAGGTATTTGATCAAGAGATCGCAAATAATAATAAGGAACAAGAAGAAAAGGTACTTGCATAATTAAGAGTAATGGCAGCGAAACACAAAAACATTTAACCATTATGTATTTAGAATATGGAAGAAATACTTGCAATATATCACAAGGAAGTTCGAGATTACTTTCTGGGTGTGCTCACTATCTTTTCAATGTAAACTCGGCATATAACTGCTGGCTACCAACTCAGTCTAACACCTGACTACACTCCTTGCTACTCGATTCTATAACAAAAGTACTAGTTCAATTAACAAGACAAAACTCAATCGACGTAATTATACGTCTTAAAGTCTACCCAATCGTTTATATCTATTCATAGCATTTAAACTATAAACAGATAGGATGCGGATCACATAGCACATAATCATGTTATTCATATAACATGTAAACACGTAATTCAAGTAACACATAAGTCAAGTCGTCAAAAGATAGGTCTCAATACTTTTAGAATTGAAATCGGGTCAAAAATAGTATTTATCAATCAATAATCGACTTGGAATGACTCGAAAATGACCTTTTGATACCAAAGAATTTAGGTCTTGAAAGTATTTTTATTAGAAGTGAAATATTTTTCTGAGTCTAGACGCGTTCGTTTCGTAATAAACAGACAAACAGTCTTTTATTATAAATAAAATAAGAAAAATTCAATTAATAATATTACTAATTGAATTTTAAATATCTTTATATAATTTTTAAAATCTCAAAATAATTTTTAAATCATTATTTAATTTAATTATAAATAATTATATTTTATTTAACCATTTATAGATAAAATTAATTAATTAAATCCATAAATAGTTAAATAAAATAAATTATAAATAATTAAATCAAATTTATATTTTTGAAAGTAATAAAGAAAATAATTTTCTGAATTTAAAATAATTAACTAATCTAAAATTGGACTTTAAATTAATTTTTAGAATTAAAATAAGATTTTTGAATTATTTTTAAAATGAAATTTCCAGAAACAGAATTCAAGTTGGGTTTTAGGGGAAAACAAATCAAACCTGGGTCAATTGACCGGGTCGCGAAGAACGGCTCCGGGTCGGGCTTGAACACCGCCCATAATCTGGCTAGTTCGCCTGATGACGGTGAGCCGCGTTCCGGCAAAAAAATAAATGGGTAAGTTCATTTTTCAGCCCTGACAACAACAATATCAACATAGAACAATGTTTAAGCCACCTAATAACATAACAGTCCTCAAGGCATCTTCTCCGACGAGTTCAAGCCGAAATCCGACGAACTCAACCGTTAAAAAAACAGGCCATCCCGAACTCTGCACAAACTCGACAAAATCCAGAGTTTTGTACATGAAATTGAAGCTTAAGATTATATCATATTAATACATACATTCATATCATCAAACAATTGTTCAACAAGCTGGAAAATAAAATTGGAACTCGTGAAAAAATAACATCGACTTAATGATTCCAGCAATAAACAATTAACTTTTAGACATAAATCGACTCTATTAAACCTGTTGAAGCTACTGCTATCATTAGAACAAACCAAAAATCAATATAAAAGAAATCCCCAAATATCGATCAAGAACCTTAATTATCAGATTTAAAAATTACCAATTGTTGAAACAATTCGCAGGCATAAACAAATAGAATATGATTAGGGCTTCGATTCAACTACTCATAAGCTGAAATCAGAGTTCCCTATCATCTTCAAATATTGATTTGATTCTCAGAAGCTCAAGAACACCAAGAACAAATTTTTAGATAATTTTCAGAATTTTTATTTATTATTCTGTTTTTTTATAATTAAATAATAATTAAATAATAGATAAATGGTAATTATAGTTATAAAAATTCTCCCAAAATTATTGAGGGCATAATTATATCATTTAATAAAAATAATTAGCCCAAAATTAATAATTAACGGGGAATAATTTTTAATTTAATAAATGTAAAAATTATGTCAAAATTTTCCAAAAATTACGAATAATCCAAATATGCAAAAATATTGAATATTTGATTGTCCGATAATTTTATAAAAATAAAAATACAATTTTATGGGCTTTGACGTCCCAGTAGGGGTCTGGAAAGATTATTTTTCATGAAACAAAACATTTTTAAAATTAATTGGATGTTCGGAAAATCAATATGGTTTACGTCGTATGATGCCAAATAAGGCTAATTGCGCTATACAAAATATCAGCTATTAAAAAAAATTAGATATTTTAACTTTTAATATAAATTCATTTAACACGTAATAAATTACCCGAAAAATAACCCGAATCACACAAATCACCTACATCACATAACATATAACCTTTTATGTTCAATCATAATTTATAACATCATAAATCACATAATTGTTCATTTAATATAATATTAAACAATCAAAATTTCTCAGTCGTTACATCCTTCCCCTCTTAAAAGAATTATGTCCTCGGAATCACACTAAGGAACATATAATGATACTTTTTAAGTATCTCACTTACAATTTCTCAGGCTGACCTCTCAACCTTACACTTTTTATAAACTTTAACTCACCATATCAATCATTACTCAACAGCTTCTCGCTGACAGAACATTCTATCAGTTGCTCGCACAACCTAACTCAAGTCTCCATTTTATATAATGGAGCTAAATTACTCTTCTTGGGTATACACATATAAACACCCTATAAACCTGCTATACGTGTGGTGATAAAGCCATCCCACTTACAATCTTCCTACATATCTTACTATCTCAAAAGGACCAACATGATGCATACTAACTTTCTTTTCCTGCTAATTCTAACCAATTGTGTTTATGAAAGCGTTCAATAGCATTCAAAGCTCTTTAATCGTTCCCTTACTCTTCTTATCCATCCGCGAATGATATATTGAGATCATGGCGTATTCGGTTTCTAAACGTTTCCAGAATTAACTCAAGGATTAAGATTTAAAGAGAAAATCTTGACTGGATATGATTGACGCACAACTTTAATATCATACCATAATTCCTTTGAATCTCTCCCGCATATATTCATTAAGTGAAAAAATATTTTACTATTTAGAAGAACACATACTAATCTGGAGACATAGCCCGCAGTATTCTAACTCGTGTTATCATTTATTTTGGTTCTAGGAAGTCCCCATATGAGGTTTATTGCACTGCTCTTCCCTGATGTTTAGTTATATATAATGTTTATTCCTGTCTTCACACCATATTATCAGAAAGTCTTATTTTGCATTTATGTCTTGTATTATATTCTCAGAGTAACTTGGATCTCTCGAGCTATCGATGTTTAGCCAAATTCCTATCTTTTAGTTCTGCCTTAACTGGTGCCCGTTCATCCTTGAGTGGTATATCCTATTCCAATTTAGCCCGGTTCACAATGTTTTTAATACCTACGCCAAAATCTTAAGTTAATTAAATTTATTGATCAATTACAATCCATACTTGAATCCGATTATGTACCACAATCTCCCTTAAGAAATATTGATCTTACTTATCAAATAATATATTCATTAATAAGAAAATGGTTAGGTTTGGTTAACCTATCCATAATAATTTAGATAACGCTTCCTTTATTTTTGGTTTTCAAGTGACTCTACTATATCGCCCCTTAACGAGCTTTACTCATTTTCAAAACGGTTACAATAATATGTTCAACCTTTGATGCTGGCTTTGATTCTTCAGTAGATATAACATTTTCTTTTATGCTCTACCATCTCCATTCTTATACCAAGTTAACCAATACCTTCGCTTAACTCTCGGTATTTAATCGTATTCTCAGAATGAATTTCATATCTCAAATTATAGGCATTTCACTTCGTTCTTTACTTTAGCTTTGGCACACATGATGTTTATAGTTTACTTATATTCTGGCAAGTTATGAAATTTCTTTATCATCCTTTTGATTCCACTCTCTTTCCTATTTAAGTTCTCCATTCTCCTGGCTCATTATTACTTCTTTGCATATGTGAATCCTTCCTCCCAATAGTACTGATTGGTTCATCATTAGATAAACCATTTATGTGGCTAACTCTGGAATGAAAACTTTCAATTCTTAACTATCCGAACTCCTTTACTCTCCTTGCAAATAAAATTAACAAAATCAAACTTTTCTTTCTAGCCTGGCTCAAATGATCGTTAATCGTGCAACTATCATTTCTAACTAATTCCAACTGTCCTCTGTCTCATATTTGATTTTCTCAAATTGAAGATATGTTTCCAATTATTGGGGTATGTGTAAGTCATATACTTTCTTCCCTACATAAACCATATCCTCTCATCTTTGGTTCACATGCTAACATTGCCAACTTCTACCATACAACAAATACTTGTGTTCACATATTTTCTAGTATTTTAGAGTATTTCCCATTACTTTGTCATTCTATATTGGTTTACATTCAAGGCCTTCATGAAACATTATTGCAGGTGATAAAATCTCTTTGATTTTCTAACCATATCCATATTGGTGGAATTACCAGTCTCATTTTTCTTTTTTCTCCCTCTGTATCTCCTTCTTACTTCTCTCCGTTCTATATCGAGCCTTTAGTTCTTGAAAGCATTCTTCTCACTTGCATGCACAAATAACTTTTCGATTCTCTTGTCTATTGCAAAGGGCATATTCATCTAGATAAAGCCTCGCACACTTGCAGTAACATTGCTCTAATTGCTTTGATTTCGGATCTAAAAATTACATCAGAATTTGACTTAATCTAATTGGAATCAATTTCCATCTAACTGACCATTAATTGATAAAATTAATCAATTAACTCTTTTAATTGATCAATTGAACCAAGTGATGACTAGCTAAATGAAATCAAAGACCAATTATATAAAGTCAGTTAGGCTGTAACAACCTCTTTCAATAATTGAGATCACAATCATTTGGAGTATCAACAGGAATATTAATAACACACGGAATTATACTTTCTATCTTTAAAAGCAGGGTATTTTCTGAAAATTTGGGCAGCATCTCCTCTATATTATTGACTATCAGTCGGACTCAAGCCAACACCAATAATCAACTAAATAATCAACAACCATATCAATCCACCACCATCCACCAACCTCATAATTTCACCATACTTCAAAATATATCATGCTGATAACCACATATACTACTAATTGACATAACATACATCTTTTAATCAAACTAAGGTCGTAAACAAATAATTATTAATATAACCATACCTTTTCTCAAAAGTTTTTTTTCCAAAATGTCACAGAATATTACTTAATAAATATAAAATTATTCTACTATTTCTCAAAACTTTATTCCAAGATTCTTCTAGTTTATTTTTCAATCCAGACATTCTAATTAACAATTCATATTACTAATATCTGTTCATAAATCCGTTTTAAAGATAACTTGGAATCTTATTTTCTACTGTTGACACTTGTATATAATTGCTTTTAAGAATTATACAACACCTTTCAACTGATGGAGAAACCCATTTATTCTTGACAATATGTATTTATTCTCATTAGTTAACTAGTTTAACTTCTGATAACCAACACATGGTCTCAACAAACATTATCATAATCATGTGAAAATGCAATTGGTTTTAAAACATTATTTCTTAAAAGATTTCGCAGTTGGATCACCATTTCTTCATTTCTACTTGTGTCTTTCCCTACAGAACCTTTGCGCTGGCTCAGTTATGAGTACCAAATTCATCATGTCTTACTTACTTGAGTTGGAAAACTTAACAATTCCTTAAAGAACACACTCGAATTTTATTCATAATTGAAATTTCTTCGATTCTCGAATCTTCGTGACAAGCATCTCCCACATGATTAAGGTATGCTTCCCCTTCTCACGTATTAATCGCTTGTTTGAGTTATTAATAAGAATTCCTTTATTAACTTCTGTTGTCCATTTTTCTTGTCTGGTGTGCGCAACTTTAATTTCTAATTTCTATGGTTCATTCACCTAACATGGTTTGCTAATTCATCCCCTTATACCAAAATTTTCTAATTTGAAGTGTGTCACATTAATACAATATAACATTTTGATGAGATCCCCGTGACAAGAATAACCATGTCGAGCAGATGCCCATTTCTAATTTAATATCTTTATAACAACCACGTTATCTGTATGTCGATTATTTTTTACATATAAATGTCCATTATTTATTGTTTGCAATCATATCTATACTCAACATGTAATTCCATCTGCTACACGGGATTATTTCACCTCTTTTAAAACCTTCAAAGAATAGACCTTACACAAGAACAAAATTTGTGTATATGGTTGTGATTGAAAATTTTGTAAAGAACAACAGTGCAACAAAATAATTAGAAGGATCCGTAAGTCAATAAATTTATAGTTGGGAAGAAAGTATGAGTAATAATTGGGATATAACTGAGACAACCATATTTGTACTTAAGATGGCCAGTCTTTTGTACTATATGGCATACAACACATGATTAGGTGGCATCCCACCGAACTCTTCGTCATTTCAACAAAGCGTCACACCATAACACTGCTCGTCTCACTTAGAAAAAAAATTATCTTGAAGGAAGAATAATTTGAAAAGGGATTTAACAACCCCTTCTTTATTTCCTCATTGAATGGATTAATGAAAGAAGTTTATACTTATTCAAGTAAAGAATGACACCGTCAGTCGCCATCCACATTTCACTTATATATACCCTCAAGGCTCACTCAAATAACATATTCCAAACCCAAGTTAAACAATAACTTCAGAAAGTCCTCTGGAAATGCCTTCATAATTTAATTAATTAATAATAATTTCCTACTTATTAAGTCTCGTACTTTTAGTGTTGTGCCTCGACATTTGATACTTTAATAGTTCAACCATAATTGCGTCCTTACATAATTTATAGTCATAACTTCTAATTTTGTCTATACCGCGTAGAATAATTGTCGATCATGCAACACCTCGACTCCGTTGACAGGAAAAATTATTCTTCTTCAATCGTCTGAAAGATTCCTCCATTTTCTTCAATCATCCTTAGGTTTCTTTTGGGTCAACGAATCTTTTTAAACTTTAATAGTTTCATGAATTTAGTAAATAATGTTTCCGCATGTTGACTCTATTGTTGATATTATTAAACAAGGTTTGCACTCTTCTCTGTCAGGAAGATTTTGAACTTCTCCGCAATAGCTGGTCCACTTGGCCCTTTGAGTTAATGATACTGAGTCTAGATCAAGTACTCTTCCGGATAGTCTAATGCTTATAATAACGAGAAGCTCAAGTAGTAATCTGAAAATCAAATTTTAAAAACTCATTTTATTTAAAGATCTTTTAGAAATTTATTAAGAAAATCTTTTTCAAAAACTTGTTTTAAAATTTTGAAAATCGCACGCATGGTCGTCATTACTATATGAGTTATTTTTTATTCTCATAATCCTAATGAGGTACCTAATTAAATAAATGACTACTTAAGGTCCCATCCACTTAGAGATACCTTCTACCCCTCCTTGCTGCATTTCTCATTCATTAGTCGATGAAAACCTCATTTACCGTTGCATACTATCTTATTAGTAACTCTAACTCCAATGCTGACATCCGATACTATCTTTAATATCCTCTTCGTCGTCCTTGATGTCACAATTACAATCAATTAACAAAATTTGACGTTCTATCCGTAGATAAGGTCGTATCTTCTTGTTAACCTTAAGTATACCTAATGAGGTAAATGTGTTATTCCTTGTGCGGTGCCCAAGAAATGGCTGACAATAACAAGAAGAATCTCACAAACATATCTTGGACCAACCGTTAAAAGTACCTCAAAAAATGGTAGCTCTAACTCTCTATTTAACTTGCTTAGCTAAAGATAAATAACTATTTCCTATACACAATCCTAAGTTGGATAATGACAGAAGTTGTAATAACCCCAAAATTTTGGACTTTTTATAACCCTTATAACTAGTGATTTTACTGATTATGCTGAATAAGAAAACTTTTCATGCCTCACCTTGTAGAGGTTCTTTTATTGTTATTCTGAGATCGTATTAGTATTTAATAAACTAAATAAGTGTATGTAAAGATCGTCAGAATCCAAATTCGAACACTTTGATTTTTCCCGAAAATCCACCAGATACAGAAAGAATTGAGTATAAGGTAACATGATTAAAAGGATTTAAATTCAAGGATTTTAAGAGAGGATCATAAAAGGAATATAAAATATTGAGAAAGGTGTAGGGGAACCCAAGTAATAAGATCCCAGATATGATCCCTCGAACGATCATCGAGAACGAGAGTGAAGCGAACCATAAAATAAATAAGCGACCAAGGATCAAGCTTATATAAGTAACCAAAGGATTAACCAAATAATTAAGCACTAATCAAAGAGATTAGAGGAGGATGACATCATCAAACCATAAGGGAAGAACATGTGGCAAAGGAATGATGCAAGCAATGACATGTGTGAGTGATGTCATCACTTTATCAAGATATTTGTTACCAAGCATTTCTTTCTCATTTCCCAAGGAAAAACAAGCAAGGAAAATCTCTCCCCAATTTCTTTCTTCTTCCATTCGGCCTTTTCAAGAAATTAAGAATTAGATTCTCAAAACTCAAGTTCTAGGCCATGGAAAATTACAAGGTTTGTTTCCTTGGATCCTATATTTCATAACTTAGTTATACCATGAGTTTAAGATCAAGATTCCATGGCTTTCTTAGCTAATCCACTCATCAAAGATGATGATGAATAGTAGTGAATAGTAACTTACTTTGATTTTCTTGATTTTCATGAAAGCTTAAGGTTTATTAAGCATAGATCAAGGTTCCTAGAGGCTTGTTAGTGACTATCCACTCTCCAAGGAAGGTATAAACTCTTGAACCCTTAGTTTTAAGTTTGGTTTGTTTGGATGATAATGGTGCTTAGATGAATGGGTTTAGTTTGATATTGATGGATGTTGGATTGTTGTTGAATTGGTGATGATTTGGTGTAGTTTAAACTTTGGAAATCGTTAGGTTATAGCCGTCATAATGCCCGATTTTCTATAAACTGTTTATTGATTAACTGTTGGACCCGAAAACCCACTTCTATAAACTAACCACTTCCATGTTTAGATAGGTTATGTTTCAAGCTTCGTTTTGATATGTGGTTCGCTTGAATCCGATGTCCGGTTTAGGAGAAACGACCGTTTTAAGTAACGGTATTTCGCGAACAAACCATTACCCCTCGCCTTATTTTGAAACCTTGGTTATGGCCCTTAAATGACTAATTGGAGTATGAAGCAATTATGTAAAGTGGGTGAGGCAGTTGGTAGGGGACTCGCGAAAGAATCGCCTTAAAATTCTTAATGGTTAATTTTAAAAAAATGGTGGAGCCGAGGGTACTCGAACGACATATGTGATTCGTTAAGCATAGAAGTGACAATAAGCGAACATTAGGGTTCAATTGGTTAAAGTCTAGTTTCTTAAGCGACCGGGGTTTAATTCCGACTTATGTTGTTGTTTATATGTTATCGGACCCACTCTAAGCTTAAGTCTATCCGGGAACACTCAGACAAGTTTTCTACCCGTTATACTGTTGTTGTGATGTAAATATATGTATATGCATTATCTTGTGATAAGTGCATGATGTTATTAGCAAATCTTGCGATATATTGAAGCATGCTGATATGGTATATATGCATGTCTGTTTCGTAATCTTGATATCTAATTGTTGATTCAATTGCTTAGTTGCATAATACATATGCTAGAGATAAGCAGTAGTTGCGTATACCCTTGGTATAGGGGACCCAAAGGTGAACATTTTTCTAAACCGGGAGTCGATGTTCCCGAGTATAATATATATATATATAGTTTTCAAAACTATTAATCGAATAAGTTTTATTCGATAACTTTATTTTATTTAATGAATATTATTCTGAATATTCATTCGAGGATTTAAGACTCCGCTTATTTTATTTAATGAATATTATTCTGAATATTCATTCGAGGATTTAAGACTCTGTTTATTTTATTTAATGAATATTATTTTGAATATTCATTTGAGGACTTATGACTCCGCTTGTTAATTAAATAACCTTCTTTATTCTATTAAAGAATAGTGTTTCGATAATCAAACTTATTTTCGATTATTCAAATAAAGATCATAGTTTCGTATAAGTATATATTTGGTTAATTATTATTATTCATTTCAAGTATGAGTTTTAAAACTTCTACTTCAACTATTTTTATAAAGATCATCCTTTATGGGAATATTATTTAAACAATAACATTCAGATATTTTCTAATATATCGGGACTGATTTATTACATTAAATTAGCATTACTCCAAACATTCTTAAAAATGTTTTCGAGTCTTCAAAATGACTTTTAAAAGTTAGGGCGGATCCCAAAACTCATTTTTATATTTAAGATCTTCCTTTCGAAGGGGATTTAAATACTCGCTCAAAACCTGAGGGATCCGGCTCTGTGGTGTATTTAATATCGCAACAAGGTTGCTGTGTTGATAAAAGAGTTTTTGATTACTTACCCAACACTCGGGAAGTAAAATTCTTGGAATAAGTTAATCCATTAACAGGCATCGCCTGGGAAATATCGGTGAGTTTTCCTTTCCAACTAGATACGACTTCTTGGTGGAGCCGTATCAACAAGTTTCTACTTGGGGAAAGGGGGGACGAGCTTTACGTTTCAGAGTCATGGATTTCATCTGAACTAGGAGTGGCGTAAGTGGTCGAGTGGCGCCGGCCCAGCCTTGTTTATTGGCCCAAATGGCCGGAAGTTCCGCTAAGACAGTCCATTCCTTAGGAGTCCAGTGTTCGGTTGACAAGTAAATCCGACAGGTTCTCCTCTACATATAGAAAATGGTGGGGTTGCACTACTGCGACTGATCATCGTGAGTGGTCTTCCTGGCACGGCAAACTCCCGTAATGAGTTCATCATCCAATTGGATATTTCTGCAACACTACCCAGAGCACTTCGATAGAAAGGCTACGGTTGGGCGATTGTTGAGTGTTGGCAGGGTCGAGTTTTTAAAATGATGTTTTCATCAAATGAAGTATCTCGTAACTTAATTTCATTTTGATGATATTTCAAAGATTGATTCTGTACATGTTTTGTCTTGTAACTTCATTTGTGGGATGAACTATTTATACCTTGAACGGTGGTAGTTCAAGTAGTATTTGTAAAAGATATAAGTGTATTGGAGTATCTTGTAACTTCATATTTTCAACTTATATATAGTAAATGATTATCTTATGCATGACAAAGATTTTTAGAAAAACGTTGAGACAAGGTTAGATATATGAGATCACCTTGCAACGATATTTTTATACAGTTATAAACTGGAACTCTGTGTATAGTATACATATCAGAGGATTTCAAAGATTGTGAAAAGTATATATGTATATATATACTGAATATTTTGCTACTTGGTCGCGTTCAAATATCAACTTGGTTCATTTATTCTTGACCAAGACTTTCATGAGTACTATGAGAATGCACATATATTGTTAATTATTATACATATTATTTCGGTGGGCTTGTTGCTCACCCTTGCTTTCTTCTTTCATCACACAACAACAGATAGACAAGTTGAACAAGACCAAGCTCCCAATTTGCGAGCGGATAGGAAACGTTCTGCAGTTTCCTGTAGGCATTGATGCCGTTGTAGCTGAGGTAGGAATTACCAATAGGCTAGGCTTTCAACTTCTGATGTACCAGACTTATGTATCTATATGAATTATAATAATGGCAAAGAAATGTAAATTTATTCAGAACCCTTTTGAGGTGTAATGGCTTATAATTGTGGAATAAAATGACTTGTGTTATTTTTTGTATTCATCTCTGAGACTATAACTTGTGGTGTGTGTGTGTATATTGTGGGGTCATAGTACGCAGTTGTTGATTGTTTATTAAGATTAAATGTTATTAAGGGAAATGGAACTCATGACAACCCGGATCCCCGACCCCAGATTTGGGGGTGTTACAGAAATGGTATCAGAGCTAAGCGTTATAAACCTCAGAGATGATGTGGCGTTAAGTTAGTAGGTTCACTAAGATAATAAGAACCCTTGCCAAGTTCATAGTCGGGCTACCTAACGTAGTACTGACAGTTAAAACCCTTATGGGAACCCTTATAAATATCGTGATAGAAGCGTAGTTCGTTATCGTAGATGGTAGCGGGACTCCGAACCCTGAGGTTGAGGAGCAACCACGTGATGATGTTTTATTACTAATTGGAGATCGGATTGTGGATCCGATAGAGCGTCCTAACGCAGGACCGGATGATGTTCATATTGAGGATGTAGTGGTTGAGGATGTTGTCCTAGATGGGATTGTTGCTGAGGAGGATCCCGTGGAGGATCCTGACAAGAATGAATAAAGGACCACTGAGGAATTGATGACCATGGTTAGGGAAACTACCAGAGGTAGGATTGGCCGGTCACTGCCGGAGGTTCGTTCAAGTTTGTAAAGATAGTAGCCCCTTTAACGCGGCTTACTCGTAAGACTGAGAAGTTTGAATGGATAGAGAAATGCGAGAAAAACTTTTAAGAACTGAAGCAAAGGTTGGTGACGACCCCTATGTTGGCGTTGCCGGATGGAAAAGGAGATTTTGTGATTTGTAGTGACGCTTCGTATAAGGAATTAGGGTGCTTCTTATATAGCACAACAAGGTAATCGCGTACGCGTCAAGACAATTAAGGGCATATAAAATTCGATATCCCCACCCATGAGCTTGGGCTCGTGGCAATAGTTTTGCCCTAAAGATTTGAGGCACTACTTGTATGGAGAGATTGCGAGATTTACATAAGCCGTAAGTGCTCTAGTACATTTTCACGCAGAAAGAGCTCAACATGCGCCAGATGAGGTGGTTAGAGCTAATTAAGGATTACGATTATGACATTCTTTATCATCCCGGGAAAGCCAATATGGTTGCTAATTCCTTAGTAGAAAGGAGAGACTCAAAATGATAATGTCTTCGGGAGAGTAGATAAAAGATTTCGAGAAAATGGAAATAGAAGTGAAGGTAACCGGAGCCGGTAATGAAAGGCTATTTGAGGTTGTAATGCAACCTGAATTATGGGAAAAGATCATATTGTGCCAATAAAAAAATTGATGAAAGAAGGCAGAGAGCCAATGACTGGAGAAGAGATTAATACCGAGAAAGATGATAAGGGAATAATGAGGTGTTCCTACAGAATTTGGGTTCCAAATGTTCAAGAGCTTAAAGATGAGATCTTAGATGAAAGCCCTAGTTTGAGGAATAAGATTTACAGCGAACCCTGAACGTGATAGTCAGGGAGGTCGCCATCAAGATAGAAGGAACCCATAACATAATGAAGTGGAAAATGAGGATTTAAAACATGTAGGATGACCCCGATTATGGGGAGGAGGAGGGAACGTTCAGACTAAGGAAACAGAAGTCGAGTAAGGGTAGGGAGAACCTGGATGGTAATCCTATGGGGCAATTTCATGGACCTGCCAAAACAAAACTTATACTTTTACCCCAACCACCACCTTGAGGAAACAATGCAGTGAGAAAATCTTTCAGGACCTTTAAGTCGCTAAGCTCTCAGAGTTCCAAGGAACAAGTTGACCCGATCGAGGCAAGAGCCTGGCTTAAGGAAATAGCGGAATAATTTGAGATTCTAAATGATCGACGAAGCGCAAAAGACTATTTTGCCACTTACCTTCCCAAGAGAGAGGCCACCCGTTGGTAAAAGGCCAAGGAAGGCACGGAGCCAGAGGTTATAATAAACTGATTAAAGTTCAGTCAATTGTTTTCGGGAAAGTACTTCCCAAGGTTATGGAGGTAGTGTAAAAGCTTTAGAGCCAGAACAAAGGCGGACGAGTATGATGAATTATGAAGCTAAGTTGTAAAAGTTGTCAAGATTCGTTTGGATGACAAGAATCCCAGAACGACGTGATGTTTGAAGTCAATGATTAAAGGGTTCGTGAAATGATTGTAAGAGAGAGGTAAATAAAAAGAAACGGGAGTGGAAAGGAATGTAAAGGCAATAGAGTTTGAGGAATGATAAGGGAGTTGGGTATGAGGAAACCCTAAATACTCGTAACAATAGAAATAGAAAAGTATGTGATCGTCAGGATGAGGGTGATTCACCATGAGTTAAAGTTGATGATTGAAGGAATAAGAGATACATATATTTTATCCCCTTTATGTTGGGAGGATTCGAGGAAACCTTGAGATAGTTCGAAGGATAAATAATGAGACGCGGATAGGTGGAAGAGACAAGAAAGTAAGAAATTAGGAAATTGGATGAAGGAAGTAACCTTAAAAAATGGAAAGTGTATGTAACACCTGTGACTTGATACCCAAAAGGGAGACACCAAGTACAAAAGATATCCCAACATTGAGATGACTATTGAGATAAACAACAAAAGTAAATAAGGATTTATTAAGAAGAAGTTCACGTTGAACATGACCAATATCTTCCAGAACATCCATGTGATCATTACCAAATCAGGAAAGAAAAGCAGATAACCATTGTTATCTTTTGGAGGCCATATGGATTGACCTCAATTTGAATAAGGATGCTATTATGAAATTAGGTATAGACTATCGAGGTGGGAATGATTGAATAAGACACCCTTATCAGGGATACATGACTTGATTTATCTATGGAAGGATGCAAGTACGTTTTTAAAAGGTGGAATTAAGGATGGAACCTCGATAACTTGAGATGAACCATAGAGGAATGCATAAAGGATGGCATTTCACCCTTAATAGGGACATTATGAGTTTGGGTAATACGGAATGAAGGATTAAGGCAAAAACAACCTTTAAAGATCAGTAGAAATTTTTTTCAGAAGTACATAGACAATGGTTATAGTATTAGTAAATGGTATTTTGATATGCCCTGTATCTAGGGAATACAGGAGGAACGATTCAAGGATAACCTTAGAGGTTTTACAAGGAAAAAGGTAATTTTCAAAGTTCTCAAGAATAGAAATTTTGATAAAGGAAATGTGACGTAATTATAATAATGCCCGGTGGGGCACGTGTTGAACCATAAGAAAGTATAGATCGACCCAATAAGGGTTGAGATTGGTGAAAACAAGAAGGACCCAAGATAAGAGATGTCCTAAGTATGATCGAGAGTCAGTCATGGCAATGTTCACATCTAAAGACCGAGGCAATAACTTATGAAAAAATGGTGATATTTTTTTTCTCACCAGAGCTTAAGGAAGAGCATTTATACACAAGCAGTGGTTGGAAATGAGGTAGAAAATTTAGTTGGAGATCGTTCAAAAGACATTGATTATAAGGAACTATTACTATCAGGAAAGGCCAATGAGGTGGCCGACACTTTAAATGTAAGAGGATAATTATAGGCGCTCGTGCCAGAGGAATACAGTGATGATGGTTGAAGCCGTGAAGGTTGTATTATGGTTTGGAAGATTGACATTCCTTCTGATGACTGTGCAATACCCAACCATAATAGTAGTTTGGTAAAGGTTTATATCGTGTAATCGCCATGAGCGGGCTATCTATCTTAGAAGGTACTATTTTGAGAATAAGCCAGGACCATGTTTCAAAAGGACTAAACGAACCTTTGAGTTAAGTCTTCTATTGAAGGCATATGATTAAGAATGGTATTAACCTGCTATCTTTGCTTTGATTGAAACTCTTCTGCAATTTTATCTGCTTCATGTCATGTATGTACATCAGGATCTAGAGTGTTCTTCATGAATCATGAATGGTAATTATATTACCTCCTCAGAAGAATCCGATACGGCAGGTATGGACTCCGTATGGTTAGCTATTAAGACTTCATGGAAAATAAATGACTACAGTAGGTCAACGGTGGACCATAGTAATGCGGGAATGATTCTACGAGTAATGAGCCGATTACTTACAACCGTGAGAGTTGTATTGGAAAGGATGTTGAGATTGAGTACCACTAATCGGGTCGTGGTGGTGTATAAGTTATGATTGATAGACTAATTAAGTAGATTATCTACCTATTGAATACTTATTCCTTCTTATCAATAGAGAGTCGTATTACTATACGAGGAAGGTTGCGGTGCAAGCATAGCATTCTAGTAACAATGATGTCTAGAATGAGATCCTAGATTCGATTTTCGATGTCGAGGGAGTTTCAAAGGTGATTGAGTATAAGCTGAAGGAAGAGCATGGGTCCATAGAATGATGGACAGAATAGCAAAAATATTTAGGCATGTGAAATGCGATGCTATTATAATTGATGTTGATTTATATACATATATGTTTTGTTCTCCTATGATAAACCTCTATAGTTCAGAGGTAGATTTCAAGCCAGATATTTTGTGGCAGTACATTTTATATATATACAATTCTCTTCAAATCATTCTTTTCTCTCCTTTTCATTTTGTATAAGCTGAGAAGAACAACCCTTCTAGAAGGGGAGGTATTGATGAATGACTATCTATATGTGTGATAGAAGCCTAGTAGGATACCATCTATTGTTTAATTGCTTGTCAAGTACTAAAGGCTGGCCACATTCTGTACTAACTATGCAATCGAACAAGTGTTCATGATCATAGTGATCTCTCAATAAATCATTTTACTTCTATACGAAGGACCAACCTTTTGAAGATGGAGGTAGCTAGAGATGAAGTGGTACCAAGTATGGTGGTATTCCGATTCTAATGCGTTCATGATACTAAGGTTGACGTGGTTATTAAAAGGTTATAGAATGCTAACGAGCAAAAGTATAACCAGTATAATATTAGGAATGAAAGATAGTAGCGATTACGAACTGGAAAAGAATGGGTATTGAGAAGCAAAAGCTATAATGCTAGAAGCTATGATGAGATTCTGTGCAATAGACTTGAAATAATTTGGAAGGATCACGTAACACGGATTGAGTTTTCTCACGACAATAGATCGTATGTCAAGTATCGAGGTATCGCCTTATGAGATCCTTGAGGGAAGACAATGTCGATCTCCCTTATGTTAGGATGAAGTTGTAGAGCGCAAGATTCTCGGACTTGTAGTAGTTCAAAGGACCAAGGATATAATAGATCTAATCTAAGGACGGTTGGTAGTAGCCCAAGATGGACATCAGAAGTATGTTGATTTGACATGAAAGGACAAAGAATAGGAAGTAGGGGACCTAGTGATGTTATAGGTATTCCCTTGGAAAGGATGGATGAGGTTCGGAAAGAAAGGAAAGCTAAGCCCACGAATTGTTGGACCCTTGGATATATTAAGACGTATTGGGAAATTACCATATGAGCTAGCCCTACCCCCGACATGTAGCAAGTTCATAACGTGTTCCACGTATCAATGTTAAGGAAGTGTAATTCGGATGCCAGACAAATAGGGGCATATAAGCGCATAAACATGCAACCAGACGTAACCTATATGAAAGGTTATAGATCGAAAAGGAACAAGTGCTTAGGAGAAGGGTTATCAAACTAGTCAGAGTTTGATGATAGAACCACAATGCAGTGGGAAAATTTACTGGATAGTTAGAAAGTGCAATGCTAAGAGAGTATCCCTATTCTTTTTCTATCTGATTCCGGGAAGGAATCCTTTTAAGGAGGGGAGACTGTAATAACCCCAAAATTTTGGACTTTTTGTAACCCTTATAAATAGTGATTTTGCTGATTATGCTGAATAAGAAAACTTTTCATGCCTCACCTTGTAGAGGTTCTTTTATTGTTATTCTGAGATCGTATTAGTATTCCATAAAGTAAATAAGTGTATGTAAAGATCGTCAGAATCCAAATTCGAACACTTTGATTTTTCCCGAAAATCTACCAGATACCGAAAGAATTGAGTATAAGGTAACATGATTAAAATGATTTAAATTCAAGGATATTAAGAGAGGATCATAAAAGGAATATAAAATATTGAGAAAGGTTTAGGGGAACCCAAGTAATAAGATCCCGGATATGATCCCTCGAACGATCATCGAGAACGAGAGTGAAGCGAACCGTAAAACAAATAAGCAACCAAGGATCAAGCTTATATAAGTAACCAAAGGATTAAACAAATAATTAAGCACTAATCAAAAAGATTAGAGGAGGATGACATCATCAAACCATAAGGGAAGGACATGTGGCAAAGGAATGATGCAAGCAATGACATGTGTGAGTGATGTCATCACTTTATCAAGATATTTGTTCAAAAATCTCCTTCACCAAGCATTTCTTTCTCATTTCCCAAGGGAAACCAAGCAAGGAAAATCTCTCCCCCATTTCTTTCTTCTTCCATTCGGCCTTTTCAAGAAATTAAGAATTAGATTTTCAAAACTCAAGTTCTAGGCCATGGAAAATTACAAGGTTTGTTTCCTTGGATCCTATATTTCATAACTTAGTTATACCATGAGTTTAAGATCAAGATTCCATGGTTTTCTTAGCTAATCCACTCATCAAAGATGATGATGAATAGTAGTGAATAGTAACTTACTTTGATTTTCTTGATTTTCATGAAAGCTTAAGGTTGATTAAGCATATATCAAGGTTCCTAGAGGCTTGTTAGTGACTATCCACTCTCCAAGGAAGGTATAAACTCTTGAACCCTTAGTTTTAAGTTTGGTTTGTTTGGATGATAATGGTGCTTAGATGAATGGGTTTAGTTTGATGTTGATGGATGTTGGATTGTTGTTGAATTGGTGATGATTTGGTGTAGTTTAAACTTTGGAAATCATTAGGTTATAGCCGTCGTAATGCCCGATTTTCTATAAACTGTTTTTTGATTAACTGTTGGACCCGAACACCCACTTCTATAAACTAACCACTTCCATGCTTAGATAGGTTATGTTTCAAGCTTCGTTTTGATATGTGGTTCGCTTGAATCCGATGTACGGTTTAGGAGAAATTACCCTTCGCCTTACTTTGAAACCTTGGTTATGGCCCTTAAATGACTAATTGGAGTATGAAACAATTATGTAAAGTGGGTTAGGCAGTTGGTAGGGGACTCGCGAAAGAATCGCCTTAAAATTCTTAATGGTTAATTTATAAAAAATGGTGGAGCCGAGGGTACTCGAACGACTTATGTGATTCGTTAAGCATAGAAGTGACAATAAGCGAACATTAGGGTTCAATTGGTTAAAGTCTAGTTTCTTAAGCGACCGGGGTTTAATTCCGACTTATGTTGTTGTTCATAGGTTATCGGACCCACTCTAAGCTTAAGTCTATCCGGGAACACTCAGGCAAGTTTTCTACCCATTATACTGTTGTTGTGATGTAAATATATGTATATGCATTATCTTGTGATAAGTGCATGATGTTATTAGCAAATCTTGCAATATATTGGAGCATGTTGATATGGTATATATGCATGTCTGTTTCGTAATCTTGATATCTAATTGTTGATTAAATTGCTTATAAATTGCATAATACCTATGCTAGAGATAAGCAGTAGTTGCGTATACCCTTGGTATAGGGACCCAAAGGTGAACATTTTTCTAAACCGGGAGTCGATGTTCCCGAGTATAATATATATATAGTTTTCAAAACTATTAATCGAATAAGGTTTTTTCGATAACTTTATTTTATTTAATGAATATTATTCTGAATATTCATTCGAGGATTTAAGACTCCGCTTATTTTATTTAATGAATATTATTCTGAATATTCATTCGAGGATTTAAGACTCCGTTTATTTTATTTAATGAATAATATTTTGAATATTCATTTGAGGACTTATGACTCCGCTTATTTATTAAACAACCTTCTTTATTCTATTAAAGAATAGTGTTTCGATAATCAAACTTATTTTCGATTATTCAAATAAAGATCATACTTTCGTATAAGTATATCTTTGGTTAATTATTATTATTTATTTCAAGTATGAGTTTTAAAACTTCTACTTCAACTATTTTTATAAAGATCATCCTTTATGGGAATATTATTTAAACAATAATATTCAGATATTTTCTAATATATCGGGACTGATTTATTACATTAAATCAGCATTACTCCAAACATTCTTAAAAATGTTTTCGAGTCTTCAAAATGATTTTTAAAAGTTAGGGCGGATCCCAAAACTCATTTTTATATTTAATATCTTCCTTTCGAAGGGGATTTAAATACTCGCTCAAAACCTGAGGGATCCGGCTCTGTGGTGTATTTTATATTCGCAACAAGGTTGCTGTGTTGATAAAAGAGTTTTTGATTACTTACCCAACACTCGGGAAGTAAAATTCTTGGAATAAGTTAATCCATTAACAGGCATCGCCTGGGAAATATCGGTGAGTTTTCCTTTCCAACTAGATACGACTTCTTGGTGGAGCCGTATCAACAAGTTTCTACTTGGGGAAAGGGGGGACGAGCTTTACGTTTCTGAGTCATGGATTTCATCTGAACTAGGAGTGGCGTAAGTGGTCGAGTGGCGCCGGCCCAGCCTTGTTTATTGGCCCAAATGGCCGGAAGTTCCGCTAAGACGGTCCATTCCTTAGGAGTCCAGTGTTCGGTTGACAAGTAAATCCGACAGGTTCTCCTCTACATGTAAAAAATGGTGGGGTTGCACTACTGCGACTGATCATCGTGAGTGGTCTTCCTGGCACGGCAAACTCCCGTAATGAGTTCATCATCCAATTGGATATTTCTGCAACACTACCCAGAGTACTTCGATAGAAAGGCTACGGTTGGGCGATTGTTGAGTGTTGGCAGGGTCGAGTTTTCAAAATGATGTTTTCATCAAATGAAGTATCTCGTAACTTAATTTCATTTTTAAGATATTTCAAAGATTGATTCTGTACATGTTTTGTCTTGTAACTTCATTTGTGGGATAAACTATTTATACCTTGAACGGTGGTAGTTCAAGTAGTATTCGTAAAAGATATAAGTGTATTGGCGTATCTTGTAACTTCATATTTTCAACTTATATATAGTAAATGATTATTTTATGCGTGACAAAGATTTTCAGAAAAACGTTGAGACAAGGTTAGATATATGAGATCACCTTGCAACGATATTTTTATACAGTTATAAACTGGAACTCTGTGTATAGTATACATGTCAGAGGATTTTAAAGATTGTGAAAAGTAAATATGTATATATATACTGAATATTTTGCGACTTGGTCGCGTTCAGATATCAACTTGGTTCATTTCTTCTTGACCAAGACTTTCGTGAGTACTATGAGAATGCTCATATATTGTTAATTATTATACATATTATTTCGGTGGGCTTGTTGCTCACCCTTGCTTTCTTCTTTCATCACACAACAACAGATAGACAAGATGAACAAGACCAAGCTCCCAATTTGCGAGCAGATAGGAAACGTTCTGCAGTTTCCTGTAGGCGTTGATGTCGTTGTAGCTGAGGTAGGAATTACCAATAGGCTAGGCTTTCAACTTCTGATGTACCAAACTTATGTAACTATATGAATTATAATAATGGCAAAGAAATGTAAATTTATTCAGAACCCTTTTGAGGTGTAATGGCTTATAATTGTGGAATAAAATGACTTGTGTTATTTTTGGTATTCATCTCTGAGACTATAACTTGTGGTATGTGTGTATATTGTGGGGTCACAGTACGCAGTAGTTGATTGTTTATTAAGATTAAGTATTATTAAGGGAAATGGAACTCGTGACAACCCGGATCCCCGACCCCAGATTTGGGGGTGTTACAGAACTCATTTATCCCCTCTCTTACAAATTCTTGAAAGAATCAATCTTACATCCATTTTAAACCATATAAAATCAGGGTATTTTACCCGATATCTATCGAGCCGTCAATTCCTTATACCTATAGGATCTGGGTACTCAATATATTTATAGCGTCGATATATTCGCCTCACACCTATCTTAACAATATCTTATCTTAATAATCAATATCGTATTTGATAATCTTACTCAAACTCAACTCAAACTCAACATGAGTTTACTTAAAGTCTTTCCAATCTTATCTGACATGTCATTCTTATCTTAATTTCTACCTGTTCTTATTTCAGGGACCAATAACCTGTAGCTCTGATACCAACTTGTAACATCCCCATATATCGGGGTCAGGATTGGGTGTCACAAACAACATTAAACAATATAAACATGTATATTAAAATAAATATACAGATAACCCCTCAATTACGGATCGTTAACAGGTTATGTTGTGAAATAAGAATCTAAGCATGCTGAATTATATAACAGCTACTCACATAGTATTACCTCTTTGCTCTTTTCCCCGACTTATTTATTTATATATATCCATCTATCTGAAGTCAGGGTTTCTCCGCTTGGCTATCTATGGTGAACTCTCTACAGTACTCCTCACTACTGAAAGAATAAAAGAATAACAAAGCAAGAGTGAACCAAAAATACCCAGCAAGTATCATAATTGGTTTCCAGATATTATTATCAAAAGAAACTCCTGGAAACAATCTTTGAATGATTTTGTAAACATCTTTCTTTATTTAAAATAGTTGAGCGAATAAAACATTGGCCCTTATTAGCCTTCAATCATATATCCAAAAATCAATAAACAGTTCACTGATTCATCTTCTGAATCAGATCTTTGGTAGGTTTTGTAATCCTAAAACTTTTCAAGAAGGAATGCCATTGATGGCGATCAAAAATAAATTAGACTGGACTAGAACCAACATTCACACCCATACCCTGCTGATCAGTCAGGATACAGTGCATATCTATATCTACCTGTATAGATCCATTCGGGTACCCATGCACTATGGCCCAATAAACAAGGGTCCAGTCCATCCCCGACCCATAAGGTCCAGTCCTCATCGTGACCATCCAGTCCGTAGAGTATTTTGATGTCAAATTATTTTATTTCAAAACACCCTGATTCAGGTTTCGCAAATAACCTGGAATAATAGGTATTTCTCAAGAGATCACAAATAATAATAAGGAACAAGAACAAAAGATACTTGCATAATTAAGAGTAATGGCGGCGAAACATAAAAACATTTAACTATTTTGTATTTAGAATAGGGAAGAAATACTTGCAATATATCACAAGGAAGTTCGAGATTACTTGCCTGGTGTGCTCACTATCTTTTCAATATAACCTCGGCATATAACTGCAGGCTACCAACTCAATCTAACACCTGACTGCACTCCTTACTACTCGATTCTATAACAAAAGTACTATTTCAATTAACATGACAAAACTCAATCGACGTAACTATACGTCTACCTGGTCGTTTATATCTATTCATGGCATTTAAACAATAAACAGATGCCATGCGGATCACATAGCGCGTAATCATGTTATTGATATAACATGTAAACACATAATTCATGTAATGTATAAGTCAAGTCGTAAAAATATAGGTCTCGATACTTTTAGAATTGAAATCGGGTCAAAAATAGTATTTATCGATCAATAATCGACTCATAATGACTCGCAAAATAAATGACCTTTTGATACCAAAGAATTTATATATTGAAAGTATTTTTATTGGAAGCGGAATATTATTCTGAGTCTAGACGCGTTGGTTTCGTATTAAACGGACAAACGATCTTTGTATTATGAATAAAATAAAAATAATTCAATTAATAATATTAATTTAATATTAAATATCTTTATATAATTTTTAAAAGCTCAAAATGATTTTTAAAAGCTCAAAATGATTTTTAAATCATTATTTAATTTAATAATAAATAATTACATTTTATTTAACCATTTATAAATAAAATTAATTAATAAAATGAATTAATTAAATCCATAAATAAATAAATAATATAAATTATAAATAAATAAATCAAATTTAGATTTTTGGAAATAATAAAGAAAATAATTTTCTTAATTTAAAATAATTAACTAATTTAAAATTGGACTTTAAATTGATTTTTAGAATTAAAATAAGATTTTTGAATTATTTTTAAAATGAAATTTCCAGAAACATAATTCAAGTTGGGTTTTGGGGGAAAAACCTATCAAACCTGGGTCATTTGATTGGGTCGTGAAGTACGGCTCCGGGTCGGGCTTGAAAACCGCCCAGAATCCGGCGGGGTCGCCTAACACTGGCGAGCCGCGATTCCGGCCAAAAACAAACGGGTAAGTTCATTTTTCATCCTAGACAACAACAATATCAACATAGAACAATGTTTAAGCCACGTGATAACATAAACAGTCCTCAAGGCGTCTTCTCCGACGAGCTCAAGCCGAAATCCGGCGAACTCGACCGAAAAAAAGCCATCCCGAACTCTGCAAAAACTCAACGAAATCCATAGTTTTGTACATGAAATTGAAGCTTAATATTATACCATACTAATACAAACATTCATATCATCAAACAATTGTTCAACAAGCTGGAAAATCGAATTGAAACTCGTGAAAAGACATAACACTGACTTAATGATTCCAGTAATCAAACAATTAACTTTTATAAATAAATCGACTCTATTAAACCTGTTGAAGCTACTGATATCATTAAAACAACCCAAAAATAAATACAAAAGATATCCCCAAATATCGATCAAGAACCCTAATTATCGGATTTAAAAATTACCAAGTGTTGAAACGATTCGTAGGCATAAACAGATAGATTATGATTAGGGCTTCGATTCGACTACTCATAAGCTGAAATCGGAGTTCCCTACAATCTTCAAATATTGATTTAATTCTCAGAAGCTCAACAACACTAAGAACAAATTTTTAGAGAATTTTCAGAATTTTTATTTATTTTTCTGATTTTTTATAATTAAATAACATATAAATGGTATTTATAGTTATAAAAATGATATCCCAAAAATTATTTATCGCCTAATTATATCATTTAATAAAATAATTATCCCAAAATTAATAATTAACGGGAAATAATCTTTAATCCAATAAATACAAAAATTATGTCAAAATTTCTCAAAAATTACGAATAATCCAAATATGTAAAAATATTGAATATTTGATAGTCCCATAATTTTATAAAAATAAAAATACATTTTATTGGCTTTGATGTCCCGGTAGGGGCCCCGAAAGATCATTTTTCAAGAAAGAAAACATTTTCTGAATTAATTGCATGTTCGGAAAATCAATATGGTATACGCCATATGATGCCAAATAAGGCCAATTACGCTATACAAAATATCAACTATTAAAACAAAATCTAGATATTATAACATGTAATTTAAATCCATGTAACACGTAATAAACTACCCGAAAAATAACCTGAATCACACAAAACACATACATCACATAACATATAACCTTTTATGATCAATCATAATTTTATAACATCATAAATCACATAATTGTTCATTTAATATAACATTAAACAGTCAAAATTTCTCAGTTGTTACAACATATGCTTAGTCATGGAGTTCTCTACAAGTATAAATTTTAGAATTCTCGATAACTTATAACTGAAATAATTTAATTCAATAAATTATTTTTGTAAAATACTTTTGATATAAAATTATTCTAATTTTATTTTGATTTATTCAAATAAAAATTGGAATAATTTAGTCGAATTAGGAAAACCTGAGTATTTATTCTACATCCTGATAGGTCCCGAGATCTAGATAGTGACATATCGATGTGAGTTTTGTAATTCACGTGACTTCTTGATAAGCAAATCTCAATTATTTATTCCTACTTCTCGATAAGTCACTTATCTTTTTCTACAAATATCCAGATGTTAGGGCGAAAATACGCGCTAATATTCACGCAAGTATACGCGTTCGCAAGTAATATAGAATACTTTCTAGTTCGTTCCCTCAGAGACTCAGACTAAATTATTGTCTAATTAACTCACTCACCAATGTATGATTACTTCTCAATGTTAAGATACTAACACTTAAAATTGTTGATAAAATATTAACTATAATTAACTACTTAATTAATCACTTAACTAACACTTCAATTTATCAATAATAAAACACTTATGAGATCACAACTTCATTATTACTTCCTTCTATAGCCATTGTTATTACCTTTAGCATGTGACAGTGATGATATTAATCGAATAACACGAAACTGATAAAAGCCAACTTTCATTGTACTAATACCATTCTACCAAGCATCCACAATTAAGATAGAAGTTGAATAGTCATCAATTATGTTGATTTCCCATATGTCTACAGAAATTGACAACACAACGATTTAAGCACAAGTTATTCCTTTTGATTACATAGGGCAAATAAAACTGTTAGAGTTACCCACTAATCATGTACAACGTACATGAACCTATGCTAGCATGGCAAGTTCTAAATCTCAAGATCCATCGTCGCTTCACAAGAGATTAACACCCTATCTTATATGTTCGCGACGCACATAAGACAAATACGCACAACCAATACTAGATATCATACAATCATCACACACTAAAGTACTAAACAATTAACTAAAGAATTCCATAATAAATCCGTTGCAACCCCATGATCACGATTAGCCCACAATAGCACTTATCGTCATCATGGGTTCATATGAAATCATGATAAACAAACACAAGAAAATAATAACTAAACTAATTATATTAAAACAGAGTACGTCACAAGAGTAAATAAGTTCAAAGCAAGAAAACTAGCATCCAACATTACAACAAAACAAGAATCACAAGAAGATATGCTTCCTCTTCGTTGCGGTGTGCTAAATCGGTCTTCTTCCTTATCTCCTTCGCTCCTTGCGTAAAAACACAATCTTCTTCAATCCACCACTTGTGAAAACGTCTCAAATCTACTTATATAATAGTCCCATAAAACTCAGATTACATAGAAGTGGAAACAAAACAGAAGTAGAAGTCCTAAAATAATTTGTTTTTTTTCCCGACCCTGCGCGGCCGCTCAGCCTAGCTGAGCGGGCGCTCAGCTTGCTGCGCGGCCGCTCAGCAATGCTGAGCGGGCGCTCAGACCTTTACTGGAAAAATTCTGATTTTGCTCCGTTTCTTCGCCGTAATCTGCCCGTTTCTTTCCTCTCGCAATGGTGAACACATGCCAAGGCTTATTCTTGATGATTCCTCCCCCGAAATGTAACTAAAACCCTGAAATGCATAAACACTAGAAAAACGCATCAAATACACAAAATACTTGATTTCAAGACACCAATTTAAGCCATTTTAAGACGCTCTAAGTGGTATAAAATGCCACTTATCACACCCCCAAACTTAAATCAATGCTTGTCCTCAAGCGTCACAGACTCAAAAACAAATAAAAACATGCATGAATGCAATCTATATGAAAATGCAGCGATCCCCCTTACTACAATTAATCAACCAAATTGCCACATCCCAACGAATGCAGTTAGACAACTAAAGATCAATAAACTCATGCAAACGGACATACAGCCAGAAACGTGGTGTGTGCAAATGCTTAACAGATATGCTTCGGAACTAGACCAATTACTATGACTAGACTATCCTCAAGGCAATCCTACGATTATACAAAGAATAAAAAATTATAGGCACAAAGTGATATTCAACACTACAAGAACTCTGGAGCTTACTACGGAATCGTGCTTTTTATTTACAACTCAAATGCTTATTTGACCGTGCAATGAGTGAGGTCCACAAAAGACTTATATAATGGTATCCATATAACGAGCGTTAGGTTAGCGGATCCCAGACTCTAAAAGCCTTAGGTCACTAGGCACAAAGTCCCCTAAGAACTTAATAACTCGAATACCAAAGAGCCCACTCTTGATCAATTATGCAAATCTCTTTTTTTTTTTTTTTTTAACTTCTGAGCAAGTGCGTTTCGCTCCATCTTGCTCAACCCTAGACTACTCGCACCATATGTGAGCCGACTACTAGCCATTTGACGCCTAGCCACAACTAGCAACAACTTCCATATTTTTTTTCTCCAAAATTTTTTCTTTTTCATGCCTTTATCACTAAGAACCTATAATCAAATTCTAAGCATAATAAGTAGATTGACCTTGAAAACAACCAAATCATAACAACAATCTAGCCCTTACGCATTCTCTAAGACTTAGTGGACTTATAATTATTTCTAGCATGCATATCAACCTACACAACTTAATATCACTTTAATGCTATCACTACACTCGCATCAATATCACAATTCAGTCGATAAATCATTGCAAAAGGGATCATGGTACATGCATGAGCTACATGACATTCATAACAAAAAAAACTATATGTCATAAATTATGCAACTATATGAACTAAACTATCATGAATATGCAACTAAATGACACACACACAATATTCCTTAACTACCACCCCCAAACTAAAAATCTTCACTGTCCTCAGTGAAAGTAGTAGAAAGGAACACAGGGTATACCTACTCGGAGTCATCATCATCATCACCCTCAGTGGGTGGAGTATCAGGCGGCGGGTATGTAGAGTCCTCACCAAAAACTGGCCACTGGATATCAGCTCCAAGGCCTCGAAAAGCAGTCCCTAACGCAAGGGTGAGCTCCTGAGCAAACCTGCTCTGCATCTCATACATGGCATCCATCCGCCGTGAAAGTCTCCTATACTGGGCATCAACCATCCCAGCACCCTCCTGAGCTCTCGAAGAACCAGCCTCATCACGCCCTGGCCTAGCCATAGTAGCACCTCGTGCTGGACGCCCTCCTGGAAGACGATAACCCAGCCCATGCTCCTCAGGCTCACCACCAGTCCACTCCTGCATCCCATTCAGAGTGCCAGAATCAATCGGAGCTGCTGGCAACTGCAACTGCTCATGAGCCGGCCAGTTCACTCCCACTGCTCGGCATAGCTTCGTAACCGTAGATGCATAAGGGATGTTCATATGCTTCGCTCCCCTCAGAAACTTCAGAATTTCTTGGTAGATAAACTCACCAAGGTCCACATAGTATTCCTCATTCAGAATTCCCCACAACAACTGTGCTCTCTCAACTGTGACCTCGTGTGCATGCGAAGAAGGCAAAATATTAGCACAAATAAATGTATTCCATGCACGGGCATACCTGTTTATGGCGATCGCCGGAAAGTGACGATACTCATTAGTGCCGGTCCTGCAGGTCCAAACTGTGCCCGGTCGACAGAGAGTCGCACAAATCAAATCCAAGTCAAAATCCTCAGCAGTCTTTTCATTCCAGTTCTCCTCCTCGGGCTTCCTCTCTCGCTGTCCAATCACACGGCGAATCGCCGCAGGATGATAATCAACCGTCAGCCCTCGGACCACAGAAAACCCATTCTTTTCGGCCTTCGCGTTCGCGTAGAACTCGCGAACAACGCTCATCGGTACCGCTTCGGGTGACTCACAAAAAGCTATCCACCCCTTCTCTGCAATCATGGGCAGCAACTCACCATCCCTCCCCGATGGTAAAAACCCCCTCTCCTTCAGAATTGGCTTCCCTAACAGCCTAGTGTACTCCTCCTCCGCGGCTCTGTTAGTTAACCGAGGCCTTGCAGCAGTACCCCTTGATGAATCAGCAGTAGGAACTGTGCTGCTGCTGTCAATAGTGCGTGCTCTCTTGGGTGCCATTGATTCGTAAAGAAAAGTGTGTAAGAACTGATTTTTGATGTTTGTGAGAGGGTTTAAGTGTAGGAAGTTTTGTGGGAGATATGTAGGATAGGTGTATGTATATATAGGGTGTGGATTAGATTAGGGTTTGGAAATTAAGGGGTAACATGATGGGGTAGTGGGAACAAATCGTGGGTTTATGGGCTAAAACTGTTTTTGTGTGTTTTTTTTTTTCTGAACTGTAAAAAAAAATTCTGGTACTCGACCCCTGAGCAGTCGCTCAGCAAAGCTGAGCGGGCGCTCAGCTTGCTGCGCGGTTGCTCAGCAAAGCTGAGCGGGCGCGCAGGGGGTTACTGGAATTTTTTTTTCAGCCCCTGTTTTCTGATTTTTTTGTGTTTTTGGATAGGTTATTAACTTCTAAGGGTTCCTGTAACAACAATTCATGGGTTGCCTCCCACGCAGCGCTTCTTTTTCGTCATTAGCTTGACGTTTCGTACCCTTCTTAAGTAGTCAACAAAATGGCACTAACCACTTCTCGATTTGCCATGTCCCCATAGTAGTGCTTCAACCGCTGACCGTTAACCTTGAATGCTTGGTCCGGATCATTCTCAAAAATTTCCACCGCTCCATGTGGAAACACAGTTTTGACAATAAAAGGTCCAGACCACCTTGATTTCAACTTCCCAGGAAAAAGTCGGAGCCGAGAGTTGAATAAGAGAACTTGTTGCCCTGGCACAAATAACTTTGGATGTAGCTTCCTATCGTGCCACCTCTTCTCCTTTTCCTTATATATTTTGTTATTTTCGTACGCTTAAAGTCGAAATTCATCAAGTTCATTAAGCTGAAGCATTCTTTTCTTACCAGCTGCATCTAAATCCAGGTTCAACTTCTTCAATGCCCAGTAGGCCTTATGCTCAAGCTCCGCAGGTAGATGACATCCCTGACCGTACACCAACTGAAACGGTAACATCCCAAGTGGAGTTTTGTATGCTGTTCTGTAAGCCCAAACAGCTTCATCGAGCTTTAAAGACCAATCCTTCCTTGACGGACAAACAACCTTCTCTAGAATGCGCTTTATCTCTCTGTTAGACACTACCGCTTGACCATTTGTTTGCGGATGATAGGTAGTAGCTACTCGATGATTCACATTATAACGCTGCATCATAGAAGTGAACTTACGGTTGCAAAAATGCGATCCTTCATCACTTATGATTACCCGAGGTGTTCCAAACCTTGTGAAAATTTGCTTATGAAGAAAATTTAGCACTGCCTTTGCATCATTTGTCGGTAAAGCTTTAACTTCGACCCATTTTGAGACATAATCGACTGCCAGCAAGATGTACTGATTATTGCAAGACGAGATAAAAGGCCCCATGAAATCGATTCCCCACATATCAAAGACCTCGACTTCAAGCATCACATTTAATGGCATCTCATCCTTCCTTGACAAATTTCCCACTCTTTGGCAACGATCACACCTTAAAACAAACTGATGAGCATCCTTGAACAAAGTAGGCCAGAAAAAACCTGCTTGCAGAATACGAGCTGCCGTCTTCTCACCACCATAGTGTCCACCATAAACCGTGGAATGGCAGTCTCGTAATATCCCCTCCGTCTCACAGAACGGGATACATCTCCTGATGATCTGGTCAGCTCCCTGTCTAAACAAATATGGTTCATCCCACATATACCACTTCACCTCATGCAGAAACTTCTTCTTTTGAGCGGATGTCAAATTAGGAGGCATTATATTGCTAACGAGATAGTTTACAATATCTGCAAACCATGGTTCTTCCTCCTGAATTGCAAACAACTGCTCATCCGGAAAAGATTCATTGATTAACGTCCTATCTTGTGAAGTAGAATCGGGATTCTCCAACCTAGAGAGATGGTCAGCTACTTGATTCTCAGTACCTTTTCTATCTTTAATCTCTAACTCAAATTCCTGAAGTTTTAAGCACCCAACGAATGAGTCTCGGCTTCGAATCCTTCTTGGAAACCAGATAGCGAATAGCTGCATGATCAGTGAATACTGTTACTTTCGTACCAAGCAGATAAGATCGAAATTTCTAAAAACCAAAGACTATAGGCAAAAGCTCCTTCTCAGTAGTGGTGTAGTTCAATTGGGCACCATTTAAAGTCTTACTCGCATAGTAGACCACATGGAAGAGATTTTTCTTGCGCTGTCCCAGAACTGCACCTACCGCATAATCACTTGCATCACACATCATCTCAAACGGTTCTGTCCAATCTGGTGCTGTAATAACAGATGCAGTGATCAAACTCTTCTTGAGAGTCTCGAATGCTGCCAAACATTCATCATCAAATTTGAAAGGCACATCTTTCTCAAGCAAATTGCACAACGGCTTAGATATCTTTGAAAAGTCCTTGATGAATCGCCAATACAAACCCGCATGACCAAGAAAACTACGGATTCCTTTCACAGAATTAGGTGGGGAAAGATTTTCAATGACTCCCACCTTGGCCTTGTCCACCTCCAGACCCTTGCTAGAGACCTTATGCCCAAGGATAATGCCTTCACGCACCATAAAATGACATTTCTCCCAATTGAGCACCAAATTAGTTTCCACGCATCTTTTGAGTACGGCGCGCAGATTATTCAAACATTCATCATATGAGTGTCCAAAGACGGAGAAGTCATCCATGAACACTTCGACGTTATTTCCAATCATGTCAGAGAATATTGCCATCATACATCTCTGAAAGGTGGTCGGGGCGCCACATAACCCAAACGAAACTCTGCGAAAAGCAAACGTGCCAAATGGACAAGTGAAGGTAGTCTTTTCCTGATCCTCTGGTGCAATACAAATCTGATTATACCCGGAATAACCATCCAGAAGACAAAAATACTCATGACCCGCCAATCTGTCAAGCATCTGATCAATAAATAGAAGAGGGAAGTGATCCTTCCTTGTGGCTTTATTCAATTTTCTATAATCCATGCATACTCTCCATCCTGTAACTGTTCGAGTAGGGATGAGCTCATTCTTTTCATTTGCGACCATAGTGATACCTCCCTTCTTAGGTACACATTGTACGGGGCTCACCCACGAGCTGTCAGAAATAGGATAAATGATGCCTGCATCTAGCCATTTCAGAATTTCTTTCTTCACCACCTCCTTCATGATGGGATTCAGTCTTCACTGTTGTTCCACAGTTGGCTTACTACCTTCCTCTAGCAGAATTTTATGCATACCATATGAAGGACTTATCCCCTTGATGTCTGCTATGGTCCATCCTATAGCCGATTTAAATTCTCTCAAAATCCTTAAGAGCTTGTCTTCCTCACTACCTGAAAGGTCAGATGAAATAATAACAGGTAATATAGATGAATCACCTAAAAAAGCATACTTCAAGTGCTCAGGTAATGGCTTGAGCTCCAAGGTAGGTGCTTCCTCTATTGATGGTTTGAGCTTCCCTTCAGCGTTCTTAAGGTCAGAAGTACCAAGAGATTCAAATGGTATGTCCAGCTTTCGCTTCCAGGGAGAAGCGTTCAGATATTGTAATTGCTCGTTGCTATCTTCATCATCGCTGTCAAAATCCCCCACTAAGGCCTTTTCCAATGCATCAGACATTAGCATATGATCGAGTTCCGAATTAACCGCAGAATCAATCACATCCAATTTTAAGCACTCCTCATCTTCTGTAGGGAATTTGATTGCCTTGAATACGTTGAAGGTCACATCCTGATCTTGGACCCGCATAGTAAGTTCCCCTTTTTGCACATCTATCAAGGTACGACCAGTAGCCAAGAAAGGCCTTCCGAAGACTATGGGAATCTTCTTATCTTCCTCAAAATCTAGAATAACAAAATCTACTGGAAAGAAGAGCTTATCCACCTTGACGAGCACATCCTCAACTATGCCCCTTGGGTAAGTAATGGAACGGTCAGCCAATTGTAGTGACATGTATGTGGGTTTTGGATCAGGCAGATCTAGCTTTTTAAAGATCGATAACGGCATCAGATTAATGCTTGCTCCCAAATCACAAAGGCACTTGTAAAAAGTCAGATTGCCAATGGTGCAAGGAATGGTGAAGCTTCCTGGATCTTTCAGTTTTGGTGGTAACTTTTGCTGCAGAACAGCGCTGCATTCTTCCGTGAGAGCAACGGTTTCAAGGTCATCTAGTTTTACCTTCCTTGAAAGAATAGTCTTCATAAACTCCGCATAACTGGGCATTTGTTCCAGAGCCTCAGCGAAAGGTATATTGATGTGAAGTTTCTTGAACACCTCCAGAAACTTCCCGAACTGTCTATCCAGCTTTTGTTGCTGCAATCTCTTAGGAAAAGGTGGTGGAGGATAGAGCTATTTCTCCCCTGTATTAGCCTCAGGCAGAGTGTGTTCAACAGTAGTCTTCCTTGGTTCCGCCGCTTTCTCCTTTTGCTTAGATTCTTCACCTCTAATTTCAGCTTCTACTTCTTTTGCCTTTTCAGCATCAGCTACTTTTCCAGACCTTAAGGTAATAGCCTTGACTTGCTCTTTAGCTTCCTTCCTGCCTGGTACTTCCGTGTCACTGGGAAGAGTGCCAGGTTGACGATTGAGCACTGCATTGGCTAATTGACCGATTTGATTTTCCAAGGTCTTGATAGAAACCGCCTGACTCTTGCACAACAGCTTAAGTTCCTCAAAATCAGCACTAGTAGGTGCAGCTGCACTTCCCTGTTGAGGATATGATTGCCTTGTAGCATACTGCTGCGGTTGCTGGAATCCAGGTGGGTTAAACTATTTACTCACTCTTTGCTGATATGGTGGCTGAATAGCATTCTGATTATTCCCCCATCTGAAATTTGGATGATTTCTGTTGTTAGGATGATAGGTCGCTGGCACAGGCTGCTGTTGTCGCTGATAATTATTCATATACTGAACAGATTTATTGACAAGAGAACACTGATCTGTAGCATGAGAACCTGCACAAAGCTCACAAACCATAGCTATTTGATTAACTCCATACGTAGCCAGAGAATCAACCTTCATTGATAGCGCTTGGAGCTGGGCTGCAATAGCGGTGGCTGCATCAACTTCCAGAATACCTGCTACCTTGCCTGACATCATCCTCTGAGTTGGGTTTTGATGCTCATTTGCAGCCATTGTCTCTATAAGATTATACGCCTCAGTATAGCTTTTAGCCCATAAGGCGCCTCCAGCTGCTACATCGAGCATAGGCCGAGATTGGGCCCCCAAACCATTATAGAAACCAGTGATCACCATCCAATCCGGCATTCCATGATATGGACATTTTCTCAACATTTCCTTGTAGCGTTCCCAAGCTTCGCACATAGATTCTGTAGGTTGCTGCGCAAACTGAGTAAGAGCACTCCTCATAGTAGCAGTCTTTGCCATCAGATAAAACTTCACCAGAAACTTTTGCGCAAGATCTTGCCACGTAGTGATGGACCCAGCTGGTTCAGAATGTAACCAGTCTTTAGCCTTGTCCCTCAGTGAGAATGGGAAAAGCCTCAACTTGATAGCTTCATCAGTCACGCCATTATACTTAAAAGTGCTGCAGATCTCGACAAAATTCCTTATGTGCATGTTGGGGTCTTCAGTTGCCGCTCCTCCAAAAGAAACAGAATTATGCACCATCTGAATAGTGCCCGGCTTGATTTCAAAGGTGTTAGCTTGAATAGCCGGATGAAGGATGCTTGACTGAATGTCATCAATTTTAGGCCAAGAAAAATCCATAAGAGCTGGATCAGCTTGAACAATACGATCTCCCATATTTACTGGTTCTTTCTGCTCAATTCCTGAATCCGAATCCTCAAAATCTAACTTCTCTGGAATATCAAGAACTTCGTCTGTCTCCTCAGCTGTATCTAAAGTCCTCTTGCGAGCCCGAGAACGAGTTTACATAAATGCTTGCTAAAGTACCTGAAACACAACCGGAAAAAATAAGTAACTACTACGTCCTAATCACTGAGTCCTAATGACCAATGATGGTAAGTACATAAACTAAACAAATACGCCGAGTCCCCGGCAGCGGCGCCAAAAACTTGTTAGGGCGAAAATACGCGCTAATATTCACGCAAGTATACGCGTTCGCAAGTAATATAGAATACTTCCTAGTTCGTTCCCTCAGAGACTCAGACTAAATTATTGTCTAATTAACTCACTCACCAATGTATGATTACTTCTCAATGTTAAGATACTAACACTTAAAATTGTTGATTAAATATTAACTATAATTAACTACTTAATTAATCACTTAACTAACACTTCAATTTATCAATAATAAAACACTCATGAGATCACAACTTCATTATTACTTCCTTCTATAGCCATTGTTATTACCTTTAGCATGTGACAGTGATGATATTAATCGAATAACACGAAACTGATAAAAGCCAACTTTCATTGTACTAATACCATTCTACCAAGCATCCACAATTAAGATAGAAGTTGAATAGTCATCAATTATGTTGAGTTCCCATATGTCTACAGAAATTGACAACACAACGATTTAAGCACAAGTTATTCCTTTTGATTACATAGGGCAAATAAAACTGTTAGAGTTACCCACTAATCATGTACAACGTACATGAACCTATACTAGCATGGCAAGTTCTAAATCTCAAGATCCACCGTCGCTTCACAAGAGATTAACACCCTATCTTATATGTTCGCGACGCACATAAGACGAATACGCACAACCAATACTAGATATCATGCAATCATCACACACTAAAGTACTAAACAATTAACTAAAGAATTCCAAAATAAATCCGTTGCAACCCCATGATCACGATTAGCCCACAATAACACTTATCGTCATCATGGGTTCATATGAAATCATGATAAACAAACACAAGAAAATAATAACTAAACTAATTATATTAAAACAGAGTACGTCACAAGAGTAAATAAGTTCAAAACAAGAAAACTAGCATCCAACGTTACAACGAAACAAGAATCACAAGAAGATATGCTTCCTCTTCGTTGCGGTGTGCTAAATCGGTCTTCTTCCTTATCTCCTTCGCTCCTTGCGTAAATACACAATCTTCTTCAATCCACCACTTGTGAAAACGTCTCAAATCTACTTATATAATAGTCCCATAAAACTCAGATTACATAGAAGTGGAAACAAAAAAGAAGTAGAAGTCCTAAAATAATTTGTTTTTTTTCCCGACCCTGCACGGCCGCTCAGCTTGCTGCGTGGCCGCTCAGCAATGCTGAGCGGGCGCTCAGACCTTTACTGGAAAAATTCTGATTTTGCTCCGTTTCTTCGCCGTAATCTGCCCGTTTCTTTCCTCTCGCAATGGTGAACACATGCCAAGGCTTATTCTTGATGATTCCTCCCCCGAAATACAACTAAAACCCTGAAATGCATAAACACTAGAAAAACGCATCAAATACACAAAATACTTGATTTCAAGACACCAATTTAAGCCATTTTAAGACGCTCTAAGTGGTATAAAATGCCACTTATCACCAGACATCTCGACATAACCCCTCTTTACGCTTTCGAGATCTCAATTAACCTAACTTTTGCAAATCTTCACTATTCTCTCTCATTTCAAGTTCTTTCTCTCGCAAAATTCTTACTCATTCAAACCCATACACTTACAATGGCTGCAAACAATGTTAGAGCTGTTATTCCAAAGGAGGGTACCAACTACCTAGCTTTTACTGTAGCTAACCAAGCTCCTGATAGTTTCAAGAGTTTTGTTAAGTTTTTGTCTGAGTCTTACTTGCAGGTGCCTTGATTGCTAATCCTATCCTGTACCTGGACGTGCTCAATAAGTTTTGGAACTCAGATGTGGTTAACACTATTGTGCATGAAAATCAAGTTGTGTCCCTAGTGGTAAACTGCTCAATTCAAGGAAAGTAGGTGGAATTTGATGCCAATGATGTCAACAAAGCATTGGGCATCCCTACAGACAGCATGGTGGAGGTACCAACTCAACAGGAAATAGTTGAGTTCATGGATTTCATAAATTACAGTGAGAATATCAACCTTTCCAGCTTAAATAAGAAACATCTCAGGGGGGAATGGTCTTTTCTGTTTGACTCAAGAGCCTTCGCCTGAAGGAAGACTGGGTATGACAATATATCTAGTATGGTCCAAAAGCTGGTTTTCTCCATGGCTTACAACAAGCACCTTAATATGGGGCTATTGATCCAGGAAGAACTCAGCACTAGGCTTACAATACCATTGGCCAACAGAGATAAGGAAATTTTCTTTCCTAGGTTTATTATGTCTACTTTATATCATAAAGTTACAGACATACATTTACTTGATGGTATTGATAGAACTAAAATAGGCAACTATAAACAAGTGTCCAAAATTTTATTTGGTTTACTAATTACAAAGAATAAGGTGTAGGTAGGTCTAAATCTCACTAACTTTATGTTGGAGAGATTTAGAACCTATCGCTACCCTATGCCTGATATGAGGTCTAGTGCCATATCTAGTACATTTATGGCTCCTGTACTTGTGGAAGTATAAACACAGGATAACCAACAGGGGCCTTCCATAACTTAGACCACTTTTTCATTACCATTAGAACCTAGGAAACCAACCACTTCATCCTCCCAAGAGGATGGAGTGAGTAAAAAGAAGAGAAAGAATGCACCCTTGTCTGTAATTTCTGAGAGTGGTGAGGATCAAACACAACTAGAGTCTAACCTGGTCAGAAAGCCAAAGAAGAATAAGACAGTTGATTTAACCACTCAGGAAACCACCCCTGCATCTTCCCAAAAGGATGCATTTGTAAAAGAGGGAATTAAACAGACTCTAGAGACATCTTCTCAACAAGGTGTCTCTATTGAATCAAGAATTCTCCTAAATGCAATATGTAAAGAGTCTAACCCCAACTTGAGCACTCTCAAGTTGGTGAAAGGTGGAATTTGGTTGGCACACACAAAGAGGGAACATCATTTGAAATTCCCTCATTTACTTTGGGGGAGTTTTCAACACTCAATTCTGATCTCACAAATCTTATTTCACAAATTTCTTCTTCCTACAATGAAAAACTTGAATCCTCATCTCAATTTTTGCCAAAATCAAGTGACACAGTTCATAAAATTATGATCCCTACCCAGACACTATATTTAGTTGGTGAGAGGCTACATGCTGGGGTAGAACTTGATGACACCAAGATAAACACAGAGGTTTTATCAGTTTTAACTGAAGACCTTGTGCAAGACACTCTAGCACCTTCATGTGTCAAACAGTCTTCACATATTGATAGGTTTGAGGGTAGTACTCTTGAGGGGGGGCTATCTAAATCCTCTTCAATTTAATTGGAGGTTCATCTAGAAGGAACAATTCCCCTCAAAACCCTGGCTGAAATTACATTGTCAATTGAAGTTTGGAGTATAATTGCCAATGATCCAGCTATTGGGGAGGCAAGTCTAGCACATTCAAGTGCCAGTTCTTTGCAAGAAGAACAAGGGTTTGAGACCATGGTACATGACAGTAACCTGGTTAAATCCCCTCCAATTCAAATGGAGGTTCAATTATTGGTGAACAACACATTGTCATAACCACAGTTCCAACTGTGAGTACAACTGTGGCTTCTATCACAGGTGATGTTCCTACCTCCATTCCCTCTACTTCAAACACATATCACCAAACACCAAACCTAAATACTTTAAATCAACCATCCATCTCACACTTAATATCTCAATAACCACATGATGCAGAGACTCAACCAACAACTATGGATGATCTTCTAGTACCCCAATTAGCAGGATTGGAAAATATTTTTTTTCAACAGCTACTCATCATAGACATGTCCAATCAGGACTATCAAGCAATCTTATTTTCATACAAGGAAGAAGTTAAAGCTCAATAGACCAAGATAGTTGATGAAGCTGAGCAGGATGGGAATGTTAATGCCTGGATGTCTAAAGATTTTAGTGTTACTGTGGATGAGGCTTTGGCTAGATTCAGGGATGAATACATCACTATTTTAAGTAGCAATAGAAAGGCCCTCACTCCATAAGAGGTGTAGATGCTATTACAGAGGTCTACAAGGCACAACTAAAGGATTTCCACTTCATTGGTAAAACACTGGAACAAACTCTAGGTAGACATCAAGAAAGATAAGGAAGATATTTATGGAGAAGATTGATGCAATTCTGCCATCTCAGGTTAAGATCAAGAATAAATTCAACAAGTATGCAGAAAAGATGGCCAATTTCAATTTAACTGGTGTAGAGACCAACATCAATAATCTAAAGTAATCATTTATTGCTTTGCATGAGGTTGTACAACAACAAATTACTAGCAATAATGACATAAAGGTCAAGTTGGAGCAACTTCATCAAGCAAGATATGAACCTTCGCCTTATTGATGAAGGAAATCAAGAACTCAAATCAAGCCACCTTTGGCACATCTCTCTCTCACAGCTCACATTCCATCCCATCCACCTTCACAAATCTTCAAACCCAGTCTCTACAAGCTCAAGTCTCATCTCTTCAAGCTTCAAATGATTCTATTTCAGCTCAAGTCAGTGCTCTCACTACTTTGGTGCAATCTCAACAACAGGACATTAAGTCCTTGGTAGACTCCCATAAGCATCTTCAAATTTAAAAGTCAATTTTTTTGGGAGCTATCATGGGAGCCTTAACTGTGCCTCTTCCAGAAACAACTCACTCAGTAAGATCCTAGATCCCTCTACCTTCAATCAGTATGCATGCTAACCAGACTAAAGGGGAGATGGTGACCAAGCCAAAATCCACAAGCCAAAGCCAAACCTCATAATGTTGGTAAAGACAGGCTTCAGATAGCTACAGAAGGACCTTTCATTGACAAGGAGTTCAATGAATTGCTTACAGCACTGAGAGTTTCTTTAAACAATAACCACATCACATACAAAAGGGCTTTGCTTAAAAACATAAACTTTTCGAGAGTAGTGTTAGTGACAAATGGCAATTTCAGAGAAAATAGAATTATAGCCAAAGTCAATGAATGTGGAGTAGCCAGGTGTTTGCAGGTGTATCTCTTAAATCTTCAATCCAAGAGAGCATATGAGCTGGATGTCATCATTGAGAAAGTTAATAGGGTGATTCCAAAGGATACTCAATTACTTGGAGAGCTTAAAAAGGCAAAAATTGTTGCATTTTCTGAAGCCTATCTTCAACCAAGTAAGGGGTGGCCTACATCTTCTCTTCAACCAGAAAATGCAAATAATTCATGATTCCTAAATATTGTGTTATGGGAAACTTAAGATTAATCATGACACTGGAGACCGACTTGAGAACAAAGAAGATGAAGATTGTTGAAGACGAAGAAATTATCAAGATTCTGAGAAGATATTTGACAAATGCTGAAACTATACTGCCCAAAACTCAAAATAACACTAAAGATGACTTGGATGATGATGAGCAGAAGAAAGATGATAAAAAACTTTTGGCTCAAATCCAAGTCAGTCTAGCAAAGCAACTAGCAGCAAGGCGGTTGAGAAGAAGAAAGAGAAAGAAGAGAAAAAGGAGAGGGATGTCAATAAAAGGAGGATAAAAGATGGAGAGGAAGGAACAAGACAAAAGAACGTCCAAGAAATCCAAATCACTCAAACTCAAACCCTCACGCCTACCAATCAAACACTCAACAAACTCCAACCTCAAAGCCTAAGTACCTTTACAAACAAACTGCAAATTCCTTACTCAAAATACCAATCACATCTAGCCAGGTCACTTTAAAGAAAATCACAAACTTACCATCATTCAAGCCTCCAATCAAGACTCACTTCAAGACTGTTGGGAGAAAATCAAAGAAAATTCAAGCTAATGTTGGTGCTATCTGGAACTGCTGCAGTCAAGATGATTTTCTACCTTTAATTTGGAGCATAATAGATGATGACTATCTTCAACAACTAGATGAGGAGATAGCTAAAGTTTGGGTGGTCTCTTTGGGAGAAGTCTGAATCTACTACTTGGATGGCTCCTTTATTGTGCTTAGCAGAGAAGTAATGAAAATATTTTCAACCAAAGAATTGAAGAGAGTGATAAGCTTGATGAAGAATAAGGACTCTAGATCAAGGATGTGGAAGGCTGTGATGTCTGAAATGTTGAGAGAAAGAGGTTTAAGGCATGCAAGGATCAAGACTGAGAGGGAGGAAAGGGAAAAGCAATATGCCAAGGAGATTAAAATGTTTGAACAAAAATCTAATGAACTCAAGGAAGGGGATGAGTAGAATTTCAAAAGATGGACACTTTCTAAACATTGCAGTTGGCAGATTTACAAGATTCAGGGTTAATTATCTCAACAACTATTCATTAGAAAAATGGCTCAGACTAGTGAAAGCCTTAAAAGGGACATAAATTATTGAAGAACTTTAACTACTGGTAAATCTTAAGGACCTTATTAGGAAATAACCATATTATGAGAAATTTACCTAATATTTTTAATTGTTAAACATATGTAATTGATCAATATATAAATAGTATATTTCTTATTTAATCTTTTAATTTATTGTAATTGATTTTAGCTTAGGGCTAGTCTTATTATCAGACATATCACAAATTGGAGGAGATTGTTGTGCAAGACATGCCTGTATAATAACAAGACTAAGTCATATTGACAACCCTAAGATTGAGTTGTATGATAATCAATATTTGTATTCTGTAATTGTATTCCTTGAGTCTATAAAAGTGTTTAGTAGATTAGTCTGGGGGATTTTTTGTGAACAATTTCAAGCTAAGAAATAAACTCTGGAAGAAGATCAAGTCATGATCATGTCTCGGAGAAAAATATGTAGAAGCTTGGAGTTGAATAATGTTATTCTAAGAAAAATGTTCTAAGTCAAGATATCGACAAGTCACAGATCAAGGTATATCAAGAAGTCATTCGAGAAGTCTAAAATGACTTGTAGAGAAGTCCAAATTGACTTATAGAGAAGTCTTAAAGATATCGACAAGTCAAATGAAGATGTAGAAAACTGGAGATATCGATAAGTCAAATGAAGATATAGAGAACTGGAGATATCAATAAGTCAATTTCTCATATAGAGATCTTGGAGATATCCATAACTCAATTGTGTATAAAGAGATCTCATAGATATCGACAAGTCACTTCTACATGTAGAGATCTCAGAGATTTCGACAAGTCTTTTCACATATAAAGAAATGAAGACCTCGACAAGTCAAATATACCTATAGAGAACTTAGAGATATCGATAAGTCATTATACTTATTGATATATCACTTCTCTATAGAACAATTGGAGCTCTCAACATACTATCTCAAATTCAGAATACAAACAAGTTCAAGATTCAATGTTATCATTAAACATACAATTCATTCACTGGATTGGAAAGTCCACAAAATAAGTTTGAAGAATACAAGATCAAGGGCCAAGATTCACTAGACAAAGGGTGGTCACAGTCCTGCAAGATTCTATACAGATTTACTAACACCAGAAAAGGAAATAGATAAGGTTGCTTTAGAAATTGGTTTAATACATTTTAGTGCAAGTTTTGTAAACCCGTGTTGCTGGTCTATAAAGCATGCATGGGTTTTTAGTTTATAAGTAACAAACCGATCTAGATTTTCTTGTATTCTCTCAAGAAAGAAGCTGAGTTCTTATTTTCTTAAAAACACAGATTTGTAGCAAGATAAACTTGATTAATATAATTAAGTGAGTTTTTGATATATTGTTTTTGTGTGAATTTTGTTAATTATAATATCTCCATTTCTTAACTGCTTTGTTCAAACCATAATCCATAAAGCTTAAAACCAAGAAAAATCCAAGAAACACATTCACCCCCCTCTGTGTTACATTTCATAGCATTCAATATCTAACACTTACTTTGCAAGAAAATTCTCTAACATAAGAGTTAAGAAGCCAAATTTCTTCAAGAGCAAGGGTCAAACATCCAACAACAACAGCAATTGGAAAGAAAAAACTCAGTGCAACTCAGCTGGCAAAAGTGGCTACACAATAGAATTTGTTGACATATCAAAAATAAGGTGCTATAATTATGATGAGTTAGGTCACTTTGCAACTGAGTGTAGAAAGTCAAAGAAGGTGAAGAAAGATAAAGCTTATTTGGAATTGGAAGCAAAATATGAAGCACTCTTGAGAAAGCAATAGAGAAAGGCTTATATTGCAGAAGGCAAGAGTTGGGATAATAAAGATGAAGAGGATGACAATGAAGAATTTGGGAATTATGCTCTTATGGCTCTAGAGAAAGGAGAATCATCTGCATCTAAATCAGATGTACCAAATCTAACCATAATTGATTTAAATACAAGTCAATATAAAGAAACTGTTGAGAAAATGAGTGTAGAGATGTTTCACATCCACACAAGCATGATGACAGCTACTGAGGAGGTAAGTAGGTTGTCAAATATTAATGAGAAGCTTGATATAGATAAATGGGAGTTGAAGCTACAGATTGTTGGTCTTGAGACAATTAAGTGTTAGGAATATATGTGTACTAGTTTGATGATAAGCTAAACAAAACACTTAAGTAGAAAACTAGTGTTTGTAGCCTCAACGGATAAGACCACTTTGGCTATCCATTGATGGAGTAGCTTTACTTAGAAATAAGTTTATTATTGTAGCATATTTCAGTCTTTGTAAATGAGTTATAATTCTTAGAAGTTGTAGGAAATTATATGTCATGTTGACTACTAGTGGATATGCAAATAGGAGGGCTAATTATAAATATTTCATGCCTTGTAATTTTGTATAAATGAAGTAGTATCAACTGATAAATTAAAGACCTTCAACGGATGAGAAACAAAGCCTCAACGGATATCTTTAAAGCTTCAACGGATAACATCCATCAATGGATGAATGCTTCAACGGATAAAGCTTCAACTGCTAAAGCGTCAACGGATAAAAGCATCAACAGATAAAGCCATCAACGGATGAAAGCTTCAATGGATGCTCAGTTCCATAGCAGTTGATAGTGATAATTCATAAGCTGACAGAGGCACATGGGTTGACAGAGATAATTGGAATGTGGTAGCCTCTTGGAGGAATTAAGAAAAAGCAACATTTTCATTCTGGTGCAAACAAGGAAGTATTCAAAGATTCACAGATTATCTTAGATTGCATTGGATAGAGAAATGAAGAAGAAACATGTGAAGGACTATTTTATAATTGTATTTTATCTTTGTCTTCACTTGAAAAACTTGGTGATATATATAAACCAAGTTGCACCTAGTAATTAGGTGTGAATTTTCCAGAGTTGTTTAGAAAAACTTAGAGAGAAAATCATCTAGTTTGTACTAGGAAGCAGCTGTGAACAATTCTTTATATCACAGATTTTCTGAAATATACATCTCTGGTGGAACAACAAATCCACCAGAAAAGTTTTTAAAGCCTCTGTGTTCTTTACATTTATGTTTTGAATATACATCTGTCTGCACTTGCTTAAAGCAATTCACACACATCTGTTCATCATACACTTAGCTTTTGAAACTTCTTAAAACTTGAAATTTTTTTGAGATTTACATTCAACCCCCCTTCTGTAAATCTCATTGATAGTTCCTTGGGAAAAACAATTGGTATCAGAGCAAGCTCTTGACATACAAAGAGTTTAAAGATCTATTCTACTAACATCATGAGTAAGAAGGATATTGGAGTGAAGATTCCAATCCTGGAAAGAGATAATTATCATCACTAGAAAGTGAAGATACATCTACATCTTCTCTCTCAAGATGAAAGCTACATAAACTGCATTGAGAATGGTCCTCACATCCCTCGTAAAGTGGCTACAGCTGCTACTGCCACAGTTGCTATTGGACAGTCTATTCCTAAGCCAAGAGCAGAATGGACTCCTGAAGATATTGAAGAGGTTCACAAGGACAAGAAGGCCATGAACATTCTGTTTAATGGCCTAGACAAAGATATGTTTGATAATGTCATTAACAGCCCCTCTGCTAAGGAAATTTGGGATACTATACAACTTATCTGTGAAGGTACTGAGCAAGTTAGAGAAAACAAAATGCAGCTTCTCATTCAACAATATGAATATTTTCATTCTGAAGAAGGAGAATCATTGAATGATACCTTCAATAGATTTCAAAAACCGTTGAATGGATTGAAGCTGTATGGAAGAGTGTATCAAGTCAAGGATTCCAACTTAAAATTTCTAAGGTCTCTACCAAAGGAATGGAAGCCTATGACTGTTTCACTAAGGAATTCTCAAGATTATAAGGACTTCACACTTGAAAGATTATATGGAATTTTGAAGACCTATGAACTTGACATGGAGCAAGATGAGCTGTTGGAGAAGGGAAAGAGAAAAGGTGGATCAGTTGCACTTGTAGCTAAAAATGAGAGAATTGAAGCCAGGAATGAAGAAAAGACAATGCCAAGTCTCAAAATTGGCACAAGCAAATCAGAATCAAGCAAGGGAAATGAGCAAGTAGCTGAGGTTGAAGACAATTCCAGTCAAGATGACTCTGATGATGTTGATGAACATCTGGCCTTTCTGTCCAGAAGATTTGCAAAGATGAAATTCAAGAAAAACACTAGAGCCACTAAGCCAAACAAGCACATGGTGGACAAGTCTAAGTTCAAGTGTTATAACTGTGGCACAAGTGGACACTTTGCAAGTGAATGCAGAAAGCCAACTTCTGAAAAGAAAAAATTTGAGCAAGTGGATTACAAAAAGAAATATTTCAAATTGCTCAAACAAAAGGAAAGGGCTTTTCCGACTCAGGAAAATGACTGGGCAGCTGATGGAGCCAATGAAAATGATGATATGGAGTATGTCAACTTAGCCCTGATGGCTAATTCTGATGAGAATGAAACTAGTTTATCAAGCAACCAGGTAATCACTACTGACCTCTCTCAACTTTCTAAAGATGAATGCAATGAAGCTATAAATGATATGTCTACTAAATTGTATCATTTACGTGTTTCCCTTAAATCACTGACTAAAGAGAACATGAGAATTAAAGAGAATAATCTGTTTTTAAGTGATAGGAATGCGCCTTCCCTCTTTAGGGTTGTGAGATATATATACGATCCAGAAATTGGTATCAGAGCCAGTAATAGGCGGGAGATGAACAGTAAAAACACTGTAGCAAAAGTAGACCGTGAATAGTAAGCCGTGAATAGTAGACAGTGAATAGTAACTAATGAATTTTAAAAGGTACATGAATAGTAAAAATGAAATAAAATTTGAAGGTTAAATGAGACCTCCGGCAAGAATAAATAGAGAAACAAATAAAGAATATAAATCTAAAATATAGCAACTCTATTAATTTTATTTATAGTAGAAAACAAAGCAACACAACAGATGTGTAAGAAAATTTTATACAGACAATTAATAAGAAGAAATTTGACTTATGGAAGATTTGAGGATACGATCAATTCATTATATAGCTGATAAAGAACCAACATATAACAGGCTAATAAATCAACATATTGAAAGTTGTAAGATAAGCATGCAAATAATAAATGAAAAATTAGATATTATAGCTATGTTACGAACAATGTTGGAAGAAAGAGATGAAAAAATTAGGAGATTAGGGGAAGAAAATCTTTTATTAAAACGAGAAAAATTTATTAAAGAAACTAATTTAGAAATCGAAATAAAAGACTTAAAAGAAGTATTAACTGAACAATATAGATTAATAGATGATTTAAGATAAAAAATTAAAAAATGAATTGGACAGATCCAAATGCAATAACTAGAAATAATAGGAAACAAAAGCAGTTAATAAAAAATCAAGAAAAATTAGAAATAGATCTGGAAAAATTACTAGAAAGAAAAAATAAAATAACATGGACAAGAGAGAATAACGAAGAAATTATGAGAATTTACCAACAACTTGGAAATATGATAATAACATTTAAAAATGATAAACTAAGAATACAAGGACTTAAAAGAATATTTTTAACAAATAATATAACTGGATAAAATATAGATGGATAAAATATCATTAGAAGAAATAAGTGAAAAACAAGCTATATATTATCAAATGGATGAATACGAAGGAGGAACATCACAAACCCTAAGTTTTAAACCAGATATATATAATCAAATTCAAAGTGAAACAGAAGAATTAACAATAAAAAAGATATTCAAGACATCATATTTTGAAAGAAATGAGGAAGTTAGGTATATAGCCCAAAAATATGAGAATGTAATAGATATAGATACAATAAATGGAAAAACAAGAATAAATTTAATAACGGATGGATTAATAAAAAGAGAATTATCCAAATTAAAATAAAAGGAAGCAAATAAACTAAAAAATATATATTTTGGAGCAATAGAATTTACAATAAAAGCATATTTTCAGAAAAATATCGATACTCATATACAGATATATGTATTGGATGATAGAATAATAGAAAATATACAAGATTCATTAATAGCGGTAATAAAAGGAAACTTGATATATCAGAAATTAAAATTTATAATACAACCCGATTTCAGTATATCACTAAGGGATGAAAATAAAGAAAGATCTTTAACATTATACTATAAGTTAGATGGAATAAAAATGCAAAAAGGAAGTAAAGTTATTAGTATAGAAACCAAAATGGTTTATGCTATGACTGGAAACCATCATGTAAAGAAACAAACGGAATTAGGAATAATAGTACCAAAGTTATATAATGATATATTAGAAAAAATTGAACATAAAGAAGAATCTCCAATAACAATCCTAGAAGAAATTACAATAGATTTTAGTAATAGACACATGATTCCAAGGCAGAGAATTAAACCAATATTAGAAGGATCCAGATTAAGTTTTAGAAAAGAACAAAATCCTATAAGATTAATTAGATCAATGAGTATGATGAGTAGAAAGATAGATTTAATAAAGATAGACACTGATAGTTTGAAAATAAAAATAATAATATTTGACGAAACAATAACAAGAGACTGTATAGCAGAAAGAGACTGTATAGCAGAAATTAATACAGGAGCTACCAAAAGTTTTATTCATATAAGCAAGGTAAATGAAGAAAATTATAAATGGATAGAACCTCAGACTTACAGATATACAGAAAATGATAGAGAAATATTTATTACTAAATGTACTAATTTAAAATTTAAAATATTAGACTTGGAATATAATATAAATATAGGAGTAATAGAATATGATAGTTCGAGTGAATTATTATTAGGGAGCGACTTCTTAAAAATGATAAATTATAAAATTAATAATAATGGAATAAAAATAGTAGATCAAGGAAAAGAAAGATTTATAGAAAAACTATGAATATACAAGAAAAATTAAGGAATAAGAAAGAAAAGTTAAAGAAGATACAGAGTATGTTAGAAAGCGAAATAGATTCACAAATAAAATACTTAGAATGTAAGGAAAGACAAACAAAGTTAGAAAATGATATTAAGAAACTAGAAGAACAGAGTAAAAATACTAGTAAATATTGGATAGATGTTGGAAATGGTTGGAAGAAGCGAATCAACAAATAATAAAATGTCAAACTCAGAATTTATAAAAAATTTATGGGAAGAAATAATAGTTAAGGAAAAACTAAATGCAATAATGAGACTGATAGAAAACAAGATAATCAAGAAAATTTGAGACAAATAATAAGAGAAGAGTTAACAAGCTTATGGAATAATTCTGAAATACCTACTTTAAAAATGATACTAGACAAGTTAATAAAATTAGAAGAAGGAAAACAAGAAATTATACCAGAAAAAGAAATTACAAATAAGTCAGAACTAAAAGCCATAAATGCATGGAGAAGAGTTAATGAGCCAATGATGATAGATATAAGTAAAATGAAACCTAATATATCTGAACCAATAGGAGAAGTATTAGATAATTTGGGACAACTTAGTAAAAAAGGAAAGTTCTAATGGAAACTAAAGAACAAAAAGAATATAATGTGATAACATTTTTAAAGAATCATGGAAAAGAAATTTTAGAAAGAGAAAAATATAAGTATGAACCATTAAAAAAGGAAACAACTAGTGAAACTAAAGCTGAGTTTAAGATTGATACAACTGTGATAGAATATTTAAAGTCAAAATTAGAACAACAAAATGAAGAAGTAGAAGAATTAAGAACGGAGAATAAAAAACTACGATTAAATACTAATGAAGAATGGTTAGAAAAATATAAAAAATATAAAAATAAATATAAAGAAACTAAAAAGGAACTAAAAGAGGTAAAAAGAGATTTAAGACAAACAAAAAAGGAATTAAATGAAAAAACAGAAGAAAATAAAAAAAAATAGAAATATTGAAAAAACAATTAAATAAGTTAAAAGGAAAAAAAGGATACAAGTGAAGTTTCTAGTACTGTGTCTACAAATAATAATACAAGTACTAGTGAATCGGAACAAGATAATTTAGGAAAAACGGTGAATATAATAGAAGAATATAACAGTAGTTATGAGGAAAATTCTAAAATAGAAATAGAAAATAAAAATATAATAGAAGCTTTAGAAAGAAAGAAAAATGTAAATGCGGTAATAAAACAAGAATCTAATAGTGACCAAGAAGATAAAGATAATTATACTGATATAGAAACTGAAGGAATAAAAAATGAGGAGATGGATAACTACCCAAAAGAAGAAGTAACCGACCATAATATGGAAGTTATAACAAGATATAGGAACACGATACCAAAACACATACCAATAGGACAACATAATGAATTTAAAGAATTCATAGGATCAATGTCACAAGGCGTAAACTTAAATGGATACTTTTTAGACTTAGATAATGTATATGAAGAATAAGAAATTAGTAGGAGAATAACTGATTGGAATTTAGGAATGTATATAGCATTAATGAACTCCACTCATACAGATGAGTTAGAATATACTTATAACTTGATCTCAAAAACGTTAATTGGAAAGGTAGCATATTGGATAGAATCCATAGAATATCAGTTAAAAACTGAAGTACTAAGGTATGCAACGGATTGGAAATCAATGTTACAAATATTTGATATGATATTAAAAAGAGAATTCTTAGGAGAACCTTGGATAGTAGCTAGAGACCAAGTTCTACTAGAAAGAAAAATAGAAATAAAAATGAATCTAAATAACATGAAATGCTGTAAAATTAACAAGTTACCAGAATATACTATAAGTTTTACTAAATTCTTTTATGAAGCTAGATTCTTACCCGAAGAAGGACATATATATCAACAATTATATTATGATCATTTACCAGAACCTTATAATACTGAGATAAGTAAGGAATATAATAAGTTAGAACCTCGTGAGAACACTCTGGGTGAAAGAATAAGAGTACTAATAGGATATCTAATGAGAAAATGTGAAGAATATAGGGTACAACAGAAGGTTAAAAAGGATAAAAAACTAGGATTAAGAGAAATATGTGGATTCACTGAAAGAAGACTAGTATTTGGATGTGAAGATAAAAAACCCTATAGGAACTATAAGAAGAGGTATAATAAGAAAAAATCATATGATAAGTACAGAAGCAAACAAAATAGAAATAATTATCCTTATAAATACAACAGATATAAGAGAAAAAGATTTAGGAAATTTAGAAATACACCAGAAAATAGGAGAAGATATAAAAATAAGAGAAAGTTTAGAAGAAAACCTTTTAAAAAGAAAGATATAAGTGAATGTAAATGTTGGAATTGCAATGAAAAAGGACATTATGCTAATAAATGTCCTAAACTGAAAGAAAAGAAAGTAAAATATATAAATACATCACAATTCATAATGGAAATAGAACAAATTAAAGAAGATGACAATAGATGGTATGAATATGAAGAGTTTTATGTTAGTGAAACTGATAATGAAATAAACTTTATAAATTATGAATCATCTAGTGAAAGCAATTGAGAGGAATGGTAGCAATATACATAGAAGCAGATGTAGAATATAAAAAATATAAATTCCTAAAACAAAAAAATATTTATAGATAGTGGAGCAGATCTATGTCTAGTAAAAAAGGAAGTTTTAGCTTCATATAGATGGGAAAAATCTAATGCACATAGAACTAGGGTATCATGATTTAATGAACAAAAGAAAGAATTAGATGTAATAGCAAAAAATATGAGAATAAAGCTAAATAAAAAATTATTCAGTTTACCTATTGTATATCAGAATAAGATGAAGCAATCTATATTATTAGAAAATAACTTCTTAGATTATTTTAAAACACATATAGTAACTTCAAATACCCTATCTTACAAACTCCGTGTAATAAGTGGATAGTATTAAAAAGAATTATGCCAATAAGTACTATAAATACTATAAGAATAAACAATCTAAGAATAGAAAGAAATAATAATCTACAAGAATTAACTGAAAAGTATAATAATTTATTAAAATCCAACTTCGGAGAAAATTCTATGAGTTTATGGGATAAGGAAAAAATATATGCTGAAATAAAATTATTAAGCCCTAATGATATAATAAGATCTAAACCGTATAAGGTATAGCCCTTCAGACCAAAAAGAATTTGATAATCAAACCAATGAATTATTAAAACTAAAATTAATACAAGAAAGTAAAAGTCCACATAGCAGCCCGGCTTTCCTTGTAAGAAAACATAATGAACAGAAAAGGGGAAAAGCCCGTATGGTAATAGACTATAGAGAATTAAATAAGAAAACTATATTCGATGGATATTTCTTACCATATAAAAGAAATCTTATAAATAGACTAGGAAATAAGAAATGGTTTAGTAAATTCGATTGTAAAAGTGGATTTTGGCAAATAAAATTAACCAAAGAATCAAGGCCTTTCACAGCCTTTAGTGCTCCGCAAGGACATTATGAATGGATAGTATTACCCTTTGGATTAAAAAATGCGCCACAAATATTTCAACGAAGAATGGACCAAATCTTTAGAAAATTAAAAGATTTATGCATAGTATATGTAGATGATATATTAATATATAGTGAAACTCTAGAAGAGCATATAAAACATTTAGAGCAATTTATAAAAACAATAAACCAGCATGGAATATTATTGTCTGAAAAGAAATCTGAAATCTTTAAGAATAAGATAGAATATTTAGGATACAAAATAGATAAAGAAGGTATACAATTACAAGATCATATAGTAACAAAGATTGTAAATTTTAAGGATAAATTAGAAAATAAAAAAAAGAGGTACAACAGTTTTTAGGAATAGTAAATTATGCCTCAGATCATATTAAAGACTTACCTAAATTAAGAAAACCATTACAAGAACTAACAAAAAATAAACCTTTTGAATGGACAAAAGAACATGAAAACTGTATAAAAATTCTTAAGGAAAAGGTGAAAGATTTACCAAAACATAGAATACCCATAGAAACAGATCATTTAGAATTATATACTAATGCTAGAGATATAGGATGGGGAGCAGTCCTAATAGCATATGAGAAGGATGACATAAATAAAGAAAAGCCACATATATGTGGATATGCAGGAGGAACTTGGAAACCTAATGAATCAAACTACCACATAAATGAAAAAGAACTATTAGCTGTAAAATATGGGATTAAGAAGTTTCATTATCATTTATTGCCTGTTAAATTTGTAGTAAGAACAGATAATACTCAAGTAAAAGCCTTTATTACTAATAAAATAGAATTATTACCAGAATTAAATAAAAGAAGAAAATGGCAATCTTTTTTCTGTTGTTATGATTTTGTAATAAAAAATATATCAGGAACAAAAAATGTGTTAGCTGACTATCTTAGCAGAGAAAATAAACAATGAAAATAGAATATACAAGAAGACAAGCTCAACCATGAAAAATAATATCGGGATCTTTAATAATATGGACTACTACTTCAGAAGCTGTAGAATTCATAAAAAGTTTTGCTCTCGAAGGATTAGATGAAAATAATACAGAAAAACTAGAAGAAGCATATAAAGGATTTCTAGAAATAGAAAAACACATTGGTTATTATTTCACTCCTAATAGAAGGTATATTGATGAATTATTAATATCAATTATTAGAAAATTAAATGCCATTGAATGTCATGCATTTTGTTTTTGTAAAGGGAAAATTTAATTATTTGTTGTTCTTAGCAGGATAACAAAAGATTAGAAATATTTAGAAATATATCACTGATGTCACTTCTTATATATCAACCAATAATGAGAAAATCACCAAACTCCAAAAGGAGATAGAAACCCTGGTTCAGGAGAACCAACATTTTCTGAAACAAATTATGGAAGCTATAAAAGACAAAACAACTCTACAAGCTTCAGTTGCAATCCCTACAATAAAACCTATAACATTTTCATCAAAGCTTGCAACCATGCCATCACCTTCAACCAACATATCAACTACTCTGTCAAATTTATCAATGAGTGATAAGCTGAAAAACTCACCTGAGATAGTGAAAACATATGAGCAAATGATGAAATATTATGATTATAAATCTAACCCTGATGTTTGCAGACTGACAAAATCTACAAAATATCCCAGATATATTTGTTGTGAAAATGCAAAACCTGACATAGTCTATAACCTGTTTATACATGGTTTTGTTTACAAGATCTTAACAAATGAAACCATGTATTGTATATCAAAACTACCAAGTATAATTGTCAAATCCATGGAAGCTATGGTACGGGAAATGGGAGCAGGCTCATACGGAATACAAGTTTTTGATGCATCAACTGATCTAGTTGGAAAACCCATAGTAATATGTCAACTATTTAAATTGGGAAGAAATATGGCAGATATTGTGGGAGAAACCAAAAGCTTGAAATTGCCAAATCCCTGTGATATTAACAAATTCCAGGAATGGTTATGTAAAAAACGAGCCATTGGACTAGCTACCCTCAGGTCCAAAATACAAGATATACTACGAGCTCGGAAAGTTATAATCATTTCTGAAAGCCATGGTGGAGGTTTCACCGAAAGTATAATAACCTTATATTATGATAATATTATACAAAATTCAGGTACTATGGCATTAGAGATAATGCTTGATAAAATAGAAAACCTGAAATATAATCATGCAAAACATACTACTGAATATTATCAAAGAATAACAGGTCCTCAAAAGAGACCTATTATCAGTCTAAAAGAAGATGATAAAGGGAATTCTGATCCCTTTACATAATACAAAATGGTGTGATACACCAAAACACTGTAAATTGAATGGTGAAAACCAAAAAATATAAAAGAGTTATATTACCAGGAGATAGAAGATTCCCTTCAACAAAAATATCAAGGCAAAATGACAAAAATGGAGAAAGAAGAAAAGAAAAAGCAGATTCCCTGGAAAAGATGACAGATCATTCAAGATATCATGGCAGACACAGAAGATAAAGATGAAGAAAATATGTAGAGACGACAAAAGAAGAAATGGCAGACAAAGAAATGGCAGACAAAGAAAATAAAAGATTCCTGGAAAAAACCTGCAAAAGAGAATTATTAGTAATTATATAAAAGAAACCGGTTATCCCGGTAATCTGTAACCATATAGAAGGATTACTATAAATAAGTCCATGCATGAAATGTAAAAAACATCTGAAATTTCTGAAGTTCAATTCTCTCTTTGAATATGTCTGGCTAAACTTCTTCACTCTCTATAATCTCTACTAAGAATATATCATAATAATAGAAAAGATTATTTTATATGTATTATACACAATCAGGATTGATTCAGAAAAATAATACCTTGAAGAATAGCAATATGGAAGAGACTGTGTGAGGACTCCTGCATCCAGCCAAGAATATCTAAAGGAGCTTGGAGAGCGTTAAGGATAATAGGGCAAGGGTGAGTTGAGACTTCCAGTGATCAGAAAGCTATTGTAAGAGGTAAAAATTCTGATTTAAATCTTATTGTGTATGATAGCATTATAAAATAATGTTCTCTAAGATTATGATGTTTAATTAGTATGAGGTTATAGGGATGATTTCATTTAAAATAATGAATTCGTTTTTGTCTACTGCTTACTACATGCGAAAAATAACCATATTAATCGATACGAATATGTATGCGCCTTCTCTCTTTAGGGTTGTGAGATATATAAACGATCCAGAAATTGGGGGGTAATTGAGCTTGAAAAGATTAAAATCAAATGCTTATCTGTTAAGAGTGAACTAGAAGAGTCTGTTAAGAAAGTAGAAATTCTTTCTAAATAACTAGAATGTGAGCAAGAGGTAATCAAGGCTTGGAAAACATCTAGGGATGTTAGTGCTCAAATTGCCAAAGTTCAAGGAATTGAATCTTTCTGTGAGAATGCCTGGAAGAAAAACAAAAAAGAAATAGAATTGATTGATGGACTGTCAATGGATGTGGAATCAACGGATGATGAAAGTCATCCGTTGAAGGAAGAAAAGGAGCATCCGTTGAAGGCTGATCAGTTGAAACAAGCAAATGATTCTAAAAAGGATAATTTGAAAAATCTCAGTAAGAAGTTTGGTTCAACTTCCAAGAACTTTGTCAAAGAAGAAGCTAGCACATCCAAAGATGCTAGTAAGGTGAATATAGGACACATGACTTTAGATCAATTGAAGAATAGGCTTAAGTTGGTTGAGGATAAAAAGGAAACTAAAAGAAAATCCAATAGAAATGGGAAGGTAGGGATTAACAAACACAACAACTACACACCTGATAATTATGCTCCTAGAAAAAGTTGTGTGCATTGTAGTAGTGTTAATTATCTATCTGTTAACTGCAAATCTATAAAGAATGCTCCCAAGCCTTTTTCTTCTTCCATGCCTAACATGTCTATGTCACCACTGCATGCTATGCCTGTTACGTCTCAACATAATCCACATGTACATTTTGCAAATATGCCATATGTTAGTAATCCTTATTTTGCTGCATTTGGTATGCCTCAAATGCCATACAACATGCCTATGTGGAATAACATGTTTACACAATCTATGCCTTATCAAATTCAACCAAATGTGCTAAATGATTCTGTGACTAACCCTACACTTCAACCAACTACATCTGAGACCAAGGTTGACTCAAAGTTACCTAAGTCAAAAGGTGCAGGAAGTGTGAAGTCTAGGAAAAAGACTAACAAGGCTGGACCCAAGGAAACTTAGGTACCAAAATCAACTTGATTTGATTTTGTTGTGTGCAGGGAAAAAGAAGGAATCTATGGTACTTGGACAGTGGTTGTTCAAGGCACATGACAAGAGATTTGACCCTGCTCACAGAGTTCAAGGAGAGAGCTGGACCTAGCATAACCTTTGGAGATGACAACAAAGGGTTCACTATGGGATATGGCTTCATTTCAAAGGAAAATGTCATCATTGATGAAGTTGCACTAGTTGATGGTCTCAAACACAATCTATTAAGCATCAGTCAACTATGTGATAGAGGGAATACTGTTTCTTTCAATTCTGAAGCCTGTGTTGTTACCAGTAAGAAGGACAACAAAGTGGTTCTAACTGGAGTTAGAAAAGGGAATGTGTACTTGGCTGACTTCAACTCTACAGATGCAGAATCAATCACTTGTCTTTTCAGCAAAGCAAGTCAAGATGAAAGTTGGCTATGGCACAAGAAGCTGTCCCATTTGAATTTCAAGACAATGAATGATCTAGTCAAAAAGGATTTAGTTAGAGGAATGCCTCTAGTGGAATTCTCAAGGGATGGACTGTGTGATGCTTGTCAGAAAGGAAAGCAAAAGAGAGCATCATTCAGTAAGAAGCTTGAATCATCAATTGATGAACCATTACAACTGTTACACATGGATCTTTTTGGACCAGTCAATGTATTTTCAATTTCAAGGAAAAGATATTGCCTAGTGATTGTAGATGATTTCTCAAAGTTTTTATGGACCTATTTTCTTAGTTCAAAAGGATGAAGCTGGTGAAATCATTATCAATCATATCAAGCAAGTCAACAACCATCCAGATTTCAAAGTAAGGAATATCAGGAGTGACAATGGAATTGAGTTCAGGAATTCTACCATGAGGTTGTTCTGTGAAGAAAATGGGATCATGCATGAGTTCTCAGCTCCAAGGACTCCACAACAAAATGGTGTGGTGGAAAGGAAGAACAGATCACTAATTGAAGCTGCAAGAACGATGCTTGAAGAATCAAAACTCCCAACATATTTTTGGGTTGAGGCTGTTAACTGTGCATGTTACACTCAGAATATTTCTCTAATTAATCAGGCAAAAGGCATGACTCCCTATCAATTATTTAAGAGAAGAAAACCAACCTTAAACTTCCTTCATGTCTTTGGTTGCAAATGCTACATTCTAAGGAACCAACCTGATCACAAAGACAAGTTTGATGCAAAGGATGATGAAGGGATATTTGTTGGGTATTCTGTTGAAAAATCATATAGGGTCTACAATCTAAGAACCAACATTGTTATGGAATCTGTGCATGTTGTGTTTGATGATAAAAAGATTGATGGACTAACAGATGAGGGACACCATGAAGGACTCAAATTTGACAACATTGAAATATATTATGATGATAGTGAAGATGAGAATGATGGAGAAGACACTTCAAAAAGGATTCAAAATCTGCCTTTGGATAATGCACAAAATGCTGCATCAGTTGAAAGTCATAACTCAGCATCCGTTGACAGAAGTAATGCAACATCCGTTGAAAGACAAAGTGCATCATCCGTTGAAGTATCCGTTGATCATAGTTCATCAACGGATAATCAAATTACATCATCAGTTGATAGAAATCCCAGTTCCTTGCAAAGGACCAACAACTCAGGGGGAGTCTCAACTAATCATCACTCTATCTCACATCTTTGACAATACTGAGGCCACCTCATCTAGAGCTAATCTTCCACCTCAAAGGAAATGGACGAAGAATCATCCCTTTGAACTGATCATTGGTGATGCAACATTTAAAGTTCAAACTAGAAGGGCTACTCAAGATGAATGTCTATATAGTAGTTCTCTATCACAGGAGGAACCTAAGAGAGTGGAAGAAGCTCTATTGGATCCAGATTGGGTTGTAGCTATGCAAGAGGAGCTAAACCAATTTGAGAGGAACAAAGTATGGAAGCTGGTACCCAAGCCAAAGAATAAAAGTTCTATTGACACAAAATGGGTATTCAGAAACAAGATGGATGAAAATGGCATTTTCATAAGGAATAAAGCTAGATTAGTTGCCAAGGGCTACTCTCAACAAGAGGGAATAGATTTTGATGAGACATTTGCTCCTGTTGCAAGACTTAAAGCCATCAGAATTTTTCTAGCCTATGCAGCCCATGCCAATTTCAAAGTCTATCAAATGGATGTCAAGAGTGCATTTCTGAATGGAGAATTGGAGGAAGAAGTCTATGTGAGTCAACCTCCAGGATTTGAAGATCCAAATTTTCCAGACTATGTGTATTATCTGTTGAAAGCACTCTATGGACTAAAGCAAGTACCTAGAGCCTGGTATGAGACTTTGTCAAAATTTCTTCTAGATAATCACTTCACTAGAGGTACTGTTGACAAAACTCTTTTCTTTAGAAATATTAATGGCTCTACTATACTTGTTCAAATTTATGTAGGTGATATTATATTTGGTTCTACAGATGATAAACTTTGTAAAAAGTTTGCTAATTTAATGCAAAGTAAATATGAAATGAGCATGATGGGAGAGCTAACTTATTTTCTTGGTTTACAAGTTAAACAAGTTAGTGGTGGAATTTTCATTAGTCAAACTAAATATATTTATGATCTTTTAAAGAAGTTTGACTTAATGGAATGTTCATCTGTAAAAACTCCTATGGCTACTGCCACTATGCTTGAATTAAACAAAGCTGAAAAGTCTGTGGACATTACAAGCTATAGAGGCATGGTTGGTTCACTTCTATATTTAACTTCTAGTAGACCTGATATAATGTTTGCTACATGTCTTTGTGCTAGATTTCAAGCTGATCCTAGAGAATCTCACTTAGTTGCTATTAAAAGAATTTTCAGATATCTCAAAGGGACTCCAAATCTAGGAATTTGGTACCCTAGGGAGTCTGGTTTTGATCTAATTGGCTACTCAGATGCAGATTATGCAGGTTGCAAAATAGACAGGAAAAGTACAACTGGCACCTGTCAATTTCTAGGGAATAAGCTTGTATCATGGTTCAGTAAGAAGCAAAATTCTGTTTCTACATCAACAGCTGAGGCTGAGTACATTGCTGCTGGTAGTTACTGTGCACAGATATTATGGATGAGGAATCAACTATTTGACTATGGGCTAAATATTGACAAAATTCCAATATTCTGTGACAACACAAGTGCCATTGCCATTACTGAAAATCCAATGCAGTATTCAAAAACCAAGCACATTGACATCAAGTACCACTTCATAAGGGAACATGTGATGAATGGTACAGTGGAACTTCATTTTGTTTCAAGTGAAAAACAAATTGCAGACATCTTTACCAAGCCACTTGATGAATCAACATTCACAAATTTGGTAAGTGAGCTAGGTATGCTTAATATTTTTTTAAATTCATGTCCTAATTGTAATTTGTTATGCGGCCTGAAATGAATTTGTTGCAAGAGCAAAGTTGGCTTTAAGTAAAGTTTATTCTATCAATGGATATTTTCTATCCGTTGAAAGCCAAAGTTGTTCCATCAACCGATGTTCATTATCCGTTGAAAGACAAATACATTTATGGAAATTTTATCCTTCAAAGGATAAAACTGTGTTAATCTTCAACGGATGACTGTTTACCTCATCCGTTAAACTGTCACATCAGCCGATTCAAGTGGATCACAGCCGTTGATTCTATTTTCTTAACCGTTGATACATATATATACATTTGTATGTATTTGTATTAAAGGCAGTTTTTAGAATACATACAGTTTTTCTTTTATTCTCAAATGGCTGTAATTTACTTAAAAATATTGTTTAATCATTCTCTTTATATTTTAATTTGAGAAAGTATAAAAGCCCCTTTGAATTCTTATTTTTACTTTACGCTTTCTTGAAATTTCAAAAGCTTTTACTCTCTTTCTCTCCCAAAACTCTCAACTTTTCTCTGCAACTTCTACCCACAACAATGGCACCAGTAGTAAAGATAATGTCCCAATCTGGGTTTGTCTATGAGAAAAACAATTTCGTAACTTTGGTGGAAAAGAATGAAGCCCACTCAGATTATCATAAGATGATGGATTTCATCAAGAACTGCAAACTGAGCTATGCAATGCTGGAAGCCCCAATGATTTACCGTGAGGTAGTTGAGGAGATTTGGACAACTGCTGAGTTCAACTCCACTGATATGACTATCTCCTTCTCTCTCAAAGGTAAGGATTACTGTATTAACTCTGATGATATACAACCCTATTTTAAATTACCTGAAAACAATGCCACGACACCATACACTGATAATGATGTATGTAGCATGTTAGATTCCATAGGCTATTCCCTTGATTCTACTAGTTTAGGCAGTATTAAGAGAAAAGGCCTTAGAAAAGAGTGGAGTTTTCTCAGTGATGCCTTTATCAAGGTCTTCTCTGGGAAAATTAGTAATTTTGATGCAATAACTTCAGCTCTTGTTAATATGCTCTATATGCTGGTTTCTGATAGGTACTATAATTTTAGCAACTATGTTATGCTAGAATTGGGTACTAGGTTAGGTAACAAGGCTAATAGAACTCATAACATCTATTATGCTAGATTCTTTATGTTATTGGCTAACCATGTTGCTGAAGGTTTGGTCATAAATAATGAGAGTAATAAGCTCAAGTGCTGGGTACAAGAGAAGAGGGTCCTTGCAGACCTTTTAAGGATTGACCTCAACAGTAAGGTGCCATTGGTATACTTACCAATAATGGCTGCACCTCAGGTAAGTAAGGTAAATACTTCTTCAACTCCTACTACTTCCAACCCCAATATTTCTTTGCCTTCAAGTGTGGCCATGGGATCTGTGTCAATGCCCCAACAGATTCCTACTAAGGTCACCAAACCTAAAGTTTCAAAACCCAAGTCAAAGAAAGCCACCTCTGTTGTCTCTCAAAAGACAACAGTTGTAACAACTACCATAAACCCTGAGGGGAGTGAACAGGGTGTTAGTGGTGAGGGGAGGGGTGAACATAAAGAAAACCCCCAGAATAAGGTAGGAGAGGTGAGTGGTACCCAAGCTAGCAAAGCCACAGTTTCTCAAAAGACTGTGGTAGTTGAAAATAATTCAAACTCATCCCTAGTTGTACCCTCCCAAAAGGGTATAGCTATTGAAAATAGTCCCCAACCAGGGACACGGAACAAAAGAGGGAGGGACACTGAAGCCACACACTCACCTGTAAAAGCCTTCACAAGAAGAAAGAAGGACAAAACCCTAGTTTCAACACTGGGTGCACACACTGTACAGATACAATCACTTGTATATATGCCTTCACAAATTCAGCTTGATGTGACTCCAACAAATATGGAGTCACAACCCCATTCTCTCAAAATTGACACACACCAATTACCAAATTCTCCATCACCATCTCTGGATGTGGACATGATTTTCACATCAATTCCTGATTCTCCCTCTTTACAACTCAGGGAGGAGCCCCACTCAAGTACTGGTGATCATCATCTTTTAGATGATTTGTTGGATCATCAGCCAATTCTTTCAGACCTAGTTGAAGAATCTGTGTCATTTAATTTAAAAACAATCCACACAGATTCAACAATTATGTCACTTTTAATTTCTACTTCCTTTCCTTCTTCAACGGATATCCCTCATCCGTTGATAAGTGGTTGTTGTTCAACGGATAAGCTTAACAGCAGTTATCCGTTGATACCATCAGTTTTAACTTCAACGAATATTCTTTATCCATTGATGGTCTCTACACAAACAACTGAATTAACTCCAAGTGTAGAAGACATGGTTACTGTACAATCACTTCTAGGGCTGAGGGAAGGGAGTGAAAACTTGAGTGAGAGGCTGGGTTGCTCCCAGGCAAAAGGAGAGCTTGAGAGTATAAATATGCATGCTATTTCTTCCAGCATGGCAAAAGAAAGTGAGAGGAGTACCACCTTAGTAGGTGAAGGTGAGGGTGTGAGGAGTGTGAGCCAGGGGGAGCCCCTGATGCAAGAAAAGAGAGAAATTGAGAGAAAAGCAGGTACAGGAGATATAAGGGTGGATCCAGCCATTGCTAGTGAGTCAATGATTGTGGATGATGCTGACAAGGAAAGACAATTTTAGCAACATTACAAAGCTGTAATTGAGAACATTTCCTTGGATGCTGACACTTTTACTCATCCTTTGTCAGCCTATCAACTGTTGGCTACTCAGGGAAATGAGGAGGTTGAAAAGACTTTAAACCTAGTACATACTTTAGAATCTCTACAAAGGGATAAAGCTGCTGTCAATATGATGCCTTCTACAGCTGGAGAGCCATCTGAAGAATTTGGAGTAAATTCTAATGATGATGACTTTGATTCTTTTGATGGAAGCATGAGCTTAGGGGGAGATGAAGGCCCAATCTCTATTCCAGAGTTACCTGAATGGGCATTGACAAAGGAGTCTACACCATGGCAATTGAATGTATCCTTAGTCAAACAGGTCATGGCTATCTAAAAGGCAATTCAGGAAACTTCCAATCCTGGTACCAAGGCCATTCTCCAAGCCCACTTAGATTCTCTACATCTCATGAAGCTACAACAATTAAGGCAGAATCTAAGTGTGGATGAACTCAAAAAGGATATAGCTGACTTAAAGTCCTACAATACTGAGAAGCTGGATGCAATCATGCCCTTTGGTATCATCCAGGAACTGTTACTGTGACTAAGAAGAGAATCAGATGCGGAAAAGAAGATGGCCAAATTGGAGGAAAGAGTTCAAATTATTGAAAACTCTATGGTGACCATTCTTCAAAATCAACAGTCTCAGACTAGTCTTCTAATGCAACTGGCTAAAGCACAGGGCTTGACCCCTCTCCTTGATGATAACAAAAAGGGGGAGAATAAAGGGGAAGGGGAGCCATCTACACACATTCAAATATTAAAAGTGCTAGTTCCTGCCATCACTACTTCTCCAACACTTCAAATCAAAGGAAAGCTTGATGGAATTGATCTAATCCAACTAGCAGCAGCTGAGATGAAGGTGAAAGAGCAAAAGAGGAAAATTGATGAAAGGATGCAACAAGTGTTTGGTTCTACAACTGCAAAATCTCTATCTGTGAAACATAACACAAAAGTTGAGCCAATCATTATGGAGCACAAGCCAGTAAGGAGGAATAAGGTTGGAGAAACCTCTTCAAGGAACCTGAAGCCCATGGTACTCAGGCCAACCACTAGATTCAATAAGGCCTCTACAAAGAACCCTCTAACTCCTGCTCAGCTAAAAGAAGTGGATTTTCCTCTTCCAAAGCCTGATGAAGACAAAGTTTTGGGTGGTAATATCATAAAGCACAAAGAGACCAAGGATGTAGTGGAAATAATGAAGATGACTATCATCTATAGAGAGAGAAAGAGTATCTGTGTGATTCAAGGACATCCCAAATTCTCAATAGCCAAGAGGGAAGAGACCATGAGGCTAAAGGAAGAAGCTAAAAATTTGAAGGCTGACAAAAGAGCACAAGCAAAGCTTGAAAAATAGCTAAAGTCAAGTCTAATTGAAGAAAAGAAGAAGATTGAAGACAAGAGTGAAGGAAACAAGACTGAAAGCATAAATGTGGATATGGGGAATATGGTTGGTGAAAGTGTGGAAGAAGAAAGTGAGGAAAGGAAGAAATGGCAGAAGGGTAACAGAAAGAAGGTTAGGGCAAAAAGGAAGAGTGAAGATGACACTGAAGTAATTCAATCAAAATCCAAACCACAACCTTCTATTCCTGAACCTTTTGTTGTTGATCCCAGTATAAATATCCATGGTGAACCAATAATCCCTAAAGAGGAACCTATTGATTGGGACACCATCAAATTACCTACCTTCTTAACTACTTCTTCACCACCAAAGGAACTGAAAAGAAAATCCAAATCCATACCTCCCCCAACCTCAAGTAAATTCACTCAGAAACATAAACCTAAACCTAAGCCACAAGCCTCAAAGGATGAATATGTTCACATTTGTGAGATAAAAGAATATACAGATATTGAACACTACCTCGATGAGCTGGAGGAAGTTAGGGGAATAAATATAACGACCTGTATATTTTTATTATTATTTTAATGTGTAATAATGGAATAGATAATTAAATAAAATATTTGTGTGGGTTCAGTCAGTGGGTATTACTCAGTCACTATATGTATGTGATTATTAGTGTATGGAATTGAATTGCGTGGTTAATTAATGAATGGTATGATTTTGTATCGTTGTTAAAGATGGTAATATTGCAGTTTTATTTCCATAAATACTTGGATTGTCTCTATTTTTTTTATAATTTTATAATTTCAATAATTATTTTTAGGACTTTATAAAATTGAGAAATCAATATTTCATTAATTATTTATTTTTAAATGATTTTCTGAGTGTGTTTAATGGTAAAATCCATATTTAATTATGGAAATCTTCAAAAATTATGAAAATTATATTTTATTAAGTTCGTATTATTCTGAGAATTTTAAAATTATTTTGAGAATTTTCGGAGTTAGTTTCACCCGTGCGTCGATTCGTTTATTTGATAAAAGCGGGTATGAATTGTGTTTCGGAAATTATTTTAAAATTTCGAAATTCATGTTTTTATTTACTTTGGGATATTTCTAACATTTTAAGACTATTTTCGTGATTTCTGAATTTGTTTCAAGTGCCGCTCGGTTCGTTAATTGTGAAATGCGGGTACGAGTTGTGTTTTAAAAATGCTTTAAAGAATAATGAAATTTTTTATTTTATTAGTTTTGGGATATTTAGAAAATTCTAAGACTATTTTGGGATTATTTTGATTAATATTTAGTCGCAAGTGTTCGTTAAATCACGAAAATGCGGATTAGAGCAGGGCAGCAGGGGGTACGTGTCATACTAAAATACATGTGTCCTAATTTTACTACAACAGGTGATTCGTGGCAGCAACTCATAAATTGTAAATAAAAAGAAGAAGAAAAGAAACCCAAAAACCCACCCCTACCCCTGTTGTTTCTCGATCTCACATTTTTCCTCTAATCAATCTCTCACGCTCTCCTTTTTCTCACAATCTCTCTCGATTACTCTCCCTCCCCCTCACTATTTTCTATTTATTTTCTCTGTTTCCGTTTGCTCTCTCCGTTTTGGTGAGTTTTTCCGGGCACCATTTCTGTTTTTATTTTTTAGTTTACTTGCTCCGGTTGCTGTTTGGCTGATATACACACGCATATACACGCGTGTATGTGTGTGTATCAGTTGAATGGTTGTGGTGTTAGATCGTATTTTGTATTCGATTGTTATTCCAGGTTGTTGTCGCCTGGTTTTCTATTTTCCGGTCTGTTACCCGGCCTTGTGTAGTGTTTTCTGATTACTGTTGTGCGATTATTGATCGGAATTGTTCTATGTTTGCAGGGAAATTATTTGACTAATATTCGTGAAAATAAAAATATAAGATGTAAATAATAATTAGTTGGTTCAAATCGGTGGTTGGGAAATTGTTAATATGGATTGCGTGCTTGGTTTGGACTGAATGGATTGGTTGCGATTTGACGTCGAGTTGTTCGACGGGTAGGCCGATAAACAGAGGAGGTGCTGCCGAATTTTTGGAAATTAAATTCGGAAATTCGGGACATACCCTGTAATTATCGGAACGTCGAGCGAGTATAAATAAGTATATACATATGTTTTATGCGGAGTCTGATTGTATGTAGTGATAAATTGTTTTTCCAAAACTAATAACCCTATTTTCGTACAAGGACGAGTACGCGTATTTTCTGAAAATGAACACCGAACCTATTTTTCGAGAATGTGAACCCTAAGTTGATGTGTGTATTGTAATAATGTATATAAGTACGAGTCGAGATTTGATATTGAATGGGTAGATGTATATCGAGGATATGTCAAGCATACCTAGACGTCTAACGTAGGGTATTTCGGCTATGTAGGTTCTAGTTGAAGGACTCCGGAAGTGAAGTTGAACTAAATATAACCTAGTGATCAGTCGACAAGCGTAGCAAGTTTCTAAGCAAATGACCTGAATGTTGAAGTCGGATCCAGGATAGTCTGATAGTAAGGTGATAAATCCGAGTGTCCAAGTTAGTTCAAGGTCAATCAGAGATAGTCGTAAGCTCTGCAAGGCAAGTAACCCTGACCATTCTTTTATGGTTCAGTATATATGAATAGCTAATGTTTTAATCTCGTAATGGAACAGAAACGCTTTAAGTTACGTATCCCCTGTATTTGAAAATGTTGTTTAAAATTATGTTTTGGGGAAAAGTAACTTCTGAAAATACCTATCTCTAAACATGATTTAAATGAAAAGAGTTTTGAATAGTGTGCTGTAACAGAATGGTTTTAAAAAGAGATAGGTGACAGTGATTTTGGAAACTGGATAAAGAGACTGTTTTAATCCACCTATGTCATGGAAGGTTTTGATCCACCTATGTCGTGGAATTTCGGAAAGAGGCAAAAAGGGAATTCAGTTGATCTATTGGAGTTGCCTAAGAGGCCCGTTATTCGGTAACGGCCCAGCATGAGGTTGCGTAAGTGGCTAATTGGATTGGCATTCTGTTTAACCGATTAGTCCAGCGTGGGGGAAAGACCTAGCTAGTCTTTTCCCAAGTTCCGGAACACATTCTATTTCTGGATGGCCGCTAGTCGCTGTCCGGTGAGGGTAAACTGATCAGCTATCTTCACCCGTTAAACGTCCAATAGATTTGATTGATTCAGTTTAGAAATTGTTTAACAAATCAAGGTGTTTGAGATAGATGATATTGTGGTTCCAGTAATGGAACAAGTGATTTTGAGGTTCCCGGAGAGGACCAGGTTTTATAGGTCCTGTGATGGGACAAGTGTTATGGTTCCCGTAACGGAACAAATGATTTTGGGTCCCTGTAACGGGAGAGATGGTTTAATAGTTCCTGTAATGGAACAGAATATTTAAAAATGGAAATAGCATGCTAAAATTGAACTATGGTTTTTATGCACAGCACACTACTGATGATATTGTTTTACAGAGCATACTAATTTTGATATCCAGTTTATACTTGTTTTACACGTTTTTGGCAAGATATGAATTCTGTTCCTATAACTGCTTTACTTTAAACTGTTTTACTTGTTATTCATATAGTGGTGCTGCTGAGCAAACAATTGCTCACCCTTGCAGAATATTTTATATGTATTGTAGATGTCTAAGAGATTCTTGCGCGGTAGTCAGGGCAGAGTTCCAGCTCCTTTCGTGTCAGGCTCCTATGAGTTAGTTATGTTCAGACCAGATGAGGTCTGTTGAGTTACTGCATTAAATTAGTGGTCAGGTTTGTGTAAGGTAATTTGGGTTGTGTTAGTTGAATACCCTAAGTCATACTTAAACCTGGAAAAGGTCTTGGTAAAGGGGTCATAGTTATGTATTATTAATGAGTTGGACTGAATTGTGATTGTTATTATTATTATTAGTGACGTCAACTCCTGACCCCGGGGTTGAGGCCGTCACAGTTGGTATCAGAGCTACAGGTTTGAGTCCCTGATTTAGGTTAGGAATGGAGTCAAAAGAGTGCAAAAAGGTTTATGTTTAGATGTGAGTCAGAACCTCAATCAGAGGAGCGAGTCTATGAGTTTAGCCAAGGGTTTCGGAAGCGTAACCCTGACGTTTGTTGAGGGTTGACTGGAACTTCCCTAGACTAGAGTACGTTCCCTTCGTATATGTGTTATTAGTAATGTTCGATAGAGATTTCTAGTGTTCTCGATAACACAAGTCTGGTTACGAGGATTCAGTGTTGAGCGGGCCCTTGTTGTGGCAGTTGAGAAGATGCCAGCGTTATTCCCAAATATTACGTCTTCTATATAAAGGAATGTTATTGGCCCGATTGTGTGACCTTGGTGAGTTCGGATAACATGATAATAGTCAGGGGCTGCTATAACAGTCAAGTCTCAAAGTGAATGTGGATTAGTACGGAGGTGTATATTTTAATTCCTTGTACTTCTTTCTTGAGACCTACTTTGTTTCCAGAGTAATTGTTTCCTGTTCCATAAGTTACTTATTTTCCTGTGAGAAAGTTGTGAACCCAAAGTAAGCTACTTATGGTTTTGTTGATCTCATTACAAATCAAATTCACCCCTCTTCCTATTTGTGAATTTTCTTTCGAACCTTGTTTCTTCTCTCGGAAATTTTATTGGTTGATTGGGGCAAACAATGCATATGAATTGATCATTTGTCTGTGTGGAAAAAGGGTCTGGTGGGACGCCACCAAATTATGTGTTGTGACCGTATGGTACTAAGACTGGCCATCTTATGTACTTGTATGGTTGCTCTCAGTCATACCTACATTTCTTCTTCACTGTTTCTTCTTATTCGATTTCCTTGAGCCGGAAATTTCATTGGATATTCTATGGAAAAGAATTTATGCGATTAGATGGTCCTCGTTATTAAAAGCAAGTAAAAGTGACTATTGAGAAGAACGAAAGTCCTATATCAGTATATCATTTAAGAAGAATGGTAACCGCGAGAGTTCATGACTTAATGATGGAATTATAGCCTTAGGAAAAGTGAATCAATGGTTGATGGGTTACTTGTGGTGATAAGGAAATCATCCTTAGAAGAAGGGTTAATTGAAACATGAACGATGGTGCTTAGTAGAGTTAGTGTCCCTTAAGCTTGACTCGATTTATCGGCTTGTTCTACATAGTGTGTGACTAATATATTTAGCCGACTTTTGTGGTATGTTGGATAAATTTAGCTGTTGTACCTGAGTAGGGATGTGAAGTTGGTCAGTTGCTGTTATATTAAGGAACCGTGCTATGGTGACTAGTTCTTTATATTTTCGTTTTTCTGTACTGTTGTTGATTCTGCTATTGTCATTGTTGCTATTGTTGCTAATGTTGCTAATCTAAATTTCTTTTGTAAATGGACCCCGATATTAAAGACATGGGTACTGTGATTGGGCAGCATTTTCCTGATACAGGTGCACCGTTTAAACGATGATACCTTTTGTCAAATATTTTTGTTATTGAATAAACTCATTTATATATTTCTGGAAGATGCCACCCAAGAAAGCTACCCAGTCTAAAGGAAATAGTAGTAGTTTTACGGAGAGTCCAGCTATAAATTAAATTCTAGACTTGTTGCGTCAGCAGTAACAACAACAGTTGCAGTTAATCCAACAGGTTCAGCAACAGCAACTACTGTTGCAGCAGCAACAACAAGGAGTGAACCGAAGTGTTAGTTTTAAATCTTTTCAGAATGTTAACCCTCCTGAATTTAAAGGTGAGCCTAATCTGGTAGCTGCTGGAGTATGGTTAAAAGAGATGGATAAAGCTTTCAATCTTGTTCGAGTAAGTGAGAATCTTAAGACTGATTATGCAAGCTATTTCTTGAAAAATGAAGCAAATTATTGGTGGGAGTCAACCAGGGCATTAGAAGGAGAAGACCATGTTCCATGGGCTAGGTTTACTAAGTTATTTTTAGAAAAGTATTTTCCTGACTGCGTAAAGAATCAAATAGAGATTGAGTTCCTAGAACTAAAGCAAGGTGACAGAAGTGTAGCTGAGTATGAGGCTAAGTTCACAGAGTTGGCTAGATTTGTACCAGAATATGTGTGCTCTGAAGCTCAGAAGGCAAGGAGGTTTTAACAAGGATTGAAGCCTGAAATTCGTAGTGGAGTGGTGGCATTGTAACTCAAGACGTATCCTTCCATAGTTCAGGCCGCCTTAGTAATTGAATTTGATCAGAAGTTAGCCGCTAGAGAAAAAGAAGATAAGAAGCGAAAGATTGATGATATGGAAAAAGCGTCAGGTCCAGAAGGATCCAGTCAGAAGTCTCATAAAAAGGTCGGAGGGAGTAAGAATAAAGATTTAGAGAGAAAAGTATTTCTTTAAATAGAATTAGTAACACCTCAGCCAGCTCTAATCAGGCCAATTCGGTTAAATCGCCTATATCGGAATGTAAGCAATGCGGTAAAAGACATGGTGAAAGGTGTAAAGCAAATACTGAATGTTTTAGATGTAGTCAGAAGGGACATTATGCGTCAGAATGTAAGGTGGAAAATCCAGGAGTCGTCTGTTATAACTGTGGTAAGGTAGGACATGTTTCCAAGAATTGTAGAAGTACTTCCCGAGATAGCATTGGAGGTAGTGCATCAAAAGGTTTGACGTCCAGTACATCCAAGGCTAAGAATTGTAATATGATTAAAATTTTAGCTGCTCAGGACCCTGATAAGGAACCAGGGAAATAATTGATTACCGGAAGAAGCAAACGATAATCTTTGCGGAAGCTAATATTGGAATAAGTATTAAAGGACATAAGCAAGAAGATAAGGCGTAACTAGTGCATTTAAGGGATATTAAGAAGGAAACTTTGGAATTGTAGGATGAAAGAATAATGAGACAAGGTGCATTATGTGTTGTGCACTGAGGTGATTTATAGGAAAGAAGGATGGATGTATGAAGTTATGTGCTGATTATCAGAAGTTAGAAAAGTTGACGAATAGGAATAAGTAACCTTGCATAGAATGGGTTAGGAGTGCTGTAAGTTTTGGTGATAATGGGCGGAGTAACAAGTGTATTAGTTGTCTATAAAAAAATAAGGAATATGGTGTATCAGGAGTACTTGCATGGTATAATCATATTTATTGATAACATCCTCACCATCTAAGGGCTAAGGAAGACCAAGTTGAAAACCGAAAGAAATGCCGCGAAAAGTTGCACAATAGCAATTGTATATTAAACCTTAAAGGTATGAGGTGCTGGTTAGGAGCCTGTGTGTTTGAGTAACTAATAACCAAGCAAGGTCCATTTAGGGACCGAAGTCTCGAATAGGAAAGAAGAAATAAATATGGTTAAGATTCCTGAGGAATTAATAAAAGAACTAGAAAGAGTGGGAGGTGAAGTTCGAATACCTGAAGGTAAGAAGAAGTGAAGATAAGAGATTACCTTCCAGCCTTAATTAATGGAAATGAGTAAAAAGTGTTCAAATGTTTGGAAATTGAGTTAAAAGATAGTACCATCTATCATCCGTAAACGAAGGGCCAAAGTGAAAAGACGATTTATACAATATAGAGTATGTTGAAAGTATATATATAATATGATATAAGTGTCAATGTTAAAGCGATATGTTTCTAATTTGAATCAAGCCATTGATTAGGAGCCAACGGGCTCTCATCCAAATTTGTTCTGCATGGAATAATCGATCCAAATCCTAGATTGTTAAGAGTGAGTCCTTAGTAATGAATTTATGTCTATGGTGAGTATGCGATGAATAAATCCCCAAGTAGAAGAGTTTACCTAGAAGTTAGAGTCAGATATGTTTGACAAAGATCCTCACTTGTTTAGTTAAATCAGCATCTGAGGACAGAATCTTTTTAAGGGGGGATGGATATAACGACCCGTATATTTTTATTATTATTTTAATGTGTAATTATGGAATAGATAATTAAATAAAAAAAATTTGTGGGTTCAGTCAGTGGGTTATCACTCTGTCACTATGTGTATGTGATTATTAGTGTATGGAATTGAATTGCGTGGTTAATTAATGAATGGTACGATTTTGTATCGTTGTTAAAGATGGTATTATTGCAGTTTTATTTCCATAAATACTTGGTTTGTCTCTAAAATTGTTTTTATAATTTTATAATTTCAATAATTATTTTTAGGACTTTATAAAATTGAGAAATTAATATTTTGTTAATTATTTATTTTCAAATGATTTTCTGAGTGTGTTTAATGGTAAAATCCATATTTAATTATGGAAATCTTCAAAAATTATGAAACTTATATTTTATTAGGTTCGTATTATTCTGAGAATTTTAAAATTATTTTGGAAATTTTCGGAGTTAGTTTCACTCGCGCGTCGATTCCTTTATTTGATAAAAGCGGGTATGAATTGTGTTTCGGAAATTATTTTAAAATATCGAAATTCATGTTTTTATTTACTTCGGGATATTTCTAACATTTTAAGACTGTTTTCGTGATTTTTTGAATTTGTTTTAAGTGCCGCTCGGTTCGTTAATTGTGAAATGCGGGTACGAGTTGTATTTTAAAAATGCTTTAAAGAATAATGAAAAATTTAATTTTATTAGTTTTGGGATATTTAGAAAATTCTAAGACTATATTGGGATTATTTTGATTAATATTTAGTTGCAAGTGTTCGTTAAAACGCGGAAATGCGGACCAGAATAGAGCAGCAGGGGGTACGTGCCATACTAAAATACAGGTGTCCTAATTTTACTACAACAGGTGATTCGTGGCAGCAACACATAAATTGTAAATAAAAAAAAGAAAAGAAATCCAAAAACCCACCCCCACCCCTGTTGTTTCTCGATCCCACTTTCTTCCTCTAATCAATCTCTCACGCTCTCCTTTTTCTCACAATCTCTCTCGATTACTCTCCCTCCCCCTCACTATTTTTGTTATGGATAAAAAACCAAGGTTATTACTTGCTGTATTTAATACTAAGATTCGGGAGCTCAAGGCCTTTAATGGCTGCTCTCGTGTTTCGTGACTCAATCTGCCTTTACGAGATGCCTACGTATCTCTGTGAATTAGAGAATCAAGCCAAAAAACGTAGTTCTGATTGGTGGGGGTGAGACCCCTTATATAGATGTTGGGAGTCCTTGAATTGGACTTGGTATAGGAGACTTGGTGGGCAAGTCTCATAATTAGAATGGACTTTGGAGTCCTAGATAGTAGGAAACTGATTCCTTATCCTTTTAGGTCCCCTTGAGGCTAATCTCCAAGGATTTATATCCTTATCGGGACTCTTTTCAACATCTGATTTGTCCCTTATTAATTAATTACGAAATTAATTAATAATCAGGGCTTTTGGGCCTTTTTTATTCCATCAGGCATGATCTGGTCCATCAGACTTAACCTTTCTGGTCTGAGTATCATATATCTTTTTATTGGGCCTGGCAGCCCACAGTTTGTACGATTAATGCAGTATTTAATTATACAAACATAATTTATTTATCCCTATCATTTGCCCCCCAACTTTTGGGAAACATTGATTAGGTTTCGCAGAAGTTAAGTCTATTTGTTCCCTTACAGGTTTTCGTTTTTCCGTAAAGTGTGGAGCGACCTACACATTTACAACGAATTTTTCCTTTTATTCAGGAATTATCTTAATTTCCAGGAATTTTTCCCTTATTTCCGGGATTTTTCCCTTATTTTCTGGAATTTTTCCCTAATTTTCTGGGATTTTCCCTAATTTTCTGGGATTTTTCCCTAATTTTCTGGAATTTTCTGGGATTTTTCCTTATTTTCTGGAATTTTCCCTAATTTTCTGGGATTTTTCCTTATTTTCTGGAATTTTCTGGGATTTTTCCTTATTTTCTGGAATTTTCAAATTTCCAGCCCTTTTTTCGACCAGGATCCAGGTCGAAATTTCGACCAGGATCCTAGTCGAAAAATGGGGCCAGCCTTGTCATCCTGGTCGAAGGAATTCGACTAGGATTCACGACCTGGAATTCGACCAGGATCCTAGTCGAAATTTCGACCTGGATCTAGGACCTGGAATTCGACCAGGATCCTAGTCGAAAATTCGACCTGGATCGAGGTCGAAAATTCAACCCTTTTTTTTTATAAGCCTATCGACTAGGATTTCGACTAGGATTCTAGTCGATATTTCGACCTGAATCCTGTTCGAAAATTCTTTGGTTTTCTTGCTTCCTGGTCGAAGGATTTCGACTAGGATCCACGACCAGGATCCTAGTCGAACTTCGACCTGGGTTTTTAATCCCTATTTTTTGAAAGATGCTTGGTTTTATTCGACCTCATTCCTGGTCGAAGCTTCGACCTCAATTCAGTTCCGTTATTCCAGCTATTTTCGGGTGTCTGCTCGAAAGATTTCGGGCAGGATTCACGACCTGGAATTCGACCTGGATTCTGGTCTTTTTTACCCGCTATTTTCGGGTGTCTGCTCGAAAGATTTCGGGCAGGATTCACGACCTGGATTTCGACCTGGATTCTGGTCTTTTTTACCCGCTATTTTCGGGTGTCTGCTCGAAAGATTTCGGGCAGGATTCACGACCTGGATTTCGACCTGGATTCTGGTCTTTTTTACCCGCTATTTTCGGGTGTCTGCTCGAAAGATTTCGGGCAGGATTCACGACCTGGATTTCGACCTGGTTCCTGGTCTTCCACTAGCCTTCTTTATTTAGCTTTAATTTAGGGTATTGTATTTTCCAAATCCTAATTGGATTTGGGCCTAGCCTTTTTTGTTGGGCCTTATTAAATTTTTCTGAGCCTCTATTATTGGGCTTTTCCAAATCTTATTGGGCCTCTTTTATTGGGCCTTTTCAAATCTTATTGGGCCTCTTTTATTGGGCCTTTTCAAATCTTATTGGGCCTCTTTTTATTGATCTGGGCTTAATACACCCTGTTAAGAATGCTCTAGAATTCCTTGGAATATTCTGGAATATTCTTTTTTCTGGGCTTTTTCTTATGGGCTTTTGTCCTCAATGGGCTTTTCGTCCCTTCAACTTCCTTTTCCTCTTATATAAAGGAATGAGGAAAGGCTATTACTCCTCACTTTCTCATTTCTTAGTTTTCTTCTTCATCTTCCTGCTAAGATTCTCAGAGGAATAACAGCAAGTCGGAGCTCAAAGCCTTTTTTCAGGAGCGCTTCTTCAGGTAAGATTCCTCCCTTTGCTTTTCATTATTTTTCCATTGTGTGCCATTTTAAGATAGCCTATTTACGTGCCTCATACTTTTTTTCAGATGGCTGACAAAAGAATGACTCGTTTGGCCAAGATGAACGTGGCTAGAAAGTCCAATGATTTTCCTATTCGATCGAGGTATACTTCCTTAATCGACATGATCAACACTCGAGGGGACGAGTATCCGTCTGATGCGCATCTGGACGCGCACGATCATATCAGTGCTTTACGGGATCCTAAGGAGCTGGAAAAGTTGAGCAGCTGCTTCAAAATCAAGGAGCCTTTTAAGCTGGTTCTTGCGGGTCCGGCCGACAGGGCCTGTCAGTGGAAGAAGGACGCGCTATGCATCTATAGGGATACTCTGAGGGCAGGTATTAGACTCCCTTTTCCTCCATTCATTCCTTTGCTACTGGCTGATGTGGGCATCAGCCCTTGCCAACTTCCCCCTAATTCCTGGAGGTTGATTCTGTGTTATCTGTCGCAATGCGCCAAGCACAACGTCCCCACATCTGTTGCTGTCTTCAGGAAGATTTTTCAGTTTAAAAACAGCCCTGATAAAAGTCCGGGTTGGGTTTCTATCAACCAGTGCCCCACTATCCCCCATATCGTAAATGGGAAGTCCATCCCTGACAACAACTTGGGGTGGAAGAAAGATTTTTTGTTTGTTATTTGGGAAGGTGGAGATTGGGGCTCCCTGTTTCGATCATCCTTTGGGCTGGCCGTAGACGGGAGCCCGAATGACATAACTTTGTCTGAGGAGGAGGCTAGAGGTTTCAACCTCCTTACGCAAGACAACGGCACTTCCCATTGTTGGGACCTTATCCGGGAGACCGTCCTGGTAGAACGCGGCCTTTCGCCCGTTAATAAGAAAAGTAAGTTCCCTTTCTTATCTCCTTTATTTCCTGCACTTTTATTTCATTGATTTTCAACTGACTTTGTTTGTTGCAGTGGCTGAGAAGATTGAGGAGGCTACCAAGCCGAAGGACCTGGAGACAACCAGGATGAAGAGGGCCGGGAAGATCTTTAAGGACCCTCGACTGGGTGACCGCTTCCCGGAGTTCCTTCTTCAGGCGACGGAGCCAGATGAGGAAGGCCCCAGCCAAGTTCTGCGCACCAAGCAGAGGCCAGGTGCCTACTTTCAACCTGCTTGGGGGATCCGGGGCAAGGACTCAATTGTGGGCAGCACGACCCTGTCCAAGGAATGGTCTAAGCATTCCATTTCCCCGGTGGATTATCAAGATTTTGTCCTTCAACAGGACTTGGAGGGGAATGAGCTGTTTGGAGCCCAAGCTCTGGCGACGGTATGTACTTTACTTATGCTTTTTACAATTCTCTTTTCTTTCTTTTCTAAACCTTTGTTGTTTTCTCCTGCAGGCTAACGCCCATTTTCAAGGGGCTATTCACCAAGCCAAGGCTTGGAAGGTTGGCCTGGAAGATGCCAACAAGAAGTTGGAGGAGGCCAATCAAAAAATTGAGGCCCTTGAAGCTCAATTGGCCTCTTCCACTTCTGACCTGGAGACGGCCCGGGCTGAAAATGTCATCTTGAAGGCGCAGAAGGAAAAAGCCTTTGATGGCTGGATGGACACTCAAGAATTCAAAGACTTGATGGTGGAGCATGACGCCCTTCTTCATCCCGTTAGCTATAAGGAAGGCTGGGACGCTGCTGTGGAGGCCATCCAGGATGAGTTTCCCGAGGTCCTTGAGCAGTTGCCCTTTCCTTGCCCAGTGCGGGTTCCAGAGCTTGGAGGTGTTACTGAAAAGCTTGCTGGTATGATCAAGGATGGAGAGGAGGAAGATTCCCCCGAGGAGGAATTCGAGCCTGTTGCTAAGAAGGCCAGGGTGGAAGAATCTCCCAAAGCAGCGCCTCAACAGCCATCATCTTCTGCCGAGGGAACTTCTATAGGGACTTCGGAGGGGACGACCGAGACGTCCGAAGAAATGACTGAAACTTCCGAAGAGACTTCGGATAGTGGTTCTGAGGAATCTCATCCTTCCAAGGCCTAGCTTTTTGTATATCTTCTTTTTGAACTTTATTTATATCAGAACTTGTTACCCTTCGGGGTTATGTTTTATACGTTGCTTTTCTTGCCTTTTTCTGTTTTATCTTTACAATCTTAATATGCATTTGAACCTTAAACATCCTTAGATAGAAATAATTTCAAACTCTTTAATATGAAGTCTGGTTTTCCAAAACCTTACATAGCATGGGTTCGACCCTAATCAACAATAACTAGACAATGTAAATTCTACTGGAATATAAAATCCTATGCAAGCAAAGCTTCAAGGTGCTTTTAAACCTACTTGTCAATGACAAGTGAGAATCGTACTTCTCCTATCTTACACATAGTAAACCTTCAGGTTTTGTGCGTGCCAGGTCCTCGGGACTTCAAAACCTTCCATAGTTTCCAGCTTGTAGGTTCCTCTACCCTGAACGCTCTTGACTCTGTACGGCCCTTCCCAATTCGGGGTAAGCTTTCCTTTCTGTCCAACACCAGAAGCCTCTATTTTTCTCAAGACTAGATCTCCTTGTTTAAAAAATCTCTCTTTAACCCTTAGGTTGTAATAGAATGAAGCCTTTTTCCGATATTCTACTATCTTTGCATGTGCCTCATCTCGCACTTCATCAATTAGATCCAGGGCTAACCTCTGCCCTTCCTCATTTTCTACAGCATTGAAAGTCTGAATCCTTGGAGAGGAATGCGATATCTCCACGGGAACTACTGCTTCTGCCCCATATGCCAACATGAAAGGAGTTGCTCCTGTCGTGACTCTACAGGTAGTCCTATAGGCCCATAATATTGGAAGTATCTCATCCACCCAATTATTTCTTGACTTCTCGATCCTCTTTTTTAGTCCATCCAGGATTATCCGATTTGCTACCTCTGCTTGCCCATTGGCTTGCGGGTGAGCCACAGAGGTGAATCGTAACTCAATTTCATTTTCTTCACAATACTTCTTGAATTCCTCATTGTTGAATTGTGTTCCATTGTCAGTGACGAGGATACGGGGAATTCCATATCGGCACATAATGTTTTCCCACAGGAATTGTGCAACCTGCTTAGTTGTGATTTTGGCCAAGGGTTTGGCTTCGATCCACTTGGTGAAATAATCAATGGCTACAATCAAAAATTTCCTTTGTGCCGTGGCCATAGGAAAAGGCCCTAGAATATCCATCCCCCACATGGCAAAGGGAATAGGCGAGTTGATAGAGGTCAGCATCTCGGGGGGTTGTCTAACAACTAGTGCATGCTTCTGACAGCGATCACACTTCTTCACATATTCTTTGGCATCGGCCATCATTTCTGGCCAATAGAAGCCTAAACGGGTTATTTTATGAGCCAAGGCCCTGCCCCCCAGGTGTTGTCCACAAATACCTTCATGCACTTCTTCAAGAGCCAAGCGTGCCTCATCGGGCCTGAGACACCTCAGGTAAGGAACCACGAAAGATCTTTTATATAGAATCCCATCTATCAAAGAGTACCTTAGTGCTCGAACAGTTAACTTCCGTTCCTCAATTGCATCGCTTGGCAACCAACCGGTCTGAATGTGAGCCTTGATGGGATCAATCCATGACGTCCCCAAGCCTACGGGAGCCACAAGCTTAACATCTATGCTTCGTGTCTTCAAAACACGGAAGTACACACTTCCTGAACTTTCTTCAATCTCAGATGAAGCAAACTTTGATAGCGCATCTGCTTTAGCATTTTCTTCCCTTGGAATGTGTTCAACATGGCATTCATTAAATTGGGTCATCACAGCCCTTACTAGGCGAACATACTTAGCCATCGTATCATCCCTTGCCTCAAATTCTCCCTTTACCTGGGATATGATCAGCTTCGAGTCTCCACGGACCTTTAAGTTTTTGACTCTAAGTGTCCCAGCTAGACCAAGGCCAGCAATCAGGGCTTCATACTCTGCCTCATTGTTTGTTGTTGGGAAGTCTAGCTTCATGGCATACTCAATTAAGAATCCATCAGGGCTTTGCAAAACCAACCCTGCTCCACTGGAATTTGTTTTTGATGCTCCATCAAAATAGAGAACCCAATATTCTTTCTCCTTGTCCCCATTGTCGACTCCCTTGTCTTGAGGTAAGGTATCTTCCTGCCCCCCGACTTCTTGGTTGGGTATGGTACATTCCACCAGGAAGTCAGCTAGTGCCTGGGCTTTTATGGCCGTACGTGGCTTATACTTGAGATCGAACTCTCCCAACTCTATTGCCCACTTAATCAGTCTCCCACTTGCCTTGGGACTGTGAATGATATTTCTCAGTGGCTGATTTGTTAGCACTTCAATTTGGTGAGCTTGAAAATAAGGACGCAGCTTTCTTGAAGCCATTACCAAGGCTAAAGCGAATTTCTCAATGGCTGAATAATTCAACTCAGCACCATGCAAAATTTTGCTGACATAGTATACGGGTTTCTGGACTTTCAGTTCCTCCTTAACCAACACGGCGCTCAAGGCGCTCTCTGAAACAGCCAAGTACAAAAATAAAACTTCATTCAGAACTGGCTTGGCCAACAACGGGGCCTGGCCCATATACTTCTTTAACTCTTCAAATGCCTTCTGATTTTCCTCATTCCATACAAAGTCTTTGATGTTCTTCAGTGACTTGAAAAATGACAAGCACTTGTCTCCTGACTTGGAGATGAATCGTCCTAACGCAGCAACCCATCCTGTGAGCTTCTGAACATCCTTGACAGTTTTGGGGGGTTCCATGTCCAGGATCGCCTTTATTTTATCGGGATTTGCCTCAATTCCCCTCTTCGAGACCATCAATCCCAAGAATTTTCCAGATCCTACTCCGAAAGCACACTTCGTCGGATTCAACATCATCTTGTGGTACCTCAGGACCTCAAAAGCTTCCCTTAAATGGGCTATATGATCAGTCTTTAACATGTCATCAACATAGACTTCCATAGTCTTACCAATAAGATCCTTAAAAATTCTATTCACCAACCTTTGATAGGTGGCTCCTGCATTCTTGAGACCAAACGCCATAACAAGATAACAATAAACACCAAAGTCAGTGATAAATGATACCTTTGGAATGTCATCCTTATGCATTTTGATCTGGTTGTATCCGCTAAACCCATCCATGAAACTCAGCATCTCATGTCCAGCGGTAGCATCAATCAAAGTATCAATTCTAGGCAGCGGAAAACAGTCTTTGGGGCATGCATCATTCAGATCGGTGAAGTCTATACACATCCTCCACTTTCCATTAGCCTTCTTCACCATTACAGGGTTTGCTAACCACTCCGGAAATTGAATCTCCTCAATGAATCCAGCCTCTAAGAGCTTTTCCACTTCCTGCTTTATAGCCTCTTGTCTTTCCGGGGCAAAATTTCTTTTCTTTTGTTTCACTGTCTTCCGGCTTGGATCTACGTTTAGCTTGTGAGTAATTAACTCCGGGTCTATGCCTGGCATATCAGCTGCTGACCATGCAAACACATCACTATTTTCTTGCAAAAATTTCACTAACTTCCCTTTAAGGGGCTCCTCTAATGTGGCTCCAATGAAAGTCGTCCTCTCAGGATTCTCGGGGTATAAAGGAACCGAGACCAATTCTTCTGCTGGCCTTCCTCTATTCTCATCATTTTCTCGAACATCCATATCTTCAATAGGAAGAACCTGCCCCCCGACTCCATTTGCCCTCAAAGAGGCCACATAACAGCTTCTAGCCATTTTTTGATCTCCTCTCTCTTCTCCAATCCCGTTTCGGGTGGGAAACTTCATGACTGAATGGTAGGAAGAGGGGACTGCCTTGAAGGCATGTATCCCTGTTCTCCCCATGATAGCATTATAAGTTGAACTAGCCTTTACCACTACGAAATCCAGCATCTGCGTTGCTTGCCTTGGCTCCGTACCTATGGTGGTTGGCAACTTGATTATCCCTTCCACAGGACATTCTACTCCAGCAAATCCATATATCGGCATGTCGGTTGGTGTTAACTGGGAGTCGTTATACCCCATCCTTAGAAAGGTGTCGTGGAGCAAGATATCCACAGAAGCACCATTATCCACAAGGACCCTCTTAACCGGGCTATTTCCTATTATTGGTGTTATGACCAGCGGGTCGTCATGGGGAAACTTCACACCCTCTAGGTCGGAATCATCAAAAGCCAATGTTACTTCTGTCCTGGCCCTCTTCGGGGCTTCTCCAATAATATGCATAACCTCTCTAGTATATGCCTTTCTGGAATTTTTGGACAATCCAGCAGCAGTTGGACCTCCAAAGATCGTGTTTATCACAGGCCCTCGAGGTCTCGGCCCTCCATAAATGGTGTTTATAACTGGTCCTCTAGGCTGGGGGTTTCGCCCCTGATCGTCTTGGTCCCTCCTACGATCTTCAAAGTTCTTCCTTCCATTATTATTTCTGTCCCCTCCATCTCCAGTATACTTGTTCAATCTTCCTTTTCGAATCAAAAACTCAATTTCATCTTTCAATTGCCTACACTCATCGGTGTCATGGCCAACATCTTTGTGAAACCTGCAATACTTGCCCTTATCTAGCTTGGCGGGATCAGCCTTCAAGGGCTTAGGCCAGCGAATATCTCTGTCTTTCTCAATCTCCATCAAAATCTGACTTCTGGGAGCATTCAACTTAGCGTATTCAGTGAACTTTTGCCCTGGTCCTCCCTTCTTGGGGGTTGAATCAGGGTTTTGTTCGGTTCTAGGATATTTGTCCTTAGCGATATACTCCAAATCAGTTTTTCGTTTCTTGCCTCCAGTGGGCTCATTACTTACTACGGTCTTCCTCATACTTTCTTCAACCTTGATATACTTCCCTGCCCTCTCTTGGAGCTGCAACATGCTCTCAGGGGGTCGTTTGGCCAAAGACATCTTGAAAAACTCATCCCTAGTTCCTTGTTGCAGTGCTATCATGGCTACCTTATCATCAAGGTCTGGGACTTTTAAAGCCTCCTTTGTAAAACGATTCAGGTAATCTCTTAAGGATTCCTTAGCTCCCTGCACAAGACTCATAAGAGATGCTGAACTTTTCTCATGGACTCTTCCACTGATGAATTGCTTAATAAAAGCCTGACTTAATTCTCTGAATGATCCAATAGAATTTGGGGGTAGGCGACTGTACCATCTTTGAGCCATACCCGACAGGGTTTGAGGAAAGGCCCGACATTTTATAGCATCGTTCACGGGTTGCAGCAGCAGTGCATTAGAGAATGTCCTAACATGATTAGCGGGGTCTCCCGTGCCATCATAGGCTTTGATAGTGGGCATCTTGAATTTCCTTGAGATATGGGCATTCATTATCTCTTCTGTGAAGGGTGGAGTTGGATCATCAGGATCTCCAAGGGGAAGGAGATTGCTTGGATCAGTTCTTGGGACAGCAGCCCTTCTTCTTACCGGACCATCCAGGTCTATGATAGGAGGAGGATTTCTCCCCCTAGGAGGTATGTGGGTTCTGGTGGCTTGGTGAGCCTCCAAGTCACGCCTCAGCCTTTGGATTTCAGCCTCATGAGCCCTGATCTTTTCCTGCACTTCTTGGGGATTCGCCCCTGGGGTGCTTTGGGGGCGTTGCCTTCCATCGGCCATTGGCTCTTTTCCAGGACGCCTCCTTCTCGGGGCCACTTCATCATCCGAAGATTCGGAGTCTCTCTCAGTGTATGGACCAGAAAATTCCCGATCCTCAGGGATAGGATCCAAACCTCGTATATAGGGGGGCGACCGCCCTCGTGCTTCGCTTCGCCCAGCATATCCGCTTCCTCCAACCTCAGGATGAAGGGGCATCCCATAAGGGGGGTTAGTAGTAACAATAGTTGAATATTCATACCCGACGGGTCGAGAATTCACAGGTATATGTATTTGTTGAACTTTAGGATTCGTACCTTGAATAGTCGGGGGAGTTGTCCCTTGTGGCTGAGGATGAGTTGCCCCTGTCTGGGCTTCCCCCTGAGTAGATGCATAAGTTGAATGGGGAGGAACCTCCACGGTTGATGAAATCACCTGGGTTGCCTCTAATGGTGTTCCTTCCTCTAGAGCTCCAATTGTTCTCCGTGTTCTCGCCATGGTTGTTGTTGTGTTTCCCACAGACGGCGCCAAATGTTATGGATAAAAAACCAAGGTTATTACTTGCTGTATTTAATACTAAGATTCGGGAGCTCAAGGCCTTTAATGGCTGCTCTCGTGTTTCGTGACTCAATCTGCCTTTACGAGATGCCTACGTATCTCTGTGAATTAGAGAATCAAGCCAAAAAACGTAGTTCTGATTGGTGGGGGTGAGACCCCTTATATAGATGTTGGGAGTCCTTGAATTGGACTTGGTATAGGAGACTTGGTGGGCAAGTCTCATAATTAGAATGGACTTTGGAGTCCTAGATAGTAGGAAACTGATTCCTTATCCTTTTAGGTCCCCTTGAGGCTAATCTCCAAGGATTTATATCCTTATCGGGACTCTTTTCAACATCTGATTTGTCCCTTATTAATTAATTACGAAATTAATTAATAATCAGGGCTTTTGGGCCTTTTTTATTCCATCAGGCCTGATCTGGTCCATCAGGCTTAACCTTTCTGGTCTGAGTATCATATATCTTTTTATTGGGCCTGGCAGCCCACAGTTTGTACAATTAATGCAGTATTTAATTATACAAACATAATTTATTTATCCCTATCAATTTTATATTTATTTTCTCTGTTTTCGTTTGCTCTCTCCATTTTGGTGAGTTTTTCCGGCCACCATTTCTGTTTTTTTTCAGTTTACTTGCTCCGGTTGCTGTTTGGCTGATATACACACGCATATACACGCGTGTATGTGTGTGTGTATCAGTTTAATGGTTGTGGTGTTAGATCATATTTTGTATTCGATTGTTCTTCCAGGTTGTTGTCGCCTGGTTTTCTATTTTCCGGCCTGTTACCCGGCCGTGTGTGGTGTTTTCCGATTACTGTTGTGCGATTATTGATCGGAATTGTTCTATGTTTGCAGGGAAATTATTTGACTAATATTCGTGAAAATAAAAATATAAGATGTAAATAATAATTAGTTGGTTCAAATCGGTGGTTGGGAAATTTTTTATATGGATTGCGTGATTGGTTTGGACTGAATGGATTGGTTGTGATTTGACGTCGAGTTGTTCGATGGGTAGGCCGATAAACAGATGAGGTGCTGCCAAATTTTTGGAAATTAAATTCGAAAATTCGGGACATACCCTGTAATTATCGGAATGTCGAGCGAGTATAAATAAGTATATACATATGTTTTATGCGGAGTCTGATTGTATGTAGTGATAAACTGTTTTGCCAAAACCAATAACCCTTTTTTCGTACAAGGACGAGTACGTGTATTTTCTGAAAATGAATACCGAACCTATTTTTCGAGAATGTGAACCTTAAGTTGATGCGTGTATTGTAATAATGTATATAAGTACGAGTCGGGATTTGATATCGAATGGGTAGATGTATATTGAGGATATGTCAATCATACCTAGACGTCTAACGTAGGGTATTTCGGCTCTGTAGGTTCTAGTTGAAGGACTCTAGAAGTGAAGTTGAACTGAAGATAACCTAGTGATCAGTTGACAAGCGTAACAAGGTTCTAAGCAAAGGACCTGAACATTGAAGTCGGATCCAGGATAGTCTGATAGTAAGGCGATAAAGTCGAGTGTCCAAGTTAGTTCAAGGTCAATCAGAGATAGTCGTAAGCTCTGCAAGGCAAGTACCCCTGACCATTCTTTTATGGTTCAGTATATGTGAATAGCTAATATTTTAATCTCGTAATGGAACATAAATGTTTTAAGTTATGTATCCACTGTATTTGAAAATGTTGTTTAAAATTATGCTTTGGGGAAAAGTAACTTCTGAAAACACCTATCTCTAAACGTGATTTAAATGAAAAGAGTTTTGAATAGTGTGCTGTAACAGAATGGTTTTAAAAAGAGATAGGTGACACTGATTTTGGAAACTGGATAAAGAGACTGTTTTAATCCACCTATGTCGTGGAAGGTTTTGATCCACCTATGTCATGGAATTTTGGAAAGAGGTAAAAAGGGAATTCAGTTGATATATTGGAGTTGCGTAAGAGGCCCGTTATTCGGTAACGGCCCAGCATGAGGTTGCGTAAGTGGCTAATTGGATTGGCATTCTGTTTAACCGATTAGTCCAGCATGGGGGAAAGACCTAGCTAGTCTTTTCCCAAGTTTCGGAACACATTCTATTTCTGGATGGCCGCTAGTCGCTGTCCGGTGAGGGTACACTGATCAGCTATCTTCACCCGTTAAACATCCAATAGATTTGATTGATTCAGTTTTGAAATTGTTTAACAAATCAATGTGTTTGAGATAGATGATGTTGTGGTTCCAGTAATGGAACAAGTGATTTTGAGGTTCCCGGAGAGGAATAGGTTTTATAGGTCTTGTGATGGGATAAGTTTTATGGTTCCCGTAACGGAACAAATGATTTTGGGTCCCCGTAACGGGATAGATGGTTTTATGGTTCCTGTAATGGAACAGAAGGTTTAAAAATGGAAATTGCATGCTAAAATTGAACTATGGTTTTTATGCACAATACACTACTGATGATATTGTTTTACAGAGCATGCTAGTTTTGATATCCAGTTTATACTTGTTTTACACGTTTCTGGCAAGATATGAATTCTGTTCCTATAACTGCTTTACTTTAAACTGTTTTAATTATTATTCATATAGTGGTGCTGCTGAGTAAGAAATTGCTCACCCTTGCAGAATATTTTATATGTATTGTAGATGTCTAAGAGATTCTTGTGCGGTAGTCAGGGCAGAGTTCCAGCTCCTTTCGTGTCAGGCTCCTCTGAGTTAGTTGTGTTCAGACCAGATGAGGTCTATTGAGTTGCTACATTAAATTAGTGGTCAGGTTTGTGTAAGGTAATTTGGGTTGTGTTAGTTGAATAACCTAAGTCATACTTAAACCTGGAAAAGGTCTTGGTAAAGGTGTCGTAGTTATGTATTATTAATGAGTTGGACTGAATTATGATTGCTATTTTTGTTGTTAGTGACGTCAACTCCTGACCCCGGGGTTGAGGCCGTCATAATAAATGCCTATGGACAGCTACCAGAAAGTTTAGTGTTCAAGTATAACGGAAGTGTGGAAATGACTTGGCCTCTTCAAAGAATTCTAAATGAGGGCTATTCTACCATGATTATAGTCCACTCAGCTATAAAAAGGGACACTGGTTTTACCAGGACTGCCAAAACTGAGATTCTCAACAAGATTGCCAGCATAAGGAAGACTTGGTGGGAGTCAAATTCCTTGCCTAGAACATTACTCATCCTAAAGGATGGAACTACAATTCATAAATTACCTCATTGGTTGATGGAGCTTAGAGACAATAAAGGAGTCAGAAAATTTTCCAGACTTGAAGACCAGCTTAAGATTGCCAGTAATGAAACTCTCAAGGACATGCAATCTAAGTTGGATATCAGTGATGAAGATGAAGCTGAATTCTACAGACAACTCCAACTCCAAGTAGAGGAAAATGACAGAAGGCTAGGGAAGAAAACAAGGGAACAAAGGAAAAGAAAATGATTTGCTCAGGCTAAAGGAGCACCCTTGGAAACACTGTAAATCTTCAACTCTATCTCAGTACATACACTTTTGCAGCACTTTGAATTTCTACTTAGTTGCAACTCATACATTTGTTAAGTGTTTTGTTATCATCAAGTTAACCCTGAATTTATGCCTACAATTCTAGTAGACATAAATAGGGGGAGATTGTTAGGAATATATGTGTACTAGTTTGATGATAAGCTAAACAAAACACTTAAGTAGAAAACTAGTGTTTGTAGCCTTAATGGATAAGACCACTTTGGCTATCCATTGATGGAGTAGCTTTACTTAGAAATAAGTTTAGTATTGTAGCATATTTCAGTCTTTGTAAATGAGTTATAATTCTTAGAAGTTGTAGGAAATTATATGTCATGTTGACTACTAGTGGATATACAAATAGGAGGGCTAATTGTAAATATTTCATGCCTTGTAATTTTGTATAAATGAAGTAGTATCAACTGGTAAATTAAAGACCTTCAACGGATGAGAAACAAACCCTCAACGGATATCTCTAAAGCTTCAACAAATAACATCCATCAATCGATGAATGTTTCAACAGATAAAGCTTCAACTACTAAAGCATCAATGGATAAAAGCATCAACGGATAAAGCCATCAACGGATAAAGCCATCAACGGATGAAAGCTTCAATGGATGCTCAGTTCCATAGAAGTTGATAGTGACAATTCATAAGCTGACAGAGGCACATGGGTTGACAGGGACAATTGGAATGTGGTAGCCTCTTGGAGGAATCAAGAAAAAGCAGCATTTCCATTCTGGTGCAAACAAGAAAGTATTCAAAGATTCACAGATTATCTTAGATTGCATTGGATAGAGAAATGAAGAAGAAACATGTGAAGGACTATTTTATAATTGTATTTTATCTTTGTCTTCACTTGAAAAACTTGGTGATATATAAAACCAAGTTGCAGCTACTAATTAGGTGTGAATTTTCGAGAGCTGTTTAGAAAAACTTAGAGAGAAAATCATCTAGTTTGTACTAGGAAGTAGCTGTGAACAATTCTTTGTATCACAGATTTTATGAAATACACATCTCTGGTGGAACAACAAATCCACCAGAAAATTTTTTAAAGCCTCTGTGTTCTTTACATTTGTGTTTTGAATATACATCTGTCTGCATTTGCTTAAAGCAATTTACACACATCTGTACATCATACACTTAGCTTTTGAAACTGCTCAAAACTTGAAAAAGTTTTAAGATTTACATTCAACCCCCCTTCTGTAAATCTCATTGTTGGTTCCTTAGGAATAACATTAAGCAAGAAAATGAATATCTTAAGAACAAGCTTAAGTGTGTTAGTGAAGTGGAGGAAGTGTTGAGAGAAAAGTTGGAGAAGAATGATTTGAAGCTCAAATCATATACGAATGCATCTCAGTTGGTTGGACACTATCATGAGAAAAACAAACCATGTGCCAACATAGCTATTGGTTTGAACTATGAGGCATTGAATTCTCACAAGAAAGGTGAAGTTGACAAATGAAAAGAAACAGTGAACCATGATGTTCCTGTGATGCTGAAGAAAGTAAATGCACCTTTGTTCAAAGCTTGTGAAGTTGATTTTAGTGAAGTTGAGTTGATCATCAATCAAGAAATTAAAGATGAAGATAATGAGAAGAATAATGCAGAAACCACTCATATTGCTAAAAATGAAAAGAAGCCCATAGTAAACCAGACTGCAAAGACACCAACCAAGGAAGCCAAAACTTAGAATGCTGGGAAAAAGAAAAAGAACAGAATTGGAAAAATAGGTGTAAACAAGAGGAACAACTATGCTTGTGTTGCAGATGATCCAAGGAAGCAATGTCAAAAATGTGTCTCAACAAATCATTTAACTCACCTTTGTAGAAAGGCTGTTAGTGAACCAAAAGTGGGAGCATGCAAGTACAATGAGGTTGTGGCTGAAGATCCTTACTCTTACTCCTTTTGTGATAAGTTTGACTATATTCCTTTTGTGAAAATTCAAATTCTACTTCTGCAACTTCTGTGAAAAAGAAGAAAGTGCCCAATATTGTTTGATTAGCTAAACACACTTAATCCTCATTGTGTACAGGGAAAAAATAATAAAGTTATATGGATCATTGACAATGGATGTCCCAGGAATATGACAGGTGATAAAGCCCTGCTATCACAGTTTGAGGAGATGGTTGGCCCATTGGTGACTTTTGGAGATAATATCAAAGGATTCATAACGGGATATGGCAAGTTAATTTCTGGAAATATTGTCATTAAAGATGTAGCACTAGTTATTGGTCTTAAAGTAAATCTTCTAAGTGTCAGCCAGTTTACAGACAAAGGTTTCAAGGTAATATTTGACAAAGAAGACTGCTCAATCACTAGCAAGAAAACTGGTGAAGTTGCTCTGAAAGGAGCAAGGAAAGGAAGCATGTTTATTACAGACCTAAATTCAGTAAACAAGGATGAAGTATGTTGCTTCTACTCTAAGGCATCCATTAAGCAAAGCAAGTTATGGCACAAGAAACTCTCTCACCTGAATTACAAAGCAATCAATACCTTGGTAAAAAAGGAATTAGTGAGAGACATGTTAAATCTGGAATTTGCTCAAGATGAAGTTTGTGAAACCTGTCAAAAAGGAAAAATGAAAAGGTCCAGTCATAAGAGCAATACTGTAAATTCTATAAGTGCACCATTACAGCTTATTCACGAGGCCATGTTTGGACCAGTTCATGTCTTGTCTATTTCCAGAAAGAAATATGCACTAGTTGTGACGGCCTCAACCCCGGGGTCAGGAGTTGACGTCACCAAAAACAATAATAACTAAATAATAAAACCCAAATCATTTATAATATCCAACTACGACCCCTTTACCAAGACTTTTTCCAGGTTTAAGTATGACTTAGGTTATATTTGCTACAAAACCAACCTACTACAACCAATATGAACCACACTATCTTAATACAACAACTCAACAAACCATCTTTGGTCCAACACAACTACCTCAGAGGAGCCTGACACAGAAGAAACTGGAACTTTGCCCTGACTACCGCGGAAGAATCTCCCAGACATCTGCAATACATATATAAAACATTCTGTAAGGGTGAGCAATCAATTGCTCAGCGGTACCACTATATGAATAATAAGTAAAAAAATTTATGATAAAACAATTATAGGAACATAATTCATAACTTGTTACAAAACAAGCAAAACATGTATAAACTGGATATCAAAACTAGCATGCTCTGTAAAATAATATCATCTGTAGTGTGCTGTGTCAAAATACCAGTGTCCAATTTTAGCATGCTATTTCCTTTCCAAAACCGCTGTCCATTGCTGAACCCATAAATCATCTGTCCCGTTACAGGGACCATAAACTATTTGTTCCGTTACGGGAACCATTAAACCAAAGTCAGATATAAAAGTGGATGAATTCTAGGGATAGCTGATCAGTCTATCCCACCACAATTTGTTCCGGAACTCAGAGACTAGCTAGGTCTCTGTTATGCTGGACTAAGCGGCCTACCAGTGCGCGCATCCGACTTAGCCTCTTACGCACCCATGCTGGGCCGTTACCTAATAACGGGCCTCTTACGCCACTAACCATCCAATATCTGATTCATTTTTATCCAGTTTTCAAAATTAATTACACCTATCTCTTTTCAAACGATTACATCACACATTCTAAAAATCCCTTTTTAATTTTAATCACAATCTAGAGATAGGCATTTTCAGAAGTTACTTTTTCCCCAAAACATCGTTTAGTAAAACATATTTAAATACGGGGAATACGTAACTTAAAACATTCTGTTCTAGTACATAATTTAAATCAACAACTATTCATATATACTGAACTATAAAAGATTAGTTCAGGGGTACTTGCCTTGCAGAGCTTTACCACTATTACTGAGCGACTCTGAGTCGACTCGGACGCTCAGGCTTTAACGTCTAACCACTAGATCACCTTGGATTCGACTTCAACACTCAGGTTCTTTGATGGAAACCCTACTGAGCTCATCGACTGTCCACTAGGTTATCCTTAGTCCAACGTCCATTTTCGGTTTCCCTGACTAGAACCTACAGGGTCGAAACACTCTATGTTAGACGTCCAGGTATGCTTGACATATCCTCAATAACAACCTACCCATTTGATAACAATCCCGAATCGTACTTATATGTACTATTATAATACTATAACACACACAACAGTCAGGGTTCACATTCTCGAGAAATCGGTTTGGTGTTTGTTTTCAGAAAATACGTATACTCGTCATTTTACGAAATTAGGGTTACTGGGTTTTGACAGAACATTCATCATAACATACAATCAAGTTCGTATAAAGTATAAGTATATATATTTATTCACTCGACGTCCCGATAATTACCGGACGCTCCCGTATTCCCGTGATTTAATTTTCCGGAAATCGGGCAGTGTCTCCTTTGTTTATCGGACTACCCGTCGAAACAATTCGACGTCAAACCAATCAATCACAATAGCAATCCAACTTCACCGTTCCCAACTAAAAATTAAAATTCCAATCACAACCCAACAAACAAATAATCAATCCAAATAATTCCCGAACTGAATTATTTAACTACTATTACTTTTTATTTTGACTACAATAATATATGAACTAAATTATTTATTTTAAAATATTAGGACTCAGATAACGATCATCACGGACCACCGTCCGCTCGTAGAAGTTGTGATGCCCCCAATCTCGGGGTTAGGAAATGAGGACCCACACACCTTTAATCTACTAATTAAATTAGCATAAACCCCGATTAGCTACTAACAGGATCAAACAGGATAAAGTATGAGACAAGAATACAACTACCAATCATAAAATATAACTTACAACCCCAAAATAAAATCAAATATACATAGTCGATCCCGACTTGGAACCGACAGATAACCCATTGTATCTGTACAACTCTCTGGCTAAGCGCTTGCTCACTCAAAAATGTTACTACCTGCTCTGGCAACCGGAAGCCCTCAACATGATAGGGACCACCAGGTACGCTCTTACGAGCAGTGCGCCTAAGCCTGGCCATCTTCTTGCTTAACTGCCATGGTTAGATTAAAACAGAACATATGAGTATAAAACTCAGCAAGTAACTATTAAAGCATTTCTACGATATAAAATCCAAAATGTTCATTACCGATCTTAGGGCATTCTACTTTATCAATTCTAGGTGGCAGATTTATATCTTTCGGGTTAAGAAAGGGTTATGAAGGAAATTTTTGGGCTTTTAGGGAACAATGCTCAAGGTAGGGTGAAAGCCGACATTCATCACAATCATTAACAGGATCACAAAATAATCTTTCGAATGGAAAGCGACAATCTTTGCATTATAAGGAATCAATTGTATGATCAACAGGAAAAAAATCAGGGTTCACAAGATCTAAGCTTCGCAATATCACAATCAACTCTTTTCAAAGCAATATAAACCATTTTCATTCTCAAAGAATCATTTACTGAGTCGGAAGTTTCAATTACTTTTTTATAAAATTATATGGAACCCTTGATTGGACCACTTTATCTTTCATTTCATAATAATACGGGTGATCAGCCCGTACCGACCTCCATCCGGTCTTTAAGGTACCAATGGCATAATTTCAGCCTTAAACTGGACTAGCCCCGCTAGCCTCTTACTATGACTGGACTAGTCCCACTAGCCTCATACATCCCAATCCAATCCATCAGGAATTCGTTTGGAAAACCTTGAATTGGAAAAATAATTTTTCTAAATTCATTTTATCATTACCAAGAATATGAAATCATTCAGACTCTTTCAAGTCGAAACTCATTCTTAAATTCAATTTCAAGAAGCCAAAGTTAAGGAAATGAATCAAGGATATGTAAGGCTCAATTCTAAGGATTTTGAATCAGTGATAACAAAGTACTCAAGTTAGAAGAATCAAAACTGTTTCAAGGATCAATAGGGAAATAAGTAATCAAGGAATGAAGCATCATTACAAGGGGTTCGTAAAGGTACTTATAGGGTTTATTAACAGTTCATGGTATAACAAACAAGTAGAATAAGGAAAATGGGTTACCAAAGGGTTGAATCAATAGGCTTATCAATAACAATTTCACAAAATCAAAGATAGGATATCTCAAATCAATAACATGGGTTCATTACTTTAACAGTTCAATACTCTACATGGCATGAACAATATCCTCTCTATAACCATTTACACAAGTAATTAGAGTTACTTGCCTGAATTAGCTTTCCTGTTTCACGAAGGTTGAACTACTGCCACCTAGTATACCTTTCCCTTTCCTAGTCTGAATGCCCTCACATTCCGAATCTACAATCAAAACCAAAACCTTAATTAGTTTCTCAACTCTCGTTCCCGGAACGGTCACTCAATACGATAGCTCGATTATACTCCTGAGTCGAACTATATGAGTATAGCTTATATACACACATGCACATAGCACATAGCACATAACACATTCTTTTCTCATAGCCTTTATATCTTTATATACACAATAATCATCTTATACTCGCTTAACCTTGACTATTCTTCAAATCAAACATTTATAACTCATACGAGTACACGATTTCATTCACAGCTAAATGTTTATGACCATAGCTATCACTTATAGCTTTTAAAATCTATCAACTAAGTTCCCTTTTCCTTTTATTCCTTAATTCGAACCACATACTACAATTAACAAACAAACCCAAAGATATTCACATATAAACACTCAATCATATAAACCCAAAATCAAGTCTTGACTTTTAACTCCTATGGCCTATTCGGCCTTATCACTTAACACAACAAGAATCAAACATGTAAAGCTCTTAATTGACATGCATCAAGTATATCATCCCAAACTAGTTCAATTTCATTCTTACAACTCATTTAAACTCATAATTTAAACGTAATCATGGATGATCACTCATTTTAACACTTAATACAACTTAATTTCTTAAAAATCAAGTAGAGACACTTGAAATTTCCAAGAATCCAAACATGCATGCATCAGTTTGGACCTCTAACCATAACTTATTCTAATTATTCGACAATTTATGAAAACAATTATCAATAAATTATTAACACCAACAAAAATCAACATGATCTTCCCAAAAATTAAGAGCCATTCAGCCTCTTCTTCTTTTATCAAAGAAATCTCACATGCAAACTTAGTTTCAAATCCTTGCATCTTTAATCACCCTAATCTTTTAACATTATGCTAGAGTAACATCCATAAATAACAAAAATCAACTCATTAACTTATGAACTACAATTTCCATTCGGCTTTTCATCAAAATACCACATGCAAACACAGAAAATTTGATTTAAAGATACTAGAGCTCAGTTTTAACATCATTACTCACCACCGGTTCACCGGAGTTCATCACTGGCGGCGGTGGTTTCACGGTGGTGCCCCATTTGGGGGTTTCCAACCTTCAACCACCAATTTACACAAGTAAATACACACATGCAGACACATATCTTCACTCTAAATCATTTAAGAATCGAAACCCTTTTTGTTTTCATGAAAACCGAATCAAACCACCAATTCAACTTGGGATTTTTCTCAAAAAAACCTTGAAGATAGTGACATGCATGTATATATATGGATAGATAAAGCAAAATCTTACACAATTATGGTCTTATAATTGAAAGAGGATGAAGAACAAGTGAGAGATTGAAGAGGGAGAGTACCGAGAGTGAGAGAGAAATCTCGAGAGGGAGAAAGAAAATGCGAGAAAAAGAAAGAGAAGAGGGGTGCTCGGGTGAGAAAAGAAAGAAAGAGGGGGTGGGGTAGGGTTATATACTACCAATGAAGGGTATAGTAATTAGGCTATTCTATTTCCAATTCACTCTTTATTCTTAAAAGAAAACGAATTCGATTTGCAAATATCTCTCTCAGAAAAGATGAATTTGATACGAATGATAATTTTAAAACGTGAATCTTGAAATTAGCTTTCCAACCATTACTCATAATAAACTTTTGAGCGTACAGTTGATTTTATACGTTTTTTACAAGTTTGTGCTAATAATAGCATTTTATCACATAAAAATCAATTTAAAATGCAACGATCACAAAATAAATCCGTCTATCATTTTTAGAAAGTCTCTAGGACTATTTCGAAGATAATAAAACAAATCTCATGCCTTTACCTTACTCAGATAATTTTGTAAAAATGTGCGAAGGTTAAATAAACCTTATTTAAATCATATAATTCCCTTAAATCTATAAAATATTAACAGATCACGTAATAACGCATACAGACAAGCAAGCACATATAATGAGACATCACAACTCATTTCTGATCATAAAAATTTCCCTTTTTATCATTATCCCTTTTTACGCGTACCGGGTCACGTTCTGCCTGACAGCCCGACGCTCAGCGTTTCAATTACGCTTCATAATATCATTATCGACCGACACGTCACTAGAAAGCAATACTTTACCTAAACATTAAACTCACATAATAACACATACTTCACATTTTAAATACTTTAATCCCTTTTTGGACGGGTTCTGTTCTACCTGACGATCCGACAACACAGCTTAACTCCTAAGCTGACTCTTTAAATTGGAACGCGTCGATCTACGCTCCCAGATACTAATATACAATAAATACAATTAATCATCACTTAATCATATATTTTATAATCACTTCACATAAATCATACTTTATTGACTTAAATACGTCGAAAAAATCTCAGTCGTCACAATCTACCCTCCTTAAAAGGATTCTGTCCCCAGAATTTAGTCTAAGCAAATAGATGGGGATACTTTTCTTGCATTTCACTCTCTAATTCCCAAGTTGATTCTTCCACTAATGTATTTCTCCACAATACTCTGACTAGAGGTACAACTTTATTTCTAAGTGTCCTATCTTTTCGGTCTAAGATTCGAACTGGTTGTTCTACATAAGACAAATCTGGTTGAATTTCCACTGGTTCCAATTCGATCATATGGCTCGCATCAGCATTATACTTCTTCAGAAGAGATACATGAAATACATTGTGTAGATGTTGCATTTGCGGAGGTAGCGCCAATTCATATGCCACTTTTCCAACTCGTCGCAATACCTCGAATGGTCCAATATACCTAGGACTCAACTTTCCTTTCTTTCTGAATCTGGTTAAACCTTTCCAAGGAGATATCTTTAATAAGACTTTGTCTCCGGGTTTGAATTGCACATCTTTTTGTTCTCGATTTGCATACTTCGTTTGTCGATCTTGTGCTGCAATTAATCTTTTCCAAATCATTTCAACCTTTTCTTTCATTTGTTGAACTAGCTCTAGGCCAATTAATTTGCGCTAACCAACTTCATCCCAATACGTAGGGGATCTACATTTTCTTCCATACAACGCTTCATAAGGCGGCATGCCAATACTCGCGTGATAACTGTTGTTATAGGAAAACTCGATTAACGGAAAATGATCGTCCCAATTTCCTTTGAAATCTATTGCACAAGTTCGCAACATATCCTCAATTGTCTAAATTGTCCTTTCACTTTGTCCGTTAGTCTGCGGATGGTATGCCGTACTCATTTTCAGCTTCGTTCCCAAATGATCATGAAATTATCTCCAAAATCTTGAGTTAAACCTGGGATCTCTATCAGATACGATAGATACAGGAACTCCGTGACGCATCACAATCTCATCCAAATACAATTTGACCAACTTTTCCAATGAAAACATTTCATTTATCGGCAAGAAATGTGCTGATTTTTTCAATCGATCGATTACCACCCAAATCGCATCATGATTAGACTTGGTTTTAGGTAATTCTACCACAAAATCCATCGCGATATGCTCCCATTTCCATTTTGGTATGTCCAGTGGTTGAAGTAATCCACTTGGCCTCTAATATTTCGCTTTGACTCTTTGACATGTATAACACCTACTTATCCATTCCGCAATTTCCTTTTTCATGTTTGGCCACCAATAACTCTCTTTTAAATCTCGGTACATTTTCGTACTTCCAGGGTGAATTGAGAATCTCGAGTTATGTGCTTCATGCAAAATCTCGTGCTTTAGCTCCACGACATTAGGTATCCAGATACGTGAATTAACACGATATATTCCTCTTTCATCCTTTTGAGCTTTGATTTCTTCTCCTGATAACTTATCCTTTTCGCGATTCATCACTTGCTCTTGACAACATCGAATCTTTTCCAAAACTTCGGGTTGAAATGACACCGCATATATCGCTTCACCTCTAAATTCTGAAGTCTGCACTTTTATTTCCATCTTTTCGAAATCCTTGATCAATTCTTTCGATGACGTTAACATATTCAATCTTTCTTTGCGACTTAGAGCGTCTGCTACCACATTTGCCTTTCCAGGATGATAGTTTATCGCACAATCATAATCTTTGATCAACTCTAACCATCTTCTTTGTCTAATATTCAACTCCTTTTGAGTGAAAATATACTTTAAACTCTTATGATCTGTAAAAATCTCGCATCTTTCCCCATATAAGTAATGTCTCCAAATCTTAAGGGCAAACACAATTGCTGCCAATTCCAAATCATGTGTGGGATACTTTTGCTCATGCGACTTGAGTTGCCTTGACGCATATGTTATCACCTTCCCATGTTGCATTAACACACGTCCAAGTCCTTTATACGAAGCATCACTGAATATTAAAAATTCTCCTTTTTCATCAAGTAACACCAACACTGGGGTGGTTATCAGTCTCTTCTTCAACTCTTGAAAGCTTTCTTCGCACTTTTCCGTCCACACAAACTTCTCATTCTTTCTTGTCAACTTCGTTAATGGGACAAAAATCTTAGAGAAATCTTGCACAAACCTTTTGTAGTATCCGGCTAATCTCAGAAAACTTCTGACTTCCGTAGGAGTCTTGGGTCTTTCCCAATTCATCACAGCTTCTATCTTAGATGGGTCTACTTTGATTCCCTCTTTATTGACTATATGACCAAGAAATTGCACTTCCTTTAGCCAAAATTCACATTTCGAAAACTTAGCATACAACCTTTCTTTCCTCAGAATTTCCAAGGAAATCCTCAAATGCTCCTTATGATCTTCTTCCGTCTTGGAATATATCAATATATCGTCAATAAACACAATAACGAACTTGTCCAGGTAATGCTTGAACACTCTGTTCATAAGATCTATAAATGCGGCTGGCGCGTTCGTCAAACCAAATGCCATTACCAAAAACTCGTAGTGCCCATATCTCGTTCGAAATGCTGTCTTGGGTATATCTTCCGTTTTAATCTTTAATTGATAATACCCAGATCTTAAATCAATCTTGGAGAAACACGAAGCTCCTTTTAACTGATCAAACAAGTCATCGATTCACGGTAAAGGGTACTTATTCTTAATCGTCAACTTATTCAATTCACGATAATCAATGCACAACTTCATACTTCCATCCTTTTTCTTAACAAATAATACTGGTGCACCCCACGGGGATACACTCGGCCGAATTACTCTTTTATCCAACAATTCTTACAACTGAGCTGCCAATTCCCTTATCTCGACTGGCGCCATACGATAGGGAGCTTTCGATACCGGTTCCGTTCCAGGAGCCAAATCAATCGTAAACTCGATCTCTCTATCTGGAGGTAATCCGGGCAATTCATCAGGAAATACATCAGGAAAATCTCTTACTATTGGAATATCTTCAATCCTTACGGATTCTTTTTCCACGTCTTTAACATGAGCTAAATAAACTTCACATCCTTGACGTAATAATCTTCTCATCTCGATAGCTGTTAGAAACTTATTCTCTTGTCTTTTCCCTTTAAATATCACTTCCTCACCATCCTTGGTTCTTAACTTCACCTTCTTACTTTTACACTCTATATGCGCCTCATGGTTTGACAACCAATCCATTCCTAGTATAACCTCAAATTCTCCTAACTTAAAAGGAATTAAGTCAGCAAAAAAGTGCTGACCTTCTATAACCACATCACAATCGGGACAAACCTCATTAACAATAACTTTCTCTTGATTTGCTACCTCTATAATCAAATTAGGTTCTAGAGGGTACGCAACACAATCTAACTTATCAAGAATACTTTCAGAAATAAAAGATCTAGTTGCTCCAGAATCCATCAATACTTTTACTTCTACTGAGTTTATAATGAGCATACCTGCCATCACGTCCACATCTTGTACCGCAACTTTCATTGATATGTTAAAGGTCCTAGCTCTGGGTTGAGCTGACGGTGCTGGGAGAGACGGCGGTCCAGTAATCCTAAGAACATTGGCCTTCTGAACAGGCTCCTTGCAGTTCTTGGCCATATGGTCCACCTTTCCACATTTGCAACAAGCCAAGTCAGGTTTCCTTGCTCCATTTGGACACTCTGAAGAGTAATGCCCTTTCTAGTTGCACTTAAAACAGGTTACGTCCAACTTGTTACACCTTCCTGGGTATCTCTTCCCACAAACCTTGCATTCTTGAATCTGAGGCCTGTTATCCTTTCCTGGTTGTCCTGCTTTCTGGAAACGGTTCTTCTGGGCCCCGTTACCGGGTTTAAACTTCTGAAACTTTTGGTTCTGACCTCCACCATTCTTTTCAAACTTTTCTCTAAACTTTGAACTTCCTTGCTCTTGCTCCGAGCTTTCAAACTTCTGTTTTCTTCCTTCATTTTCTCTCTTCGTAGTTTCACGCTCTCCTTCTACTATCATTGCCTTCTGTACCAAGGCATCATAATTCTTGATCTCCAATAATACCACTTGATTTCTAATACATGGCTTAAGTCCCTGTTGGAACCTCTTAGCCTTCTTTGCCTCCGTATTTACATATTCAGGTACAAATCTAGACAGCTCCGAAAATTTCACTTCATACTCCGCTACCGACATATCTTCTTGTCTAAGGTCTAGAAATTTCATCTCCAACTGATCTTGCATATAACTTGGAAAATATTTCTCCAGAAACATTTCAGTGAACTTCTCCCATGATAAGTCATTTCCTTCCAACAACGCCTTCGAAGATTCCCACCAGAAGCTCGCTTTATCTTTAAGGTAATAACTCGCATACTGGGCTTTCTTGTCATCCTTAAGTTCTGCTAATTCAAAGGCTTTTTCTATTTCTCTTAACCACGACTGTGCTTTAATCGGTTCTAGCAAACCTAAAAATTCTGGGGGATGCACAGATTGAAAGTGTTTGAAGTTTCCAACTTTAGGGGCCACAGGTTGTTGCAAAAGCTGAGCAAGTCTGCTCATCATAGTGGTTTCTGGGTTTACTTCTGGGTCTTGGGTTGGAATTTCTTCTTCTTGGTGATGTAGTGAGTTGGACATTTCTTACAAACCTGATTGAGCAATTATTTAGCAATACGATAGCATGGAATATGTAACAACATTTTATTATGAAATCTCTTTTGCAGGTTTTAAGCTTTACCCAATTTTGCACATGCAATCCTATTACTGCATAATTCTCATATTAGTGTTTTTCTCATGGCACAGGATAGGGTATTACGAAATTTTAAATATGGTTGTATCAAAACATGGTATTCAGAACAGTTTATGCAAATCTTTAGGGTGCACGATAGAAAACAAGATATATAATGGATTTATCAAATAAGGGGTACATAAATAAAAGTCTGGTTATCACAAGTTCAGGAATAAGGTACAATAACAGGGTTAAATAGAGGAAAAATTGGAAAATATCCCCCTATCTACCCCTAACTTCCAGTAACTACTACAAAGTTTCGAAATACAATACAACAAATGAAAAAGGGATCCCGGCATCTCACCAAGTATCCCAAAGCCTACCGGCGTTGAAAACAACAACTACGGGCTCAACCAACAGTCCCTCCTTACAACTAATCATCCAGAATCTCTCTCAACACAACCAACATTTAGCGAATGATCTTATGCATCCTCCGGGCATCAGCATCAGCATCACTAGTGGATGGTCCCTCATCTAATCTCCTCCGGGCAACCTGCTCCACCATCTGAATCCTAGCTCTCAACTCATCATCCATAACTGAAGTGTTCTGCCTAGTCTTTCGAGCTAGCCTATCCACCAAAGCTCCCAACTCAGGAATACGGGAGTAAACAAAATCTCGGTCCTGGGCTAACTTGCCACCAACACTGACAGGCACAATCTTAGGCATCTCAGACTCTGGCTCAGGGGCAGGGGTCTTTGAATCTGGCCTCAAGGGTGAAATCTTCATGGGGATCTTACTACTTTCAAAAGAATCCTCCTTCGGATCTAAACTAACATACACAGGCTCCTCTGGAGAGGGTGGAATGGGGTCCACTAGGGTACCGGTCAAACTAATCTCGGAATCTAAATCACTACAACTACTGGGATCCTGAGAAAAAACACAAAATAGCAGCCAAGAAACAACGTTAGGGTTAAATAAAGCTTCCATCTAACTCATATCCTGACTCTAGTTTCCACTTTAGCTAATACACACTTTTCCTTAGACTATACCTAATAGTCTAACTCAACTCTATATGAGTCGAACTCTCTTGCGATATAAATATATACCCAAAATACCCTTTTTAATCCTAAATTGTCTCAGGGACTAGATCCTGTAGCTCTGATACCAACTTGTGACGCCCTCAATCTCGGGGTTAGGAAATGAGGACCCACACACCTTTAATCTGTTAATTAAATAAGCATAAATCGCGATTAGCTACTAACAGGATCAAACATGATAAACTATGAGACAAGAATACAACTACCAATCATAAAATATAACTTACAACCCCAAAATAAAATCAAATATATATAGTCGATCCCGGCTTGGAACCGACAGATAACCCATTGTATCTCTACAACTCTATGGCTAAACGCCTGCTCACTCAAAAACTTTACTACCTGCTCTGGCAACCGGAAGCCCTCAACACGATAGGGACCACCAGGTACGCTCTTACGAGCAGTGCGCCTAAGCCTGACCATCTTCTTGCTTAACTGTCATGGTCAGATTAAAACAGAACATATGAGTATAAAACTCGGCAAGTAACTATTAAAGCATTTCTACGATATAAAATCCACAATGTTCATTACTGATCTTAGGGCATTCTACTTTATTAATTTTATGTGGCAGATTTATATCTTTCGGGTTATGAAAGGTTTATGAAGGAAATTTTTGGGCTTTCAGGGAACAATGCTCAAGGTAGGGTGAAAGCCGACATTTATCACAATCATTAACAGGATCATAAAATAATCTTTCGAATGGAAAGCGACAATCTTTGCATTATAAGGAATCAATTTTATGATCAACATAAAAAAAATCAGGGTTCACAAGCTCTAAACTTCGTAATATCACAATCAACCCTTTTCAAAGCAATATAAACCATTTTCATTCTCAAAGAATCATTTACTGAGTAGGAAGTTTCAATACTTTTTTTTAAAAATCAATACGGAACCCTTGATTGGACCACTTTATCTTTCATTTCATAATAATACGGGTGATCAGCCCGTACCGACCTCCATCTGGTCTTTAAGGTACCAATGGCATAATTTCAGCCTTAAACTGGACTAGCCCCGCTAGCCTCTTACTATGACTGGACTAGTCCCACTAGCCTCTTACGTCCCAATCCAATCCATCAGGAATTCGTTTGGAAAACCTTGAGTTGGAAAAATAAGTTTTCTAAATTCATTTTATCATTACCAAGAATATGAAATCATTCAGACTCTTTTAAGTCGAAACTCATTCTTAAATTCAATTTCAAGAAGCCAAAGTTAAGGAAATGAATAAAGGATATGCAAGGCTCAATTCTAAGGATCTTGAATCAATGATAATAAATTACTCAAGTTAGAAGAATCATAACTGTTTCAAGGATCAATAGGGAAATAGGTAATCAAGGAATGAAGCATCATTACAAGAGGTTCGTAAAGGTACTTATAGGGTTTATAACAGTTCATGGTATAACAAACAATTAGAATAGGGAAAATGGGTTACCAAAGGGTTGAATCAATAGGCTTATCAATAACAATTTCACAAAATCAAAGACAGGGTATCTCAAATCAATAACAGGGGTTCATTACTTTGATAGTTCAATACTCTACATGGCATGAACAATATACTCTCTATAACCATTTACACAAGTAATTAGAGTTACTTGCCTGAATTCGCTTTCCTGTTTCACGAAGGTTGAACTACTGCCACCTAGTATACCTTTCCCTTTCCTAGCCTGAATGGCGTCACGTTCCGAATCTACAATCAAAACCAAAACCTTAATTAGTTTCTCAACTCTCGTTCCCGGAACGTTCACTCAGTACGATAGCTCGATTATACTCCTGACTCGAACTATATAAGTATAGCTTATATACACACATGCACATAGCACATAACACATTCTTTTCTCATAGCCTTTATATCTTTATATACTCAATAATCAACTTATACTCGCTTAACCTTGACTATTCTTCAAATCAAACATTTATAACTCATACGAGTACACGATTTCATTCACAGCTAAATGTTTACGACCATAGCTATCACTTATAGCTTTTAAAATCTATCAACTAAGTTCCCTTTTCCTTTTATTCCTTAATTCGAACAGTATACTACAGTTAGCAAACAAACCCAAAGATATTCACATATAAACACTCAATCATTCTTTTAATTACCAAAATCAAGTCTTGACTTTTAACTCCTATGGTCTATTAGGCCTTATCACTTAACACAACAAGAATCAAACATGCAAAGCTCTTAATTGACATGCATCAAGTATATCATCCCAAACTAGTTCGATTTCATTCTTACAACTCATTTAAACTCATAATTTAAATGTAATCATGGATGATCACTCATTCTAACACTTAATACAACTTAATTTCTTAAAAATCAAGTAGAGACACTCGAAATTTCCAAGAATCAAAACTTGCATGCATCACTTTGGACCTCTAACCATAACTCATTCTAATTACTCTACAATTTATGAAAACAATTATCAATAAATCATTCACACCAATAAAAATCAACATGATCTTCCCAAAAATTAAGAGCCATTCAGTCTCTTCTTCTTTTATCAAAGAAACCTCACATGCAAACTTAGTTTCAAATCCTTGCATCTTTAATCACCCTAATCTTTTAATATTATGCTATAATAACATCCATAACTAACAAAAATCGACTCATTAACTTATGAACTACAATTTCCATTCGGCTTTTCATCAAAATACCACATGCAAACACAGAAAATTTTGATTTAAAGATACTAGAGCTTAGTTTTAACATCATTACTCACCACCGGTTCACCGGAGTTCATCACCGGTGGCGGCGGCTTCACAGTGGTGCCCCCATTCGGGGGTTTCCAACCTTCAACCACCAATTTACACATGTAAATACACACATGCAAACACATATCTTCACTTTAAATCATTTAAGAATCAAAACCCTTTTTGTTTTCATGAAAACCGAATCAAACCACCAATTCAACTTAGGATTTTTCTCAAAAAAACCTTGAAGATAGTGACATGCATGTATATATATGGATAGATAAAGCAAAATCTCACACAATCATTGTCTTATAATTGAAAGAGGATGAAGAACAAGTGAGAGATTGAAGAGAGAGAGAGAGTATCGAGAGTGAGAGAGAGAGAAGTCCCGAGAGGGAGCAAGAAAATGAGAGAAAAAAAAGAGAGGAGGGTTGCTCGGGTGAGAAAAGAAATAAAGAGGGGGGTGGGGTGGGGTTATATACTACCAAGGAAGGGTAGTATAGTAATTAGGCTATTCTATTTCCAATTCACTCTTTATTCTTAAAAGAAAACGAATTCGATTTGCAAATATCTCTCTCAGAAAAGATGAATTTGATACAAAAGATAATTTTAAAACGTGAATCTTGAAATTAGCTTTCCAACCATTACTCATAATAAACTTTTGAGCGTACGGTTGATTTTATACGATTTTTACAAGTTTGTGCAAATAATAGCATTTTATCACATAAAAATCAATTTAAAATGCAACAATCACAAAATAAATCCGTCTATCATTTTTAGAAAGTCTCTAGGACTATTTCGAAGATAACAAAACAAATCTCATGCCTTTACCTTACTGAGATAATTTTGTAAAAATATGCAAAGGTTAAATAAACCTTATTTAAATCATATAATTCCCTTAAATCCATAAAATATTAACAGATCACGTAATCACGCATACAGACAAGCAAGCATATATACTGACACATCACAACTCATGTCTGATCATAAAAATTTCTCTTTTTATCATTATCCCTTTTTACGCGTACCGGGTCACGTTCTGCCTGATGGCCCGACGCTCAGCGTTTCAATTACGCTTGACAATATCATTATCGACCGACACGTCACTAGAACGCAATACTTTACCTAAACATTCAATTCACATAATAATACATACTTCACATTTTAAATACTTTAATCCCTTTTTGGACAGGTTCTGTTCTACCTGGCGGACCGACAACACAGCTTAACTCCTAAGCTGTCTCTTTAAATTGGAACGCGTCTATCTATGCTCCCAGATACTAATATACAATAAAGACAATTAATCATCACTTAATCACATATTTTATAATCACTTCACATAAATCATACTTTATTGACTTAAATACGTCGAAAAATTCTCAGTCGTCACAGAAGTCATCGCGGATGGCGATAAAAATTTCGTGGGTACCCGATAAATCTTGGGTTTCCAACGTGAAATTCTATCGATTAATTATAAAAATCACTTTCGATAGAACAAGTTAATATCACGAATATAATTAATAAATTCCTGCAAGAAAAAGGAATTTCAATTAATAAAATTTCTGCAAGAGTCCAATCCAATACACAAACGACCCAACAGGAACAGGCCCAACAGAACCAAAACACAGCCGCACAACACCGCACGGCGGTTTTGCACACGCGCCACCGCGCAACACACAAACACACACTACTCACACATGCACACACAGATATGCACATACTCACACACAATATACACATATATATATATACCGAACACAACCACACCACTGCCACCACGCCGGAAATCGGTGGCAAGAAAAGAAGGGAAAACAGCAGCAAAACAGGAGAAACAGGCGGCAAAACAATTAATAGGGAAAGGAAGTAACAAGGCGAGAAGAAAATCGAAAGGAAGAAGAGAGAACCGAGAGACTCGAGTGAAAGAGAGAGAGCAGGAGAGTGAACCGAGAGAGAGAAGGGTACAGGGGAAATAACAGAGAAAAGGGAAAGAAAATAAGGCATAGACACGTATCAAACACAACACTCCAACTGTTTACACGTGTCCCTTACATCGATTATATAACTATTTGATTCGTTTCTGGTTAAAATAACGCGCAAGCTGCCTGGCAAATTTTACCAAAAATTACAAATTTTAGACCCCAAAATTCTCAAAATATCTGAAAGTTAATAAAATAAGATTTTCGAGATTTTTAAACTATTTTTAAAATGCAACTAATATCCGTTTTTCACATTTAAGCGAAACTAGGCGCGGGTAGAATTAATCCCGAAAACTACCAAAATAATTTTAAAATTCTCAGAATATTGTGAACATAAAAAAATACGGGTTTCATGATTTTTGACGAATCCAAGAATTAAATATGAATTTTAAAATTAAACAAAATTAGAAAATAATTTAAGAATAAATAATTAACAGAATATTGATTTGTAAATTTTATAAAATCTCAAAAATAATCATTAAAATTGTAAAGTCATAAAAACAATTTTAGAGATAACCCAAATAATTTTGAAAATAAGATTGTCATAAAATCACTTTTTAAAAGTGAAACAAAAATAAAATGGTGCAACAATTAATCATAAAAACACACCACGCAATCCCACAATCACATATAAACAATAGCAAGTAAGAGACATGAACTGTAACACCCCCAGTTCCGGGGTCAGGGATCCGGGTTGTCACGAGTTCTATTTCCCCTAATAATACTTAACCTTAACAATCAACCAACTACAGCGTACTGTGACCCCACAATATACACACGCACACCATAAGTTATAGTCTCAGAGATGAAAACCAAAAATAACAGAAGTCATTTATTCCACAATTATAAACCATTTCACCTCAAAAGGGTTTCTGAATAATTTACATATTATTTGCCATTATTACAATTCATAATATACATAAGTCTGGTTCATCAATAGTTGAAGCCTAGCCTATTGGTAGTTCCTACCTCAACTACGGCGGCATCAATGCTTCCAGAAAACTGCGGAACGTTTCCTAACCACTTGCGAATTGGAAGTTTGGTCATGTTCATCTTTTCTATCTGATGTTGTGTGATGAGAGAAGAAAGCAAGGGTGAGCAACAAGCCCACCGAAATAATATGCATAATAATTAACAATATATGAGCATTCTCATAGTACTCATGAAAGTCTTGGTCAAGAAGAAATGAACTAAGTTTGACCTTTTAATGCGACGAAGTCGCAAAATATTCAGTATATATACTTATATACTTTTCAAAATCTTTGAAATCCTCTTCCATGTATAATATACACAGAGTTCCAGTTTATAACTGTATAAAAATATCGTTGCAAGGTGATCTCATATATCTAACCTTGTCTCAACATTTTTCTGAAAATCTTTGTCATGCATAAGATAATCATTTACTAGATATAAGTTGAAAGGATGAAGTTACAAGATACTCCAATATACTTATATCCTTTCCGAATACTACTTGAACTACCACCGTTCAAGGTATAAATAGTTCATCACATATATGGAGCTACAAGGCATAACTTGTATAGAATCAATCTTTGAAATATCATTCAAAAGAAATGAAGATACGAGATACTTCATTTGATGGAAACATCATTTTGAAAACTCGATCCTGCCAACACTCAACAATCGCCCAGCCGTAGCCTTTCTATCGAAGTGCTCTGGGTAGTGTTGCAGAAATATCCAAATGGATGATGAACTCATTACGGGAGTTTACCGCGCCAGGAAGGCCACTTACGATGATCAGTCATAGTAGTGCAACCCCACCACTTTCTACATGCAGAGGAGAACCTGTCGGATTTACTAGTCAACCGAACACTGGACTCCTAAGGAATGGACCGTCTTAGCGGAATTTCCAGGCCATTTGGGCCAATATAATTAGGCTGGGCCGGCGCCACTCCTAGTTCAGATGAAATCCATGACTCTGAAACGTAAAGCTCGTCCCCCCTTTCCCCAAGTAGAAACTTGTTGATACGGCTCCACCAAGAAATCGTATCTAGTTGGAAAGGAAAACTCATCGATATTTCCCAGGCGATGCCTATTAATGGATTAACTTGTTCCAAGAATTTTACTTCCCGAGTGTTGGGTAAGTAATCAAAAACTCTTTTATCAAAATAGCAACCTTGTTGCGAATATAAAACACACCACAGAGCCGGATCCCTCAGGTTTTGAGCGAGTTTTTAATCCCCTTCGAAAGGAGGATCTTAAATATAAAAATGAGTTTTGGGATCCGCCCTAACTTTTAAAATCATTTTGAAGACTCGAAAACATTTTAAAGAATGTTTAGAGTAACGCTAATTTAATAAAATAAATCAGTCCCGATATGTTAGAAAGTATCTGAATATTATTATTTAAATAATATTCCCATAAGGATGATCCTTATAAAAATAATCGAGGTAGGAGTTTTAAAACTCATACTTGAAATGAATATAATAACCAAAGATATACTTATACAAAAGTATGATCTTTATTTGAATAATCGAAAATAAGTTTGATTATCGAAACATTATTCTTTAATAAAATAAAGAATATTATTTAGTAAATAAGCGGAGTCATAAGTCCTCGAATGAATATTCAAAAATAATATTCATTAAATAAAATAAACGGAGTCATATGTCCTCGAATGAATATTCAAAATAATATTCATTAATATGAATAAACGGAGTCATAAGCCCTTGAATGAATATTCAAAATAATATTCATTAATAAAAATAAAGTTATCGAATAAACCTTATTCGATTCATAGTTTTGAAAACTATATCTATATATATATATATAAATATATATATATATATTATACTCGGGAACATCGACTCCCGGTTTTAGAAAATGTTCACCTTTGGGTCCCCTATACTAAGGGTATACGCAATTACTGCTTATCTCTAGCATAGGTATTATACAACTAATAAGCATTTGAATCAACAGATATATATCAAGATTACGAAACAGACATGCATATATACCATATCACATGCTCCAATATATCGCAAGATTTGCTAATTAACCATCATGCATCTATCAAGATAATGCATATACATATGTATACATCACAACAACAGTATAACGGGTAGAAAACTTGCCTGAGCGACTGGGGGTGATAAATGGCTTGGGACGAGTCTGGTAACCTATAAACAACATATAAGTTGGAATAAAACCAAAGTCGCTTATGAATCTATACTTTAACCAATTAGGCCCTAACGTTCGCTTTTGTGCTTAACGATTCACTTAAGTCGCTCGAGTACCCCGGACTCCACCATTTTTAATAAATTAATCATTAAGGGTTTTAAGGCGATTCTTTTGCGAGTACCCTACCAACTGCCTAATCCACTTAACATATTTGTTTCATACCCCAATTAGTCATTTAAAGTCCTTAACCAAGGTTTCAAAGTAAGGTGAGGGGTAAGGGTTCGGTCGCGAAACGCCGTTACTTAAAACGGTCGTTTCTCCTAAACCGTACATCGGATTCAAGCGAACCACATATCAAAATGAAGCTCGTAACATGAGCTATCTAATAATTGCAATGGTGAAAACCTAACAGTGAGTTCATGGGTCCTGATGTTAAGAACAAAAACAGTCTAAAGTAAATCGGGCATTACGACGACTATGTTTAAGCGATTACCAAATTTTATCCTACTCCAAATCAATCACAATTCAACCATACAACCAAACTCCATCCATAAATCACTACAACAGCCCCAACACTCAAGTTTTCCAATTTATATTATTCTCAAACATGAACTAAAACTATTCTTAAGTTCATTAACTAATAACCAAGATTTACAACTCCAAAAACATCACAAAACCAACTAATCTCTACATATTCAATCACCATGCTTCTCATAAACTATCCTACTCATAATAAGCTCTTAATATTCAATAACAATGCTAGGTTAAGAGATTATACCTTCCTTGGTGAGTAAGAGTAACTAAGGAGCTTGGAATCACCCTTGAAAGTCCTTACCAAAGCTTAATCTAACCAAAAACACAAGATCAAACAATTTAAATTTCTTGAAAACACTATTCACTCTCTTCTTAAATGATTTATTGAAAGAGATTGTGAAGGAATTTGGAGCTTAAACTCCTAGGATAGCCATAACTAATCATAAGGAACCTTGGATAATTACCTTGCAATTTAACAATGGTTGGATCTTGGATTTTGAAATTTTCCTCTTTGAAAAAGAAGAAAAGCCGAGAGCTTCTCTTGAATAATGAGAGTCAACTTTGTTTTTGTGTTTTTTGATTTATTTGGCTTGGTTGATCCACTTCTGTTTTGATTTATTACCTTTTAACCATGGTGAATTTTGTGTGTTTATAATCAACCAACCTTCCTTCCTTTTTGGTCATGCTTAGGTCATCATTCTTATGTCATCTTCCCATGATTGTCCTCTTCTTATTGGTTTGATGACATCATCCTAACTAATCTCTTTTATTAGCTCCTAATTACTTGGCTAATGACCGCTGATCTGGTATACGGTTCGCTTAACTTTCGTTTTCGTTTATCGTTTGAAGGATCATACCCGGGATCTTATTACTTGGGTTCCCTTAACCTTTCTCAATACATTATATTCCTTTTATATTCCTTTCTTATAATCCTTGAATTTAAATCCTATTTATCCTGTTCCCTTATATTCAATTCTTTCGGTATCTGGTGGATTTTCGGGAAAAATCAAAGTGTTCAAATTTGGATTCTGACGATCTTTACATACACTTATATCCCAGATAAAGTACTAATAAGATCTCAGAATAACAATAGAAGAACCCCTACATAGTGTGGCATGGAAAGTTTTCTTATTCAGCATAATCAGCAAAACACTATTCATAAGGGTTACTAAAAGTTCAAAAATTTTGGGGTTATTACAGTCTCCCCTCCTTAAAAGGATTCCGTCCCGGAATCAGGAAAAAAATGAATAGGGATACTTTCTTAGCATTGCACTTTCTAACTCTCAAGTCAATCTTCCCACATTGTGGTTCTACCATCAAACTCTGACTAGTTTGATAGCCCTTCTCCTAAGCACTTGTTCCTTTTCAATCTATAACCCTTCCTGGTTGCTCCGTATAGGTTACGTCGGGTTGCATGTCTATGCGCTCATATGCCCCTATTTGTCTGGCATCCAAATTATACTTCCTTAATATTGATACATGGTACGCGTTATGAACTTGCTACATGTTCGGGGGTAAGGCTAGCTCATATGCTAACTTCCCAATACGTCTTAATACCTCAAAGGGTCCAACAATTTGTGGCCTTAGCTTTCCTTTCTTTCCGAACCTCATCCATCATTTCCAAGGGATACCTTTAACATTACTAGGTCCCCTATTTCCTATTCCTTATCCTTTCGTGTCAAATCAACATACTTTTTATGTCCACCTTGGGCTACTACCAGCCATCCTCTGATTATATCTATTATATCCTTGGTCCTTTGGACCACTACTGGTCTGAGCATCTTGCGCTCTGTAACATCATCTTATCATAAGGGAGATCGACATTGTCTTCCCTCAAGGATCTCATAAGGCGATATCTCAATACTGACATATGATCTATTGTCATAAGAAAACTCAATCCGTGTTAAGTGACCATTTCAAATTCTTTCAAGTCTATTGCACAGACTCTCATCATAGCTTCTAGCATTATAGCTTTTGCTTCTCAATACCCATTCTTTTCTAGTTCGTAGTCCTTACTATCTTCCGTACATAATACTATACTGGTTACACTTTTGCTCGTTAGCATTCTATAACCTTTTAATAATTGCGTCAACCTTAGTATCATGAACGCGTTAGATTCGGAATACCACCGCACTGATACTACTCCTTCCTAGCTGCTTCTATCTTTGAAAGCTTGATCCATCGTATAGAAGTAAAAGAATTTATTGAGAGATCACTATAATCATGAACACTTGTTATATCGCATAGTTAGTACAGAAGGTGGCCGGCCTTTAGTACTTGACAAGCAATTAAATAACATGTTGTATCCTACTAGGCTTCTATCACACAAATAGATAGTCATTCGGCAATACCTCCCCTTCTGGAAGGGTTGTTCTTATCAGCTTATACAAAATGAAAAGGAGAGAAAAGAACGAATTGAAGAGAATTATATATGAAGAGAAAAAAAAATATACTGCCACAAATATCTGGCTTGGAATCTACCTCTGAACAATAGAGGTTTGTCATAGGAGAACAAAACATATGTGTATATATATCAACATCAAGTATTATCGCATCGCATTTCACATGCTTAAATATATATATATATATATTTGCTATTCTGTCCATCATTCTATGGACCCATGTTCTTCCTCGAGCTTATACTCAATCACCTTTGAAACTCCCTCATCATCGAAAATCGAATCTGGGGTCTCATTCTAGACATCATCGTTACTAAAATCCTATGCTTGCACTGCAACCTTCCTCGTATAGTAATACGACTCTCTATTGATAAGAAGGAATAAGTATTCAATAGGTAGATAATCTACTTAATTAGTCTATTCAAGGATAACTTATACATCACCACAACCCGATTAGGGGTACCTAATCTCAACATCCATTACACTACAACTCTCACGGTTGTAATTGGCTCATTATTCAAAGAATCATTGCTGCATTACTATGGTCCACCACTGACCTACTGTCGTCATTCGTTTTCCTTGGAATCTTAATAGCTAACCATACGGAGTCCATACCTGTCGTATCAAATTCTTCTAAGGAATTAACATAATCACCATTCATAATTCATGAAGAACACTCGAGATCCTGACGTACTTTCATGACATGAAGCAGATAAAATTGCAGAAGAGTTTCAATCAAAGCAACGATAGAAGGTTAATACCATTCTTAATCATATGCCTTCAATAGAAGACTTAACTCAAAGGTTCGTTTAGTCCTTTTTAAAACATGGTCCTGGATTATTCTCAAGATAGGACCTTCTAAGATAGAAAGCCCGCTCACGGCGATTACATGAATTAAATCTTTACCAAACTACTATTACGGTTGAGTACCGCACAGTCATCAGAAGGAATTTCAATCTTTCACACCATAATACAACCTTCACGGAATTAACCATTATCACTATATTCCTCTGGCACGAGCGCCGATAATTGTCCTCTTACACTTAAAGTGTTGGCCACCTCATTGGCCTTTCCTGATAGTAATAGTTCCTTATAATCAATGTCTTTTGATCGATCTCCAACTAAATTTTCTACCTCATTTCAAATAACTGCTTATGGGAAATGCTTTTCTTAAGTCCTTGTGATAAAATAAGTAAAAAAAAATTACCATTATTTTTTTTCCATAAGTCGCTGCCTTAGTCTTTAAATGTAAACATTATCATGGCTGACTCTCGATCATACTTAAGACGTCTTTTATCTTGGGCCCTTCTTGCTTTAATAATTCTGACCTTCATTGGTTCAATCTATACTTCTTATGTTTTAACCTGTGCCCACCTGGCATTATTATAATTACGCCTTATTTCCTTCATCAAAATTTCTATTCTTGAGAACTTTGAATACTACCTTTCTCCTTGTAAAACCTCTAAGGTTATCCTTAAATCCTTCATCAGGTACACCCTAGGCACAGGGCATATCAAGATACCATTTACTAATACCATAATTATTGTCTATATAGTTCTGAAAAATTTATCCACTAATCCTTAAAGGTTGTTGTTACCTTAATCCTTTCTAATTTATATTGTCAAAACTCATACTATCCCTATTAAGGGTGAAATGCCAACCTTTATGCATTTCCCTAGGATTCATTCTAAGTTATAGATGTTCTATCCTTAATTCCACCTTTAAAAAGGTACATGCATCCTTCCATGGATAAATCAAGTCATATGTCCTTGATAGATTATCTTATTCAATCATTCCCACCCAGATAGTCTATACCAATTTCACTATAGCATCTTTATTCAAACTGAGGTCAACCCATATGGCCTTCAAAAGATAACAATGGTTACCCGCTTTTCTTTCCTAATTTGGTAATGACAACAGGGATGTTCTGGAAGATATTGGTCGTGTTCAACGTGAACTTCTTCTTAATAACTCCTCATTTACTTTTGTTGTTTATCTCAACAGTCATCTCAATATTGGGATATCTTTCATACCCGGCGTCTCCCTTTCTGGGTATCATGCCACCGGTGAAGGTCACTTCCTTCATCCCATTTTCCTAATATCTTGTTATCCTATCTCCTCAGTCCATCAGTGTTTTCTTATTAGCCCATCGATCTATCTCGAAGTGTCTTCCAATACTCCCAACTTAAAGGGGATACAATATACATATCACTTATGCCTTAAACCATCAACTTTAACTCATGGTGAATCACCCTCATCCCGACGATTACATACTTTTCTATTTCTATTTCTATGAGTCTTTAGAGTTTCCTCATACCCAACTCCCTTATCATTCCTCAAACTTTAGTGCCTTTATATTCCTTTTCACTTCAGTTTCTTTTATTTTCATTTCTATTACAACCATTTCATGAACCAACACAACATAAGCATTGATTTCAAACATCACATCGTTCTAGAATTTTTGTCCTCCAGACGAATCTTGACAACTTTTACAACTTAGATTCATAACTCATCATACTCGTCCGCCTTTGTTCTGGCTCTAAAGCTTTTACACTATCTCTATAACCTTGGGAATTACTTTCCCGAAAACAATTGACTGAACTTTAATCAGTTTATTATAACCTCTGGCTCCGTGCCTTTCTTGGTCTTTCACCAGCGGGTGGCCTCTCTTTTAGAAAGGTAAGTGACAAAAACAGTCTTTTTCGCTTCGTCAATTATTTAGAATCTCAAATGGTTCCTATATTTCCTTTATCCAGGCTCTTGCCTCGACTGGGTCACCTTGTTCCTTGGAACTCTGAAAGCTAAGCGACTTAAAGGTCATGAAAGAATTTCCCACCGCATTGATTCCTCAGGGTGGTGGTTGGGGTAAAAGTATAAGTTTTGTTTAGGCAGGTCCATGAATTGCCCCATAGGAGTATCGTCCTGGTTCTCCCTATCTTGCTCGACTTCGGTTTTCTCAGTATGAAATGTTTTCTCATCCTCCCCATAATCGGGGTCATCCTACATGTTTTAAATCCTCATTTTCCACTTTATTAAGTTATGGGTTCCTTCTATCTTGATGGCGTCCTCCCTGACTATCACATTCAGGGTTTGCCCTAAATCTTATTCTCGAACTATGGCTTTCACCTAATATCTCGTCCTTAAGCTCTTGAACGTTTGGAACCCAAATTCTGTAGGATTACCTCATTATTCCCTTATCCTCTTTCTCGGTATTAATCTCTTCTCTATTTGTTGGCTCTCTGCCTTCATTCATCACTTTTTCTTGGCACAATATGATCTTTCCAATAATTCAGGCTGTATTTCTATCTCAAACAGCTTTTCGGTACCGGCTCCGGTTACCTTCACTTCTATTTCCATTTTCTCAAAATCTCTTATCAACTCTCCCAAAGACATTTTCATCTTGAGTCTCTCCTTTATACTAAGGGCACTAGCCACCATTTTGGCTTTCCCTGGATGATAAAGAATCTCTTAATCGTAATCCTTGATTAGCTCTAACCACCTCCTCTGGCACATGTTGAGCTCTTTCTGCGTGAAAATGCACTAGAGCACTTATGGCTTGTGTAAATCTCGCACTTCTCTCCATACAAGTAGTGCCTCCAATCTTTATGGCAAAACTATTGCCACGAGCCCAAGCTCATGGGTGGGGATATCGAATTTTATATTCCCTTAATTGTCTTGACGCGTACGCGATTACCTTGTTGTGTTGTATAAGAAGCACCCTAATTCCTTATACGAAGCGTCACTACACATCACAAAATCTCCTTTTTCCATCCGGCAACGCCAACATAGGGGTCGTCACCAACCTTTTCTTTAGTTCTTAAAAGTTGTTCTCGTATTTCTCTGTCCATTCGAACTTCTCAGTCTTACGAGTAAGCCGCGTTAAAGGGGCTACTATCTTTATAAACTTAAACGAACCTCCGGTAGTGACCGGCCAATCCTACCTCTGGTAGTCGCCCTAACCATGGTCATCAATTCCTCAGTGGTCCTTTATTCATTCTGGTTAGGATCCTCCACGGGATCCTCCTCAGCAACAATCCCTTCTAGGACAACGTTCTCAACTGCTACGTCCTCAATATGAACATCATCCGGTCATGCGTTAGGACGCTCTATCAGATCCACAATCCGATCTCCAATTAGTAATAAAACATCATCGCACTGTTGCTCCTCAACCTCAGGGTTCGGAGTCCCGCTACCATATACGATAACGAACTACGCTTCTATCACGATATTTATAAGTGTTCCCATAAGGGTTTTAACTGTCAGTACTACGTTAGGTAGCCCGACTATGAACTTGGCAAGAGTTCTTATTATCTTAGTGAACTTATTATCTTAACGTCAAATCATCTCTGAGGTTTATAACGCTTAGCTCTGATACCATTTCTCTAACACCCCCAGATCTGGGGTAAGGGATCCGGGTTGTCACGAGTTCCATTTCCCTTAATAATACTTAACCTTAACAATCAACCAACTACTGCGTACTGTGACCCCACAATATACACACACACACCACAAGTTATAGTCTCAGAGATGAAAACCAAAAATAACACAAGTCATTTATTCCACAATTATAAACCATTTCACCTCAAAAGGGTTTCTAAATAATTTACATATTCTTTTCCATTATTACAATTCATAATATACATAAGTCTGGTTCATCAATAGTTGAAGCCTAGCCTATTGGTAGTTCCTACCTCAGCTACGGCGTCATCAATGCTTCCAGAAAACTGCGGAACGTTTCCTAACCGCTTGAGAATTGGAAGCTTGGTCCTGTTCATCTTTTCTATCTGATGTTGTGTGATGATAGAAGAAAGCAAGGGTGAGCAACAAGCCCACCGAAAAAATATGCATAATAATTAACAATATATGAGCATTCTCATAGTACTCATGAAAGTCTTGGTCAAGAAGAAATGAACCAAGTTTGACCTCTTAATGCGACAAAGTTGCAAAATATTCAGTATATATACCTATATACTTTTCAAAATCTTTGAAATCCTCTGCCATGTATAATATACACAGAGTTCCAGTTTATAACTGTATAAAAATATCGTTGTAAGGTGATCTCATATATCTAACCTTGTCTCAACGTTTTTCTGAAAATCTTTGTCATGCATAAGATAATCATTTACTAGATATAAGTTGAAAGGATGAAGTTACAAGATACTCCAATATACTTATATCCTTTCCGAATACTACTTGAACTACCACCGTTCAAGGTATAAATAGTTCATCACATATATGGAGCTACAAGGCATAACTTGTATAGAATCAATCTTTGAAATATCATTCAAAAGAAATGAAGTTACGAGATACTTCATTTGATGGAAACATCATTTTGAAAACTCGACCCTGCCAACACTCAACAATCGCCCAGCCGTAGCCTTTCTATCGAAGTGCTCTGGGTAGTGTTGCAGAAATATCCAACTGGATGATGAACTCATTACGGGAGTTTACCACGCCAGGAAGACCACTTATGATGATCAGTCGTAGTAGTGCAACCCCACCATTTTTTACATGTAGAGGAGAACCTGTCGGATTTACTTGTCAACCGAACACTGGACTCCTAAGGAATGGACCGTCTTAGCGGAACTTTCAGGCCATTTGGGCCAATATAATTAGGCTGGGCCGGCGCCACTTGACCACTTACGCCACTCCTAGTTCAGATGAAATCCATGACTCTGAAACGTAAAGCTCGTCCCCCCTTTACCCAAGTAGAAACTTGTTGATACGGCTCCACCAAGAAGTCGTATCTAGTTGGAAAGGAAAACTCACCGATATTTCCCAGGCGATGCCTGTTAATGGATTAACTTGTTCCAAGAATTTTACTTCCCGAGTGTTGGGTAAGTAATCAAAAACTCTTTTATCAAAATAGCAACCTTGTTGCGAATATAAAACACACCACAGAGCCGGATCCCTCAGGTTTTGAGCGAGTATTTAAATCCCCTTCGAAAGGAGGATCTTAAATATACAAATGAGTTTTGGGATCCGCCCTAACTTTTAAAATCATTTTGAAGACTCGAAAACATTTTAAAGAGTGTTTAGAGTAACGCTGATTTATTAAAATAAATCAGTCCCGATATGTTAGAAAGTATCTGAATATTATTATTTAAATAATATTCCCATAAGGATGATCCTTATAAAAATAATCGAGGTAGGAGTTTTAAAACTCATACTTGAAATGAATATAATAACCAAAGATATACTTATACAAAAGTATGATCTTTATTTGAATAATCGAAAATAAGTTTGATTATCGAAACATTATTCTTTAATAAAATAAAGAATATTATTTAGTAAATAAGCGGAGTCATAAGTCCTCGAATGAATATTCAAAAATAATATTCATTAAATAAAATAAACGGAGTCATATGTCCTCGAATGAATATTCAAAATAATATTCATTAATATGAATAAACGGAGTCATAAGCCCTTGAATGAATATTCAAAATAATATTCATTAATAAAAATAAAGTTATCGAATAAACCTTATTCGATTCATAGTTTTGAAAACTATATCTATATATATATATAAATATATATATATATATATATATATATATTATACTCGGGAACATCGACTCCCGGTTTTAGAAAATGTTCACCTTTGGGTCCCCTATACTAAGGGTATACGCAATTACTGCTTATCTCTAGCATAGATATTATGCAACTAATAAGCATTTGAATCAACAGATATATATCAAGATTACGAAACAGACATGCATATATACCATATCACATGCTCCAATATATCGCAAGATTTTCTAATTAACCATCATGCATCTATCACATGATAATGCATATACATATGTATACATCACAACAACAGTATAACGGGTAGATAACTTGCCTGAGCGATGGGGGTGATAAATGGCTTGGGACGAGTCTGGTAACCTATAAACAACATATAAGTTGGAATTAAACCAAAGTCGCTTATGAATCTATACTTTAACCAATTAGACCCTAACGTTCGCTTTTGTGCTTAACGATTCACTTAAGTCGCTCGAGTACCCTCGGCTCCACCATTTTTAATAAATTAACCATTAAGGGTTTTAAGGCAATTCTTTTGCGAGTACCCTACCAACTGCCTAATCCACTTAAAATAATTGTTTCATACCCCAATTAGTCATTTAAAGTCCTTAACCAAGGTTTCAAAGTAAGGCGAGGGGTAAGGGTTCGGTCGCGAAACGCCGTTACTTAAAACGGTCATTTCTCCTAAACCGTACATCGGATTCAAGCGAACCACTTATCAAAATGAAGCTCGTAACATGAGCTATCTAATAATGGCAATAGTCAAAACCTAACAGTGAGTTCATGGGTCCTGGTGTTAAGAACAAAAACAGTCTAAAGTAAATCGGGCATTATGACGGCTATGTTTACGCGATTACCAAATTTTATCCTACTCCAAATCAACCACAAATCAATCACAATTCAACCATACAACCAAACTCCATCCATACATCACTACAACAGCCCCAACACCTCAAGTTTTCCAATTTATATTATTCTCAAACATGAACTAAAACTATTCTTAAGTTCATTAACTAATAACCAAGATTTACAACTCCAAAAACATCACAAAACCAACTAATCTCTACATATTCAATCACCATGCTTCTCATAAAATATCCTACTCATAATAAGCTCTTAATATTCAATAACAATGCTAGGTTAAGAGATTATACCTTCCTTGGTGAGTAAGAGTAACTAAGGAGCTTGGAATCACCCTTGAAAGTCCTTACCAAAGCTTAATCTAACCAAAAACACAAGATCAAACAATTTAAATTTCTTGAAAACACTATTCACTCTCTTCTTAAATGATTTATTGAAAGAGATTGTGAAGTAATTTGGAGCTTAAACTCCTAGGATAGCCATAACTAATCATAAGGAACCTTGCACAATTACCTTGCAATTTAATAATGGTTGGATCTTGGATTTTGAAATTTTCCTCTTTGAAAAAGAAGAAAAGCCGAGAGCTTCTCTTGAATAATGAGAGTCAACTTTGTTTTTGTGTTTTTTGATTTATTTGGCTTGGTTGATCCACTTTTGTTTTGATTTATTACCTTTTAACCATGGTGAATTTTGTGTGGTTTATAATCAACCAACCTTCCTTCCTTTTTGGTCATGCTTAGGTCATCATTCTTATGTCATCTTCCCTTGCTTGTCCTCTTCTTATTGGTTTGATGACATCATCCTCACTAACCTCTTTGATTAGCTCCTAATTACTTGGCTAATGACCGCTGATCTGTTATACGGTTCGCTTAACTTTCGTTTTCGTTTATCGTTTGAGGGATCATACCCGGGATCTTATTACTTGGGTCCCCTTAACCTTTCTCAATACATTATATTCCTTTTATATTCCTTTCTTATAATCTTTGAATTTAAATCCTTTTTAACCTGTTCCCTTATACTCAATTCTTTCGGTATCTGGTGGATTTTCGGGAAAAATCAAAGTGTTCGAATTTGGATTCTGACGATCTTTACATACACTTATATCCCATATAAAGTACTAATAAGATCTCAAATAACAATAGAAGAACCCCTACATAATGTGGCATGGAAAGTTTTCTTATTCAGCATAATCAGCAAAATACTATTCATAAGGGTTACTAAAAGTTCAAAAATTTTGGGGTTATTACAGGAACCATAATCAATATAAGATTCTTTATTTAATTACTTACGCAATAATTACATATTTAAATATTACAAAAATGTATGAGTCATTATACTAGTGATGGTGGATTACTACTCAAGATACACTTGGGTGGAATTTATGCATTCAAAAGATGAAACTCCACACATCATTATTGAACACATAAAGAAAGTTGAGAAGCGGGCTGAGGATCAAAATTGTGTTATAAGATTGAAAAGTGATAATGGCACAGAATTCAGGATTGCAGCTTTAAGTGAATTATGCAAAGACAAAGACATTGTTCAAGAGTTCTCTGCTACAAGAATACCCCAACAAAATGGTGTGGTTGAAAGGAAAAACAGAACTCTAGTTGAAGCTGCAAGAAAAATGCTACAAGATGCCAATTTGCCAACAAGTTTTGGAAAGAAGCTGTCAATACTGCATGCTATACTCAAAACAGATATCTAATCAACAAAAATCTTGGAAAGCCACCTTACTCAATTCTATAAAAAAGAAAGCCTATTATACAACATCTGCATATATTTGGAAGCAAATGCTTTGTGCTCAAAGATAACTCTGAATAGGTTGGAAAATTTGACTTGAAAGTATTTAAAGCTATTTTTATGGGATATTCATTGGAAAGAACTGCTTACAGAGTTTATGTGCTTGAGTATGTAAAGTACAAATTTGAGCTTTTATGATGACAAGTGTCCAGGCTTGGAATGCCTTGATGAAAATGAAGCTAAAGCCCTAAAATTTGAAAATCTGAATATTGATAGTGATTATGAATATGATGATGAGATTAACATAAACAATAGAATGGAGAAAGAAAAAAATAAATTAGTAAACTGTGAAAATGAGGATTCATCTCAAAGTAGAAGCTCACCTGAATTTGATGGCATAAACTCAAGGGAGGAAGAGATGATAGTTCTGCAAGTCATGCCACTAATGAATAGAGTGCAAACAACTCTAGTCAACAAGATCACACTAGAAAATGGGATATGAGTCACAAAAGAGATGCTATAATTGGTGATCCAAATGCTGGATTAAGGACTAGAAGTTCTACTACAAATAAATGCTTGCATGCATGCTTTCTTTCTCAAATTGAGCCTAAGAAAACGAAGGAAGCACTACTTGATCCTGACTGGATATCTGTAATGCAAGAAGAGCTAAATCAGTTTGAAAGAAAAAAAGTTTTGGAAATGGTTCCTGCACCAAAGAACAGAAGTATCATTGGAAGAAAGTGGGTGTACAGGAAGAAAATGGATGAAAATGGAATTGTAATAAGAAACAAAGCAAGACTGGTTGCCAAAGGCTACTCACAAAAAGAAGGAATTGATTATGATGAAACTTTTGCTCCAGTTGCAAGATTCGAAGCAATAAGAATTGTCCTTGCATTTGATGCACACTCAAATTTCAAAGTATATAAAATGGATGTGAAAAGTCCATTCCTTAATGGTGAATTGGAAGAGAAAGTCTACGTGCAACAGCCACCTGGCTTTGAAGATCCAGAATTTTCAGACTTTGTTTACAAACTGTTAAAGGCTCTTTATGGATTGAAGCAAGCACCTAGATCCTAGTATGACACACTGTCAGAAATTCTACTAAAACATGGATTCACTAGGTGAACAATTGATAAGACTCTATTCTATAAGCAGTATGGTCATGATATTATCCTAGTTCAAATCTATGTGGATGATATTATTTTTGGTTCTACAAATGAAAAGATATGTCAAAGATTTTCAAGACTCATACAGAGTGAGTATGAGATGAGCATGATGGGAGAATTAAGTTACTTCCTTGGTCTTCAAGTTAGCCAAAGAAGTGATGGAATCTTTATCAGTCAAACCAAGTATGTCAAAGATTTATTGAAGAAAATTGGAATGATTGACTGCTGTTATGCAAGACATGCATGTATTATAACAAGACTAAGTCAAATTGACAGACCTAAGTATAGTTGTATGATAATCTAAATTTGTATTTTGTACTGTATTACTTGAGTCTGTAAAAATATCAAAGATTACACTGAAGTATTTTTCAGTAAATAGTCTCACGCCTAAAAATAAACTATGAAAGAAGATCATGCCTCAGAAAAATTATGAAGAAGCTTGGAGTTGAATAAATCTGTTTTAGGAATAATGTTTTAAGTCAAGATATCTACAAGTCACAGATCAAGGCATATGGAGAAGTCATTCGAGAACTCCAAAATGACTTATCGAGAAGTCCAAAATGCTTATAGAGAAGACTCAGAGATATCGACAAGCCAAATGAAGATAAGAAAATTGGAGATGTCGAAAAGTCAAATTATCATTTGAGATATCAAAGATATCTACAAGTCAAAATGTATATAGAGATCTATGAGATATTGAAAAGTTAAACTATCATTAGAGATCTCAGAGATATCTAAAAGTCAAAATGTATATAGAGATCTCTGAGATATCGACAAGTCATTTCTGCATTAGAGAACTCAGAGATATCTAAAAGTCAAAATGAAGATATGAAGATTGGAGATATCGACAAGTCAATTCTCTCATTAAATATCTCAGAGATATCGACAAGTCAAAATGCTTATAGAGATCTCAAAGATATTGACAAGTCATTTCTACATGCAGAAATTTGGAGACCTCGACAAGCCAAGTTCACTTATAGAGAACTCAGAGACCTCGACAAGTCAAAGAGACTTATAGGGAACTAAGAGGTCTCGATCAACCATTATACTTATCGAGATGTCAGTTCTCTATAGAACAAACTGGAGATCTCGATATGAACCTTAAGTACAGATTGCAGAAAAGTTAAAGATTCAAGAATATCAATCAACAAATGATCTAATCACTTAGATTGAAAAGTCTACAAAAGCAGCTTGAAGAGTGCAAAATCAAAGGGAAAGATTGACTGACAAAGGAAAGTCACAGACATACACGATTTGCAAAGATACACTAATCCAGAAATGGAAAGCTTTATAGATAGCTTAAAGTAGGGTTTGGTACATCTTATTGCATGTTGTGTAAACATGTGTTTACTAATCTATAAGTAAACATTGGTCCTTTGCTTTTGAATTGAATCAAACAGATCTAGTTTTTCTTGTAACTCTCTCAAGGAAGAAGCTGATTTCTTTACCTTCAAAGAACCCAGGATTTGTAGCAAAATACCAGCTTGATTTTAATACAAAATTAAGTGGGTTTTGAAATATTGTGTGCACTGTTTTATTTCAGTTAACATAATATTACTTCATTTCTAATCCGCTTTGTTAACCAAGTAACAAACATTCAAAAATCCTTAAAAATATCTAAAACACATTCACCCCCCTGTGTTGTACTCATTACCTAACAAGTGGTATCAGAGCAAAATCTGAATGCAAACAGATTAAGAATCTTGGAAGAATGAATACACAGAAGATAAACAGTATAAAGATACCAGCCTTTGATAAAACTATCTACACATTATGGAAGAAGAAGATGATGATATTTCTAAGGATGGCCAACCCCTTGTACATCCAGATTTTGAAGAATGGACCTTTTACTCTTATGGAAAGGATTGAAGAGTCTACATAAGGAGACATGGTCATCCCAGCTTACTATGGTCCTAAAGATCCTTCAAAATACACAACATTGAGAAAGAAAAAGTCTCTCTTGAAAGTGGTCTATAATTAATTCTGATATAGTCACTTGACAATATCATGTACAATAACATTGTCAACTGTGACACAACCAAATAGATCTGGGAGAAAATAGAGATTATGTGTGAAGGTACAGAGGAAGTTAGATCCAACCAAAGGAGAATACTGGTGTCTCAATATGAGGGTTTCATGGCTAAACCTAAAGAAAGTATAACTGATGTCTTTGAAAGATTCAATAAGATAATTAATGACTTGCAGCTTTATGGAAAATACTATGAAGCTGAGGAGGTTAACTTGAAATTTTTGCTCACCCTTCCTGACCATCTAGTATAAAAGATTTTAGCTATAAGAGAAGGGAGAGACTTGAGCAGAATGATACTGGAGGTTTTATATGGTATTCTAAAAACCTATGAACTTGAAATGATCCAAAGAAAATTATTAAGAGCTGGTAAAGGGCACATTATTGATGGATCAAGTACACTAGTTATTAATGACAGCCATTCATCTGATGATGAACTAGAAATCCAGACTCCAGTTGCTTCAAGTAATGAGCAAAAGAACAAGGAACCACAGAAGCAAGTTATGCTTGAACTTGAAGAGGATAAATTCTATACCTTTGATGAACTAGATGGGTTAGATCATTCCATGGCTTACTTATCAAGAAAATTATCTAACATTAGAGTAAAGAAGCCAAAGTACTTCAAAAATAAGGGACAAACATCCAACAAGGACAACAGCCGGAAGGCAAAGGCACAGTACAACTCTGGAAGAAAAAATGGCTACAAAACAAGATCTATTGACAGGTCAAAGATCAGGTGCTTCAATTGTGATGAATTGGGCCATTTTGCTACATAATGTAGGAAGCCAAAGAAAGTGAAAAAGGACAAGGCCTATCTTGAATTGGAGGCAAAGTATGAGGCTCTTCTAAGAAAGCGACAAGGTAAAGCTTATATTGCAGAAGAAAAGAGTTGGGATGATTCAGATAATGATTATGATGAGGAAGTAGGAAACTATGCACTCATTGCCTTGGAGCAAGGAGAGTCATCCTCATTAAAAACACAGGTACCAACTCTTACCACCATTGATTTAAATGAAAGTTAATATAAGGAGACAGTTAAAAAGATGAGTTTAGAAATGTTCCACATTTATACTAGCATGGTAGAAGCTACTGAGGAGGTCAGTAGGTTATTAAAAGCTAATGAGAAGCTTGAGAGTGAGAAATAAAAGTTTGAGCTATTGCTTGTGGAGCTTGAGACAGTCAAGCAAGAAAATGAATATCTAAAGAACAAGCTCAAGTGTGCTAGTGAAATAGAAGTTGTGTTAAGAGAAAAGATAGAGAAGAATGAGGTGAAACTGAAGTTAATCAGGAATGCATATCAGCTAGTTGGTTAGTACCATGAGAAGAACAAGCCATGTGCTAACATAGCTATTGGCTTGGATTTTGATGCATTAACCAGCAACAAGAAAGTTGAAGGTGACAAGGGAAAGGCAATAGTAAATGAAGATGTCCCAGCTATGCTGAGAAAGATTGATTCACCACTGTTCAAAGCATGTGAAGTAAATTTCAGTGAAGAGGAGTTGATCAAAAAGCAAGAACTTGCTGATGAGGATAATGAGAAGACATGCACAGAAACAACTCCAACTTCTAAAGCTGGGAAGAAGCCCATAATAAACCAAAATCCTAAGAAACCAATCAAGGAAGTTAAGGCTAAGAATGCAGGAAAGAAGAAGAAAAAAATAAATGGGAAGGTTGGAATAAACAAAAGCAATAACTTTGCATTTATTGCAGATGCTCCTAGGAAACAGTGTCGGAAATGTGGCTCTACAAATCATCTAACTCACCTTTGTAAAAAGGCTGTTAGTGAGCCAAGATTGGGAGCATGCAAGTATAATAAAGCAAAATCTAATGATCCCAACTTATTCTGTGACAAGTTTGATTACATACCTTGCAACATGAAAGTAATGACAAGTTGCCACAAGCTAAGAGTACATCTTAAGGAAGTCAATATTGAGTCCTCAGCTAAAAAGGAAAATGCACATCAATCAATGAACTCTATTATTTCTGAATCATCAAATTCTACTTCTACCAAATCTGTTAACAAGAAGAAAGTACCTAACACTGCTTGGGTTTCTAAACACACTTTATCCTCTTTATGTGTAGGGCAAAGTGAAGAAGGTCATATGGATCATAGAAAGTGGATGCTCAAGATTAATGATAGGTGATATAGCCCTGCTATCATAACTTGAGGAAATGGCTTACCCATTAGTGACTTTTGGAGACAACAGCAAATGTTTCACAATGGGATATGGCAATATAATTTCTGGAAATATTGTCATTGAAAATGTAGCACTGGTAGCTGGTCTTGAGGTGAATCTCCCGAGTGTTAACAAATTTATAGATAGAGGATTAAATGTTTTATTTTATAAAGGAGAATGCCTAATTATCAGCAAAAAGACTGGTGAAACTGCTTTGAAAGGAGCAAGGAAGGGAAGCTTATTTGTTACAGACCTGGACTCAGCAAATGAGGATGGAATTTATTGCTTCTACATAAAGGCATCTGAAGAAAAAAGTAAATTGTGGCATAAAAAGCTCTCTCACCTAAATTACAAGGTAATCAATACCTTAGTTAAAAGGGAGTTGGTGAGAGACAAGGGTTTACGGTGCCAAATATGGAGTTTTCTCAGAATGAGGTCTGTGAGGCTTGTCAAAAAGGAAAAAATGAAGAAATCAAGTCACAAGAGTAAAACTGTGAATTCCATAAGTGCACCTTTGCAACTTATTCACATGAACCTTTTTAGACCAGTTAATGTCTTATCAATTTCAAGAAAGAAATATGCACATGTGATGGTGGATGACTACTCAAGATACACATGGGTAGACTTTATACATTCTAAAGATGAGACTCCACACATCATAATTGAACACATCAAGAAGATTGAGAAACAGGCTGAAGATCAGGAATTTGTAAAAAGATTGAGGAGTGACAATGGCACAGAATTCAAAAATGCAACTTTAATAGAATTCTGCAAAGATAATGGCATTGTTCAAGAATTCTCAGCTGCTAGAACACCTCAGCAAAATGGGGTAGTTGAGAGAAAGAATAGAACACTAGTAGAGGCTACTAGAACAATGTTGCAGGATGCTAAATTGCCAACAAACTTTTGGGAAGAAACTGTCAACACTGCATACTATACTCAAAATATATATCTCAATAGCAAGAATCTTGGAAAATCACCCTACTCAATCATATCTAAAAGAAAGCCTACTGTCAAGCATTTTCATGTATTTGGAAGCAAGTGTTACTGTTTGAAAGATAACTCTGAATATGTGGGAAAATTTGACTCTAAAGTTTTTGACGCAATTTTTATGGGATATTCATTGGAGAGAACTGCCTACAAAGTCTATGCGCTTGAACAAAAAAAATTATGGAGAGCATATATGTAACTTTTGATGATGACAAGTGTCCATGCTTGAAATGCCTTGATGAAAACGAAGTTGAGGCCCTGAAATTTGAAAATCTCAATATTGATAGTGATTCCGAGGATGAAGCTGAAGTTAATATAAATCACAGAATGGATGAAGAGTCAATTGAACAAGTGAACCATGAAAATGAAAGCTCATCTCAAATACCTGAATTTAATAGCACAAACTCAGGGGAAGAAGGAGGAGGAAGTTCTGCAAGTCATCCCAATGGTGAAAAAAATGCAGAAAACTCGAGTCAACAAACTCACACTAGGAAATGGGATATGAGTCACACAAGAGAATCAATTATTGGTGATCCAACTATTGGAGTGAGGACTAGAAGTGTGACTGCAAATGAATGTCTTCATGCATGTTTCTTTCACAAGTTGAGCCAACGAAAACTGAGAAAGCTCTACTTGATCCTGATTGGATATCTGCTATGCAAGAGGAGCTAAATCAGTTTGAAAGAAACAAAGTTTGGGAGTTGGTTCCTGCACCAAAGAACATAAGTGTAATTGGAACAAAGTGGGTGTTCGGGAATAAAACGGATGAAAATGGGATTGCCACCAGAAACAAAGCAAGGTTGGTTGTAAAAAGCTACTCACAGAAGGAAGAAATTGATAATGATGAAACTTTTGCTCCAGTTGCAAGACTTGAAGCAATAAGGATCTTTCTTACATTTGCTGCATATAACGACTCATATATTTTTATTATCTAAATGTGTAATTATTGAGTGATTAAATAAATAAAATATGTGTATTGGTTCTGTGAGCTGTGTGTTATTTTATTATTAGTTATGTGTGGTTAGGGGTTACGAAGATTATTTGTATAATTGCTTGTTGAGCTGTATTGTCTCGTTATTACTTTTAAAAGTAGTTTTATGACAGATTTATTTGCATAAATATTTGGAATGTCTCTGAAATTGTTTTTATGGTTTTATAACTACAATAATTATTTTTGGGATTTTATAAAATTTAGAAATCAATATTGCATCAATTATTTATCCCTATGTGATTTTCTAATTGTATTTATTTATAAAAATCGTATTTAATTCCAGAATTCTTTAAAAATTATGAAATTCGTATTTTATTAAGTTTGAAATATTTCGAGAATTTTAAAATTATTTTGGAGATTTTTGGGATTAAATTCACCCTCGCGATGTTTCGTTTAATCGTTAAAAGCGGGTATAAGTTGCGTTTCAAAGATGATTTAAAAATTTTGAAAAATTTGTAAATAATAACTTTGAATTATTTGTGACATTTTAAAACTATTTTGGTAATTTTCGAGTATATTTTTAACCGTGAATTATCATTTTAGTCGCAAGGTTCGGGATAAAATCGAGTCACGGGAAGTTCATATCAATCTCTTTTGATACGTGTCCACATTTTATTACTCTGCAGACATGTATTGTGCATTGACTGGGAAACAGAAATAATAAAAAAATATAAACAACAGAAAACTCTCCTCCCCTGTCTGTCTTCTCTCTCGCGTGCAATCTCCATTGGCTCAGTTTCTTTCAATTTTGATATCTTCCCCCTCTTTCTTTTTCTCGTTGCTTCTCTGATCCGTGTCTGGTTTTACCCTCGGTTTTCGTAAGTTCCGATGCCGCTGTTTTCTTTTCTGATCAAATCACCGCCGCCCTCTGGTTATCCAGTTCTAGTCGAAGGACTCAAGAATTGATATCGAGCTAGGATAACCTAGTGATCAGTCGACAAGCGCAACAAGGTTTCAAGCGAAGGACCTGAGCATTGAGGTCGGATCCAGGATAGTCTGCTAACTAAGTGATAAAGCCCGAACGTCCGAGTCTATCAAAAATCAGTCAGTGATAGTCATAAAGCCCGGCAAGGTAAGTACCCCTGACCATTCTTTTACGGTTCAGTATATGTCAATAACTAATGTTTTATTCTCGTAATGGAACAGAAACATTTTAAGTTACATATCCCCTATATTTGAAAATGTTGTTTAAAATGTTTTTGGGGAAAAGTTACTTCTAAAAGCACCTATCTCTAAGCGTGATTTAAATGAAAAGAATTTTTGAATAGTGTGCTGTGATAGAATGATTTTAAAAAGAGATAGGTGATAGTGATTTTGGAAACTGGATAAAAAAGAGAATATTTTGACCCACCTATGTCATGGAAGGTTTTGATCCACCTATGGCGTGGAATATTTTGATCCACCTATGTCGTGGAATTTTGGAAAGATGCAAAAAAGGGAATTTAGTTAATCTATTGGAGTTGCGTAAGAGGCCCGTTATTCGGTAATTGCCCAGCATGTGGTGGCGTAAGAGGCTAATTCGGTTGGACGCTCTGTTTAACCGATTAGTCCAACATTGGGGGGAAGACCTAGCTAGTCTTTTCCCAAGTTCCGGAACATATTCTTTATTCTGGATGGCCGTTAGTCGCTGTCCGGTGAGGGTAGACTGATCAACTATCTCCACCCGTTGAACGTCCAATAGATTTGATTGATTCAGTTTTGAAATTGATTAACAAATCAACTTGATGAGACAGATGATTTGAAAATGAAATAGCATGCAAAGCTTTGATTCTGGTAATTATACACAGCACATGACTGATATTGTTGTTTTACGGAGCATGCTAGTTTTGAATATCCAGTTTAAAAATGTTTACTCTGCTTTTGTGAACAAGTTATGATTTCTGTTCCTAACATTGTTTTATCATAAACTGTTTTACTTGTTATTCATATAGTGTTACTGCTGAGCAATTGATTGCTCACCCTTGCAGAATGTTTTATATATGTATTGCAGATGCCTAGGAGATTTTCCCGCGGTAATCAGGGCGGAGTTCCAGTTCCTTCCATGTCAGGCTCCTCTGAGGTAGTTGTGTTGGGCTAAAGATGGTCTATTGGGTTGCTGTACAAAGTTAGTTATGTCAGAATGACTTGTGTAAGTTGGTCTTGTATCAGTCGTAACCTAAATCATACTTAAACCTGGAAAAGATCTTGGTAAAGGGGTCGTAGTTATATTCTATTATTGAATTGTTTATCTTATGGTTGTTGATAATGTCAACTCCTGACCCCGGGGTTGAGGCCGTCACCGTTGGTATCAGAGTTACAGGTTTGAGTCCCTGATTTAGGTTAGGAATAGAGTCCAAAGAGTACAGGAAGGTTTATATATTCATGTGAGTCAGCAACTCAATTAGAGGAGCGAGTCTATGAGTTTAGTTAAGGGTTTCGGAGACGTAACCCTGACGTCTATTAAGGATTGGCTGGAACTACCCTAACCTAGAATACGTTTCCTTCGTATATGTGTTAATGGTAATATCCAATAGAGTTTTCTAGAATCCCTCCTGAGAAAGGCGAGTCTGATCGCGAGAATTTAGCTTTTGCTCGGATCCTTGGTGTGTCAGCCATAGAGACACCCATATTATCCCTAAATATATCAATTTTGACGTCAAGAGATGTTGGTGGACCAAGTGTGCGACCCAGGTGAGTTCAGATGTAATGATAATATTTAGTGGCTGCTATGACAACCAAGTTTTGTGAAGTATGGGGATCAGTACTGTTGTTATATCTTAAATCTTATGTGTATTTCTTGAGATGTATTTTGTTTCCAGAGTAATTGTTTCCTATTCCATAAGTTGCTAATTTTTCTGTGAGAAAGTTTAGAACTTGGAATAAGCAACTTAGGATTCTGTTGATTCCATTTTAAATCATATTTTCTCCCTCCTTATTTGTGAATTTTCTAGCTAAACATTGTTTCTTTCTCCGGTGACTCTTTCGGTTGATTGGGGCAAACAATGCATATGAGTTGACCATTTGTCTGTGTGACAAAAGGGTCTGGTGGGACACCACCGAAGTATGTGTTGTGAGCTATGCGGTACTAAGACTAGCCATCTTATGTACTTGTATGGTTGCTCTCAGTCATACCTACATCTTCTTCACTGTTTCTTCTTATTCGATTCCCTTGAGTTGGAAATCTCATTTGATATTCTGTGATAATGAATTTCTGCCATTAGATGGTCCTCGTTATTAAGAACAAATAAGAGTGACTGTCGGGAAGAACGAGAGTCCTATATCAGGATATTATTTAAGAATAATGGTAACCGCGAGAGTTCAGGACCTAATGATGGAGTTATAGCCTCAAGAAAAGTAAATCAGTGGTTGATCAATCGCTTGTAGGTGATAAGAAATCATCTCTAGAGGAATGGTTGGTTGAAATTTGGACTATGGTGCCTAGAAGAGTCCAGCGTTCCTTAAGCCGACCGGATTTACTAGTTTGATCTATGTAATTGGTGGTTGAAATAGCCATCCAAGTCTCGTAGTACATCAGATTAGTGTTGATGTGGTAATAGAGCAGTGACGGGAAGTTAGTCAGTTGTTGTTGTACCAAGGAGCCATGCTACGATGATTAGTTTCTTTATATTTCAGTTTTTATGTACTGTTGTTGATTCTGCTACTGTCAGTGTTGCTATTGTTGTTAGTGCTGCTAATCTAGATTTCTTTTATAAATGGATTTCGATATTAAAGACATGGGTACTGTGACTGGGCAGCATTTTCCTGATACAGGAAAATGCCACCCAAGAAAGCTACCCAGTCTAAAGAAAATAGCGGTAGTTTTGCGGAGGGTCCAACTATAAATGAAATTCTAGACTTGTTGCGCCAGCAGTAGCAACAACAGTTGCAGTTAATCCAACAGGTTCAGCAACAGCAACTACTGTTGCAGCAGCAACAGCAAGGAGTGAACCAAAGTGCTAGTTTTAAATATTTCCATAGTGTTAAACCTCCCGAGTTTAAAGGTGAACCTAATCCAGTAGTTGCTGGAGCATGGTTAAAAGAGATGGAGAAAGCTTTCAATCTTGTCCAAGTAAGTTATAATCTTAAGACTGATTATGCGAGTTACTTTTTAAAGAATGAAGCGAATTACTGGTGGGTGTCAACCAGAGCGTTAGAAGGAGAAAGCCCTGTTCCATGAGCAAGGTTTACTAAGTTGTTTTTGGAAAGTATTTCCCAGATTGTGTATGGAATCAAATAGAGATTGAGTTTCTAGAACTGAAGCAAGGTGATAGAAGTGTAGCTGAGTATGAAGCTAAGTTTACAGAATTGGCTAGGTTTGTACCAGATTATGTATTTTCTGAAGCTCAGAAGGCAAGGAGATTTTAACAAGGATTGAAGCCTGAAATTCTTAGTGGAGTGGTGGCATTACAACTCAAGACGTATCCTTCCGTAGTTCAAGCCGCCTTAGTAATTGAATTTGATCAGAAGTTGGCCGCTAGAGAAAAAGAAGATAAGAAGCGAAGGATAAATAATATAGAAGAAGCATCAGGTCAAGAAGGATCCAGCCAGAAGTTTGAGAAAAAGGTTGGAAGGAGTAAGAATGAAGAAATTAGAGGTAAAAGTATTTCTTTAAACGTGATTAGTAACACCTCAATCAGCTCTAATCAAGTCAAATCGGTCAAGTCGCCTATATCGGAGTGTAAGCAATGTGGTAAAAGGCATAATGGAAGGTGTAAGGAAAATACTGAATGTTTCAGGTGGGGACAGAAAGGACACTACGCGTCAGAATGTAAGGTGGAAAACCCAGGAGTCACCTATTACAACTGTGGCAAGGTGGGGCATATCGCCAAGAATTGTAGAAGTGCTTCCCGAGATAGCATGGGAGGTAGTGCATCAAAGTGTCAGACATCAAGTACACCCAAGGCTAAGACTTGTAATATGATTAAAAGTTCAGCTGCTCAAGACCCTGATAAGGAACCAGGGCAATGATTGATTACCAGAAGAAGCAAATAATAATATCTACGAAAGCTAATATTAGGATAAGTATCCAAGGGCATAAGCAAGAAGATAAGGCGTATTAGCATATGAAAGGGATATTAAAAATGAAGCACCTAAGTTAGAAGAGATCCAGATGGCAAGTGAAGTCCCAAAGATTTTACCGGATGGCTTACTAGGATTACGTCGAAGAATGTGATATAATCTCTCATTAGTTATTGTACAGAGTCGGGCTGATGTCAAAAGCCCCGAATCATATGGCTAGTAGGAATCAATAACTAGTTAAAGAAACTTCAGGATTTTGAGATGAAAGACTAATGAGGCAAGGTGTATTATATGTTGTGCACTGATGTGGTTTATAGAAAAGAAGAATGGATGTATGAAGTCACGTGTGGATTATGAAAAGTTGGAAAAATTTACGAGTAGAAACAAGTAACCCCTGCCTAGAATTGATTATTTATATAACTCAATGAAAGGAACGTGTTGGTTCTTAAAGGTTGACCCGGAGCAGGCTTCCGTCAAATGGAGGTTAAGTCTGGGGTCATATTAACGACCCTGTTTAGAACGAGAAGGGGACATTGCGAGTTTCGGGTAATGTTATTTGGATTAGAAAAATCACCAGTTGCGTTTAAAGGTTTAATGAGCATAATGTATACGGAGTACTTGGATGGTGTAATTGTATTTATTAATAACATCCTCGCCATACAAGGACTAAGGAAGGCCAAGTTGAACACCTGAAGAGATGCCTATGAAGGGTTAAAAAGTAGCAATTATATACTAAGCTTCAAAAGTATGAAATTTTGGTCAAATTTGATTACGAGCCACGGTTGTTTGAGTAACTACCAACCAAGCAAGGTCCATTTAGGGACAGATGTCATGAGTAAAAAGGAAGGATTGAATGTGAGTAAGATCACAGAGTGAAAGTTGGAGTTCGAATACCTGAAGGTGATAAGAAGTGAATATATGGGATTACTTTACAGTCTTAACGGATGAAAATGAGTAAGTGGTGTTCGAATGTTTGGAAACTAGGTTGAAAATGAGTACTGCCTATCATCCTTAGACGAAGGGTCAAAGTGAGAAGATGATTCAGACAATATAAGATATGTGGAGAGTATATATGTTAGGTTTAAAAAGGGAACTGAGGTAATCATATATCATTGATTGAGTTATTTATGCTAATAGTTATCATGTTAGTAAGAGAATGCCACTTTGCGAAGCTTTGTATGGACATAAACGTGGGTCCTCATTCTAATGAGAGAAAGTGGGAGTAGAGATATTGTTAAGTCCTGAGCTAATTCATTACATCAAGAGTATAGTGGTGTTGATTCGGAAAAGAGTTGAAATCGCTCAGGATAAATAAAGAAAGGAAGCGTATTTGCATCGAAAGAATATGAATATATAGAACTAGGATCGTGGTACAGGTAAAGGTCTCACCTTAAAAGAGATTGGTTGAGTTCGAATAGAAGGGACAAGTAGAGTCTTAAATGTATGAAATTGTTCGAGGTATTGAGAAATATGGGTAAAATTGTCTATGAGTTGGTGTTACCGCTGCAGTATATATATATATATTTAATGTGTTCTGCATATCAATATTAAAGCGATATATCTTTGGTGTAAAGAAAGTCGTTGATTAGGAGCCAATGGGCTCTCATTCAAATTGTTATATGTGGGATGATCGATCCAAATCTTAGATCATGAGAGTGGGTCCTTAGGAATGAGTTTATATCTATCGTAAGTATGTTTTGGAAGAATTCCTGAGTAGAAGAATCTACCTGGAAGTTAGAGTCAGATATGCTTGACAATTATCCTCGCTTGTTAGTTGGATCAGATTCTGAAGATAGAATCTTTTTAAGGGGGAAGTATATAACGACTCGTATATTTTTATTATCTAAATGTGTAATTATTGAGTGATTAAATAAATAAAATATGTGTATGGGTTCTGTCAGCTGTGTGTTGTTTTATTATTAGTTATGTGTGGTTAGTGGTTATGAGGATTATTTGTATAATTGTTTGTTGAGTTGTATTGTCTCGTTATTACTTTTAAAAGTAGTTTTATGACAGATTTATTTGCATAAATATTTGGAATATCTTTAAAATTATTTTTATGGTTTTATAACTACAATAATTATTTTTGGGATTTTATAAAATTTAGAAATCAATATTCCATCAATTATTTAGCCCTGTGTGATTTTCTGATTGCATTTATTTGTAAAATTCGTATTTAATTCCAGAATTCTTTAAAAATTATGAAATTCATATTTTATTAAGTTTGAAATATTTCGAGAATTTTAAAATTATTTTGGAGATTTTTGGGATTAAATTCACCCGCACGATATTTCGTTTAATCGTTAAAAGCGGGTATAAGTTGCATTTGAAACATGATTTAAAAATTTTGAAAATTTATAATTAATAACTTTGAATTATTTGTGACATTTTAAAACTATTTTGGTAATTTTTGGGTAAATTTTTAATCGTGAATTATCATTTTAGTCGCAAGGTTCGGGATAAAATCGGGTCACGGGAAGTTCATATCAATCTCTTTTGATACGTGTCCACATTTTATTAATCTGCAGACACGTGTTGTGCATTGACTGGGAAACAGAAATGATAAAAAAAAATATAAACAACATAAAACTTTCATCCCATGTCTGTCTTCTCTCTCGCATGCAATCTCCATTGGCTCAGTTTCTTTCAGTTTTGATCTCTTCCCTCTCTTTCTTTTTCTCGTTGATTCTCTGATTCGTGCCTGGTTTTACGCTCGGTTTTGGTAAGTTCCGATGTCGCTGTTTCCTCTTCCGATCAAATCGCCACCGCCCCTCTGGTTATCCGGTTCTAGTCGAAGGACTCAAGAATTGATATCGAGCTAGGATAACTTAGTGATCAGTCGACAAGTGCAACAAGGTTCCAAGAGAATGACCTGAGCGTCGAGGTCGGATCCAGGATAGTCTGCTAACTAAGTGATAAAGCCCGAAAGTCTGAGTCTATCAAAAATCAGTTAGTGATAGTCGTAAAGCTCTGCAAGGCAAGTACCCTTGACCATTCTTTTATGGTTCAGTATATGTGAATAGCTAATGTTTTATTCGTTTTAAGTTACGTATCCCCCGTACTTGAAAATGTGGTTTAAAATGTTTATGGGGAAAATTAACTTCTGAAAGCACCTATCTCTAAGCATGATTTAAATGAAAAGAAGTTTTGAATAGTGTGCTGTGATAGAATGATTTTAAAAAGAGATAGGTAATAGTGATTTTGGAAACTGGATAAAAAAAGAATGTTTTGATCCACTTATGTCATGGAAGGTTTTGATCCACCTATGTCGTGGAATGTTTTGATCCACCTATGTCGTGGAATTTTGGAAAGATGCAAAAAAAAGGGAATTCAGTTAATCTATTGGAGTTGCGTAAGAGGCCCGTTATTTGGTAACGGCCGAGCAGGTGGTAGCGTAAGAGGCTAATTCGGTTGGATGCTCTGTTTAACCGATTAGTCCAGCATTGGGGGGAAGACCTAGCTAGTCTTTTCCCAAGTTCCGGAACACATTCTTTATTCTGGATGGTCGTTAGTTGCTGTCCGGTGAGGGTAGACTGATTAGCTATCTTCACCCGTTGAATGTCCATAGATTTGATTGATTCAGTTTTGAAATTGATTAACAAATAAACTTGATGAGACAGATGATTTGAAAATGAAATAGCATGCTAAGCTTTGATTCTGGTAATTATACACATCACACGACTGATATTGTTGTTTTACGGAGCATGCTAGTTTTGAATATCTAGTTTAAAAATGTTTACTCTGCTTTTGCGAACAAGTTATGATTTATGTTCCTAACACTGTTTTATCATAAACTTTTTTACTTGTTATTCATATAGTGGTACTGCTGAGCAACTGATTGCTTACCCTTGCATAATATTTTATATATGTATTGCAGATGCCTAGGAGATTTTCCCGCGGTAGTCAGGGCGGAGTTCCAGTTCCTTCCATATCAGGCTCCTCTGAGGTAGTTGTGTTGGACCAAAGATGGTCTATTGGGTTGCTGTATTAAGTTAGTTGTGTCAGAATGACTTGTGTAAGTTGGTGTTGTATCAGTCGTAACCTAAATCATACTTAAATCTGGAAAAGATCTTGGTAAAGGGGTCATAGTTATATTCTATTATTGAATTATTTTATCTTATGGTTGTTGTTGATGACATCAACTCCTGACCCCGGGGTTGAGGTCGTCACACTGCACACTCAAATTTAAGGTGTATCAAATGAATGTAAAGAGTGCATTCCTTAATGGTGAGTTGAAAGAAGAAGTTAATGTGCAACAACCACCTGACTTTGAAGATCCAGAATTTCTAAAGTTTGTGTACAAGCTACTTAAGGCTCTATATGGATTAAAGCAAGCACCTAGAGCATGGTATGACACACTGTCAGAATTATTTCTTAAACATAGATTAACTAGAGGTACAATTGACAAGACTCTCTTCTAAAAGAAGCATGGTGATGATATGATCCTAATTCAGATTTATGTGGATGATATCATCTTAGGTTCTACTAATGAAAAGCTATGTCAAAGATTCTCAAAACTCATGCAGAGTGAATATGAAATGAGTATGATGGGAGAGTTAAGTTACTTTCTTGGACTTCAAGTCAGTCAAAGAAGTGATGGAATCTTCATCAGCCAAACTAAGTATGTCAAGGATTTATTGAAGAAGTTTGGTATGGTTGATTGTTCACCTGCATCAACACCTATGTCTACATCTACAAAGTTGGATGAAGATAAAAATGGAAAAAGTGTAGACATTTCAAGTTATAGAGGAATGATTGGATCTTTGTTGTATTTAACTACTAATAGACCAGACATTATGTTTACAACATGTCTGTGTGCAAGATTTCAAGCCAATCCAAAGGAATCACATTTGATGGCCATGAAGAGAATTCTTAGATACCTAAAGAGGACTCCAAACTTGGGATTATGGTATCCTAAGGGAACATTTTTTGAAGCTATTGGATACATAAATACAGATTTTGCTGGATGCAGGGTTGACAAAAAAAGTACTAGTGGAGGCTGTCAGTTTCTTGGACAAAGACTTGTATCCTGGTATAGAAAGAAACAACAATCAGCTGCTAGAAGTTGCTATTCTCAAGTGCTTTGGATTAGAAATCAGCTAATGGATTATAGTCTAGTGTTACACAAAATTCGAATGATGTGTGACAATACTAGTGTTATATCTATTGTGGCTAATCCAGTTAATCATTCTAGAACAAATCACATTGATGTAAGGTACCATTTTATTAGAGAACATGTTGTAAATGGTACCATTGAGATTATTTTTGTTCCAACAGAAAAATAGTTAGCTGACATTTTTACTAAACCTTTGGATGAAGCAACTTTCACTAGACTTGCAGGTGAAATTGGAATGCTAAATTCTTCATCCTAAAGGCAAGAAATCATCTAATGTTTTACAGCAGATTGATTTCTAATAAATCAAAATTAATTTGACTTAATTGGAAATTACTGATATATGAGTTATAAATATTTCAGAAATCTCTGTATATTTATTTTTCAAAATTCAAAACTTAGCTTGAAAATTTTCAATTCTAAGAAAACTGTCTAAATGTTAATTCACATTTTTAATATGTGATATTAGCACAAGACAAAATTAACAAGGATAAAAGTATATAGAGAACTGAGTTCTCGATAAGTCTAATTGACTTCTCGACAAGCCATTTGAAGTCATCTCGAGAGAGTTCTCGATAAGTCATTCTTCAGAAATCTTGAAGGACTTCTCGACAAGCTTTAGTATGACTTATCGATAAGTCATTGTAGAGTTCTCTATAAGTTAACCCACACAGTTCTCTACAAGTATAATTCTTAGACTTATCCACAATTTAGAACTGAGATAATTTAATTTAATAAATTATTTTGGTAAAATACTTTTGACAAAATCATTCTGATTATATTTTGATTTATTCAAATAAAAATTGGAAAAAATTCAGTCCATTCTGGACAAACTGGGTTTTTATTTGACATCTCGACAAGTCATTTTCTAGTTCTCGATAGGAGTCAGGAAAATGACATATCGATATGTATCTATTATCTCAATATGACTTCTCGATAAGCAAATTCAAAACATCCATTTTTAGTCCTCGATAAGTCATTTACCTTTTACTATAAATACCCAGACATCTCGACGTACACCTCTTTACGCCTTCGAGATCTCTAAGTGACCTAATTTTTCCAAATCCAAACCGTTTTCTCTCATTTCAAGCTCTTTCTCTCCAATTTTTCTTAACCACTCTAATTCAAACTATTCCAATGGCATCAAACACAGCTATACCTTTCATCCCAAAAGAGGGCACCAATTATCTTGCTTTTACAGATGCCAATCAAGCTCCTAACAGTTTCAAGAGCTTTGTGAAGTTTCTTTCTGAAACTTACTTTGCAGGTGCTCTTACAGCAAATCTTATTCTGTACTTGGATGTTCTAGGGGATTTTTGGAACACGGCTGTGGTAAGGACTGTGGTGCAAAAAACCAGGCTGTATATTATGGTTAATTGCTCTATTAGAGGCCAACAAGTGGAATTTTATGAAGATGATGTCAATGTAGCTTTGGGCATCCTAACTGAAAATTTGGTGGAGGTTCCAAGATAGGATGAGTTAGCTGAGTTCATGGAATTCATTAACTATAGTAAAAGAATCAACATGGCTAGCCTAAACAAGAAATACCTCGGGAGGGAATGGTCTTTCTTGTTAGATTCTATTGTGAGGGCCTTCACTTGCAGAAAGACAGGGTATGACAACATCTCTAGTGTTTTCCAGCAGCTGGTGTTCTCAATGGCCCACAACAGACACCTCAATATAGGTCATCTCATCATGCAGGAGCTAAGAATCAGGCTAACTATGCCTTTGACATCAAGAGGTAAAAAAATTTGTCTTCCTAGATTTATAATGTCTGCTTTAAATTATAAAGTGCATGACATTCATATGCTTAATGGTATAAATAGAACTAAAATAGACAACTGTAAGCAAGTGTCCAAAGTTCTATTTGGTTCACTTATTACTAAAAATAAGGTACCTGTAAGTCTTAAAATTACTCCATTTATGATGGAGAGATTCAGGACTTACTCTTACCCTATGCCTGACATGAGGTCTAATATTGAATCTAGTGTTGCAATGGCTCCTGTCCCTGTGGAAGTACAAACACAGGACAAACAACGGGGGCCTTCCCAAGCTGAGACGCCTCATTTTGTACCACTAGAATCTAGGAAACCAACCACTTCATCCTCTCAAAAGCTGAAGTGAGTAAAAAGAAGAGGAAGTAAGCACCCTTGAAAGTAGTTACTGAGAGTGGTGAGGATAATACAGAACATGAGTCTCACCTGGTCAGAATACCAAAGAAGGCAAAACAAACTGAGTTGACAACTCAAGCCATCTCTGCACCCTCCTAACATGATGCAATTATAAAACTGGGAATTAAACAGACTCTAGAGGCATTCTCTCAACAGGGTGTCACTATTGAACAAAGCATCCACCCAAATGCATCATGTAAAGAGTCTGCACCAATACTTGAATAAATTCAAGTGTATGAAAGAAGAAATAAGGATGACACACACAAAGAGAGCACATCTTTTGAAGCTCCCTCTTCTACTCAGGGGGAGCTGACAACACTCAACTCTGAAATTTAATATCTAATTTCTAAAATTTCTTCTTCATTTAATCAAACACTTGAATCTAATTCTCAAGTGTTGGCAACGTCATGTGACATTCAAGAAACTGTGCTCACCACCCAGGACCCAAATTTAGTTGGTGAGAGGCTACATGTTGGGGTAGACCTTGATGACACCAACACAAATATAGGGTTTCATCAGTTTTACTAAAGACCCTGTGGTAGTTTCCAATGAACCTTCATGTGCAAATCAACCTTCACAGGTTGTAAGGTTTGAGGGTAGTACTCCTGAGGGGGAACTATTATTTTTCTCTCCAATATAATTGGAGGTTCCTCTTGCAGGAATAACTGCCCTCAAAACCCTAGCTGAGATTGCACTCACAATTGAAGCTAGGAGTTCAATTTCCAATAATCCTGCTATGAGGGAGGAAATTATATCACATTCAAGTGACAGTACTTTGAAAAAGTACAAAGGTTTGAGGCTAGAGTACATGACAGTAACCTAGTCAACTCCCCTCCAATTCTAATGGAGGTTTCCACCACAAGTGGAGAACAACAAACTGTCATAACCACAGGTTAACCTGTGAGTCAAGCTGTAACACCGGTCACATGAGGTTCTATTAAGTCCCTACCCTCCACTTTAAACCCAACAGACCGATCATCCACCTCTAACCCTTCTCAACCATAACCTCATTTGATCTCACAATGGCTACAGGAGGCAGAAGCTCAACCAACAACAATTAATAATCTTTTAGTTGATCAATTGTCTGGACTTGCTCAAATTTCACAACAGCTTCTTACCTCAGACATGTCTAATCAAGATTATCAAGTTATCATGCTTTCCTATCAGACAGAGGTTCAAGAACAGTAGGCTAAAATTATATATGAAGCTGAACAAGATGGCAATTATGATGCCTGGATGGACAAAAACTTTAGTCTAGAGATGGATGAATTACTGGAAAGGTTCAGGGAGGAGTACTTGACCATTCTTGGGAGCAATGCCAAATTTTTAACTCCACAAGAAGTCTATGATGCAGTCACTGAGGTCTACAAAGCTCAACTTAAAGCTTTTCTTCTCTTTGGTAAAGCTCTAAAACTATAATTGACCGATCATTAAGACAGGACAAGGGACAAGCTGGATGAGATCATTCCTTCTCAGGTGGAAATCAAACAAAAATTCTCTAGATTTACTGATCAAATGGTCAAGTTTGATTTATCATCTGTAGACAAGAGCATAAAGAATCTAAGGGAGTCATTTATAGCTTATCATGAAGTTGTTCAGCACCAAATCACCAATACTAATGACATTAGGGTCAAGTTGGATCAACTCCATCAGGCTAGATATGAGCCATCTGCTCTTTTGATGGAAGGAATCAAGAAAGTTGTGCAAGCGACATTTGGCACTTCTCTATCTTCCAATTCTCAACAACCTATATCAACATCAACCAACTTGCAAATACAAGCTCTCCAATCTCAAGTCTCCACTTTGCAGTCAGCTAGAAAGTCTTTGACAACTCAAGTATCACAATCACAGCTATGGTTTAAAGTCAACAGGCTGATATTCAAACCTTGGTGAACTCTCATAAGCATCTACAAATATAGAATTTTATGTCTTTGGGAGCCTTCATGGGTGCACTCAATATCCCTTTGCCTTCACGTCCAGAAGCTATTAGGCCAGAAATCTCTACACCTCTCATCTTGCCTGCTAACAAGCCTAAGGGGGAGATTGAGGCTAGGTTATTAAGATCATCTGCCCAAGTTGTTCAAACTGTTCAAAAAGGCAAATCTATAGTAGTTGTTGTTAGAATGGAAAGGCTTATAAAACCAGCTGAGGGACCTAGTCTAAGCAGGGAATTTGATGAACTGCTAAAGGCTCTCAGGGCTTCTCTAAACAATAACTTCTTCATATACAAAAAGGCCTTGGACAAGACAATAAATTTCATAAGGGTGATCTTGGTGAAAAGGGATAATTTTCAGGAGAAAAGAATTGTGGTCAATATTAATGACTCTGGGGTAGACATGTGTATACAGGTGTCCCTTAACTACCTCATAACAAGAAGGGCATCTGAGTTGGACATTCTGATAAATAAAGTCAACAGAGTGATTCAAGAACACACTCTCTTGTTAACTGAATTAAAGAAGGCTCAAGTAGCTGCTTTTCCATAAGCATATTTACAGCCAAGCAAGGGAGTGGTATACATCTGTCCAAGCACCAAACATTGTAAACACTTCCAAATTCCTAAGCATTGTGTCATGGAAAATAAAAAGCTGATTATGATTTTGGCGACAGGCTTGAAAGTAAAGCAGTACAAGACTGTTGAAGATGAAGACATGATCAAGCTGTTGGGGAGATATTTGAGAAATCCTGAAGCAAATTTGTCCAAAACTCAAATTAATAAGGATGACTTGGATGATGATGAGAATGAGAAAGATAATCAAAAACCATATGGCTCAAATCGAAGACAATCCTCTAAGGCAACTGGCATCTAAGAAGATGACAAGAAAAGAGATGCTAAGAAGAAGGGAAATGATGAAAAGAAGGGTGATGAAAGAAGAAGGATGGTTCAGGAACCAAGAACAATGCCCTACCAATCCAAATCCAATAAACTCAAACCTCTAAGCCAACAAACTCAAACACTTTACCACCTTTAACCTCTAAGCCTAAGTTTTTGTACAAACACACTGCAAACACCATACTAAAAATACCAATCACTTCCAGCTAAACTTCTCTAAAGAAAATCTCAAACCTACCTTCTTTCAAGCCACCAATCAAAACTCATTACAAATTTGTTGGAAGAAATCCAAAGAAACTGCAAGTTATTGATAGGGCTATATGGAACTGTTTTAATTAAAATATTTTCTACCCATAAACTGGTGCATCACAGATGATGACTACTTTCAACAATTAGCTGAAAAAATGGTCAAAGTTTGGGTTGTATCATTGAGGGAAGTCAGAATCTAATATCAAGATGGATCCTACACCTTACTTGGCAGAAATTTAATGGATACATTTTCAACCACATAAATTAAGAGGGTGATTAGCTTACTGAAGCATAAGGATACAAGTACAATGGCATGGAGGTCTGTATTGGGTGTATGGTTGATAGTAAGGGAATAAAGAAGGTCAAAAGAAAAGGATGAAAGAGAGGAAAGGGAAAGAAAATATGCTGAAGAGATGGAAATATTTGAGCAAAGATCCGAGATAGAAATATTGGGAAAGGGGATGAGCAGAATTTCTAATGACGGACATTTTCTGAACATTAAAGTTGGAAGATTCTCAAGAATTAGAGTTGGTTACTTGAATAGTTATTCATTAGATGATTGGCTAAAGCTTGTGGAATCTCTAAGAGGGACACAAATTATAGAGGAACTGCAAGTACTTGTAGACTTAAAGGACCTCATTAGACAAGGAACGGGCTATGAGAAATTTATGTAATAACTATACTTATCAAACTCATGTAATCACTTAATGTATAAAAGTTGTACTTCTGTCAATTTTTATATAATCTTTTATTGTTCTTTTGTAACTTGGGGTTAGTCTTGTTACCTGTCATAAATTTGTGATAAGCAATCTTCTCACAAATTGGGGGAGATTGTTGTGCAAGACTTGCATGTATCATAATAAGACTAAGTTAAATTGACAGCCCTAAGAATTAGTTGTATGATAATCTAAATTTGTATTTTGTATAGTATTACTTGAGTCTGTAAAAATGTCAAAGATTAGACAACAGTATTTTTCTGTAAACAGTCTCAAGCCTAGGAATAAACTCTGGAAGAAGATCAAGAAGATCATGCCTCAGAGAAATTATGAAGAAGCTTAGAGTTGAATAAATATATTTGAGCAAAAATTTCTAAGTCAAGATATCTACAAGTCACAGATCAAGGAATATAGAGAAGTCATTCGAGAACTCCAGAATGACTTATCGAGAAGTCCAAAATGCTTATAGAGAAGTCTCAGATATATCGACAAGCCAAATGAAGATATAAAGATTGGAGATATCGATAAGTCAAACCATCATTAGAGATCTCAGAGATATCTACAAGTCAAAATATTTATAGAGATCTCTGAGATATCCATAAGTCAAACTATCATTAGAGATCTCAGAGATATCAACAAGTTAAAATGTATATAGAGATATCTGAGATATCGACAAGTCATTTCTGCATTAGAGAACTCAGAAATATCGACAAGTTAAAATGAAGATATGAAGATTGGAGATATCGACAAGTCAATTCCCTCATTAGAGATCTCAGACGTATCGACAAGTCAAAATGCTTATTGAGATCTCAGAGATATCGATAAGTCATTTCTACATGCAAAAATTTAGAGACCTCGACAAGCCAAGTTCACTTATAGAGAACTCAGAGACCTCGACAAGTCAAAGACGCTTATATAGAACTAAGAGATCTCGATAAGCCATTATACTTATCAAGATGTCAGTTCCCTATAGATCAAACTGGAGATCTCGATATAAACCTCAAGTACATATTGCAGAAAAGTTATAGATTCAAGATTATCAATCAACAAACAATCTAATCACTTAGATTGAAAAGTCTTAAAAAGCAGCTTGAAGAGTGCAATATCAAAGGCCAAGATTAACTGACAAAGGAAAGTCATAGAAATACACGATTTGCAAAGATACACTAAGCCAGAAATGAAAAGCTTTAGAGATAACTTAAAGTAGGGTTTAGTACATCTTATTGCATGCTATATAAACCTGTGTTTACTAATCTATAAAGTAAACATTGGTCCTTTACTTTTAAACTGAATCAAACAGATCTAGTTTTTCTTGTAACTTTCTCAAGGAAGAAGCTGAGTTCTTTACCTTCATATAACCTAGGATTTGTAGCAATATACTAGCTTAATTTTAATACAAAATTTAGTGAGTTTTGAAATATTGTGTGCATTGTTTTATTTTAGCTAACATAATATTACTGCATTTCTAATATGCTTTATTAACCAAGTAACAAAAATTCAAAAAGCCTTAAAAATATCTAAAATACATTCACCCCCCCTGTGTTGTATTCATTACCTAACAACTGTTCACCTGCATCAACATCTATGGCTATAGCTACTAAGTTAGATGAAGATAAGAAAGGAAAAAGTGTGGACATTTTAGGTTATAGAGGAATGGTTGGATCTTTGTTGTACTTCACTGCTAGTAGAATAGACATCATGTTTATAACATGTCTCTATGCTAGATTTCAAGCAAATTCTAAAGAATCGCATTTGATGGATGTCAAGAGAATTTTCAGATATTTGAAGGGGACACCAAACTTGGGATTTTGGTATACTAAGGGAACTCATTTTGAAGCTGTTGGATACACAGATGCAGATTTTGCTTGACGCAGGGTAGACAGGAAGAGTACAAGTGGAAGCTGTCAATTCCTTGGTCAAAGACTTGTATCTTGGTATAGTAAGAAACAACAATATGTGTCAACTTCCACAGCTGATGCTGAATACATAGCTGCTGGAAGTTGTTATGCTAAAATGCTTTGGATTGGAAATCAATTAATGGACTATGGCATAGTGTTACATAAAATTCCAATCATGTGTGATAATACTAGTGCTATATTTATTGTTTCCAATCCAGTTAATCATTCTAGAACTAAGCACATTGATGTAAGATACCATTTTATAAGAGAACATGCTGCAAATGGTACTATTGAGCTTTTTTGTTCCAACAGAAAAATAATTAGCTGATACTTGTTGGTGAAATTGGTATGCTAAATTCTTCATCCTAAAGGAAAGAACTCAGCTAATGTGTTGCGGTAAATTAATTTCTTATAAATCAAAATTAATTTGATTTCAATGAAAATTAACTGGAAAATAATTTATAAATATTTCAGAATTCTCTGTATATTTATTTTTCAAAATTAAAATTTAACTTGGAATTTTTCAAATCCTGAGAAAAACTATCTAATTGTTAATTCACATTCTCATTATATGAAATTAATATAAGATAGAATTGAAAGAAAATAAAGGTATGTTGAAAACTGAGTTCTCGATAAGTCTAAATGACTTCTCGACAAGTCATTTTGAGACTTCTCAACAAAGTTCTCGATAAGTCTTTTTCAAGACTTCTCGATGGACTTCTCGACAAACCTCTTTATGAATTCTCGATAAGTATTGTAGAGATCTCGACATATATTTATACATGGAGTTCTGTACAAGTATAAATTTTAGAGTTTTTGATAACTTTAAACTGAAATAATTTAATTTAATAAATTATTTTAGTAAAATACATTTGATACAAAATCAATTCTAGCTTTATGTTGGTTTATTCAATGTAAATTGGAATAATTTAGTCCAGTTAGGACAAACTGGGTATTTATTCTACATCTCGATAAGTCACTATCTAGTTCTCGATAAAAGTCAGGATAATGGCATCTCGACATGAGTTTTCTAATTCACGTGACTTCTCGATAAGCAAATATCAACCATTTTTTCTACTTCTCGACAAGTCACATCTCTAGCCTATAAATACCCAGACATCTCGATATAATCCCTCTTTACGCTTTTGAGATCTCAATTGACCTAACTTTTGCATATCTTCACCACTCTCACTCATTTCAAACTCTTTCTTTCCCAAATTTCTTACCCATTCAAACTCAAACACTTTCAATGGCTGCCAACAATGATAGAGCTGTTATCCCAAAGGATGGTAATGTTGCCCAGTAAAGATACAATTGTTTAAGGGGGGTTGGATACAATTGTATAAATATGTCGAACAAGTAATAAAATATAACAGGTTTTTATATTTTTGATAAAAACTGTTACAAAATCCTCTCAAGAAATACTGATGTTCTTGAGAGCTGCTAGGTCGAATGATCCTCGAGTGTTTTATTCTAAGTGATGACCTAAACTGTGTTTATATACTACACAGCTACAACAAATCAATCTAAGATATGCATTATCAAAAACTAACTCAAACTGATACATATCTTAAACTGAATAGATAAAGTCCTATAACTCAGACGTAAAAGATATCTGCTCCACATTATAAGGAACAGAACAAATCCTCTAATGCTGACTGTCTTCAAATACTGATGACATACAAATGCTGATAACATGCCAACTCCTGACAATACATCAGATCCTGATGACATCCGAACAGCCAGATTCTAAGCTTCTTCTGATCATAGAGAATTCAATTTGTAACAATCTCCCCCAATTTATGCTTAATGCAATGAAGCATAAATTCCATTCTCAATGATGCCAAAACCAATCTACAAAATATGCAAGAGTAAAGCTTACTTCAGTATCTTCAGATAATTGACAGTTGTTCCCAGAAAGTTTTTCAATCTTTCTTCCTCCTTATCTCGTAGGACTTTAACAAACTTTTTCTTTAACTCTCTCTTTTCTTCAGTGTCTTCTCCAAGATGATAATGGCTGATCTCAACTTAGAAATTGAGCTTTTTCTTATCTCAAGATCACCAATCAACATAAAGCTCAAACTTACATCTTCATGATCAGGACTGAAGGATAACTGAGGACTATTGAGAAAAACTTATAGTACTGCAGCTCCCTTTTTCATCTGCATTTCTTGACCAGTATAAGTTCTGTACTCAGGAACATAATCACCACTGTATTTATCATCTTTTGTCATGACTCTTCTTATGATGACTTCAAGTATCATAGAAGACCAGTTTCTAGTGACAGTGTTCTTGTAACACCCCCAGATCTGGGGTCGGGGATCCGGGTCGTCACGGTCTTTCTTTCCACAATATCACTTCACTTAATTAATAATAATTAACCTTATGCTGTGACCCCACACTAACACACACCACAACCCGTTATAGTCTCAGAGATGAACATCCAAAAATAATCACAAGTCATTTTATTCCACAATTATCTGCCAATACACCTTAAAAGGTTTTCTGAATAAATTTACATTTTCTTTGCCATTATTACAATTCATAAATATACATAATCTGGTATATCAAAAGTTGAAAGCCTAGCCTATTGGTAGCTCCTACCTCAGCTACGGCGGCATCAACGCTTCTAGAAAACTGCGGAACGTCTCCTAATCGCTTGCGAATCGGGAGCTTGGTCCTGTTCATCTTTTCTATCTGTTGTTGTGTGATGAAAGAAGAAAGCAAGGGTGAGCAGCAAGCCCACCAAAATAATATGTATAATGATTAATAGTATATGAGCCTTCTCATAGTACTCATGAAAGTCTTGGTCAAAAGAAATGAACCAAGTTTGATATCTTAATGCGAGGAAGTCGCAAAATATTCAGTATATATACATATATACTTTTCAAAATATTGGAAGTCCTCTTCCATGCATAATACACACAAAGTTCCAGTGTATAACTGTATAAAAAAATATCATTGCAAGGTGATCTCATATATCTAACCTTGTCTCAACATTTTTCTGAAAATCTTTGTCATTCATAAGACAATTATTAACTAGATATAAGTTTAAAAGATGAAGTTACCAAATACTTCACTACACTTATATCATTTATAAAAGTACTTGAACTACCATTGTTCAAAGTATAATGAGCTTTCAACAGTTCATCACATAGATGAGACTACAAGACAAGATTTGAATAGATTAAATCTTTAAAATATTATTAAAGGAAATGAAGTTATGACATACTTCATTAAGTTCTGATATATATATATATATCCACATATACATCTTCCTTTATATATTTCCTGAAAACCTCTGTCATGTTAAGTATGAACAGAGTTTGAAACATCCAATGAATTTTGGAAAGGAAAAGAATTTTGGCATAAACCAGATATCTTGCTGATCAGGCAAAGATACCCATAAGTAACCTTTTCTACTAGTAGATGGACGAATTCCCCACTGGTCATCACCCTGGTCGTAATAGGACATTATGCTGGACTGCCACTCAGCCACTTATGCATTTGATGGACTCCCACTGAGCCACTTACACTATCATGGACGGCCACTGAGCCCATGTTGCTTATGCCGACTCAATAGATGGACTTACTTCCCGAACGTTGGGTAAGTAATCAATTCATTTACCAAAACTGTAACTTTGTTGCGAATATAAAATACACCACAGAGCCGGATCCCTCAGTTTTTGAGCGAGTATTTAAATCCCCTTAAAAAGGAAGATCTTAAATATAAAAATGAGTTTTGGGATCCGCTCTAACTTTTAAAAAATCATTTTGAAGACTCGAAAACACTTTAAAGAGTGTTTGGAGTAAAGCTGATTTTAATGAAGTAAATCAGTCCCCAGTATATTTAGAAAATGTCTGAATATTATTATTTAAATAATATTCCCATAAAGAATAATCTTTATAAAAATAATTGAAGTAGAAGTTTTGAAACTTATACTTGAAATGAATATTAAATATCCAAAGATATACCTATACGAAAGTACTATCTTTATTTGAATAATCGAAAATAAGTTTGATTATTGACACCTTATTCTTTAATAAAATAAAGAATATATTTCAGTAATAAGCGGAGTCATAATACCTCGAATGAATATTATAAATAATATTCACAAAATAAAGGAGTCATACATCCTCGAATGAATATCCAAGTAATATTCAATAATAATATAAAAGAGTCATAAGCCCTCGAATAATATTCGAAATAATATTCAATAATTAATATAAAGTTATCGAATAACCCTTATTCGATTAATAGTTTTGAAAACTATGACATATATATACATATATACAAAATCTACTCGGGATCCTCGACTCCCGGTTTTAGAAAATGTTTTCACCTTTGGGTCCCTATACTAAGGGTATATGCAAATTACCGCTATCCTCTAGCATAGGTATTATCAACTGAATCAACAATTATATATGGAAAGAATACGAAACAGGCATGCATATATATATACCATAGCAGCATGCTTCAATATATTGCAACATTTGCTAATTAACCAACATGCATCTATCGCAAGATAATGCATATACATATATACATCACAACAACAGTTATAACGGGTAGAAAACTTGCCTGAGCGACTGGGGATTACGAATGGCTCGGGACGAGTCTGGTAACCTATAAGCAACAAGTAAGTTGGAATTAAATGAAAGTCGCTTGTAAATCTATACTCTAACCAACTCAGACTCTAACGCTCATTTTGCGCTTACTGATTCTCTTAAGTCACTCGAGTACCCTCGGCTCCACCATTTTTAATAATTTAACCTTTACGAGTTTTAAGGCGATTCCTTCGCGAGTGTCTTACCAACTTCCTAACACACTTACCATAATTGTTTCATACATAAATTAACCCTTTTTGGTCTTTAACCTATGTTTCAAAGTAAGGCGAGGGGAAAAGTTTCGTTCGCGAAACGCCGTTACTTGAAACGGTCGTTTCTCCTAAACCGTGCATCGGAATCGAACGAACTACATATCAAAACGAAGCTCGTAACATGAGATATCTAAACATGGCAATGGTCATAATCTAGCAGGGGGTTCTCGGTTCCTAATGTTATGCACAAAAACAGTCTAAAGAAAATCGGACGTTATGACGGCTATGTTTATGCGATTTCCCAATTTAAAACCATTCAAAACCAACCCAATTCAACCTCAAATCAAACATACAACCAACATCCATCCTTATCACATCATATCAGCCCCAACCAATTCAATTTTAACGTTCATACTTATGCCTAAGCTTGAATTTAACTATACTACATTCTTTTAACCAAAACAACAAGATTTACCATTCCATTTCAATCCCAAACTCTAAATCACAACATTAAGCTACAATATCACCCTACTAATCAAAATCATCTTATAATACATAGGAATCTAGGGTTTGGAGATAATATACCTTCCTTGAAGTGGTGGGAGGAGCTAGGAAGCCTTAAGAAGCTTTGAGAAGTCTTAGGAATGCTTGGATCTTCAAGGAAATCAAGAAAAAATTCAAGTTAAAAACTTGAAATCACTATTCATTGTCTTCTTCATTGATTAAATGAAGAATATTGAGAAGGAATTGATGGCTTAAACTCATGATATAGCCCTAACTAAGCATAAAGATGATTAGGGAATTAACTCACCAATTTAAGAGGCTTGGATCTTGAGTTTTGAATTTCTTGCCCTTTTGCAATAGTAAAAGCCGAGAGCTAATGAAGACAATGCCTTGGTTTCTTTTTTTTTGATTTTGATGAAGAATGAATTTGCTTGGCTTGGTTGATTGGTTTTGTGTTTGTTTTAGTAAATTACCTAGTTGCCCTTGATTTTGTGTGGTTAAAAAGCCACCACATCTCCTTCCTTCCCATGTCATGCCTATGTCATGTTGTGATGTCATCCTTCCCTCTTTGTCCTCCTCTCATTGGTTGGGTGACATCACTCTCTCTAATCCCTTTTGATTAACTTCCTAATTGTTTGCCTAATGACCGCTGATCTGTTATATGGTTCGCTTAACTTTCGTTTTCGTTTATCGTTTGAAGGATCATACCCGGGATCTTATTACTTAGGTTCCCTTAACCTTTCTCAATACATTATATTCCTTTTTGTGATCCTCTATTATAATCCTTTAATTTAAATCCTTTTTATCCTGTTACCTTTTTCTCAATTCTTTCCGTATCTAGTGGATTTCCGGGAAAATCACAGTGTTCGGATTTGGATTCTGACGATCTTTACATACACTTATATCCCATATAAAGTACTAATAAAATCTCAGAATTTCCATATCAGAACCCCTACATAGTGTGGCATGAAAAGTTTTCTCATTCAGCAAAAACACTATTCATAAGGGTTTCAAAATTTTCCAAAAATTAGGGTTATTACAGTCTCCCCTCCTTAAAAGGATTCCGTCCCGGAATCAGATAGAAAATGAATAGGGATACTCTCTTAGCATTGCACTTTCTAACTCTCGAGTAAATTTTCCCACATTATGGTCCTACCACCAAACTCTGCCTAGTTTGATAACCCTTCTCCTAAGCACTTGTTCCTTTTCACTCTATAACCCTTCCTGGTTGCTCCATATAGGTTACGTCGGGTTGCATATCTATGCGCTCATCTGCCCCTATTTATCTGGCATCTGAATTACACTTCCTTTCCAAGGGAATACCTATAACAACACTAGGTCCCCTACTTCCCATTCCTTGTCCCTTCGTGTCAAATCAACATACTTTTTATGTCCATCTTGGGCTACTACCAGCCATCCTCTGATTAGATCTATTATATCCTTGGTCCTTTGGACCACTACTGGTCTGAGCATCTTGCGCTCTTACAACTTCATCCCAACACAAGGGAGATCGACATTGTCTTCTCTCAAGGATCTCATAAGACGACATCTCGATACCTGACATACGATCTATTATCGTGAGAAAACTCAATCCGCGTTAAGTGACCATTCCATTTTCTTTCAAGTCTATTGCACAGACTTTCATTATAGCTTTTAGCATTAGAGCTTTTGCTTCCCAATACCCATTCTTTTCCAGTTCGTAATCGCTACTACCTTCCGTTCCTAATATTATACTGGTTATAATTTTGCTCGTTAGCGTTCTTTAACCTTTTAATAACCACGTCAATCTTAGTATCACGAATGTGTTTCCATTCCGAATACCACCATAATTTTACTACTCCTTTTTCAGCTGTTTCTATTTCCCAAAGTTTGATCAATCAGATAGAAGTAAAGGAATTTATTGAGAGATCACTATGATCATGAACACTTGTTATATTGCATAGTTAGTACAGCAGGTGGCCAGCCTTTAGTACTTGACAAGCAATTAAACGATAGATGGTACCCTACTAGGCTTCTATCACACAGATAGATAGTCATTCGGCAATACCTCCCCTTCTGGAAGGGTTGTTCTTCTCAGTTTATATGAAATGAAAAGAAGAGAAAAGAACGAACTGAAGAGAATTGTATATATGAAAAAATATTGCCATAAAATATCTGGCTTGGAACCTACCTCTGAATTATAGAGGTTTGTCATAGGAGAACAAAACATATATGTATTTATATCAACATCAAGTATTTTAGCATCATATTTCACATGCCTAAATATCTATTATTCCACCCGTCATTCTACGGACCCATGCTCTTCCTCGAGCTTATACTCAATCACCTATGAAACTCCCTCGGCATCGAAAATCGAATCTGGAATCTCATTTCATACATCATCGTTAATAGAATTCTATGCTTGCACCGCAACCTTCCTCGTATAGTAATACGACTCTCTATTGATAAGAAGGAATAAGTATTCAATAGGTAGATAATCGACTTAATTAGTCTATCAATGATAACTTATACACTACCACGACCCGTTTAGTGGTACTCAATCTCAACATCCATTCCAATACAACTCTCACGGTTGTAACCAGCTCATTACTCGCAGAATCATTGCTGCATTACTATGGTCCACTACTGACCTACTGTCGTCATTCACGTTCCATGAAATCTTAATATCTAACCATACGGAGTCCATACATGTCGTATCAAATCCTTCTAAGGAGGTAACATAATCACCATTCCTGATTCATGAAGAACACTCCTGATCCTGACATACATACATGACATGAAGCAGATAAAATTGCAGAAGAGTTTCAATCAAAGCAACGATAGCAGGTTAATACCATTCTTAATCATATACCTTCAATAGAAGACTTAACTCGAAGGTTCGTCTAGTCCTTTTTTTGAAACATGGTCCTGGCTTATCTGAAGATAGTATCTTCTGAGATAAATAGCCCGCTCACGGCGATTACACGAATTAAACCTTTACCAACTACTATTATGGTTGGGTATTGCACAATCATTAGAAGGAATGTCAATCTTTCAAACCATAATACAACCTTTACGGCTTCAACCATCATCACTGTATTCCTTTGGCACAAGCGCCTATAATTATCCTCTTACCTTTAAAGTGTCGGCCACCTCTTTGGCCTTTCCTGATAGTAAAATTTCCTTACAGTCAATGTCATTTTAACCACCTCCCAATAAATTTTCTACCTTATTTCAATCACAGCTTATGTGAAAATGCTTTCCTTAAAATCTGATGAGTAAAAAAAAATTTACCATTTTTCCATAAGTTATCCCCTCAGTCTTTAAAGGTTAATCACTGTCATGACTGACTCTCAATCATAATTAGAACATCTTTTATCTTAAGTCCTAATTGCCCTGAACAATTTCGACCATTACTGGTTCGATCCATACTTTCTCGTGGTTTAACATGTGCCCCACTTGGCAACATTATAATTACGTCATATTTCCTTTCTCAACATTTTTATTCTTGAGAATTTTGAATATTACCTTTCTCCTTGTAAAACTTCTAAGGTTATCCTTCAATCGTTCCTCCTGTATTCCCTAGATACAGGGCATATAAAAATACCATTTACTATTACTAGAACCATTGTCGATATACTTCTGAAAAATTTCTCCACTGATTCTTAAAGGTTGTTGTTACCTTAACCCTTTCCAAATCATACTGTCAAAACTCATACTGTCCCTATTAAGGGTGAAATTCCAACCTTTATGCATCCCCTAGGATTCATTTTAAGTTACCGATGTTCTATCCTTAATTCCACCTTTAAAAGGTACCTGCATCCTTCCATGGATAAATCAAGTCATATATCCCTGATAAGGGTGTCTTATTCAATCATTCCCACCTCGATAGTCTATACCTAACTTCATAATAACATCATTATTCAAATTGAGGTCAATCCATATGGCCTCCAAAAGATAACAATGGTCATCCGCTTTTCTTTCCTGATTTGGTAATGATAACATGGATGTTCTGGAAGATATTGGTCATGTTCAACGTGAACTTCTCCTTAATAATTCCTTATTTACTTTTGTTATTTATCTCAACAGTCATCTCAATGTTGGGATACCTCTCATACCTGGCGTCTCCCTTTCTGGGTATCGAGCCACCGGTCTTACATTTCACATTATTGAAGGTCACTTCCTTCATCCAATTTTTCCTAATTTCTTACTTCCTTGTCTCCTCAATCTATCTGTGTCTCATTATTTATCCTTCAAATCATCTCAAGGTTTCCTCGAATCCTCCCAACTTACAGGGGATAAAATATATGTATCTCTTATGCCCTCAACCATCAATTTTAACTCATGGCGAATCACCCTCATCTTGACGAATGTATACTTTTCTATTTCTATTGCTACGAGTCGTTAGGGTTTCCTCATACCCAACTCCCTTATCATACCTCAAACTCTATTGCCTTTATATTCCTTTCCACTTCAGTTTCTTTTTTTATTTTCCTTTCTCTTATCATTATTTCATGAACCAACACAACATAAGCATTGATTTCAAACATCCCGTCATTCCGGATTCGTGTCCTCAGAACGAATCTTGATATCTTTCACAACTTAGATTCCTAATTCATCATACTCGTCTGCCTTTGTTCTGGCTCTAAAGCTTTTACGCTATCTCCATAACCTTGGGAATTACTTTCTCGAAAACAATTGATTGAACTTAAATCAGTTTATTATAATCTCTTGCTCCGTGCCTTTCTTGGTCTTTCACCAGCGGGTGGTCTCTCTCTTAGGAGGGTAAGTGACAAAAATAGTCTTTTGTGGTTCATCAATCATTTTGAATCTCAATTGATTCCTATATTTCCTTTAGCCAGGCTCTTGCCTCAGCTGGGTCAGCCTGTTCCTTGGAACTCTGAGAGCTTAGCGATTTAAAGGTCATGAAAGAATTTCCTACCGCATTGCTTCCTCAAGGTGGTGGTTGGGAATAAAGTATAAGTTCTGTTTAGACAGGTCCATGAATTTTCGTATAGGAGTACCGTCTCGGGTCTCCTTATCTCGCTCGACTTCTGCTTTCTTAGTCTAAATATTTCTTCCTACTCCCGATAAATGGGGTCATCTTTTAATTTAAAATCCTCATTTTCCACTTCATTATGTTCTGGGTTCCTTATATCTTAATTGTGACCTCCCTGATTATCACATTCAAGGTTTGCCCCTAATCTTATTCCTTGTGGGGGCGTATTACTTGGAAAAATTTTGAGAATCTCTGGATATTTGTCTTACTTACTTTGCTTAAGTCTTTCCCTCGTTCAGTCCTTGCACGATTGCGAATTATGAATTCTCAAGTTCTATAAACTTCATGACACTCTCTTAAGTGTTAATAGAGCAATTAACAATGTGATCTTATCACAACAAACTGATCTGAACTGAAATTAACGAATATATACATAACCATTTATTCGAGGGTACAACAACTAAACACATTAAAGAGAATTACATCATTTGATCTGATCGCTTCTATCCCGAAGGTATTATCATAGATAATCATCTAGTCATTAAAACTAATCATCCGTAACTTAGGCTAATCCTCCAAAAACGGTGCTACATGAAACCCTTGTTTGATTGCTCTGGCTCTACACACTACCATGGATTAAGAGATGCGAGCACGCACGACATCCTTAACCTGCTCCATCACAGAGGTGATGAGGTCTAAGATAGTCGCAAGTAGAGCTGGATCAACCTGACCCTCAAGATGGCCTCTAGCTGTAACACGGGTGGTAGCCTCAATCCTTTCCATGCTATACGTTAATCCTGCCGAAAGTATCCCACCCTCAATCCTCGGTGCAGTAAGTCGATCCAATAGATCACTCCTAACATTACGGGCCTCAGACAGGCCACCCAAAGTCATCTGATAATCAGCGATAAGAGAAGCCTGAGTGATAGCATCTAGCAGTCCATGGGGTGCAGGTGGTGCAGACCCAGGAGATCCAAATGGATAACCAAGCACGGTATCAGGTGACAATGGTGCAGGGGATAAAGGTGGCATTTCCTCAGTATGTGCTGGGCTCTGTACAGGGGAGGGAACAGGAATTGGTGGAACCTCATGGATGTCTACAGGAGCCTCTGGAAGAGGGTCTGATACTGGTATAATTGGGGTCGTGGAAGGCCCCACTCCTTCTGCCCTCATTAACCTTTGTGCCCTTGGTAACTCTTCATCCTCTAGTGCCACCCTCGCGGCCATTCTTGCTCTGGTAGTCGCCCTGACTACGGTCATCAGTTCCTCAGCGGTCCTCTCTTCATTCTCATCGGGATCCTCCATGAGATCCTCCTCAGCCACAATCCTTTCCGGAATAACATCCTCAACCACAACATTCTCTATCTAAACCTCATCCGGTCCCTCATTAGGGTACTCCATCGGATTCACAATTTGATCTCCAACTTGTAATAAAACATCCTCATGCTGATGCTCCTGAACCTCAAGGTTCGGTGCCCCGCTGCCCTATACGAGAACGAACTATGTTACTATCACGATACTTATAAGGGTTCCCGTAAGGATTTTAACTGTCAGTGCTACGTTAGGTAGCCCGACTATGAACTTGGCAAGAGTTCTTATTATCTTAGTGAACTTATTATCTTAACGTCACATCATCTCTGAGGTTTATAACGCTTGGCTCTGATACCACTTCTGTAACACCCCCAGATCCAGGGTCGGGGATCCGGGTCGTCACGGTCTTTCTTTCCACAATATCACTTCACTTAATTAATAATAATTAACCTTATGCTGTGACCCCACACTAACACACACCACAACCCGTTATAGTCTCAGAGATGAACATCCAAAAATAATCACAAGTCATTTTATTCCACAATTATCTGCCAATACACCTTAAAAGATTTTCTGAATAAATTTACATTTTCTTTGCCATTATTACAATTCATAAATATACATAATCTGGTACATCAAAAGTTGAAAGCCTAGCCTATTGGTAGCTCCTACCTCAGCTACGGCGGCATCAACGCTTCTAGAAAACTGCGGAACGTCTCCTAATCGCTTGCGAATCGGGAGCTTGGTCCTGTTCATCTTTTCTATCTGTTGTTGTGTGATGAAAGAAGAAAGCAAGGGTGAGCAGCAAGCCCACCAAAATAATATGTATAATGATTAATAGTATATGAGCCTTCTCATAGTACTCATGAAAGTCTTGGTCAAAAGAAATGAACCAAGTTTGATATCTTAATGCGATGAAGTCGCAAAATATTCAGTATATATACATATATACTTTTCAAAATATTGGAAGTCCTCTTCCATGCATAATACACACAAAGTTCCAGTGTATAACTGTATAAAAAAATATCGTTGCAAGGTGATCTCATATATCTAACCTTGTCTCAACGTTTTTCTGAAAATCTTTGTCATTCATAAGACAATTATTAACTAGATATAAGTTTAAAAGATGAAGTTACCAAATACTTCACTACACTTATATCATTTATAAAAGTACTTGAACTATCATTGTTCAAAGTATAATGAGCTTTCAACAGTTCATCACATAGATGAGACTACAAGACAAGATTTGAATAGATTTAATCTTTAAAATATTATTAAAGGAAATGAAGTTATGACATACTTCATTAAGTTCTGATATATATATATATATCCACATATACATCTTCCTTTATATATTTCCTGAAAACCTCTGTCATGTTAAGTATGAACAGAGTTTGAAACATCCAATGAATTTTGGAAAGGAAAAGAATTTTGGCATAAACCAGATATCTTGCTGATCAGGCAAAGATACCCATAAGTAACCTTTTCTACTAGTGGATGGACGAATTCCCCCCTGGTCATCACCCTGGTCGTAATAGGACCTTATGCTGGACTGCCACTCAGCCACTTATGCATTTGATGGACTCCCACTGAGCCACTTACACTATCATGGACGGCCACTGAGCCCATGTTGCTTATGCCGACTCAATAGATGGACTTACTTCCCGAACGTTGGGTAAGTAATCAATTCATTTACCAAAACTGCAACCTTGTTGCGAATATAAAATACACCACAGAGCCGGATCCCTCAGGTTTTGAGCGAGTATTTAAATCCCCTTAAAAAGGAAGATCTTAAATATAAAAATGAGTTTTGGGATCCGCTCTAACTTTTAAAAAATCATTTTGAAGACTCGAAAATACTTTAAAGAGTGTTTGGAGTAAAGCTGATTTTAATGAAGTAAATCAGTCCCCAGTATATTTAGAAAATGTCTGAATATTATTATTTAAATTTATATTCCCATAAAGAATAATCTTTATAAAAATAATTGAAGTAGAAGTTTTGAAACTTATACTTGAAATGAATATTAAATATCCAAAGATATACCTATACGAAAGTACTATCTTTATTTGAATAATCGAAAATAAGTTTGATTATTGACACCTTATTCTTTAATAAAATAAAGAATATATTTCAGTAATAAGCGGAGTCATAATACCTCGAATGAATATTATAAATAATATTCATAAAATAAAGGAGTCATACATCCTCGAATGAATATCCAAGTAATATTCAATAATAATATAAAGGAGTCATAAGCCCTCGAATAATATTCGAAATAATATTCAATAATTAATATAAAGTTATCGAATAACCCTTATTCGATTAATAGTTTTGAAAACTATGACATATATATACATATATACAAAATCTACTCGGGATCCCCGACTCCCGGTTTTAGAAAATGTTTTCACCTTTGGGTCCCTATACTAAGGGTATATGCAAAATACCGCTATCCTCTAGCATAGGTATTATCAACTGAATCAACAATTATATATGAAAAGAATACGAAACAGGCATGCATATATATATATATATATATACCATAGCAGCATGCTTCAATATATTGCAACATTTGCTAATTAACCAACATGCATCTATCGCAAGATAATGCATATACATATATACATCACAACAACAGTTATAACGGGTAGAAAACTTGTCTGAGCGACTGGGGGTTACGAATGGCTCGGGACGAGTCTGGTAACCTATAAGCAACAAGTAAGTTAGAATTAAACCAAAGTCGCTTGTAAATCTACACTTTAACCAACTCAGACTCTAATGCTCGTTTTGCGCTTACTGATTCTCTTAAGTCACTCGAGTACCCTCGGCTCCACCATTTTTAATAATTTAACCTTTACGAGTTTTAAGGCGATTCCTTCGCGAGTGTCTTAACAACTGCCTAACACACTTACCATAATTGTTTCATACATAAATTAACCCTTTTTGGTCTTTAACCTATGTTTCAAAGTAAGGCGAGGGGAAAAGTTTCGTTCGCGAAACGCCGTTACTTGAAACGGTCGTTTCTCCTAAACCGTGCATCGGAATCGAACGAACTACATATCAAAACGAAGCTCGTAACATGAGCTATCTAAACATGGCAATGGTCATAATCTAGCAGGGGGTTCTCGGGTCCTAATGTTATGCACAAAAACTGTCTAAAGAAAATCGGACGTTACGACGGCTATGTTTACGCGATTTCCCAATTTAAAACCATTCAAAACCAACCCAATTCAACCTCAAATCAAACATACAACCAACATCCATCCTTATCACATCATATCAGCCCCAACCAATTCAATTTTAACGTTCATACTTATGCCTAAGCTTGAATTTAACTATACTACATTCTTTTAACCAAAACAACAAGATTTACCATTCCATTTCAATCCCAAACTCTAAATCACAACATTAAGCTACAATATCACCCTACTAATCAAAATCATCTTATAATACATAGCAATCTAGGGTTTGGAGATGATATACCTTCCTTGAAGTGGTGGGAGGAGCTAGGAAGCCTTAAGAAGCTTTGAGAAGTCTTAGGAATGCTTGGATCTTCAAGGAAATCAAGAAAAATTTCAAGTTAAAAACATGAAAACACTATTCATTGTCTTCTTCATTGATTAAATGAAGAAGATTGAGAAGGAATTGATGGCTTAAACTCATGATATAGCCCTAACTAAGCATAAAGATGATTAGGGAATTAACTCACCAATTTAGGAGGCTTGGATCTTGAGTTTTGAATTTCTTGCCCTTTTGCAATAGTAAAAGCCGAGAGCTAATGAAGATAATGCCTTGGTTTCTTTTTTTTTGATTTTGATGAAGAATGAATTTGCTTGGCTTGGTTGATTGGTTTTGTGTTTGTTTTAGTAAATTACCTAGTTGCCCTTGATTTTGTGTGGTTAAAAAGCCACCATATCTCATTCCTTCCCATGTCATGCCTATGTCATGTTGTGATGTCATCCTTCCCTCTTTGTCCTCCTCTCATTGGTTGGGTGACATCACTCTCTCTAATCCCTTTTGATTAAATTCCTAATTGTTTGCCTAATGACCGCTGATCTGTTATACGGTTCGCTTAACTTTCGTTTTCGTTTATCGTTTGAAGGATCATACCCGAGATCTTATTACTTAGGTTCTCTTAACCTTTCTCAATACATTATATTCCTTTTTATGATCCTCTATTATAATCCTTTAATTTAAATCCTTTTTATCCTGTTACCTTTTTCTCAATTCTTTCCGTATCTAGTGGATTTCCAGGAAAATCACAGTGTTCGGATTTGGATTCTGACGATCTTTACTAACACTTATATCCCATATAAAGTACTAATAAAATCTTAGAATATCCATATCAGAACCCCTACATAGTGTGGCATGAAAAGTTTTCTCATTCAGCAAAAACACTATTCATAAGGGTTTCAAAATTTTCCAAAAATTGGGGTTATTACAGTTCTCAACTCTAAGAAGATGGTGAATGTATTTCAATTTTGTCACATTCTTCAATAAGAGTTGCTGCAATGTAAAGCTTTTTAATTTACCATCCCTAATAAAGTACATAATCTCTTCTCTGACATCATTATCATTTATCTTTCTATAGACAATCTTCACAACTTCAACTTTCTCAAGATGTGAAGGAGAAACTTTTTCACCAAGATTCTTTGTCAGAGTATTTGTATCCAGCAGATCAGATCTTAGAGTTTTCATGTCCGAATGACCAATCCCTACTCTGGTTCGAGATTTGACAAGTTTTGATTTTTCATTGTATTCCACCCAAGAAGGTTTCTTGATGGACTTATCAACACCTTTTTGTTCTGGAATAGAATCTCTCAACCCTGCTGACACAAATTCAACATGCTTGAACCCTTTAGGATAGTCAAATGTATAAATATCTTTCCATCTTCTATCCTTCTTGCTGAGGGGAGCATAACTTGTAGATAGATCTTTAATCTTCCCTTTTGTTTTATGCCATAGCTCTCTATTTGATTTTAAGACTCTCTGCAAGTATTCCTTGCATGCTTGATCAACTATCATCCTATCAACATTTTCTTTTTCATCAACCTCTGAAGTATGAGGAGTGACCACTAGAGTAAAGGCTGAATTATTTAATACTTCGATCACATTTCCTCAGAGTCAAAATCAGTTATCGGGATCATATCATCAGGATCTGCTTTTACCTCAGGATTTGTGTCTGCATCAGGAGTTACAATCTGATTTGCTGTATCAACTTGATCAATGTCAGTGGCTGATCTTTTCTTCCTTGGTATAATCAACTCTTCTGAACTTCTTTATCTCCTTCATTTCCTTGTATAGGAACATAACCTTCTCTATATAGAAAATTCAGAAAAGTAGAGTTGAATGCAGTTACTTGACTTGGTTTAGAAATTCTTCCTCCTCTTCCTCTTCCTCTTCCTCTTGCTCTTGCAGATCTACCACCTCTTTTTCCTCTACCTTTAGAAGTGTTAGTTTCAGCTTCAATTTGAGCTAAAAGCTCCTTTTGTTGCATAACTGCTTCTTCAGGTGTTAGATCAGGGAATTCTTCAGTTATATACCCAAGAGCACTCCTAGCATTCTTTTGCTCAAACTTCTTATCTTTGTAATACAAGACCATCTCTTCACCTGTTTCCTTATTCCTATAAGGAAAAAACAACCCTTTAGCATATGCTAAATTAGAGATTGTAATGTCATCATCCTCAGGAGCACCAGCAATAGTCTTGTGCTTGGATTTATAAGCACTAGTAGACTTTCTTTGTCCTAAGGAATTATTCTTCTTGGAATGTTGAGTTTGTTGAGCAGTAGAAGCAATTTGAACATCTGTAACTGGATTATTCTTATCACCATCATCATCAATAACTTTATCTTTTGTCTGGATAGAATCTGGTGTGCATTTTGTAGCAACTATCTTCTCCCCCTTTTTGGCATCAGTATTTGAAAGAAGAGAAAACAGAGCATCCAGTTTGTCACCTATAGAAGAAACCTTGTCTTCTAAGGAGGAAATTCTAGAAGCCATATTGTCTTGAGATTTAACAACATCCATGATGGTATTTTTCACACTTTTGATTTTAGCTGAGTTAGGTGTGTGAAGCAAAATTCCATCAATTTTCTCTTTGACACCAGCATGAGATTTTTTCATTTCATCAAGTTTAGAGTGAATTCCTTTAACAGAAATGGTTGAGGCCTTAAGATGCAACTTCAGATCAGGAGTTTGAATTTCATCATAGCACGATGAATATGTTGCAGGCTAACCGCAGATGGGATAGAAGTATTTGCAAGTCTCCATTTATAATTCCATTTTGTCTGTCTAAAATACTCAGCATCGGGATTGTAATAAGAAGGATTTTCATTGAAGTGCGAAGAAGAACCAACATTGGACTTCTTAGATGCATCAATCGCAGTCTTAAGCTGAGCTCTGTCAGAATCATTCGTATCACTATCATTATCAGAATCAGATAAGCCATCAGAAGATTTTGCAGAGTCAGGCAGAATTACCTTGCCTTTATCCATATTATGTGCAAGAGATTCCTGTGGCTGATGGGATCCTGAAACAGAAACATGGTAACACCTAAATCTCTCTGTTCTTTTCAAGTGATCTCATCACTTCTCACACAATATATTACTTTTAAGAGTAATATTATTCTCACAGAAGAAACTTTATAAGTGAAAAAAACTTATAAGATTCTTGTCTCAAAACTACCTCTCCTTTTGCCAGTACAGGAGACTGCCACTCAAAATATTTTTCTCTTTTTTTAATCTAATATTTTCACACAGTCTCACAGAAAGGCTCAATCATACAAATAGCAAAGAAATAAGAGATGGCTGAGAAGAGTTGTATGCTTGTCATATAAATAGAAGGTAACCTCAAATAAGAGACTATTTATAATCTTACAAACATGAGAATATATGAGAAGTTAGCAGTACCTGAAGGTGATTCCTCAAGTGGAAGTGATGAAAGTGGAGGAATAAACAGCACATCAGGACGCTTTTTCAAACTAGCAACCAGTAATGGATCATCAATTGTAGCTAGTGCAATGGAAGGATGATTCTCAGTAGGAGCTGTTGCAACATCAGGATTTGATCTGTCAGGAGAAGGTGAAAGACCAGCATCAGTACTTTGAACTGATGATTCTTGTGGAGTGTGAGACGTATGAGCTGCTTCAGCAATGCTTGGTAAAGATTCTTGTGTGCTCTTCTCAAAAATAGGATCATTGATGATTGCATCCACCTGTGAAAGTATCTCCTGATGAGTTTGCTTTTCCTGTAGTAGTTGAACAGAGTCAGCAAGAAGATCACTCTGAGCAATATTAACAATAATCTTTGCAGCCTCATTGTCTGCATCGTCCCTTTGAGAAGATGGTTCTTGTGTGACTGGATGTGTTGTAGTTGCTAAATCCCTTTGAGACCTAGGTTCTTGTGTACTAACATCCTTGTCAAGAGGCTGAGTCTTCTTCTTCTTTCTGATGTATCCAACTACTTCTTCACTTTTTCTTTTCAACTGGCTCTTTGCAGTTTTCTTGTGTTCAGCAGTTGCTTCAATTACTGGAAGCTTGTCAAGCAGAGCACTAGAATTAGTAGTTGGCTCCTTGGTTCCAGTAGTGTCAATCAAGTCATCAGGATGTTGATCAATGGACTTCTTCATTTTTGATAAGGACCCTATTGGCATCTGATCATCTGAGTTAGAATCATTTTGTATGATCAGTCTTCTTTTCCTGACTGGAAAGCAGTCTTCTTTCTTCTCACTCTCACTCATTGAGGCTTGTTTAGCTCTCTGTCCAGAAGTGACAGATTTCTTAAACAGCCTTTTTTTTGTTACAACTGATGTCTTTTGAGAGACAACAGAGGAGGCTAATTTATGAGCTTGATGTGTTTGCTATTTGGAAGAAGAAATGCTTGGGTTAGAAACAAGATGGGTGATTTCTTGATTCACAGCATCAGGAACTGTGACAGAGGTGCCAACATCAGGATTTACAGGCACGTGTGTAGGAGTAGGTCTATTTCTTAACATAAATTGCTTGACCTCTCTAGGAAGAAAGGGTGGTCCTGAAAATTTATTCTTTTCATCCCTTTTAATATGATCAGTGATTGCTTTTTCAAAAATTTAAAAAACAGGGAGTAATTCATCATCAACAAAAATAGCATTAGGGCATAGATAATTGAAAATCAGTTATAAAAATCTAGTATACCCTATTACTCCTGAAGCATCTGCTCTCCTAGCAATTATGAACTGTAATATAGTATTTCCATAATCAAAATTACCAGAATAAAGAAGAGAGTACCCAATTCTTAGAGAAGTGGATGGAAGAGCATCAAAGTTTGTTGTCTTATTCAAGAAACATCTACTGATGCGGTCAAAGAAAAAGTTCCACTCTCTTTTCAGTTTGGTCCTGGCCAGTTTTTCAATGGTTGTGATTTCTCCTTGATAGCCTAAAGTCCTGAGCATATCAAACAGCTGCTCAGTGGTATGAGTATCAGGAGCACCATCAAGAGCAGGCAATCTCAAGGCTTGAAGCAGAATGTCAGCATCAACTTCATATCTTTGGTCCTTATATTCAAAAGAGAAGCCAGTATGTGTTGAATTTACCATAGCTGTGTTCCAGACCTGTATGACAGCCCTGTATGACACCTTAACAGGATTTGTGAGAGCATACCCAATTGGAAATAGAAGAAGAAAATCCTGAATATCATGAAAAGATGATGGTAGCTGCTGATATGTAAGCAGAGCTAAGTAATTGTTGGTGCCAAAAGTATTTCCATGAATGATTGTGGTTTGGCTGAAGAGTGGTGAAACTTCAGACGTTGACATGGTGTGTATAGCTTGTGAGAGAGAGTAAACGTGAGATGTGCATAGTGAAACTATGTGTATGATGAATTGTGTCACAGAATTTTTTCTGGTTTTATAGCTTCACTATTCAGAAATAGGTATAACACACTTGTATGAAGAATGTAACTTGGTGAATTTGACTTCGAACATGAACCAATTACTGAGTAATTGAGTTTGACGGTGGAGTAGATTGCGGAAGTAAAGACAAAATACATACAGTTATATCAAAACACAACCGTAGAAATTTGTTTAATAAATAATCCATCATTAATCATTAATTAAGTGAGACACTTAATTGCAACAGTAAAACTTACTCAGAGATTGATTAACACTAATAATCTGAACTAGAACATGCTGACCTGTCATCAGGATTTGAGACCTTTCTTCTGTCAGGATTTGACTAACTCAGGGTATGTCGATTCAAATTCAACATTTGTTTGTCAAAGCATCACAAATTATTAGCGACCACAATTTTAATCAAAACAATCATCAAGAAATACAATTCAAGTAGATGAAGTAAAGATTAACAAGCTTCAATCAGAACATTCACATGCATATAAATGAGATAAGCATAGACTAATTCTTGCAATCAAAAGAAATTTCAATAATATATCAGAAGAGTACATTTTATGATATTTATAGATTACATGCAAAAGATTTCAAGATAATCCTAGTCTAAGATGGTGAACATCAACAGCCTTGGTCTAAGAAGCCTGACAAAGCTGATGGTGAAGAGATACAGATGGAGGATGTTTAATTCTTCTTCCTACTTTCAACAAAGAGAACAGCAAGACGAATGATTTTCTCATGTTGTTTAAGATTGTGGAGATGAAATTCTCTTTGGAAAAATAGAAGATCATTTTTTATGTTATCTGGAAGTTGAATATAGATGTCGTATAGAATGTCGTTGATGGGATATGGAGTCTGAATTCCATTTTAAAAAATAGTCACAGTACTTGTGCCATAGCAGTAAAACCAACTGGGATTTGCCATGGTTTGAGAGAAATGAAAAGAAGTTTTTGAGTAGGAAAATATGTGATTTTACTGAAGAATGATCGGTCATTTAAATAATCAAGAGAATATCAAGGGACTAAGAGAATGACCAATTATTAACTGAATAGTTCACTTAATGAATTAACTAAAAGATTTCTTTTAGACTAATGAGTAATGATGACAGTGATATATTTATTCGGACATGCATAATTAGCAAATAAATTCACTTAATTTATCATGCATATAAAATAAAATACATCAAATATTTCTGGCTTAATATCTAAAACACAGCATTTAGGACATATCAGGATTTGATCAATATACATCAGGATTTGATCAAATATAAATTGAAATAAAAATTTACTTGTCCCAATTAACCATACCAAGTTCATTCACAAGCTTTGTAAATGTTGCTTCAGGTAATGGCTTTGTGAAGATATCAGCCAACTGCTGATCAGTAGGAACAAAATAAAGCTATATGGTTCCTTCCATGACATGCTCTCTTATAAAATGATATCTAATACTGATGTACTTTGTAAGAGAGTGTTGTACCGGATTTCCTGTCATAGCAATAGCACTTTGATTATCATAATAAATAGGAATTTTTTAGAATGATAATCCATAGTCCATGAGCTGATTTCTCATCCATAACAACTGAGCACAGCAACTTCCTGCTGCAATATATTCAGCTTCAGCAGTTGAAGTAGAAATGGATTTCTGCTTCTTGCTGAACCATGACACTAATCTATCTCCCAAGAACTGACAGCTCCCTGATGTACTCTTCCTGTCTATTTTGCATCCAGCAAAATTAGCATCTGAATATCCATATAATGCAAAATCAGCTTCCCTTGTATAACAAAGTCCAAGTGAAACAGTACCCTTGAGGTATCTGAAAATTCTCTTTACTGCAATAAGATGTCGCTCCCTTGGATTTTCCTGAAATCTTACACACAAACAAGTGGAAAACATAATGTCTGGCCTGCTAGCAGTTAGGTATAATAGAGAACCAATCATACCTCTATAAGATGTGACATCAAATGTTGTACCTTCATTTGGATCAAGTTTTGTAGCAGTTGCCATATGAGTACTTGCAGTAGCACTTTCCTGCATATTAAACCTCTTCAGTAGATTTCTTGTGTACTTGGACTGATTGATATAGATGCCATTATCAGTCTGTTTAATCTGCAAGCCTAGGAAGTAGCTCATCTCTCCCATCATACTCATTTGATATCGTGATTGCATCAACTTTGAAAACTTATCACACAGTGTTTGATTAGTTGATCCAAAGATGATATCATCCACATAAATTTGGACTAAAAGCAAATCCTTACCTTTATTCAGATAGAATAGGGTTTTATCTATTGTACCTCTTTTGAATCCACTTTTAAGTAGAAACTGAGCAAGGGTTTCATACCATTCTATAGGTACTTGCTTTAGTCCATAGAGTGCTTTATCAAGTCTGTAAACATAGTCAGGATGTTTAGGATCCACAAATCCTGGTGGTTGTTCAACATAGACTTCTTTTTCAAGTTCTCCATTGAGAAATGCACTCTTGACATCCATCTGGAAGACCTTGAACTTCTTATGAGCAACATATGACAAGAAGATTCTGATTGCTTCCAACCTAGCGACAGGAGCAAATGTCTCATCATAGTCAATACCTTCATGTTGGGAATATCCTTTTGCCACCAATCTTGCCTTATTTCTGATGATTGTTCCATCAGAATCAGTCTTGTTTCTAAAGACCCACTTTGTGCACACAATTGACCTGTTCTTAGGTCTAGGCACCAGCTTCCATACCTCATTTCTTTCGAACTCATTCAATTCTTCTTGCATAGCCATGACCCAATCTGCATCCTTGAGTGCATCTTCTACTTTCTTTTGCTTATCTTTTGAAAGTAGATTGTGATATAAACATTCATTCTGAGTTGCACTTCTTGTCTTTACACCATCATCAAGATTTCCAATGATCAGATCAAGAGTATGATCCTTAGTCCTTTTTCTGGCACTGGGAAGTGTCCTTCTGGAGCTAGATGCTCCCCCTGAATTGTATGCCTCTTCAAATGCATTTGAGGCTCCCCCTGAATCTATTGTGTTATCTTCTGATGAGATATTGGGACTTGACTCATGTTCATTTGATGTTGAATCAGCATTGGATTCTGAGAGATTAGATTAAGAAGAATTTTGAGATGATTCTTCAGTGTTAGTTCCATCAGCTGACCCTTGTTGTTGCTCCCCCTCAACATGTGCAGGTTCATTAGTACAATGATTTCTTCAGAATCTGAAGGAGTGTCAAGATTTGGATCATCAGGATTTGACAGTTCATTAGTGTTTGATCCAAATTCCAATAATGCATTTTCATTTGCAAAGATTAAGTTTTCATGAGTATCTTCTTCAAAACCAGGAATCTTCTTATCATCAAAATATACATTTATGGAGACTACTACAGTGTATGTTCTCAGATTGAATACTCTGTATGCTTTTGATGGTGAGTATCCAACAAAGATTCCTTCATCATCCTTTGATTCAAACTTTCCAAGCTGATCAGTATGAGTTCTCAAAACAAAGCACTTACATCCAAATACATGAAGATCTTTGAGACTGGGCCTTTAGCATTTGATAAGGAGTAACACCATGTCTGTTTATCAGAGTGATATTCTGAGTATAACATGATGTATTTACTGCTTCAGCCCAAAAGTAAGTGGGTAGTTTTGCTTCTTCTAGCAGAGTTCTGCCAGCTTCAATCCAGGTTCTATTCTTCCTCTCAACAACACCATTTTGCTGAGGTGTACCAGGAGCTGAGAATTGTTGTTCTATGCCTTTGTACTTGTAGAATTCCTCCATTTTTCAGTTCTTGAATTCAGTGTCATTATCACTTCTCAGAATTTTCACTTTATGAGTGGATCCATTTTTAATCTGCCTTATGTGGTCCAGAAGAATTTCTAGAGTTTCATCCTTCCTGTGCGGAAAATAAATCCATGTATATCTAATGAAATCATCAACAATTACAAGTGTATACCTTTTCTTGTTGATGGACATTATGTTCACTGGTCCAAAGAGGTCCAGATGTAGCATGTGATATGGCTCAGAAATGGAGAATTCAGTTTTGCTTTTGAAAGATACTCTTCTTTGTTTGGACTTTTGGCAAGCATCACAAAGACCATCACTTGAATATAGCATATTTGGTAATCCTCTTACAAGCTCCTTCTTGGCAAGTTCATTGATTGAATTGAAGTTGAGATGTGAGAGCTTCTTATGCCAGTTCCAGCTCTCATCTACTGATGCCTTAGAGATAAGGCAATTAGCTTCCTTTTCAAGACATTCATGTAGCCTTGCTTCATAAATGTTACCATGTCTGTTGTAACGCCTGAGAAATATTATGTAATTATCTTTATCAATAAATAATTATTATGTGATTTTATGTGAATTTTGGTGAATTATTTGATGATTGATATTAATATTTGGATGTGTATTTCCGATAAAAAGTTAAATATTTTAATTTTTAATTATCCAGAGTTAAATCTAGATAATTTTGGTATTTTTCTGGTAATTTTTGGAATATTATATGATTTTATATGGATTATAGAATTAATAATGATTATTTTTACATAATTATAAAATTACTTTTTAGAACCAGAAATCGTCCCACTTCAATTGTTTTTGCGTTTTTATAACCTGAAACTCTTCCGAAAACTCCTTCCTAACCTAATCTGATAATGAACACTTTTCGTGTTTTGACTTTTTCGATCTGGGGTACGATTTGACCTGTACGGGTCCCTGCGTGAAATTTCCGATACCCAAATCCTTTTATAGATCGATAACAATCAGTATTACCAAAAGGCGAGATATTATTACCTTATTTTCGTATAAAGTATTTTATAAGAGTCCCTATTTTGATAATTATCCAATTCTGGTATTAAAATCGTATCGTCATTTTAGTTTCTTAGCGGCTAAGTAAACTATTTTCGGATCCGGTCTGTAAATGTAATTATCGAAATATTAAATAAATAAAATATGCAAAGGTTCTGTTAGCGATGGGTTGCTGTATTGTTAATTATCGAGCTGTATGCATTTAATTCGTTTTAAAGTGATTTTATTGAATATTTATTCTTAAAAATGCTAAATTTATTTCTAAAATTATTTTTATTATTTTATAATGTTATTTATTATTTTTAGGGGTTTATAAAATTTGGAAATCAATATTTTATTAATTATTTATCTTTAAATGATTTTCTGATTGCATTTAATTGTAAAATCAGTATTTAATTCCAAAATATTTCAAAAATCACGAAAATATTATTTTATTAAGTTTGAAATATTTCGGGAATTTTAAAATTGTTCCGGGAATTTTCGGATTAGATCCACTTATAAGTTCATTCATTAAACTGTTAATTTCGGGTATGTTGAGCGTTTTAAAAATACTTTCGAAATTTCGAGACATGTGTTTTATTATTTTTGAAATATTTATAAAATTTAGAAATTATTTTGAAATTATTTTGCTGAGTTTTGCACGCATACACCGTTAAATTTATAACCCCGTAATATAAAATAGGATAAAAAAAAGAAAAAAAAAAGAAAAAAAGGGGCAAAACAAAATAAAATCCCTAATTCTACCCTGCAGCCCCCCCCCCCACCGCCTCTCTCCCTCGAACTCTCTCTGTAGTCTCTCAGACTCTCATCTCTCCTCTCGGTATCTCTCTTATTAGATGTATCTCACATTTCTCCCCTATTTTCTTTTCTCGTGATATCCTGTGAATTATCCCGTTGTTCCCTTCCTTTTGTCTCGGTAATTCCACTATGCCGCCCAGATTTTCTTTTCCGGCCGCCGCCGAATTTCCCTTTAGCGAGGTGGCCTGTATACGTGATATATTGTGTGTGTTTGTGTATTGATTGTGTGTGTATATTGATTGTGTGTGTATGTATATTGACTGTGTGTGTTGGGTGTGTGTGTTGGGTGTTCGGAGGTGTGGGTGACGCGCGTGAGTTTGGTGGTGGCGCATGTGCTGTTTTTTTTTGGTTGCCTGATTCTGTATCTCCGAATGAAATTTTCATTTATTAATTTATGTATTTAATTTCTGCAGGAAATAATATGAGCAAATTCCGTGACATAAAAAGATAATTAATACGGGAAAATTATTTTAATCGGTGAAATTTATTTGGAAACCCGAATACTATCGGGCACCAATAAATTTTACCGCCATCGGCGATGAGCCTCGGCGAGCCGACGGTGGACGGTGATGATTTTATCTGAGTCCAACATTTATTAATTAAATAAATTGGTTCGTGTTATTATTTACGAAATGAAAACGAATAATAATTAATAAATTGAATTCGTATAGGTGTTTGGGAATTGTGAACTGTAGTTGTGGATTGGATGTGATTGTTGATTGTGATTGACGTCGAATTGCTCGACGAGTAGGCCGATAAACAAAGGAGACGCTGCCCGATTTTCAGGAAATTAATTCCAAAAATACGGGAACGTAACCTATAATTATCGGAGACGTCGAATAACTATATATGTTTATATTATATGAATTTAATTGCGATTGAGACAAAATAATTTATAAATAATCGATTTTCCTGTTTTTCAAAACGACGAGTATACGTATTTTTTGAAAATAATACCGAACCGAGTTTCGAAGATGTGATCCATAACTGCTATGTGTATTTCAATAATACATATAAATATGAGTTGGGTTATGAAATCGTATGGGTAGAATAGGATAGTGGTGTTATGTTAAGTGAGACGATTATCTGAATTAGGGTATTTCAACCCTGTAGGTCCTAGTCGGAAGACCCGAGACGTGACGTTGGACTAGGAATGATCTGGTGATTAATTATCAGACTCAACAAGATTCCAATTGAAGGACACGAAGGATAGGATTGTATCAAGAATATGATAGTGGTTTGACGATAAAGACAAACGTTCAAGGCAATTCAAAAGTCAACCGATAATAGTGGTTAAAGCTTCTCGAGGCAAGTATTCCCGAACTTTCTTTTAAATTACTGTAAATATTTCTTCGTTCCTATTCTAAGTTCAGAATAGTTAACTTTTTTATATTTCGCTGTAATTACTCTGATTATGCATGTTCTTTTATTCTTGTTCCTATAATTCGATTGCTCTTTTGAGCAAATACCCATTCTTTCGGGTTATTTGCAAACCCTGAATTGGGATGTTTTGAATTCAAAATGATTTGACATCAAAATACACCATGGGTTGGATAATGATGATGTTTTGGGGATTAAGTGTGTTTTAATCCTGAGGACCGGGATATGACTGGTGCCTCGAAATGGGCCGTAGTGCCTAGGTACCTGAATGGACCTATACAGTTGGGTATAGATCCGCACTGTATCCTGACTGATCAGCAGGGTATAGTGCATATGTTGGTTCTAGTGTCCAGTCTAATTTGTTGTTGATCGCCATTAACGGTATTCTCTCTCGAATGGTTTTATGATTCCAAAACTGGACAAAACCCTGATTCAGGAGATGAATCGGGGAATCGCTTGTCATTTTTGGATTTTAGTTAAAGGCTGGTGATAGCCAACGTTTATTTGCTCAACTCACTCAAATAAATAGAATTGTTTAAAATTGTTTTAAGATTTTGTCCGGAAGTTAATCCTTTGATATTAATGCCTGAAACTCAAATTGTATACTTGCTGGGCATTTTTGGCTCACTCTTGCTTTGTAAATTCTTATTTCTGCCAGAAACAGATAAGGATAAAAGTGAATAGCTTTGATAGACAGCAGAAGTTAGAGAAATTTCCGCTGCGAGAGATTGAAGGTGTTACAAGAATGTGACAAGAGCATTAGTTCAAAGGTATTTACACTTGTATTTTAGTTATTGTGAGTTGTAAAGGGGTTAGATTCTTGTTTCATACCATAACCTGTAAACGATCCGGATTCAAGGGGTTAATTAAATATTTTTTTGTTTTATGTAAAGATTATTTTCGTGACACCAAATCTTGACCCCAGATTTGGGTTGTTACAAGTTGGCATCAGAGCTGCAAGTTATTGGTCACTGAAATAAGAATAGGTGAGAGTAAGATAGGAATGATAGGTCACACAAGATAGGAAAGACCCTAGGCATACTTAGGATAAATTGAGTTGAATGCGAATTAGGGCTAGTAGATCCGAGATGGAGTTGCTAAGATAGGATCGTTGAGAAAGTGTAAGGTGAACATCACAATGTTATAGGTGTATTGAGTTCTCAGATCCTTCAGTGATGCTGAATCGATAGATCAATGAAGATTGGGTATGATACCCCACTTTTCATGTGATTTTGAAGAAAATGTGATTGATTTTGTGAGCACTTGTGAAAGAGATGCTAGGTGAGCTTTAGTACGAGTTAACTTAGGTATTAGGATGAGTTCCACGCCGGAGGCAACCAGTTGATGGAAGCTGATGAAGAACCAACGTTGCACATTTCGAAGGCATCATCGCTGCAAGAAGATTCTTATCACATACCGGGCACTGCGTGAGGAATGATATCTACCTTCCTAGATATAGGTAAGATTAGCAAGAAGATGCAACTCTATCTACAAATAGAACATCGAATCGCATGCGTGGTTGTAAGCATAACGTCGAGGATGACGACGAGAATATGAAAGACAATGGCAGGCGTCGGCATTGGGTTCGAGTTAGGAATAAAATGATAAACGACGGTAAATGAAGTTTCGTCAATCAATAAGTGCGAGCTGAATCCAAGAAAAAGTGGAAGAGGTACCAAAGTAAAGAGACCCTTATAAGGGCATTATTTTAATTAGACATTTCATTGGTAAACCAGGAAAATAACAAGTAACTTATATAGTAATGACGACCAAATATTTGATTTCTAAAATTTTAAAATGAGACTTCGGAAGAGATTTTCTTAATCAACTTTCAGAAGATTTTTGGCATGAAATGAGTTTTACAAATTGGTTGTCGAATTACTATTTATGTTCTTGTTATTATAAACAGAAAATGACCAAAAAAAGAAGAAGAATGGAATTAGACTCAGTGTTGTTAATTAGAAGGGCCAAGTAGACCCACTAGCAGGGAGAAGGTTTAAAGTTTTCTATGAAAAATGAAAGTAAACGTTGTTTAATAAAATCAATAATTGAATCAACATATTAAAATATTATTTATCCAATTTATAAAATTATTAAAATTTAACGAGATTCGTGATTCGAATGGACGGAAGATGATTGAAGGAAATGGCAGAATCTTTTAGATGGTGGAAGAAGAATCATATTTTATCGACGAAATTGAGGCATTGCGTGATCGATGGTTATTTTACGCAGCATAAATGGAATCTGAAGCAGTGGTTATAAATTTCGCAAGGACGCAATTATGTCCAAATCATTGGATATGGAGGCATATCCAGACGACATTCCGAAGTTATAGCGTGACCTAAGCAGTGAATCTCTCATTCGAATGGTTTCTGAAGGCATACATAAGTGAAACGTGGACGACAATCAACATTGACATTCTTTCCTCTAATACGATAGCATATGTTCTTCTTGATTCTTGAATTCGTATGAGCTTCTTCTGTTGATAAATTATATGAGACGAAAATGAAATAAAAAAAATCTTGTATTTATCCTGAATTGTTTCTCTTCTCAAATTCTTGATTCCTGATTGAGACAACAGTGTTGTGATATGATGTTTTGTCGAAATGACAAAGAATCGGGTGGGACGCCACCTAATCATGTGATGTATGCCATATAGTATGAAAGACTGGCCATCTTGAGTACGAATATGGTTGTCTCATTCTTCACTCATTTTCTTCCTTCAATTTTCTGATTTACAAATTCTTCCAATCGGTTGTTGCATTGTTATTCCTTATTCCGTTTTTAATCAAGATCATGTTCACAAACTCTCCTCTTGTATCGAGTCTGTTCTCTGACGATTACAAAAGAAACAAAATAGTCCCGTGCGACAGGTAGAATTACGTGTCGAAGGAGAATATGATTACAAACTGATAAATGGGGGACATTTGCGGGCAAGGAAAAATGGATACACCGAAAATGCAGTTGTGGCAAAGACATCAAATCTGACAGTTGTTCGTGTTATGAGGATCTCGTCAGTATGGTAGGTTACGTTAACGTGATGCACTTCAAATCAGAGGATTTGATGTGAAATGAATGGTTAGCGAACCGTAACAAATAAATTAGTTACAAAATAAGGAAGTAAAGTTATTTGCGTCAGACAAAGCAAATGAGTATCGGAACGACGACCAAAGATCAAGGAAATTCTGAACAATGATTCAGACATGCAATTACTACGTGAAACATCCCTTCGTCGCGGGAAGATATTTGTCGTAAAAATTCAAGATGGAAGAAATCTTCAATGTAATCGGACTTCGAACGTGTTCTTCAAGAAATTGTGAAGTTCTCTAACTTGCGTAAATAAGTGATGGTGAATTTAATGCTCACACCCGGGTCAGTGATGAAAGTTTGATACGGGAACATAAGTGGAGATGAAGGAATGGTGATTCGACTGTGGAATCTTTTAAGAAATAATGATCTGACAACTGAGTTCCACCAGGATTGCGACAATAGTAATGAAAACCATACGTGGTTATTAAAAGATAAACAGAATAATTAAGAAAATTAAGGACGTATCATCAAAAAAAAGATATTGGATGCGGCATAATTCTTGAAAATAACTGTACACAATGAGTAATGACAAGAAATAAGTTAAAATACTCGCGAAATAAGATTTTGAAAAATGAGACAAATTTTAAAGTTCACTACTAAAATTTAATTTTGTAAGATTCTGAAAGAACTGGAAAGGGAATGGTTATATTAATCTTTGTTGATTTAAGACCTTAAGTCTCATTTCAAAAGATATATGATATGCCAGACAGGTGCTGATCAAAATGTTAAAATATGAATTGTGGAAAAAATGGATGATTTTGGTTAATGAAAGTGGGAGGATATGAATGTGGATGATCTGTTTGCTTGATGGTGTCGGCTTGAGTCCGACTGGTAGTCAATGGTATCGGGGAAGTGCTGCCCAAATTTTTAAAAATTACCCTACATTTAAGGAAAAAAGAAGTATATTGTCGTTCTCGTCAATACTCCAAATGATTGTGTTCTCGGTTCTTGAGAAAGTTGTTATGACCAAACTGACTTTATATAATTGGTCTTTGATTCCAATTAGCCAGTCAGCACTTGGTTTAAGTGGTCAGTTAAAGGAGTTAATTGATTAACTTTACCAACTAATGGTTAGTTGAATGGAGATCGATTCCAATTAGATTGAGTCAAGCTCTGACATGATTTCCAGAACCAAAATCAAAGCAATTAGCAATTTGGAGGAAATAATGACATTAACAGAAATTGGAAATTGAGTAAAAGTAGCGTGATGTTACTGCAAACATGTGCGAGGTTTTATCCAGAAGAGTACACCCTTTTCAATAAATAAGAGGAACAAAAAGTTATTAGTACAGGCCAATGAGAAGAATATTTCTAAAAACTGAAGGTGTAAAACAAAACAAAGAGACGTTATCATTCATAATGACATTCCAGGAAGGACTTAAAGGTATACTCATTTCGAATGACGAATGAATGGAAGTTGCTGTAAAATAGCGGAAAGCTCGCAAATTCAAGCATCTAAGGTAAGATGAAGACTGATGAAGTCTGCATGTGAACTCAAGGAAAAGAGATGTGACCAACGAGGTAAAGTCAAATACGCGATCCGTGATGAGTTAAGCAAGGCTAAGAAAATGGCTACCGATGAAATTCGATAATTCTGTTAGTAAGAATTTAAATATTATAAATAAAAGCCTTCGTTCCAGTGTGAATTTCAGAAATGACCTATCCAATAATAAACAAATTAATATTACTAAGAAAAAAAAGAAATTCTTTATGTTTAAAAGAGATAATAAATAATTAGAATGAAGAACTAATGAAGACAAGAAGTGGAATCAAAAGGATGATAAAGAAATTTTATAAAATAATCCTGGAAATATGCAAGTTGGGAACGTCGGTTGTGCCAGAATTGTCAGGAGAATGAGGTGAAACGCCAATAGTTAGATATAGGAATTCGTTCCAAAAATGCGTGTAAACAGGGATGATTAAACAAAGGTATTGATGGCGAACTGCTAGAGAAGAATGTTGCAATGAATCTCATGTCGGAATTCTTTAAAATTAAAGTGAAGTCCCGGAGGTTCGAGCGAATGATTTGCCAAGGTTACCTCGGGGAATGAGGTAAGAATTTCCCGTCGATTACTGCACAGAGTCAAGCTGGTGTCAAAAGCCCTGTATTGTATAACTTAATAGGGATGAAATAATAAGTGAAGGAAAACTTCAGAAATGTGGAATGAAAGAATAATGAAATAAAGAGTATTTTGCGCTGTGCAAAAAAGCGGTCATGGAAAAAGAGAATGGAGATATTAGGTTACTCGTCGATTATCAGAAATTGTAAGTTTGAAGATTAAGTGAACACAATGTACCAGGAGTATTGGAATAGTGTGATTGTATTTATTGATAACATCCTCGCTAATTCAAGGACTAAGGAAGACCAAGTTGAACGCCTGAAGATATGCTTGCGAAGAGTTGGAAAATAGCAGCTGCATTCTTAGCTTCAAAGATATGAATTCTGGTTATAATTGATTATGAGCTCCAGTGTGTGTTAACTACCAACCAGGAAAGGTCCATTTAGGAAGAGATGTTTCAAATAGAAAGAAAAGAGTGAATACCATTTAGATTGTGGGAAAATGGATAAAAGAATTGAAAAAGTTGGAAACTGAAGAATAGGTTTGGATCCGTCTTCTAGGTTATGCTGATACTTACTTTGTTGTTAGATATCAAAGGTGGTATTAATACTGATGATTGATTTTGACTTCAGTATGGGACGTTGTGAGCATCAAAGCTCGTATTGATATCTAATTTGATATGACAACAAAATGAGTATTAGTACCAAGAGACCGAGTTTTGAATAAAGTTATGATTCATTCCGTTCCAAATTAATATTTCCTTTTAGATAGTAACAGATTCTCGCTCAATGAATATTCTTGATGGGGATTAAAAAGAAATTGGAGTATACCACAAAGTGGTGAATTAAATGCAATTATCGAGATTTTCCTTTACTTTTTAGGTTTTGAATAGATGTAGAACATTCCGAAGCATCAGGCGTCATGAGCTCAGGATATCGGGCGCAGACTGATAGAAAATGCAAGAGGCCGATTAAGGATTCTCGAATACGATTGGAAACGATCATAGGTCAGGATAAACGCACAGAAGGAAACATGAAAAGTAGAATATAACAGTCGGTGAAAATAGAAAGTTCATGAACATGACTTATTAGAATTAGAAAGAAAAGAAGGATTGGTGTAAATTAAGTTAGTCCTTCAAAACAATGAAGTAGATAGAATGATTGTGAATGAGTTGATCTCGTTGTCATAGGCATAACGAGTTCATAAGATGTTCATAGGTATATGACCAGGAAGAATTATTTAGCTCCATATGTATGAAATGGAGATGTGATTCGGGTTACGTGGGTAACTGATAGATTTGATGCCATAAGAGATAGTGGGTTGTGATTAAAGTGATGAAACCTGAGAAATTATAAGAAAGATACTTGGAACTTATCATGGTATGTTCCTTAGCATGATTCTGAGGACAGAATCCTTTTAAGGGGGGAAGGATGTAATGCCTGATAAATATTATGTAATTATATTTATCAATAAATAATTATTATGTGATTAAATGTGAATTTTGGTGAATTATTTTATGATTGATATTAATATTTGGATGTGTATTTCTGATAAAAAGTTAAATATTTTAATTTTTAATTATCCAGAATTAAATCTAGATAATTTTGGTATTTTTCTGGTAAATTTTGGAATATTATATGATTTTATAAGGATTATAGAATTTATAATGATTATTTTTACATAATTATAAAATTACTTTTTAGAACCAGAAATCGTCCCACTTCAATTGTTTTTGCGTTTTTACAACCCGAAACTCTTCCGAAAACTCCTTCCTAAGCTAACTTGATAATTCTGAACACTTTCCATGTTTTGACTTTTTCGATCCGGGATACGGTTTGACCTGTACAGGTCCCGACGTGAAATTTTCGATACGCAAATCCTTTTATAGATCGATAACAATCCGTATTCCCAAAAGGCGAGATATTATTACCTTATTTTCGTATAAAGTATTTTATAAGAGTCTCTGTTTTGATCATTATCCAATTCTGGTATTAAAATCGTACCGTCATTTTAGTTACTTAGCAGCTAAGTAACCTATTTTCGGATCTGGTTTGTAAATGTAATTATCGAAATATTAAATAAATAAAATATGCAAAGGTTTTGTTAGCGATGTGTTCCTGTATTGTTAATTGTGTTTGATTGGTTGGACCTGAAGATTACTTTTATAATTAATTATCGAGCTGTATGGATTTAATTCGTTTTAAAGCGATTTTATTGAATATTTATTCTTAAAAAATGCTAAAATTGTTTCTAAAATTATTTTTATTGTTTTATAATGTTATTTCTTTATTTTTAGGGGTTTATAAAATTTGAAAATCAATATTTTATTAATTATTTATCTTTAAATGATTTTCTGATTGCATTTAATTGTAAAATCAGTATTTAATTCCAAAATATTTCAAAAATCACGAAAATTTTATTTTATTAAGTTTGGAATATTTCGGGAATTTTAAAATTGTTCCGGGAATTTTCGGATTAGATCCACTTATAAGTTCATTCATTAAACTGTTAATTTCGGGTATGTTGAGCGTTTTAAAAATACTTTCAAAATTTCGAGACTTGTGTTTTATTATTTTTGAAATATTTATAAAATTTAGAAATTATTTTGAAATCATTTCGCTGAGTTTTGCACGCATACACCGTTAAATTTATAACCCCGTAACATAAAATAGGATTAAAAAAGGGGCAAAACAAAATAAAATCCCTAATTCTACACTGCACCCCCCCCCCCCCACTGCCTCTCTCCCTCGAACTCTCTCTGTAGTCTCTCAGACTCTCATCTCTCCTCTCGGTATCTCTCTTATTCGATGTATCTCTCCTTTCTCCCCTATTTTCTTTTCTCGTGATATCCTGTGAATTATCCCGTTGTTCCCTTCCTTTTGTCTCGGTAATTCCACTATACCGCCCTGATTTTCTTTTTCGGCCACCGCCGTATTTCCCTTCGGCGAGGTGGCCTGTATACGTGATATATTATGTGTGTCTGTGTATCGATTGTGTGTGTATATTGATTGTGTGTATGTGTATCGACTGTGTGTGCTGGGTGTGTGTGTTGGGTGTTCGGAGGTGTGGGTGACGCGCGTGAGTTTGGTGGTGGCGCGTGTGCTGTTTTTTTTTTGCCTGATTCTGTGTCTCCGAATGAAATTTTCATTTATTAATTTATGTATTTAATTTCTGCAGGAAATAATATGAGCAAATTGCGTGACATAAAAAGATAATTAATAAGGGAAAATTATTTTAATCTGTGAAATTTATTTGGAAACCCGAATACTATCGGGCACCAATAAATTTTACCGCCATCGGCGATGAGCCTCGGCGAGCCGACGGTGGACGGTGATGATTTTATCTGAGTCCTACATTTATTAATTAAATAAATTGGTTCATGTTATTAATTACGAAATGAAAATGAATAATAATTAATAAATTGAATTCGTATTGGTGTTTGGGAATTGTGAACTGTAGTTGTGGATTGGATGATTGTTGATTGTGATTGAAGTCGAATTGCTCGACGGGTAGGCCGATAAACAAAGGAGACGCTGCCCGATTTTGGGGAAATTAATTCCAAAAATACGGGAACGTAACCTATAATTATTGGAGACGTCGAATAACTATATATGTTTATATTATATGAATTTAATTGCGATTGAGACAAAATAATTTATAAATAATCGATTGTCCTGTTTTTCAAAACGACGAGTATACGTATTTTCCGAAAATAAATACCGAACCGAGTTTCGAAGATGTGATCCATAACTGCTATGTGTATTTCAATAATACATATAGATATGAGTTGGGTTATGAAATCGTATGGGTAGAATAGGATAGTGGTGTTATGTTAAGTGAGACGATTATATGAATTAGGGTATTTCAACCCTGTATGTCCTGGTCGGAAGACCCAAGACGTGACATTGGACTAGGAATGATCTAGTGATTAATTATCCGACTCAACAAGATTCCAATCGAAGGACACGAAGGATAGGATTGTATCCAGAATAGGATAGTGGTTTGACGATAAAGACAAACGTTCAAGGCAATTCAAAAGTCAACCGATAATAGTGGTTAAAGCTTCTCGAGGCAAGTATTCCCGAACTTTCTTTTAAATTACTGCAAATATTTCTTCATTCCTATTCTAAGTTCAGAATAGTTAACTGTTTTATATTTCGCTGTAATTACTCAGATTATGCATGTTCTTTTATTCTTGTTCCTATAATTCGATTGCTCTCTTGAGTAAATACCCATTCTTTCGGGTTATTTGCGAACCTTGAATTGGGATGTTTTGAATTCAAAAGATTTGACATCAATATACTCCATGGGCTGGATAATGATGATGTTTTGGGGATTAAGTGTGTCTTAATCCTGAGGACCGGGATATGACTGGTGCCTCGAAATGGGCCGTAGTGCCTAGGTACCTGAATGGACCTATACAGTTGGGTATAGATCCGTACTATATCCTGACTGATCAGCAGGGTATAGTGCATATGTTGGTTCTAGTGTCTAGTCTAATTTTTTGTTGATCGCCATTAACGACATTCTCTCTCGAATGGTTTTATGATTCCAAAACCGTACAAAACCCTGATTCAGGAGATGAATCGGGGAATCGCTTGTCATTTTTGGATTTTAGTTAAAGGCTGGTGATAGCCAACGTTTATTTGCTCAACTCACTCAAATAAATAGAATTGTTTAAAATTGTTTTAAGATATTGTCCGGAAGTTTTTCCTTTGATATTAATGCCTGAAACTCAAATTATATACTTGTTGGGCATTTTTGGCTCAATCTTGCTTTGTAAATTCTTATTTCTGCCAGAAACAGATAAGGATAAAAGTGAATAGCTTTGATAGACAGCAGAAGTTAGAGAAATTTCCGCTGCGAGAGATTGAAGGTGTTAGAAAAATGTGACAAGAGCATTAGTTTAAAGGTATTTACACTTGTATTTTAGTTATTGTGAGTTGTAAAGGGGTTAGATTCTTGTTTCATACCATAACCTGTAAACGATCCGGATTCAAGGGGTTAATTAAATATTTTTTTATTTTATGTAAAGATTGTTTTCGTGACACCAAATCTTGACCCCGGATTTGGGTTGTTACATATATATCCTATCAAGACAATTTTCTTTGATTTATTATGAACAACTTCACAGTGTGAGTCATAGAATACAATAACCTCTGTTAGTGATTTGACTGATGCTCAGAAGATTATACTTCAGTCCATCCACCAGAGCTACATTCTCTATTGCCACTTTTCCAATTATCAAGTTGTCATATCCCAGAGTATGTCTTACATTTCCATCTCCATAAGATAAATCTGGGCCAGCCTTCTTCTCAAATTCTGACAGCAGGGATTTATTTCCAGTCATGTGTCTTGAACATCCACTATCCAAGACAAGTGTATTTTTCTTGTTACCCTGCAATCAGAAGAAAAATTAATTATAAGGATTTTTAAGGACCAACACTTGTTGGGCCCTCTTTTTGGACTGTGGCGCCCGAAAATCCAGGGTCAGGAATCTCGGAGGCTACGCCATCTAAACTACTACAACCACACAACTCACACTACAATATATAAATACTCACGCTTCACGACCCCACACTTAACACACACACACACACTTACAGGTTATTGTCTTGGAAACGAACAATTCATAACTAGAGTAATTCAACCATCAAGTGACAATTATTACAACCCAAAAGTGATTAAGTCTTACCGAGGAGTAACCTTTATGTAAGGCTAGTCCGTCGGACAAATATACGTTTCTTGTTTATTACCTTACATAAGTCATACTTATAAATAAGTCGAACTAAAATCAAACTGAAAACTAATCCAGCTTATTCGGACTACCTGTGGTACAGCACCAAAAAATCTACGGAACAGCTTGCCATTTCCTACCCATTTCCTGGATGTGGTTCTCATGGCAGGCATCTTGATTCACTGTTGTGTTGTGTCAATTTAAGAAAACAAGTGTGGGCTATAATGCCCAGCATAATAATGTATAGTATGCAAATAACTATATGATAACTTACGTAAAACATCATATATGATAGTTATGTTTTATTCGAAATTAGTTTTCCTTGGTGATATACACCTTCTTATGAAAACAATTCTTTAATGGATTTTATTAACCTGCGAATACCTTAAAAGTAAACCCAACACCTAGGCTTGGGTTACGGTATTGCATCACAATTCCAATTAGAAGAATTAGGACATTCGTTGGAGCCACCGCATACGATGATCAGTCGTACTCCAATAAAAGTAACCTTTTCTACTAGTAGAAGGACGACACCTTCGTATCCCAGTTATCACCCTTTCCGCATACGGGCTATGTGTCCTCATTTCGGGTATACACACATTTCACAGGTCCGTAGGTACATATTGTACCGTCTCCTACGGTACCAGTAGTCTATCCAATATACAAAGTACTTGGATCCTACCCATCCCTTATCCTTTAGGAGATCCTATCATATCTTGAAAACTCGAACCACATCGAAGTTCCCCCAAGCGTTTTGCTTGTTGATAGGCATAGCTTTACTTTATATATATATGTACTTCTGAAAGTTTTCGGAGGAAGTACTAACGATGTGAGCTGACCGTTGTCAACTAATAATTAAATAAGGGGTAAAAGTTTCTCCTTGAAACTATATTCAAAATATTAAATAAGTCGGGATAATATTCTCCGACGATCTGAAATTATTCGAATGATTTTCGAAATCAGAAAGTAATTTAGATCAGGTTCTATGATTTTTAAATCATAAATAAACCCTTTAATAAATAAAAATTAATTAAATGATAATCGATAAATAATTAAACCTCGAATGAGTTTACTCTTATAAAAGAATATTTAAAATAATATTCCTCAACTAATTTATGTCTATAAAATTAATAATCTCTAATGTTTAATCGGGTTTGAAATAAATGATCGTTGGAGTATACTTCTCCCATAATAAAGGAATAGGTATATAATATTTATCATTCGAACAATAAAATATAGTTGAGGGAATATGATCGTTGGGAAGTCGTTTTAATAAAAGTTCGAGGTATTTTAATATTTCGTAAGTGGACGTTGAGTCCCTTTAAAACGTACTATTATGGACTTGTAATCGTCCTATAATATCACCGGAATGATTCCCGAGTTTTTATCTTGAAATCCCGACCGACTCTCGGTCTTATTATAATACGTTACGCTTATAGCGGAATTAAACATTTCACGATATATACTTATCATACAACATTGCTATATCATGCAAAATTCAATAACTACGTATCATGGAAAACATGGTACTTATGCAATGATAATAAAACAATCCTTTCACAACACAACAGTAAATGGAGTTGGGTTCGTAAACTTGCCTGAGTATCTCGAGGTGGAGGACGCTCTAGGTTCCGCTCGGAAATCTATTAATCATATACACAATTCGTTAGGTCTCGTTCTAATTTACGGCGACTCTTATTCACGCGCTACTATTATGCACCCTCTTAACTTGTTCTACCTTTATTATTCCTTTAAGTCCTTATTCACATCATGGTCGCTTCATTTCTCTAAGTATCTTAGGTTCATTTTTATTATCGTCGTCGGCTCCGCTTATGGATTCTACGGTTTCTACTCGCGCGGTCTCAGCTCCGATATTTTTATAAAATTGAAAAATCATTATTTTCACTTGAAATTTTTATGGCAGTTATAAAACTCAATATTTTACTCTCTGTAAACATTTCATGATTTATAAACACTTTTAAGTTGACCCCTTATATTTTCAAAGTTCGTAATTCGTAGCAGTTTTTGTCACGTAAATCACTTTTAGTAAAACGGCCATAACTTTTGATCCGTAAATCGGAATCAAGCGATTCAAGTGCCTAAACAAACCTTATAACATTGTATATCATAATCAAGGGTTATTCGTCAAGAAACTACAGTTTAAATCTTCGGGACTTTCTGCAGAAACTTAAAGTTACGATTTGTTCGTTTTAACGGAATTACGTTTACGATCGGGGTTTCGTTTACGCCCTAACTCTTAACACAACCACCAACAATCATCATCTCATCATCAACACACAAACTCCTCTCAAGAACATCATGTTCTTGGGGCAGCAACCATCAACCTCACATCTACTTAACTAAACATCAAGATTTCAACAATACAACTTCTAAAACTAGGTTTACACCTACATACTAAATGGATCTTGAAAATGAATCTTAACTAAAGTTGGGCCAAAGATTTTTACCTTTATTGAAAGCCTGAGATGTGTTCTTGAGGATGGTGGAGTCTTAAAAGTGCTTGGTATAATATTTGGAACCTAAAACCACCATTGAAATCAAGAAACCAAAGAAGAGTTACTATTCATACTATTCACTAGTAACTTTCTTGATTTTATTTCACCCATCAAACCTTGATAAAAAGAGATGAAAGAATTTTCTTACCTTATTTTGGTTGTTAGGAAGCTTAAAAATTAATGGGATGATTTTATCATGGTTAGATTTTGAGATTTTGATTTTGAATTCCTCCATATTCTTGAAATAGCCGAATGGAACAAGTGGGGAGAGAAGGAAGGTTTTTATGCTTGCTTCCTTGGTTGTTTCTAGGAAATGGGATTGGTGATATCTTATATTGATTTGATATTCTCCTAGTTTATATCATAGGATTTTATTCTTATTGCAAATCTTGGGGACAAATCCAAGTACCTTGCTAGTTTATAAGCTAAACTACATGTGATAGCTTCCTTAGCACACTATTTGGCTAGCTTGCTTGATCATCCTAAGTTTAGCTCACTATTTGATAAAGTAACCATGGTTACTTTCTTACCATAGTTAGTTAGTGCGTTACGTTTATTTAATCGTTTACGCGTTCGCTCGGTCTCTTAAGCGTTTTCGTAATACTTACTCGTAAATGGTTCGCGACGTAATTCCTTTCGTATTTATTCCTTATATTTTGAATTATCATACTTGAATATAAATCCGTAGGGTTTTAATCTTGTAATTATATTGTGATTCCTGTAATCCTCGATGAGTCATAAATACGGTCGTTTTTCAAAGTTCGTTTTCTTCGAAAACTAATAGCGTTTACATACACTCATTTGGTATGTATAATCATAATATCAACTTCGAAACTCATTTTCTCATGCACTACATAGTGTGGGATCAAAAGTTTTTCCCATCTGTCAGGGTTACTATTCATTAACGTTTTCCAAGGTCTCAAAAATTCGAGTTATTATAGTCTTCCCCTCTAACAAGGATTTCGTCCCGGAATCAATTAGAAAATAAGTGGGGATATCTATTCCTCATTGCGTCTTCAAGTTCCCAAGTTGATTCCTCAACATTTTGATTTTTCCTTAAGATTCTAACCAGCTTCACAATCTTGTTTCTCAGCACTTGTTCTTTTTGGTCCATTATCCTTACTGGTTGCTTGATATAGGTCAGGTCTTGTTGTAAATCTACCTGCTCGTATTCTATTACATGTCGTACATCTGCATGGTACTTCCTTAACATGGACACGTGGAACACGTTGTGCACTTGTTGCAGATTAGGAGGCAAGGCGAGCTCGAAAGCTAGAGGTCCTATTCTCCTCAAAATTTCAAAGGGTCCAATGAATCTGGGACTCAACTTCCCTTTCTTCCCAAACTCATCACTCCTTTCCATGGAGATACCTTCAATAGCACAGAATCTCCTACTTCATATTCCCTATCCTTCCTGGTCTGGTCGGCGTACTTCTTTTGTCTGTCCTGAGCTGCTACCAGTCTTTTCCTGATGAGTTTCACCATTTCTCTGGTCTGTTGGACTAACTCTGGCCCTAATATCTTGTGTTCTCCAACTTCATCCCAACATAGGGGAGAGCGACATCTCCTTCCGTAAAGAGCTTCATATGGAGGCATTCCTATGCTAGTGTGATAGCTATTGTTGTAAGCAAATTCGATCAGGGGTAAGTGGTCATCCCAATTTCCTTTGAAATCAATGGCACACACTCGTAGCATATCTTCTAGGGTCTGAATAGTCCTTTCGCTTTGTCCATCAGTCTGGGGGTGGTAAGCGGTACTCATGTTTATTCTGGTGCCTACACATTCCTGGAAGCTTCTCCAAAATCGAGAATTAAACCTTGGGTCTCTATCTGACACTATGACTACAGGAACGCCGTGTCTCACTATAATTTCCTTCAAGTAAATATCCACCAACTTGTCTATGGTGTACCTTTCGTTGATTGGTAGGAAGTGTGCAAACTTGGTCAATCTATCTATGATAACCCATATGCGTCATGATTGGTCTTTGTCCTTGGTAAGCCTGTCACAAAATCCATGGCTATATGCTCCCATTTCTATTCCGGAATTTCCAGGGGCCGTAATAGTCCACTAGGTCGTTGATGTTCCGCCTTTACTCTCTGGCATGTCAAGCACTTGCTGACCCACTCTGCTACTTCTCTCTTCATGTTAGGCCACCAATAATATTCCTTAAGGTCACGGTACATTTTCGTACTTCCTGGATGGATTGAATATCTGGAGTTGTGCCCTTAGTGCAGCAGCTCATCCTTTAACTCTTGCACATTTGAAATCCAAATTCGGGACGCATACCTCATGATCCCTTTCTCGTCCTTCTCGCATCTCACTTCTTCACCGGTCAATGTCCCTCTTTCTTCGCTCATCTTCTTTTCCTGACATACTTGTATCTTTTCAGTCAGTTCGGGCACTAGCTTAATCTCAAATAATCCTTCTGTTCCTTTACCGGTCATTCTCACGTCGTTTCCATTTTCTCAAATTCTTTAATTAACTCCTCTGATGCCACTATCATCTTGAGTCTTTCCTTCCTACTAAGGGCGTCAGCCACCACATTGGCTTTACCCGGGTGATACAAAATTTCACAGTCGTAGTCCTTAATCAACTCTAACCATCTCCTCTGTCTCATGTTCAGTTCCTTCTGAGTGAAAATATATTTGAGGCTTTTATGGTCAGTCCAGATATCGCATTTCTCACCGTATAAGTAGTATCTCCAAATTTTCAGGGCAAACACTATGGCTGCTAGTTCTAGATCGTGCGTCGGGTATCTGCTCTCATACTCCTTCAATTGTCGAGAGGCATATGCTATAACTTTGTCGTGCTACATCAGTACACATCCTAATCCCTTAAGTGATGCGTCGATGTATATCACAAACTCTCCCTTTCCATCGGGAAGAGTGAGCACTGGTATTGACACCAGCCTCCTTTTCAGCTCTTAAAAACTTTCCTCACATTTCTCTGTCCATACAAACTTTTCTGTCTTCTGGGTAAGTCTAGTCAGTGGACCGGCTATCTTAGCAAAGTCTTGCACAAATCTTCGGTAATATCCTGCTAAACCGACAAAACTCCTAACCTTTGTTGGGGTAGTTGGTCTGTCCCAATTGGATACCGCCTTTTTTTTGGCAGGGTCAACTAAAACTCCTTTGCTACTCACCACATGTCCTAAAAACTGAACTTCTCTCAACCAAAACTCGCACTTCTAGAACTTGGCATATAATTTCTCATTCCTCAAGATTTCTAACACTATCCTCAAATAATCTGCATGTTCTTGCTCTGTCCTTGAGTAGATCAGAATATCATCTATAAAAACTATCACACATATATCCAGGTACTTTTGAATACTCTCTTCATCAAATCCATAAAAGTTGCGGGTGCATTGGTTAACCCAAATGACATGACTAAGAACTCATAGTACCCATACTTAGTGTGAAAAGCAGTCTTCGATATATCTTCTGGTTTGATTTTCAACTGGTGATATTCTGTTCTCAAATCTATTTTGGAAAAATGTACAGCTCCGTTGAGTTGGTCGAATAGGTCATCAATCCTGGGGAGAGGGTACCTATTCCTAATAGTCAGCTTATTCAGCTCTCGACGGTCTATGCATAATCTCATACTGCCATCCTTTTTCTTTATGAACAGTACTGGTGCTCCCCATGGTGACACACTGGGTCTTATCATTCCATTATCTAATAACTCTTGTAGTTGAGAAGCTAGTTCCTTCATCTCAACTGGGGCTAGCCTATATGGGGCCTTGGATACTGGTGCCGTTCCTGGTGCTAATTCTATAGCGAATTCTATTTCCCTTTCAGGTAGCAACCCTGGTAAGTTCTCTGGGAATACATCCTCGAATTCGTTTACTACGAGTATGTCCTGTATATTAGGGACCTTCTACTTCGTATCTATCACATAAGCCAAATAGGCCTCGTTTCCCTTCCTTAACAATCTTTTTGCTTATAGCATGGTCAGAAATTTATGTTTCTGTTGTTGACCTTTAAACACTACTTCTTTTTCATTCTGCACTCTTATCTTTACTCTCTTTCGTTCACAATCTATTTGCGCTCCGTTACCGGATAACCAATCCATCCCTAAGATTACATCAAATTCTCCTAACGTAAATGGGATTAGGTCAACCTCGAAGACCTTCCCTTCTAATTTTAACTTGCACTTAGGGTGTACTTGATTTACAGGAATTATTTCTCTGTTTGCTATTTCCACTTGTAATATCTCGCGTAAGGGTATGGTGTTAAGTCTTAACTTTTTAGCAAAATCTTGAGATATAAATGACTTGGTTGCTCTAGAATCAAATAGGACATTTGCATGCTCGGAATTTAACAAAAAGGTACCTGTTATCACGTCAGTGTTTCGAACAGCATCCTGAATAGTCATGTTGAAGGTCCTTGCAGCTGGGGGTCGGTTGGATGCAGCTCTGCTCATACCTGAGACTAGGGGCTTCATTATCAGGCAATCCTTCCTCATATGTCCTACTTTCCTATATTGGAAACATATCTTGCTATATTGGGGACAGTTGTTGGCAAGGTGTCCGGGTTGGTCGCACCTGTAATATTTCAGAGCGGCTCTTGCCTGGGTGCACATCCCAAGGTGTCTTTTTCCGCATGTCTGACATTCTGGTATTAGGGCACGTGGGTGGCTATGAAATGTTGCCTTAGATTGTCCGCCGCCCTGGCCAACACTCTCGCTTGGGGCCTTTCTGAATCCGGGGCCTCGCGCAGGTTGGGACACCACTCCCCTGATGAACCTGCTTGGAAGGCTCCTATTCCCGGTTCCTATTCCTTGGCTTCCTATCTTCCTATCTTCCTCTTCCTATTTTCCTTTTCCTTCACACTCTGCTCACTGCCAGCTTCAACAATCGAGGCTTTCTGCACTAAGGTGGCATAGTCTGTCAGCTCTAACACCGCCACTCAGTTTTGGATCCATTATATCAGACCAAGCTGAAACCTTCGCGCTTTTTTTCTTCGGTATTCACGAACTCAGGCACAAATCTCGACAACTCGGTAAACTTGGCCTCATATTCTGCCACAGTCATCTTATCATGTTTCAACTCCAGAAACTTAATCTCCATCTGGGTTTCCATAAACCTAGGGAAGTACTTGTCTAAGATCAGTCGGGTAAATCTATCCCATGGGATCACAGCATCAGTCTCTAGGTTTCGTTTGGACTCCCACCAGTAGTTAGCTTCTCCTTTCAGCATGTAAGAAGCAAAAATGGTCTTGTGTCGTTCCTCAACACCTAGTATCTTGAAGGACTTTTCTATCTCTTTGAGCCAGGCCCGTGCTTCAACGGGGTCGGCAGATCCTAGAAACTCTGGGGGTTTGAGAGATTTGAAGGCCCTAAAGGCAGTGGTTGCAGTCTGTTGGGCAGCATGTGGCTATGGTGGAATAGGCTATTGGTTCAGATTTGCTCTTAGCAGTTCCATAAATTCATTCATGGGGTTTCCTCCCTGATGGGTATCCTCAGCCTCTTCTTCTACATATTCTTCTTCATCATATTCATTATAGTCTAGGTCCTCTTCACTTTCTTCATTTACTACAGGGTCAGGTTCATTCCATTGTTGGTTAACTGATTCTGCGGGCTGTGCCCTGGTTCCTCTTCTACGGGGTGGCATTGTTCTGGTAATGAAGATTTGTCAACATAGTTGTAATTATAACAGTTACATTAATTTATTCATGTGTAAGCATGTAATTTATTATCTAGCATGATTTTATAAAGTGTAATAATATGGACATCAATTTCTTGATAACTGCTTAGATATATATTTCATAAGGTCACCCACTTATATCTTGGGGAACAAAATAACTAGTTGAGTTCATACATGCCTGATTATAATACATCACTACTTGTCCTGAATACTGAAATGTAAATACATAAGCCGTGTACCCTGAAGGGCTAGGAACGCTATCTACTACTAGCTATCCTATCAAAATTGGTGACAAGTCACCCAACCTTCTTCAAGGTCCATATCTAGTCACTAGTCCCTCAGTCACTGTCACTGCGCATGAGGTCACGCACCCTCCTCATCGCTCCTGCCAACAACAGCTCTGCATCAACTACCGGGATGTATCCTCCACTCGCTATCATCCTCATGTGAACCCGGTTACGGAGCTCGATCCCATCAATCTCTCTGCGGGCTATGGCTGGGGAAGCAGCTCTGAAATCCCCTGGGTATCCTAGTCTGATGGCTCTCTCAGATGTCAATGCATGGTGTAACTCCGTAATGCGAGCAGATGCTGCAGTAATCTCAGCGTAAACTGAGCCACCATCCAGTCGTGTACAGCTACATGTATGGTCTCCGGGGGTGGTAGAGGCGAGTCTGGGTCGCTAGAGGATATGTCATAAGCCTCGTAGACCTGTACATATATCCCATCCTCGTCATCATCATCAGTATAGGGCATAGGGCTCTGAATCCCTGGGGGTGGGGTAGGAGAGCGAATAGTCGGGTGAGGGTACATCTCTACATCCCTCCAGCCTACGCCATCTCCCTAGGTCATCTCAACGTCATTAGCTATGGGGAAAGGAAGGTCAGTCTCCTCCTCTGGGATATCCTCAGTAGGGTCATCATCTGAATCATCAATGGGTGGGTTCTCTGGCTCGGGAGTAGGGTCACGCTCAGGAACCATAACATCCTCAACAGGCTCAACCTCCCTCATAGGCTCCACCGGAACCTGACACAATAGACAAGGTGTTACTAACTTAGAGTCGAAATTCCCTTGAGGGTAAAACTGTCAAGACTACCCGTGTAGCCCGACGACGAACTCGACTTGAGCTCTAATTGATTATTTTATTATTCTTATGTATACGTATTTTATATCCTATCATTTCCAAGATTTGATAACCTAAGGCTCTGATACCATTTCTGTGGCGCCGCAAAATCTGGGGTCAGGAATCTCGGAGGCCACGCTATCTAAACTACTACAACCACATAACTCACACTACAATATATAAATACTCACGCTTCACGACCCCACACTTATCACACACACACACTTACAGGTTATTGTCTTGGAAATGAACCATTCATAACTAGAGTAATTCAACCATCAAGTGATAATTATTACAACCCAAAAGTGATTAAGTCTTACCGGGAAGTAACCTTTAAGTAAGGCTAGTCCATCGGACAAATATAGGTTTCTTGTTTATTACCTTACATAAGTCATACTTATAAATAAGCTGAACTAAAAACAACTGAAAACTAATCCAGCTTATTCGGACTACCTGTGGTACAACACCAAACAATCTACGGAACAGCTGGCCATTTCCTACTTGTTTCCTGGCTGTGGTTCTTATGGCAGGCATCTTGATTCACTGTTGTGTTGTGTCAATTTAAGAAAACAAGTGTGAGCTATAATTACCAACATAAGAATGTACAGTATGCAAATGACTGTATGATAACTTACGTAAAACATCATATATGATAGTTATGTTTTATTCGAAATTAGTTTTCCTTGGTGATACACACCTTCTTATGAAAACAATTCTTTAATGGATTTTATTAACCTGCGAATACCTTAAAAGTAAACCCAGCACCTAGGCTTGGGTTACGGTATTGTATCACAATTCCAGTTGGAAGAATTAGGACATTCGTTGGAGCCACCGCATACGATAGGCATAGCTTTACTTTATATATATATATATATATATATATATATATATGTACTTCTGAAAGTTTTCGGAGGAAGTACTAAGGATGCGAGTTGACCGTTGTCAACAGATAATTAAATAAGGGGGGAAAGTTTCTCTTTGAAACTATATTCAAAATATTAAATAAGTCGGGATAATATTCTCCGACAATCTGAAATTATTCGAATTATTTTCGAAATCAGAAAGTAATTTAAATTTGGTTCTATGATTTTTAAATCATAAATAAATAATAATTAATTAAATGATAATCGATAAATAATTAAACCTCGAATGAGTTTACTCTTGTAAAAGAATATTTAAAATAATATTCCTCAACTAATTTATGTCTATGAAATTAATAATCTTTAATGTTGAATCGGGTTTGAAATAAATAATCATTGGAGTATACTTCTCCCATAATAAAGAAATAGGTATATAATATTTATTATTCGAACAATAAAATATAGTTGAGGGAATATGATCGTTGGGAAGTCATTTTAATAAGAGTTCGAGGTATTTTAATGTTTCGTAAGTGGACGTTGAGTTCCTTTAAAATATACTATCATAGACTTGTAATCGTCCTATAATATCACCGGAATGATTCCCGGGTTTTTATCTTGAAATCCCGACCGACTCTCAGTCTTATTATAATACGTTACGCTTATAGCGGAATTAAACATTTCACGATATATACTTATCGTACAACATTGCTATATCATGCAAAATTCAATAACTACGTATCATGGCAAACATTGTACTTATGCAATGATAATAAAAAAATCCTTTCACAACACAACAGTAAATGGAGTTGGGTTCGTAAACTTGTCTGGGTATCTCGAGGTGGAGGACGCTCTAGGTTCCGCTCGGAAATCTATTAATCATAAACACAATTCGTTAGGTCCCGTTCTAATTTACGGCGACTCGCATTCATGCGCTACTTATTATGCACCCTCTCAACTTGTACTACCCTTATTATTCCTTTAATTCCTTATTCACATCATGGTCGCTTCATTTCTCTAAGTATCTTAGGTTCATTTTCATTATCGCCGTCGGCTCCGCTTATGGATTCTACGGTTTCTACTCGCGCGGTCTCGGCTCCGATATTTTTATAAAATTGAAAAATAATTATTTTCACTTCAAATTTTTATTTCCGTTAGGAAACTCAATATGTTACTCTCTGTAAAAATTTCATGATTTATGAACACATTTAAGTCTATCCTTTATATTTTCAAAGTTCGTAATTCGTAGCAGTTTTTGTCGAATAAATCACTTTTAGTAAAACGGCCATAACTTTTGATCCGTAAATCGGAATCAATCAATTCAAGGGCCTAAACGATCCTTATAACATTTTCTATCATAATAAACGGTTAATTTTCAAGAAACTACAGTTTACATCTTCGGGACTTTCTGCAGAAACTTAAAGTTACGATTTGTTTGTTTTAACGGGATTACGTTTACGATCGGGGTTTCGTTTACGCCCTAACTCTTAACACAACCACCAACAATCATAATCTCATCATCAACACACAAACTCCTCTCAAGAACATCATTTTATTGAGGCAACAACCATGAACCTCACATCTACTTAACTAAACATCAAGATTTCAACAATACCACTTCTAAAACTAGGTTTACATCTACATACTAAATGGATCTTGAAAATGAATCTTAACTAAAGTTGGGCCAAAGATTTTTACCTTTCTTGAAAGCTTGAGATGTGTTCTTGAGGATGGTGGAGTCTTGGAAGTGCTTGGTATGATTTTTGGAACCTAAAACTACCATTGAAATCAAGAAACCAAAGAAGAGTTACTATTCATACTATTCATACTATTCACTAGTAACTTTCTTGATTTTATTTCTACCATCAAACCTTGATAAAAAGATATGAAAGAATTTTATTACCTTAGTTTTGTTGTTAGGAAGCTTGAGAATTAATGGGATGATTTTACCATGGCTAGATTTTGAGATTTTGATTTTGAATTCCTCTATTTTCTTGAAATAGCCGAATGGAACAAGTGGGGAGAGAAGGAGGGTTTTTATGCTTGCTTCCTTGGTTTTTTCTAGGAAATGGTATTGGTGATATCTTATATTGATTTGATATTCTCCTAGTTTGTATCCTAGGATTTTATTCTTGTTGCAAATCTTGGGGACAAATCCAAGTAGTTTACTAGTTTACAAGCTAAACTACATGTGCTAGCTTCCTTAGCACACTATTTGGCTAGCTTGCTTGATCATCCTAAGTTTAGCTCACTATTTGATAAAGTAACCATGGTTACTTTCTCACCATGGTTAGTTAGTGTGTTACATTTATTTAATCGTTTACGCGTTCGCTCGGTCGTTTAAGCGTTTTCGTAATACTTACTCGTAAATGGTTCGCGACGTAATTCCTTTTGTATTTATTCCTTAAATTTTGAATTATCATACTTGAATACAAATCCGTAGGGTTTTAATCTTGTAATATATTGTGATTCCCGTAATCCTCGATGAGTCGTAAATACGGTCATTTTTCAAAGTTCGTTTTCTTCGAAAACTAATACTCCCTCTGTCCCTCCCATTTGTTTACACTTTCCTTTTTTGGATGTCCCTTCCAATTGTTTACATTTCAAAACTTTCCAAAAATGGTAAGGTTTTTATAATTTTTAAAATAACTACATCCACTACTTCTCTCCATTATACCCGCTTTATACATATAATATTAATCGGTCCCACTACTTTACTCACTTTTTTAACTTTTCTCCACTATTTTATCATTTTTCTTAAACTCCGCGCCCCACCCAAATGCAAACATTTGGGAGGGACGGAGGGAGTAGCGTTTACATATACTCATTTGGTATGTATAATCATAATATCAACTCCGAAACTCATTTTCTCATGCACTATATAGTGTGGGCTCAAAAGTTTTTCCCGTCCGTCAGGGTTATTATTCATTAACGTTTTACAAGGTCTCAAAAATTCGAGTTAATATATGGATAACTTAAGCCCTTGTGTGTCAGGAGTACTTTTGACAGTCTTTCCTTTGTCAGGATTTGTCTTGTCAGAAGCAAGTTTAGTAAAACCAACAGAATTAAGCACACAAGCAACTTTATTAAACTTAGGCAAAGTTTCATAGTAATTGTGATACAACTTGTGATAAGAACTACAAGTATAAATCGAATGCCAACTACTACCACAATGAAAACAAGGATTTTGTGGTTTATAAAATACTGAACTACCCCTAACATCAGACTCAGGAATAGCAATTTTCATTTTCTTATTCCTCCTGCAATCAATAGGCAGATGATTAGTATTTCCACAGTTAAAACAAGTTTTTCTAGGAGCATTGGGAACAACCTTGTAATTTGAATCCTTAGAAATACCTTGCTTACCATTCCTGTTTCTTTTAGGACTTTTTACTTGAGGTTTGTCAGTAACCTCAGATAATTTCTTTTTCAATTGTCTTGCTGACAAAAGCCCTATGTTCTTTTCTTTATTAACAGAATTAATGGTTTCCTTGCTTTCCTTTCTTTGAGTTCTATTACTTGCCTGTTTTTCTTGTTATACTGGTGTTGAACCCTTTTCAAAAGTGGATTTGGGTTCATCAGCTTCAGATGAGATAAACTTAACAGGAGTTTTAAGGGTAATTTTATTTTCAGTATCAACATCCTTAACTCCATCTTTATAGCCTAGGCATTCTTTCCAGTTTTTCTTTAAGATTATCTCATGAACCTTTTTTCCTGAATCAATCCAGGCTTTTAGAGTTTTTCTCTCATTTTCTAGATCCTTTTCTAACATACTGTATCTAGCCTCAAGAATCTTAACTGAATGTTTAGCTCTTTTACATTCTTTCTTCAAATCTATCTGGTTTATTAAGTCAGACTCTAACTGTTCATTCCTAGATTTCAAGATCTCAATTTCAGTTATAAGTCTATCATTTTCTAGAGTCTTATTCTTAAAATGTCCATGCAAAGATTTAAGAGTAGATTTCAACTCAGATATATTTTCAGTATCAAAGGAGAAGAAAGAAGTTTGTACCTTAGACTTAGAAGCAGCAGGATCATCAAGACTGGCCATCAGTGAATAGCATGTGTCTTCATCTTCAGAATCATAGGAGTCAATCCAATTCTTGCTTGAAGTGATCAGGGCTTTGTTCTTCCCTTTGTCATGCTTTGTTTTCTTGCACTCTGAGGCAAAGTGACCAGTTTTCTTGCACTTGATCATTGTCCTGTCTACCTTTCCAGCTTTAGAGTCCTTTCCATCTTTTCTCCCAGTTGACTTCCTTTCACTTCCAGTAAACTTCTTTCTGAAGCTTCTGTTGTTCTTAGACTTCCTGAATTGCATCATCCTGAACCCCTTAACCAGCAGTGCGGCCATTTGCATGAGATCAGAATCTGTCATGTTCTCATCAGTTTCAGAATTAGTATTATCATCAGGATTTGATGATGGATCATCAGTATCTAATTCTGGCAAATTGTTCTTCTTTCTTGTAGCTCCAGCAGACTTTTCTTTTAAAGCTTTATCATTTACTTTCAAAGCAACAGATTTCCCTTTGTTATTTTTCCTCTCTCTCCTTTGCTGAACTTCCAAATCATGAGTTCTCAGCATGCTATAGATTTCATCCAGAGTAATTACTTCCAGATCATACTGATGTTTTATGATTGAATTCTGAGTCTCTCATTCTTCACTCAAGGCTCTCAGAAACTTGGTGTTTGAATCCTCTCGATCATACACCTTTCCTACCAAAGATAGATTGTTGAGCAGGGTCAGAAATCTGTGATAGATGTCAGTGAGACTTTTATCAGGCTTGGCCTCAAAGTGTTCATTTTCTTGAATTAGAACAACCCTTCTGTTCTTCTTGATGTCCATGGTTCCTTGACATTGAGTTTCAAGAGCATCCCAGATCTCTTTGGCAGTCTTGTAGGCTATAACCCTGTTTGACATCACAGAATCAAGACTGTTATGTAAAATGTTTCTTACCTTTGCATCTTTCAGCACAACTAATTTCTCTTCTGGTGTCCACTCAGTCTTCTCCTTCTGCTGATAATGTTCAGCAACAGTGAGAGTTGCAGGCACCAGTTTTGTTGGCATGAAGGGTCCATCATTGATTACATCGAGATAATATGGATCTGTAGCTTCCAGGTGCATGAGCATCTTCACCTTCCATGTTGGATATTTAGTCTTTTTCAGAATGGGAATTTTAATGCTTTCATACTTGTTCAGAGACATGTTTAGATCATTTCTGATTGTAAATTTATCAGTGAGCTCTAATACCAATTGTTGCCCAGTAAAGATACAATTGTTTAAGGGGGTTGGATACAATTGTATAAATGTTTCGAACAAGTAATAAAATATAAAAGCTTTTTATATTTCTGATAAAAACTGTTACAAAATCCTCTCAAGAAATACTGATGTTCTTGAGAGCTGCTAGGTCGAATGATCCTTGAGTGTTTTATTCTAAGTGATGACCTAAACTATGTTTATATACTACACAACTACAACAAATCAATCTAAGATATGCATTATCAAAAACTAATTGAAACCGATACATATCTTAAACTGAATAGATAAAGTCCTATAACTCATACGTAAAAGATATATGCTCCACATTATAAGGAACATAACAAATCCTCTAATGTTGGCTGTCTTCAAATATTGATGACATACAAATGCTAATGACATGCCAACTCCTGACGATACATCAGATCTTGATGACACCCGAACAACCAGATCCTGAGCTTCCTCTGATTATTGAGAATTCAATATGTAACAGGTACTAATTATCTGGCATTTACAGATACAATCCAAGCTCCTGATAGCTTCAAGTGTTTTGTCCAATTTTTATCTAAATCTTATCTTGCAGGAGCTTTGACTAATAATCATGTTATATACCTGGATGTGCTCAACGAGTTTTGGAACTCAGCTATTGTGAACACTCTAGTCCATGAGAATAAGGCAGTTTCCTTGGTGGTTAATTGCTTAATTCAGGGTAAGCCTGTGGAGTTTGATGTTAATGATGTCAACAAAGCTTTGGGAATTCTTATAGATGGCATGGTGGAGGTACCAACAGCACATGAGTTAGCTGAGTTTATGGATTTCTTTCACATACACAAAGACTGGGTATGATAATATATCCAGTGTTGTACAAAAGCTGGTGTTCTCCATAGCATACAAGAAGTACATTAATGTTAGTCTATTGATCCTGGAAAAGCTAAGCACAAGGCTAACAATTCCCTTGGTAAGTAGAGGTAAGGAAATTTTCTTACCTAGATTCATAATGTCTACTTTAAATTATAAAGTTGCATATATTCATTTGCTTGAAGGAATAGATAAAACTAAAAAATAGGCAATTGTAAACAGGTGTCCAAAATTTTATTTGGGTCACTTATTACAAAGAATCAAGTAAAGTTGGCTCTAAATATCACTGACTTTATGTTGTAGAGGTTTAGGACATACCCTTATCTTATGCCTGACCTGAGATCTAATGCAATTTCTATTACAATTATGACTCTTGCATATGTAGAAGTACACAAACAGGATAACCAACAGAAGCCTTCCAACTCTGAGACCATTTCTTCAAAATCATTAGAAGCTAGGGAACCAACTACTTCATCCTCTCAATAGGGTGGACTTAGTAAAAATTAGAGAAAGCAAACACCAATGGTTGTTGTTACTGAGAGTGGTGAGGACCAAGCAAAAATGAGTTAAACCTGGTCAAAAAACCAAAGAAGTCAAGAAAGATTGATTTGACCACTCAAATAGCCACCTCTACATCTTCTCAAAAAGATGCAGTTGTAACAAAGGGGCATGAACAGACTCTAGGGGCACCTTCTCAACAAGGTGTCACTATTGAACAAAGAATTCTCCCAATTGTATCATGTAAAGAGTCTGCACCACCTCTTGAGCACTGTAAAGAGGTTGAAAGAAGTAATTTGGTTGGCACACACAATGAGAGCACATCTTTTGAAACTCCCTCATCCATTCAGGTGGAGTTTCCAAAAATAAATTTTGAAATCTCTAATCAGTTTTCCAAAATTTCTTCTTCTTATAATGAAGGGCTTGATTCCACTTCTCAATCCTTGCCAAACTCAAGTGACACAATTCAAGAAACTGTGATCACCACTCAAACACAACATTTAGATGGTGAGAGACTACATGCTGAGGTAGACCTTGATAACACCATCACAAATACAGGGGTTTCATCAGTTTTTACTGAAGACCCTGTGCATGTTCAAATAGCACCTTCATGTGCACCACAGTCTTCACAAACTGCTAGGTTTGGGGGTAGTACTCTTGAGGGGGGCTACTCAAATCCTCTCCAATATAATTGGAGGTTTCTTAAGAAGGAACAACTCCCCTCACAACCCTGGCGGAAATTATTTTATCAATTAAAGCTAGGAGTCCAATTTCCAATGATCCAGTCATTGAGGAGGCAAGTACAGCATATTCCGGTGCCAGTTCCTTGCAAGAGGAACAGGGGTTTGAGGTCATGGTACATGATAGTAACCTGATCAAATCCCTTCCAATTCAAATAGAGGGTCCCGCTAGTGGTGAACAATATACTATCACAACCGCAGCTCATGCTGACCCCTATCACAGGCACAGTTACCACCTCCATCCCATCCACCTCAAACACAACAGACCAACCATCAACGTAAACCATATCAAACCATCCTGAACACCTAATATCCCAATGGCTGATGTTCAAGGCCAACCTACAACAGTAAATGATCTTTTGGTTGATCAGCTTGCAGGCCTAGCCAATATAACCAACAACTCCTTACCAATGATATGTCCAACTAAGACTATCAATCCATTCTACTCTCATACAAGGAGGATGTTGAGGAGAAAGAGGAGAAGATTGTAGATGAAACATATGGTTATGTGGATGCATGGATTTCAAAAGTCTTCACCACAACCATAGAGGAGGCATTGGAAAAATTTAAAGAGGAGTATATCACCATTTTGGAAAGTAATACCAAGGTCCTCACTCCTCAAGAGGTTTATGATACTGTGACAGATGTGTACAAAGCTCAATTGAAGGCATTTTATCATATTGGAAGAGCTATGGAGAATACACTGGACAAGCATCAAGCTGCACTCAAGAAATTAATAAATGATAGGATTGATGAACTGATGCCTACATTCACAGATATCAAATCCAAGTTCAACAAGTTTTCAGATAGGCTCCAATCTCTCTCTCTCTCACCAACTGAAGAAAATGTATCCAAGTTGAGAGAATCTTTCTTAGCCTTGAAAGAAGTGATCCCAAAGCAGTTAACTCAAAATAATGACTCTAAGGTCAAGCTGGATTAATTATACAAGGCTAGGTTTGAACCATCATCTTTGGTAATGGAGGAGATCAAGAATGCTAGTCAGAATTCTTTTGGCACCTTATCTGTATCAAATTCACAGCCTATACCTTCCACCTCAACCGACCTTCAAATCCAAAATCTACAAACTCAAGTCTCTAATCTACAAACTTCCAATGACTCTTTATCTGCTCAAGTCTCCCAGTTAACTTCCTTGGTCACCAGCCAACAACAAGACATCAAGTCCTTAATAGACTCTCATAAATATCTACAGATGCAAAATTCAGTATCTTTGGGGGTTATTATGGGAGCTTTGAAGATACCTCCTCTAGAAATAACTCAAGCTGTAAGGACCGAAATCTCTCTTCTTACACCTCATGTGCCTGCTATCAAGACTAAGGGGGCGATGGAGTCTCAGCTATAGCTAAAATCAATCCAAGCCACAACTCAAATTTAAAAGAGGATGATGTTGGAATGGACAGACTTATGAATGCAGATGAGGGCCCTTGTTTTGATAAGGAATTTGATGAACTCCTCAAGGCTCTCAGATCTCTCTAAAATAATCACTTCACTTACAAGAAGGCTTTGGAAAGAAATATAAATTTCCTGAGGGTAGTTATGGTGATCAATGGAAACTTCAGAGAAAAGAGGATTGTTGCCAACATAAATGACTCAGGTTTGGACAGGTGCATGTAGGTGTCTCTTTCTTATCTCCAATCAAGAAGAGCATTTGAGCTGGACATCCTTATCAATAAAGTCAACAAGGTGAATTCAGAGGACACTCTCTTGCTCAATGAACTCAAAAAGGGTCAAGTAGCTGCATTTCCAGAAGCTTACCTTCAACAAGCAAGGGAGTGGCCTACATCTGTTCAACTACCAAAAGGTGCAAACACTTCATGATCCCTAAGCACTATGTCATGGGAAATCTGAGATTGATTATGACTCTAGAGACTGATTTGAAGACCAAAAAGATCAAGACCTTTGAAGATGAAGAGATGATTAAGATTCTGAGCAGATATCTGAAGAATGCTGAAACCAAGTTGCCTATAGCTCTAATTAATACAAAAGATGACTTGGATGATGATGAGCAGAAGAAAGATGAGCAAAAATCTTCTGGCTCAAATCCAACTCAGTCTAGCAAAGTAGCTGATAATAAGGTGAATGACAAGAAGAAGGAGAAGGAAGAAAAGAAAGGAAGAGATGATGGAAAGAAAAGACATAAGGATGGAGAAGGTGCAGCAAAGTAACAGAATGTCCAAGGAACTCAAATATCACAAACTCACCAAATTCAAACCCTTAAAACTAGCCAAATAGACACTCAATCAATGCAAACTCAAAAGCCCAAGTACCTATATAAGCCAACTGCAAACTCCATACTCAAGATACCTATCACAACTAGCCAAGTCTCCTTAAAGAAAATATCAAAACCACCTTCATTCAAACCTCCAACCAAAACTCACTTCAAGTCTGAAGGAAGAAAACCAAGAAAAATTCAAGATGGTGCTGGTGCTATCTGAAACTATTTCAATCAAGATGACTTTCTACGAGTTTCAAGGAGCATAACAGATGATGATTATCACTAACAACTAGCTGAGGAGATAGTCAAAGTTTGGGTTATTTCTCTGGGAGAAGTCATAATCTACTACAAGGATGGCTCCTTCATTTTGCTGAACAGATAAGTAATAGAGTCATTTTTAACTGCAAAATTAAAGAAGGTGATCAGTTTGATGAAGGCTAAGGATTCAAGTACAAGAGTGAGGAGGGATGTGTTGGTTGAAAGATTGAGAGAAAGGAACATAAGGCATGCTAGGGAAAAGGCTGAGAGAGAAGAATGGGAAAGAAAATATGCCAAGAAGATTGAGATGTTTGAACAAAGATCTAATAAACTCAAGGCAAGGGGGTTGAGCAGGGTTTCAAAAAATGGACACTTTCTGAATATCAAGGTTGGCATCTTTTCGAAATTCAGGATTCATCTTCTCAATAATTACTCATCGGAAAAATGGCTCAAACTAGTGGAAGCTCTAAGAGGGACTGAAATTATTGAAGAACTTGAAGTTCTAGTTAAAATTAAGGACCTCATTAGAAAAGAACCTGGTTATGAGAAACTCACCTAATATTTGTAACTGTGAACTGATGTAAACGATCAATGTATAAATAGTGTATTTTGTCAATCTGTGAATTTTATTTTATGTGATTTGATCTTGGGGTTAGTCTTGTTATCAGATATGAATTTATGATAAACAATCTTCTCACAAATTGGGGGAGATTGTTGTGCAAGACATGCCTGTATAATAACAAGACCAAGTCATATTAACAACCCTAATATTAAGTTGTATGATAATCAATATTTGTATTATGTAATTATATTCCTTTAGTCTGTAAAAATGTTTAGTAGATCATACTGGGGGATTTTTCTGTGAACAATTTTCAAGCTAAGAAATAAATCTGGAAGAAGATCAAGTCCTGATCATACCTCGGAGAAAAGTGTAGGAGCTTGGAGTTGAATAATGTTGTTCTAGGAAAAATGTTCTAAGTGAAGATATCGGCAAATCACAGATCAATGGATATCGAGAATTCAGTCGAGAAGTCGAAAATGACTTATAGAGTAGTCCCCAGAGTTATCGATAAGTCATTTCTGCATGTAGAGATCTTAGAGATGTCGAAAAGTCATTTCTCCATGTAGAGATCTCAGAGATATCGAAAAGTCATTTCTCAATGTAGAGATCTCAGAGATATCGACAAGTCAAAATGTGTATATAGAGATCTTAGAGATATCGACAAGCCATTTATCCATGTAGAGATTTCAGAGATATCGACAGGTCAAAATGTGTATGTAGAGATCTTAGAGATATTGAAAATTTATTTCTCCATATAAAGATCTCATAGATATCGTCAAGTCAAACTCTTCATTTAGAGAACTCAAGATGTGGACAAGTCAAAAGCCCATGTAGAGAACTGGAGATGTCAACAAGTCATTTTACATGTAGAGAAATGGAGACCTCGATAAGTCAAATATATATGTAGAGAACTCAAGATATCGATAAGTCATTATACTTAATGATATGTCATTTCTCTATAGAACAAAAAGAGATCTCGACATACTATCTCAAATTCAGAAACAGACAAGTTCAATTCAATATTATCAGTCAACAAACAATTCATTCACTGAATTAGAAAGACTACAAAAGCAGGTTAAAAAATACAAGATCAAGGGACAAGATTCACTGGACAAATGATGGTCACAGACCTGCAAGATTCTGCACAGATTTGCTAACACCAGAAAAGAAAATAGACAAGATTACTTTAGAAATTGGTTTACTGCATTTTAGTGCAAGTTTTGTAAACCCGTGTTTCCAGTCTATAAAGCATGCCCAGGTCCTTAATTTAATTGAAATAAACAGATCTAGAAAAATCTTGTATTCTCTCAAGATAGTAGCTGAGTTCTTATTTCTAAGAATACAGATTTGTAGCAAGACAAAATTAATTAATATAATTAAGTGAGTTTGTGATATATTGTGTTTTTTGTGTTTATTGTTAAACATAATATCTCTATATTTCTTAACTGTTTTGTTCAACCATAATTTAAATAATTTTGATAGCCAAGTAAAATTCAAGAAACACATTCACCCCCCCCCTGTGTTACATTTCTTTGCATTCAATATCTAACAGTTTATCATCAAAATACTCTACGGACTGGATGGTTACAAAAAGAGCCAGCAATGGATTGGACCCTATGATTTAGTAGGCCAAAGTATGCCTAGGTACCCGATATAATGGTAGGTCTATACAGATGGGCATAGATACGTACTGTATTCCGACTGATCAATGGAGTATAGTACATATGTTGGTTCTAGTATCCAGTCTAATTTTTTGTTGATCGCCATTAACAGTATTCTTTCTTTGAAAGTTTCATGATTACAAAACCAAACAAATAACTGATTCATAAGATGAATCATTGAATTTTTCGTTGTCCTTTTTCAGAGAAATATGATCTATGATTGAAGGCTAATAAGGACCGATATTTTATTCGTTCAATTATTAAATGGATAAAGATATTTATAAAACTATTCAAAAATTGTTTCCAATGGTTTCTTTTGATAATGATACTTGGAAATCAAATTATGGTACTTGCTGGGCATTTTTGGCTCACTCTTACTTTGTTATTTTCTTATTCTTTAAGTATCACCTGAGGATAAAATTAGATAGCTCACAATAGGCAGCGCAATGGAGAGATCCCAGTTTCAGGGAGTCGGATAGGTCAGAGTGGATAAGACGAGAAAGTTGGTAAAGAGGTAATAAAGTTTGAGTTAGTTCTAAAATTTAGATGTTTAGATTCCTGTTTCATACCATAATCTGTAATCAATCTGGAATTGAGGGGTTATCTGTATCTGTATCTTAATATACAGGTTTATATTGTTCAAAATGGTTTAGTGCACCCAGTCCTGACCCCGAATTTGGGGGCTATCACAGTTGGTATCAGAGCTACAGGTTATTGGTCACTGAAATAAGAATAGGTAGAAGTTATGATAAGATTGGAAGGTCATATAAGATAGGGAAGACCTTAAGTAAATTTATGTTGAGCTTGAGTTGAGATTATTGGATATGGTATTGATTACTAAGATAAGATGCGTTAATAGGTATGAAGCCAATATATTGAAGCTATAGATATATTGAGTACCCGAACCCTATAGTTATGAGGAGTCGACAGCTCGACAGATATTGGGTGAACTGCCCTAACTTTTATGTGGTTTTAAATGGATTTGAGATTAATTCTTTTGAGAATTTTGTATAAGGAGATGCGGATGAGTTTTAGTATGATCCAACTTAGAATTGTGTAGTAGGAAAAGCTCCAGGATGGAGGCAACGAGTTGATTGGAGAGCTAAAGTTGAAAGTTTTAAAGGCACCACTCTTGTGAGAAGTTTCTTGTTATTGTCAGCCACTTCTCGGGCACCGCATTAGGAGCTACACACCTACCTTACTAGGTAAACTTAAAGTTGGCAAGAAAATATGACTTTATGTGCGGGCAGAACATCGAATTGGGGTAATTAGTTGTAATTATGACACCAAAGACGACGATGAGAGTACCAAAGGTAGTACCGGATGTCAGCATTGGGGTTAGAACTATGAATAAGATAGTTATGCAGCGGTAAATGAAGTTTTCATCGATTGGTGAAGGTGAGATGAACCCAACAAGATGTAGGAGTTATACTGAAGTGAATTATGGATGGACTCATATGTGGCAGGTTCCTAAATTTGATACATTGATAGTGATTTGTAAGAACAATAACCAACTCATATAGTAATGACAACCATGTGGGCGACTTTCAAAAATTTTAAATAAGCTTTTGAAAAAGATTTTTCTCGAACAAAGTGAGTTTTAAAAATGGTTTCAAATTGCTACTCGAGTTTCTCGATTGTTTACAAGAAATTAGACTACCCAGAGAAGAGTACTTGTTCTAGACCTAGTATTGTCAAGTCAGAGGGCCAAATAGACCCGCTATTACAAAGAAGTTTAAAATTTTTCCGATAGAAGATTGCAAATCTTATTTAATGGTATCAACAATAGAGTCAACTTGCGGAAACACTTAAATCTATTCAATTCGTGAAATTATTAAAGTTTAAAGGATTCGTTGATTCAAAAGAAGCCAGAGTATGATCGAAGGGAATTAAGGAATTTTCCAGATTTTGAAGAAGAGTATTAATACTATCAAAGGAACCAATATGTTACGTTATCAATAATAGACTTATATGGCGTGGATAAAACGAGAAGTTATGATTATAAATTTAATGAGAAGTCTCGATTTTGTATGCAGTAAGAAGGAATATATGCTTGGATTGTTAAAATATTGAACACGTATAAATGATACTAGAAATGAACTATATAATAGTAGGAAATTATCATAGTCGACGAATTTATGAAGGTAATTCCAGAGGACTTTCTGAAGTTATTATCTGGCTTGGATTGGAACCTATAATCGAATAATCCTTGAAGGTATGCGTGAGTGAGAGGTGAATGGCAACCAAGGGTATCATTCTTTTCTATAATACGATAACGGATATTCTCCTTGATTCTTAAATAAGTATAAACTTTTTTTATTAATAAGTTTTATAAGGCAATAAGGGAAAGAAGCTTATTGTATTCCTTTCAAAATCATTTTCTTTTCAAAGTTTTGCTTTCTGATTGAGACAAGCAGCGTTATGGTGTGACTCTTTGTCTGAATGATAAAAGGTCGGGTGGGATGCCACCTAATCATGTATTGTATTCCATATAGTATGAAATACTGGTCATCTTAAGTACCAATATGGTTGTCTTATTCATCTCCCAAATATCTTTTTGTCCTTTCTTCTCCTAAACATGATTTGTTGACTTATAAATCATTCCAATTATTTCGTTGCAATGTTACTCTTTACAAAGTCATCAAATCAAAATCATTTATACAACTTCACTCTTTATGGAGAGTTTATTTTATGTATTTCAAAAGAAATGGAATTATCCCTTTTCATAGATAAAATTTCATGTAGAGTATAGATATGATTGCAAGCCAATAAATGGTAGACATTCGTGTACAAGGAATGGTTCAGTATGTATATGACGTATTGGTTATAGAAATATCGAATCAAGATCGAATATATGTTAGATATATTTTTTCTCATTTTGGTGACCATAGAAAGGCACTATTTTGTGCTAACTTGATACCTTTAAAACTACGAGAGTTGACGTGAAATGGATGGATTAGCAAACCATATTGTGTGTATCGACTATATGAATGAGAAAGCAAAGTTGCATTTAATAGGCAAGGCAAAAGTATATACTGGCGGCAGAAGCGAATAAAGGAGTCTCTGGCAATAATGCACACAATAATTATTACGTTAAAGAGATATAAAGCATACTTAGATCGTGTTGTGGATACTTATCAGAGAAGTTTATAGGATAGGAGCATTCCATTCCAAAAGAATATTCAAATGAGTTCCCTGATGAACTTTAGATTTTCTGCAATATAAGAGGGTGAGTGGTTAGTGATTTGACACCAGAAACCGAACCGGTGACGAGAATTCCGTATTGAAAGGCACAAGTAGAATTTAAGGAACTAGCGATTCAACTGTGAAATCTTTTAAGAAATAACGTTTTAAGATCAAATGAATTTTCATGGGATTTGGTAGTGTTTGATGTAATGATACAAGATGGAGATGTGAGACCGTATGTTGGTTATCGGGAGCTTAAAGTTAACTAACATGAATAAGAGTATATTGTCAAGAATAGATGATTTGTTGATCAGTTAAAAGATGCATCATGGTTTTTAAGAACGACTTACACACAAAATGTTAGAAATTGAAGCTCAAGTCAGAAGATACTTCAACATGGATTTCTGGATTAAGCATGGACAATATGAGTTGTTAATAAAGCTGTTTGGATTGACAAATGCACTAATAGTTTTGTTAAATCGACAAATAGAGTTTTTGAGAAATATTGAGATAATTTTATAATTATAGTCATTGGTGATATTTTGATATATTTCAAAAAGAATGAGGAAATATGTGGTTATATTAATTAATTATTTGTCTACAACCTTAGTATGATTAAAGATGTACGCGGTGATTGATGTCAGTTAGTGGTATGTATAATTATCAGTATAATACGTGTTAAAGTATTGTGAAATGATGATTTGGGTGATAGCGGTTGATTGATATACTTGTTTATGGTTTGGTTGATTGTGGGTGTCGTCTTGAGCCTGAATAGAAGTCAATAATACAGAGGAGGTGCTGCTCAAAATTTTCAGAAAATGTTACACTTTTAAAACAAGAAGCATACTTCCATGTGTTATTACCATTCATGTTTGATACTCCAAACGATTGTGATTTCGGTTTTTGAAAAAGGTTTCTATAACTAAACAGACTTCATATAACTGGTCTTTGATTTCATCTAACTAGTCATTATTTGGTTCAATTAATCAATTAAAGAGAGTTAATTGATTAATTTTATCAATTGATGGTCAGTTAGATGATAATTGATTCCAATTAGATTAAGTTATTTTCCAATGTGACTTTCAGATCCGAAATCAAAGTGATTAGGGATTTGGAGAGAGTAAGGACACAAGTAGAATTCAGAAGTTTAATGGAATTAGCGTGATATTACCGTAAGTTTGTTCGGGGCTTTATCTAAATACAGACGCCCTTTTGCAAGAGACAAGAAAAATGAAAAGTTTATTTGTATATGCACGTGAGAAGAACGTTTTCAGGAACTAAAGGTTCAAGATAGAGCAGAGAGAAGGAAGAAGGAAATGAAAAGGAAGAAAGAATAAAGAAGAAATTGGTAACTGCACCAATGTGGATGTTGTTAGATGATCAAAGAGGTTATATCATCATTAATGATGTATTTCATTAGGAATTTCATTGTATATCCATACAGAATGATAAAGCAATGAGAAATACTCCAAAATAGCGGAAGACTCGCGAATAAAATTATCTGACATATGGTAAATGTTGGAAATGATAATATGTAAGCTGAAGATGTAGAGGTATTATTTATTTAGAGAAAAAGTATGTAAAATTTACACAGAATCCAACAGTTTAAAATATATCTTTATTCAAAGAAATTCAAATATGAGACAAGGACGATGGTTAGGATTGATTAAAGATTTGATCAAGGCTAAAGAGGTAGCTGACAGTTCAGTGAAAAGGAAAGTTTGACTTTGTTAACTTTATTAGAAAAGATAGTAAAAGAGTTTGAATCATTAGAAATTAAAAAAATTCATTTCAGATTCGGCCGTAAAAATGGCTTATATAATGATGTACCAACCGGGACTATTAGAAAATAGTCGCAGATATCAAAAAGAAATAATGACTCATGAAAAGGAAAGTTTAAATAGAAAGGGAACTAGAATTGGAAAAAATGGTAAAGAGATTCTAAGAGTTTTTCCAAGATATAAGTAGGATATGGGCTTCATGTGTGACAGAGCTAAAGTGAAGAATTTAATGAAACATCCATGACTTGAGATATGGAATTCATCCCGGGAGTACGATTAAGTATTAATACTAAAAAGAGAATATTTATTGACCAGATATGAAGAGGAAATTTATAGAACATGTAAGTAAATGTTATATCTACCAAAGAATTAAAGCCAAAAACCAAAGGCTAGATAGATTATTGTAACCATTTGATATTCTAGAATAGAAATGGGTACATCTTGTTAGGGATGTCGTAGTAAAATCATCTAAAAACTAAAGCTAATGGTAACATTATTTGACTCATTATTGACAGGTTAACCAAACCTAATCATTTTCTTGTTATTAATGAACAGTTCACCCGATAAGTGAGTTCGTTGATGCTTAAAGTAGATTATGGTACGTCACAAAGTTTAAGTATTAGTTGTATTTGATCGATAATATTGCTTGATTTAATATTTTGGAAGAAGTATTGAGGATGTTTGTGAACCATGTTGGACCGGAATATTATATACCATTCATGGATGAATGGGCACCAGGTAGGGCAGAGCTAAAGAAGGAAATTTGACTAGACGTCGATAACTCGAGATATTCACATTATTTTGAGAATATGACAAAGAACATAGATGTAAAAGAAAACTTTCTGATAATAAGGCATGAAGAAAGAAATAAATGTTATATGTGACTGAACGTCAAGGAAAAACATCATAAGATAAATGGATTTTTACAATCATTAGATTTTTCAAGATAAAAGTGAGAGTGCCTTATAATAAATTTCATACGGTGACTTCCTAGAACCAAAATGCACTATGATACAAGTTGGAGTAATATGGATGAAGTGACCAAATTAGCGTATTTCTTCTAAGTAATAAAAGATTTTTGCCCGATGAATAAGTTCATGTGTATTTAAAGGAAATTATGTTATGACAATAAATTCGCATATCAATCCTATCGAACTGAGCTTCTCTCCTTAATTCTTAAATCTGGATGTAATTTCAGGAATGTTTATAAACAAAATGTGTCATGAGCTCAGTATACCATTCGCGGATGGATGAAAAAGTAAAAGAACAATTAAAGAGCTTCGAATGTACTTGGAAGCAATTATAAGCTAGGTTGATTAAACAAAGAAGGGCGTGGAAAATGAAGTTAAAGAACCAGTAATGTTGAAAGCATTTCATGAACACGATTGATTATAAATAGAAAGAAAACGAAAGCTTAGTATGCATTATACTGGTTCTTTTGAGATAGTAAGACGTGTGAGGAAGGTTACATGTGAGTTGGCTTTACTGCCATATATGTAGCTGTTAGGAGTTGTCCCACATTGTTTATGGGAGGGGCAGATTGCTAGCATATAAGCAGCGGTGTTAACTTCAATTAGTATGAGGCCTTTTGGGGTGTGCCTAAAAATAAATCTGTGTGGGCTCAACCCTGAGCGGATAATATTATACTAATATGGAGTTAGGCCTGCTCAGCAAGCCCAACACAAGGGGAAATAGAGCTACTGAGAAGCTGCAGAATATGTTTGATGGTGAAGATCTTTCACCTCCTTCTAAGAGAATTCAGACAAATGAGGAAGTTATAAATCAACATTCTCTACCAAAATCTTCTAAGACATTGAAAAATCATCCTCCAAAATTAATTATTGGTGATAGATCAGAAGGAATCATGATGAGAAAAGGTGTAGCAAATATACTTTTACAGCTTTTCTAACTAGGGAGGAACCAAAGAATATCAATGAAGCTCTTAATGACGAAAATTGGATTATGACAATGCAAGAAGAACTCAATTAATGTGAAAGATGTGATGTTTAGGAACTTGTAGAGCCACCAAAGGATGTTTCTGTCATTCGTACTAATGGGTTTTCAAGAATAAGGTTGATGAATTTGGCAATGTCACTAGAAACAAGGCAAGACTTGTGGCCTAAGGATGCAATCAACAAGAAGGAATTGATTTTGATTAAACTTATACTCCTGTTGCAAGATTGGAATATATTAGAATGATACTTTCATTTGCATGCTACAAGAAAATCAAGATACATTAAATGGGTGTAAAAAATGCTCTCTTAAATGGATTTCTTAAAGAGGAAGTTTATGTCAAGCAACCTCCTGGATTTGAGAATGACAAATATCCAAATTATGTGTACAAGTTGAAGAAATCTCTATATGAATTAAGGCAAGCACCTCGCTCGTGGTAAATTATTAATCAAGAATGGTTTCATTCGAGGTACTATTGATTCGAGGTACTATAAGGTATCTTAGTTTGCAAATATATATTGATAATATTATATTTGGTGCTATTAATGATTCTTATGTAAATGGTTTTCTAAGTGTATGCATAGTGAATTTGATATGACTATGATGGGAGAGTTCAATTATTTCTTGGGCTTACAAATCAAGAAAACTTCTGAAGGCATATATATACATCAATCAAATGACATCAGAAACTTACTCAAAATATTTGATTATAATAATATCAAGTCGAAATCAACACTGATGATTGTCATCAACAAGATGACAACCGATGAACAAGGTAAAGATGTTGATATTCGGACTTATAGAGGCATAATTGGAAGTTTATTATATCTTATAGCCTCTAGACTTGATATTATGTATACTGTTTATGTTTGTGCAAGATTTCAGGTTAAATCTAAATAGTCTCATTTGAATGTTGTTAAGAGAATTTTCAAATATTTAAGTGGAACTATTACTCTTGGTTTATTTTATCCTATCACAAATGCATTTGATCTTGTTAGGTATAGTGATGCAGATTATGCAGGTCATCAAACTGATAGAAAGTGTACAAGTGGTGTTTGTGCTTACTTAGGTCAAATTTTGGTCTCATGGTTAAGCAAGAAGTAAACATTTATTGCATTATCTACAGCTGAAGGAGAATATTTAGTAGCTGGGAGTTGTTGCTCACAAATGCTTTGGATGAGATAACAACTTAAAGATTCACTACAAGAAAAAAGTCCATAGACATCGCTTTTTGGCTGATGTCTATACTGTTTCCCAACTAATGTTGATGTCGGTGATGTCTATTCTAGACATCGGTGAATACCCGATGTCTATACTCGATTAGACATCGATTTTAGTTAAAAAACAGATGTCTATGTGTTGATTATTTACATAAAATGCTATAAGTAAATTATTTAATAACTAAATTACACCTAATTAAACATGTTAAACATATCATGAGCTATGTTTTTGTCACAAAAACATCGATTTTAGTGAAAAATACTGATGTCTATGTGATGATTTTTTACAAAAAATACTATAACAAAATTATTTAATAACTAAATTACACCTATTAAAACATATTAAACATATATTGAGCTATGTTTTTTGTCACAAAAATATCGATAATTTTGACAGAGGTGATGTAAAATGACATATTAAACATCTCTTTCTTTAATGAAAGGTGATGTCTAATTTAGCGTATAGACATCAGTGTTTTCTAGAATGAAGTGATGTCTATGTATCATTTAGACTTGAACATGTTAGTCTTTAACATCAGTTGTTTGTCTGAAACTGATGTACATTGTATTTTTTGACATCAGTTTTGTTTGGTTAAAAGTGATGTTTATAATGTTACTTGACATCAGTTTAATCTTAAACAAAGTGATTTCTATATTTCATTTAAACTTGAACTTGGATTTCTTTGACATTAGTTTTTTACCTTAAAGTGATGTACATTATCTTTTTGACATCAGCTTTTCTTAATTGAAAGTGATGTGTAAGAAGTTTATAGACCAAATTGTGTAAAGTTTTACATCACTAATTGTGTAATTGTTGTCTGAGAACGTCAACCAAAATAGTAAAACATATGATCTAAAATCTAAACTATTACATTCTCCAGAAACCAACTAAAGACATTCAGTCTAATGAAAATTGTTGAGTATGACAACACAACTGATACAAGCAACTATGTACAGCCAATTCCTTTTAGCAATAATAACTACTATAAGCAGTTTAGAATAAGGAAATTTTGAATTACCCCTATGGAATCACTCATTGATTTCATTGAACATGTAGAAGCAGAACATGCAGAAGCAGAACAGGGTCGCACTGCAACTTTTTCAAGGAGCAGAGGATCTAGGAGGTGGTTGTGGGCTTTTGGATGACGAACGACATACATTGAGCTTGCCTAATGTTATCAAAAGTCAGGCACCGGATGTAAGCACTAGGATATGCCTTCTTGCATTCCGCGATTTCATGGAGGACTTGAGATGCGTCCGTGCAACCAAACATGGGAAGCTTCCACATTGTCCAGTACCTCCCATCGTAGTAGTTAGGAATTCTGCTATTCTCGTGATAAACATACCCCAGCTGTAGACAAAAATGTTCGGAACAAGAGATCAGTATTTCAACCCCTGCTTAACAAAAAACTTCAGACCACAGAGTATTGCTTCAAGCCATTGATTTATATAATGATTTTGTGCATGCAAGAGAGAAAAGAAACAGAAAGTTCATCTCCAGAGATGGCAATTTCAAGATTGAACAAAATTATTCATTAGTGCCACAATTTGGAGTGCATTTATAGAAAATTTGATAACATCGGACACACATTGAATATTTTCTATATAAAAAATATGCAGTTTCTACCATTGGAGTCCAATTTCTATCACTATCAACTATCAAGAAGGCATAATTTTCTATTATCAATTCATAATTTTCTCAGATTGGAAGGGCTGGGCTCGTCAAATGGATTTTGTGTTCCATGCTCAAAGTAGCTAAGATAAATTCACGTAACTTCCGGTAAGTAGCAAGTGCTACGTTACGCTAGTGAGCAGAAATCAAGGGCACCAGGAAACTATTAGGAAAAAAAGAAAAAAAAATATTGTTCTAAGGAAAAGTAAGAAAAATTCCAATGCTAACTAAAAATATTACTGTAAAACATAGACAAGATTATACACACCTGGACAAAGCTATACAGGCCCGGGATGGACATAGCATCTGCTCCGAGCAACTTTAGTCCAAAGTCAACATGAGGCTGCATGATTGGAAATTCAAGATAGTGCGAGAGAGATACGATAAGAAGCTTGTTTAAACATTTGTGAGGTCATTTACAATGACAAAGAAGAAGTGACATTAATATGTAGCATCTTTTCACTACATTCTTGTTTGATAAATTATGTATTTGGGAAAGTGCATCGTCAGATTCCTTCCAGAATGAGAGAATAACAAACACTAATGCAAGAACTTGCTATGAAGAAAAAGTTAAATACTAGTAGAAAGATTCTAAAAAGGATTATACCCGTAGATAGCGTAAAAAGACTTTTTCATGTTGACATATAATTAAGCATAACGGTAAAATAAATATATTGTACAATACACCTCACCTTCTCCATAAGAGACACTAATATTTTTGCAAAACAAGGGAATGATGGAACCAGTGGCTTCAGGGTGATACGTGGAGAAGCAAATACCTGCAAGTCAACCACCTGAAACACTCTCAGGAATTAGAATTCACAATAATATGGGGAAGAAATGTGTGTGTGTGTGTGTGTGTATGAGAGAGAGAGAGAGAGAGATCATGTAAGTCAAAAGCAATACCATTTAATATGTGTGTGTGGGTGTACTCTTGTGCTCTTCCCAGCTGGTAGTGGGATCTAAAAGAAATGAATTAAGACTACCTGAACAGTGGCTTTCAATCCAAATGCCTTGGCTGCTACAAGGATGTTAGGGTTCCCTGCCCACTTCAGTGTTGGTTCCATAATCAATTCCTTCTCCTCAGTGCTATAAACTTTCATCACTGGCATGGAATGGCTTTAATTAAAGTGCATGATAGAAACTTAAATATATTATGTATCAAGGAGTTAAAGGTGGAAAAGATGAAAGTCATTATGTATGCAGTACTGGGTGAACTGCTCATAGACAGACAGGAAGCAGTAATTAGGCCGCTCTCATAAGAGTTTTTAGAACCGTAAAAAGTTATTTCAATGAATGCATGAGTATTTGGTAGATCGTAATTAGTAATTAGCACATAAAACTCACGTAATTAGTATTTTTCAAGAAACTCATGAAAACGATATTCTGAGTTTCTTTTTTATCGTCTTCAAACTACTGTGCTACTGAAGCATTTCTCTTGAGACATTTAGTGGTAAGGTATCAGAATCAACAAGTCCCTAACTAGAAAGAATCATATCAGCAAATCAATCAGTGGTCACATATTTCATATTGTGACTCGAACAGGTTACACTATTTCATGTACTCGGTCTTTCTTTAACAAAAGAAAACATACCTAAAGAGAACCCGTTCTTCGATGATTCTGTGAGTGCAGCGTCAACAATCTGTTTGAGACGTATCAGCTTAGACCCTCGCATGACAGCATTACAAGTTATCAGTACCTTTGGTTTACAATCACTTATTCTTTGGGCAACAGATTCAGCAGAGAATCCAGCAAAAATAACCTGGAAAAAATCAAACTTGCAGTACTTCGATAAATGCTTGTTCAAAGACATCACAGATTGTAAGCACCAGAAGTCTAGTAACAAAGGACATGGGTCTTTTTATCATACCGAGTGGACTGCACCGATTCGAGATACTAAAATAGTTAAGATAATAAAATACCAGAACTAAATGCATAACATAAAGATAAAAAGCTAAATTTTCATGAAAATAGAATCTTAGCTTACACAGGAAAAGAACATGCAAAGAGAAGACAAATGAAACAATCAGGAACTTACCAAATGCCTTCTATAACTTTACCCAAAAAAGTCATTGACAACTGCCTTGCCATTCCTTGACTCAAGTCATAGACGTTCAAGCATACCTTGTGACCTTCCTGAAACCAATAAGCAACTATAATTAAATGCTGAACATGTACAAATTAGTGACAACAATTTGTTAACAAAAACATACAGGGAAATTCATACAATTAGATATCAAACACAGTTCCCCTTGACATAATTAGCTATATACCACTGATATAAAAAAAATACTAGTAAACTATTAGTTATTTTTAAAAAAAACATATATACTGGAATTAGCTACCAACATGCTCATTATCACAAGAAAGAATTGAATACCATGTAATCAGTAGACATGAAAGGATCGTTAACTTTACACAATTTACAAAAATTAAAAAAACAAACAAAAATACACATGAACAACCAAAAACACCCAAATTACCTAAAGTTTTAAATCTTTTTCTCAGATTAGGTCCTGTATACAACAAGAAGAAAAGTATAAGCAACAAGTTTAGACACTAAATTAATAAAAAAAATAAGGGTTTCGAATTAGAAAAATCCCAATTTACAAAATTAGGGTTTTGAATTCTAAAATCCTCAACTTTTAAAACTGGTGTTCACAGAGAAGACCAGTTCGATTCAAGTAGATACAACATTTACCGAAGTAGATAGGTTAACTGAAAGAGGCTTAACGGATAGATTGAGAGCGGAGAGAGGTTCAGAGAGAGAGAAAGGTTCCAGTTCGAGAGAGAGAGAGAGAGAGAGAGAGAGAGAGAGAGAGAGAGAGAGAGAGAGAGAGAGAGAGAGAGAGAGAGAGAGAGAGAGAGAGAGAGAGAGAGAGAGAGAGAGAGAGAGAGAGAGAGAGAGAGAGAGAGAGAGATTGTGATGGTGAGATGATGGCCGGAGTTCAGAGAGATTGTGAGGGGAGAGAGGTTCGATCGAGAGAGAGAGAGAGGTTTGATTTTGTTGTGTCTGAAGATTGATTTGGGGGGAACCAAAATTTGGTTAAGGTGGGAGAATTTTGGGATTGGGGGGAATGTAGAACTAAAAACTGAATGAAAATTTCACTAACGGGGGAAAGAAAAGGTGGGCGCAAATTTTTATTTTTTTGGTGAATTTTAGACATCGGTTTAATTATAACCGATGTCTACAAAGAACAAAGACATCACAAAAACACGGGGTGATGTCAATATTTTTTTTAACATCAGTGGCAAAGTTAACCGATGTCTAATGTGTGATGTCTATTGATATTATTCTTGTAGTGATTTTAGAATTTCTTGTGGTCAAACTCCTATCTATTGAGACAACACAATACTATTAATATTTTCGAGAATCCAGTGAATCACTCAAAAACCAAGCATATTGATGTTAGACATCATTTCTTGAGAGACAATGTTGCAAAAGGGAAAGTCAAACTGATCTTTGTTGCTACTGATGCTCAAATTACTGATATTTTTACAAAACCTCTAGCTGAGGAACGGTTCAGTAAGCTTAGAAGAGAATTGAGAATTTGGAATATTCGGTAAGCAAGCTTACAAGCTTCACTCGGGTACTATCATCTTACTATTAGTAATTTATGATTATTTAATATTTTTACATTCCTGACTGAATGTGTGTTAGTTGGTACTTGTTAAGTGATTTTGATATGTCTGTTATGTGTTGTTATTTGTGATTATTTATCTAGTAAATTGCATCATAGTTATTAGATTGATTTTTGATTTTGAAATTCATCTCTTTGACTATCTAAATGTGTCAATCTAGTTACATTTTAGTAGATTTGTTTTATATGACTTTATTAGTTATCCGATGAGTTATTTTAGGAATCTATCTAGTTTATTTAGTATTTATCCTAAAAATACTCCATTTACTAATCATACAAAAAACATTAAAACAAACAGTCACAACAAGTCATATTATTTGTTTATTTTTTTTTATTTAGGGTTTCATTCGTTTTGTTCAAAATGCCTAAGTTTTGTCACCCAAATTTGGTCAAAGCCTTTTATTCGAATTTGCATGTTGATCAATCTGGTCATTATGTTTTTGTTATATCTAATATGAGAATTACTTTGTCTCCATTATTTTTAGTATTATTCTTGAAATCCAAAACCCATCTTCTTTATCTATTCATAAGAAGCGAGCCCCAAAGGATTTAGAGGGTTTTTCTGCTTTGGATCAATTAAAACTGATAACTGATGATTCGGATGTTGAGTTATTTGTTCCTCCTTCTATCTCACAAGTGATCCCTATGGCTCATTTTTTGTTCAAACTTTGTATTGAAAACATATGTCCTAGGTTAGGAACAAGGTCCAATTTTTTTGCTCAAGATGTGTTGGTTGTAGCTATGATTTTATCTGGTAGGAAGTTTGATTTGGCTGATTTAATCCTAAAAATTATGCTTGATGTGTTGTGTGCAAAATATGGAACTGGTCTACCTTATGGTTTATTATTGAAAAAAGTATTCAAGTGGTATGGAGTTGAGTTAAGGGATAAGGATTGTGTTCCTATTACTGATTTGTTTGATTTAAAGACACCCACTCAATCTAAATTAAAGTGATAAGAATGGACAATTGGTCCATATTGAATCTGTTATTATTGGTTCTGCTGAGGTGAGAGGAGTTCAAATATCTGCATGCAAATGCTGGAGTTTATGAAGGAGATGAAAGCGGGGCAGGAGAAGATTCTTAAAGTTGTTGAAGTTGTTGCTCAGCAAAACTAATGGCTAAGGGAGATGGTGGCTGGAACTAGAACTTCTGCATCTGATCATTCTAATGGCCTCATCACTCCTACTCTCAGATCATGTGATATTGAAGACATGGTGGATGCTGCTGTAGCTTTTCTCAAGAAGGAGCGAGCCAAGAAATCTTTTGCTGATAAGGATGAGAAAGAAGAACCTGAGAAGTCTGATGCCTAGACTTAATTTCAATGAACTTTTTAATGATTAAGGGGGAGTACTTAGGAAAGTCTGTGTTTTAAAATTGATGTTAAGTTGTTAGATATATTTGTGATGTTATGTCTAATCTGATTTGTTTAGTTTCAAAACTTATTATCAGAATATCATAACTTAACTGGAAATCAGAACTTACTGAAGACAGGAAGTTATCAGAACTTAAGGCGTCAGAACTTATATCAGAACTTAAGTGTGGATACACTTCATGGATGAAAAGCGGCTGATTTACAGGAGAGGATCTGGATTAAATAAATGAAGATATGCATGGAGAGTTGTACAGCTATAGGACTGCAGTAGATAATCTCTGATTGATATATTTTAGGAGACAGAATCATTATCATATCAAATAGGAGATATCTTGTAACTGTGTACTATATAAACACAGCTTAGGGTTTACACTATAGGTGTTATCATTCATGAGAATATTATTCATTGTAACCCTAGTAGCTCTTAGTGATATCATACATCACTGAGAGAGTAGATTAAACCTACTGTAACAGAGTTTGATATATTGAATAAACTTGTTTTTTGTTACATACTTGTGTTCATAATCGAATTGATTGTAGATACTATATTCAACCCCCTTCTATAGTATCATTGAGGCCTAACAAATGGTATCAGAGCCAATCTGTTAAGCTTACAAACAGTTAAGATCCAAACAAACAAACAATCATGTCTGAACAAGCAAAAATACCAGACCCTCAAGAACCTGCAAAGGTTCAACCCATTCAAAACACCAGTAGATATGAAACCATCAGGGTTCCTTTGCTCAGGGTGTCTGAGTACCCTGTATGGAGTGTGAAGATGGCCATGTTTCTGGAAGCTACAGATCCAGAATATTTAGAAAGAATTTATGATGGTCCATACAAGCCCACAAAGCTTTCTGTTGCATTCGGGAATGAGCCTCAAAGGATGATTCCCAAAGAAAAGAGAGAATACACCACTGAAGACATCTCTTCACTAGGCAAGGATGCAAAAGTAAGACACTTGCTTCATAGTACACTTGATAATGTCATGTCAAACAGGGTGATTGCATGCAAGACTGCAAAAGAAATCTGGGTTGCATTGGAAGTGAGATGTCAAGGAACCAATGCCATCAAAAAGAACAGAAAGACAATACTCACACAGGAGTATGAGCACTTTGACTCAAAATCTGATGAGTCACTAACTGATACATATGACAGATTCACAAAGCTGTTGAATGATCTGTCACTAGTGGATAAGGAATATGACACAGAAGATTCAAATCTGAAATTCCTACTAGCTCTTCCTGAAAAGTGGGATTTGAAAGCTACTATAATAAGAGACAACTATGAACTTGCTGATATGTCTCTTGATGAAATCTATGGGATGCTCAAGACTCATGAACTTGAAATGGAGCAAAGAAAGAAGAGGCATGGAGGGAATTCTAAGACAGTTGCTTTAAAGGCTGAAGAAAAGCCAATTGTCTCTAGGAAGACAAAAGGAAAGGCTCTCATCATACAGTATGATTCAGAGTCATCAGATTCTGATGATGATGATTCAGAACCTGAAAATTTATCTGAAGTGGATGTTGATGCAGAGATGATGTAACTGTGTGCTCTTATTGTGAAGGGTATCACAAAGATAGCCTACAATAAATTCAGAAAGGGTAAGAAGTTTTTCAGAAAAGGTGGAAGTTTTGACAAGAAAGGGTTCAGAAAGTCTGAAGGAAAAGGAGGAAAGTCTGACAGAGGAGATAACTCAAATGTCAAATGCTACAATTATGGTGAAAAAGGCCACATCTCTCCTGATTGCAAGAAAGGAAAAGGTGATAAAGGCCAGGCACTTATCACAAAAAAGAAAAATTGGGCAGACACTTCAGAATCTGAAGAAGAGGTAAACTATGCCTTAATGGCAAATGCTTATAGCAGTTCTGATGCTGCTAAACTAGAGGTACCTATATCAACTCTTGCTTTTGATACAGATGACATTACTGAGTTGAGATTATTTCTGAAAAACATTTATATTAGCTATAGAGATCAGACTTTAGAGAACGAAAGATTAAAAATCTTAAAATCTAAAGTACAAAAATAGAAATAGCTATCTTGAAGAAGAGTTAGTCAAGATGAACACTATTCAGACAGAGAAAGATAATGTTGTGTATGTTAAGAATGAATTGCTTAAACAGAATGATTATCTAAAATCTGAATTAGAAAAAGAAAGAGAAATCATCAAGTCTTGGACTAACTCAGGCAAACCAACTTTGAATATTCTAAGTAGTGGAATTATAAAGATGGTAAAGTGAGAAAGGGACTTTGCCAATTAATCCAAAGGTAAATCCTATTAAATTTGTTGTAAAAACTGTTGTGTCTGATTCTGAAGAGATGAAAGACTCTAAAACAGAAGTCAAAGAAAAGTCAACTTCTGACAAATCAAAATAGGATAAACCAGCTATGGTAAATATTGGCTTAATGAAAAAGAAGCAGCTTAAGTATAAGCTGAAAGAGATTAAAAATGTGAACAAGGTAAAGGAAGCTAGGAAAAATAGGAATGAAAGGGAAGGTGTGAATAAAAGTAATAATTATATGCCTATTCCTAATGCCCTAGAAAGAAATGCTATAATTGTGGAAACTCTAACCATCTTGCTTCTTTTTACAGGAAAAATAAAGATATAAACTCTTTACCTCCTAGATCAGGAGTTAAGAGTCAGTCTGTTAGGTTTAAACCATAAAATCCTTGTTTTCATTGTGGTAGTTATGTCATTCTATTTATACATGTAAGGAATATCATAGTTTGTACTATGATTATTATGAAATAAAACCTTCTTTAAAGAATAAATTCTGATGCAAAGTCTGATATAAAGTCTGATAAAAATCATGTTAGCATAAACTCTGAAATTAAATCCGCTGCAAATGCTAACAAACTTAATAAGGCCAAAGGATCCAAGCAAGTCTGGGTCCTTAAAACTAATCAATAGTGGTCTTTGTGATTGCAGGGCAACAGGAAAAACATCATGGTTCTGGACAGTGGATGTTCAGGACACATGACTGGAAATAAAGCCCTGCTATCAGACTTTATGGAGAAAGTTGGCCCAGGAGTTTCTTATGGAGATGGCAACATGGGAAAGACTCTGGGATATGGCAATATCAATCTTGGGACTATCATAATTGAAACAATAGCTCTTGTCTCAGGACTTAAACACAATCTGCTAAGTGTGAGTTAAATCTGTGACAGAGGTTATCATGTGGATTTCTTTGAAGAACACTGTGAAGTTGTAAGTAATTCTACAGGAAAAGTGGTTCTGAAAGGGTATAGACATGGTAACATATATGAAGCCAGACTTTCAACAAATTCTGATGGTTCTGCAATCTGTCTGTTAAGCAGAGCATCAATTGAAGAAAGCTGGAATTGGCACAAGAGACTCTCTCATTTAAATTTCAACAACATAAATGAGCTAGTAAAGAAACATCTTGTGAGAGGACTGCCAAAAATAATATTTGCTCCTGATGGTCTTTTTAACTCATGTCAGAAGGCAAAACAAAGAAAATCTTCATTCAAGAGCAAAACTGAATCCCCAATTCTTGAGCCTTATCACTTACTGCATGTTGATCTATTTGGTCCAGTCAATGTCATGTCTATTGCAAAGAAGAAATATGCTATGGTTATAGTGAATGAGTTCACAAGATACACTTGGGTGTAATTCTTGCACAAGAAGAATAAAACTGCATCTACTCTCACTGATCATGTCGGACAGCTGGACAAGTTAGTCAAAGATTCTGTTAAAATAATAAGAAGTGATAATGACACTGAGTTCAAGAATTCAGTCATGGAAGAGTTCTGCAAAGAGCATAGAATTAAGCAGGAATTTTATGCACCTGGAAATCCACAACAGAATGGAGTTGTAGAAAGAAAGAACAGGACTCTTATTGAAGCTGCACGAACTATGCTTGATGAAGCAAAGCTACCAACCTATTTTTGGGCAGAAGCTGTGCAGAATGCTTGTTTTACATAGAATGCTACACTCATAAACAAGCATGGAAAAACACTATATAAGATGGTGAAGAAAAAGAAGCCAAATCTGAAATACTTTCGTGTATTTGGATGCAAGTGTTTTGTTCTTAAGGCTCATCCTGAACAGCTGTCAAAATTTGATCTAAAAGATGATGAAGGAATTTTTGTTGGATATCCAATTTCCATAAAAGCCTTCAGAGTCTACAATTTAAGAACAAGGGTTGTCATGGAATCTATCAATGTATTTTTTGATGATAAGAAGATTACTGGACTTGAAGATTTCAATGATCATGATCAGCTGAGATTTGAAAATGAAGATGTAAATTCTGATTCTATAAATTCCGATGACCTAAATCCTGATCCTGTAAGTTCTGACGGGTTAAATTTTGATGTCATTGAAACTGTGGTAACTGCTTCAAAGGAAAATGCACCTGATCAGGGGGAGGAAGCTGATGATCATAACACACCTCAAGATTCTCAAGAAGCATCAGAACCAGTCACTGGCTCTTCAAGTTCTGATTCATCAAAATCTGATGAGCCAAATTTTGACAATTCTGGAAACTCTAATTCTTCAATTCCTGAATGATCCAACTCAAATTCTGGAATCTCAGAGAGCATAACTTTAGGGGGAGCATCAGGAAATGCTGATGGAGACAACATGGATCATGAGGGAGGATCCAGTTCTAGAGATCAACTTCCATCTGCAAGGAAGTGGACTAAATCACACACACCTGACTTAATAATTGGAGATCCTGAAGCAGGTGTCAGAACTAGAACATCAACAATAAATGAATGTCTCTATCATTCCTTTCTATCTCAGACTGAACCAAAGAAAGTGGAAGAAGCTCTTCAAGATGCTGATTAGGTGCAAGCAATGCAGGAAGAGTTAAATGAATTTGAAAGAAATAAAGTTTGGACCCTAGTATCAAGACTAAAGGACAGATCAATTGTTGGTACAAAATGGGTGTTCAGAAATAAAACTGACAGTGATGGCATAATTACAAGAAACAAAGCAAGGCTGGTTGCAACTGGTTGCTCCAGTTGCTAGATTGGAAGCCATAAGAATCTTTTTGGCATATGCTACTCACAAGAAGTTTAAAGTCTTTCAAATGGATGTGAAAAGTGTTTTTCTCAATGGAGAACTGGAAGAAGAGGTATATGTTGAACAACCTCCAGGCTTTGTAGATCCAAAATTTCCAAATCATGTCTACAGGCTTGACAAAGCACTTTATGGCCTTTAGCAAGCTCCTAGAGCATGGTATGAGACTCTGACTCAATTCCTTCTAGAAAGTGGATTTCACAGAGGCACAATTGACAAGACTTTATTCTACCTCAACCATGGGAAGGACTTACTTTTGGTACAGATATATGTTGATGATATCATCTTTGGCTCTACAAATACAAAACTTTGTGAAAGATTTTCCAAGTTAATGTAGTCAAGATATCAAATGAGTATGATAGGAGAGTTGAGTTATTTTCTGAGACTTCAAGTCAAACAAACTGAAGAAGGTACTTAATCAGTCAATCCAAGTACACCAGAAATCTACTCAAGAAATTTAGAATGCAAGGCAGTTCTACTGCATCAACTCCCATGGCCACTGCCACCAAGTTAGATAAAGATACTGGAGCATCAGTAGATATTACTTACTACAGAGGTATGATTGGCTCTTTACTCTATTTAACTGCAAGTAGACCTGATATCATGTATGCTACCTATCTTTGTGTAAGATTTCAGGCTGATCCAAGAGAACCTCATCTAATAACCGTGAAAAAAAATTCAAGTACCTCAAGCGTATAGCTGATCTAGGATTGTGGTATCCTAGGGAATCAAATTTTAAGCTAATAGGTTACTCAGATGCAGATTTTGCAGGATGCAAAATAGACAGGAAAAGACTAATGGAAGCTGCCAATTTCTTGGAGGCAGATTGGTTTCTTGGTTTAGAAAGAAACATAAATCAATTTCCACATCAACTGCAGAAGCTGAATATATTGCTGCAGGAAGCTGTTGTGCACAGATTATTTGGATGAAGAATCAGTTACAGGACTATGGGTTAGAATTTTCTAAAATACCTATTTACTGTGATAATCAAAGTGCTATTGCTATGACAGGAAATCCAGTTCAACACTCAATGATAAAGCACATCAGCATTAGGTACCATTTCATAAGGGAACATGTGATGGAAGGTACAGTGGAATTGCATTTTGTTCCAACAGATCAACAACTAGCAGATATCTTCATAAAACCACTATGTGAAGCTACTTTTACAAGACTGGTAAATGAACTTGGAATGGTTTCAGGTTCTTTCTCAAAATTTGCTTAGTTTTTGTTCTCATACATCAGACTTTATGATTTGTGTTTACAGATTTTAATAACTCAATGTAATATGTGCTTAAATTGTAACATATTAAAACACTGCTTATTATCTGATGTGATTCTATACACTCTGAAAGTGTTCTGAATGTTCTGTGACTATTCAATCCAATGAGGATTATCTTGTTAGATGCTGGCTTAGTAGTCTTTAACAAACTATGAATCCCATGTTTGAATTAGTTATTTATGTGGAAATTCATAACATAAGTAAATTCTGATTTTGATCTTAGTCAAATTTACTTCCTGTATCTTATTACTAAGTCACAAACTAGATTATGGCTTCTTCTCTGTCAAATTCTGATGTCAGTAAATCTTAAGGATGCATTACATGCTTGATAAGCCTCGCTTATCTGAAGAAAATAAAAGAAAAGAAAATTGAAATCAGGTACTCCTTTAGGATCTAGAGTAAATATATGAAATGGAAGATCCAAGTGCATTGCTGGTATTAAGTTATATGCATTAGAAAAGAAAATTAATTTTTCTTGGTGACTTTTCATATTCTCTGATTACTGGAGAAATATTCTGATAACAGCATAAATTCTGATGACAGTTGTAACTCATTTACACTGAGAAGCCATTGTCAAAAGAATTTCAAAAAATGCATAAAATAAGCACAAACAGTTGAGGTGTATTCTTGCATAACTTTATTCTATAGTAGACTTCACAATTCAAGACAGATTTTAAGCATTTTTCTTAGTTATGCCTTATTTCTAAGATATACTGATGTTTATCAGACTTTAATTTTTATCTGATCATTTGCACATATACACACTATCACTCCATATGAATGATGAAAATTACTGTGATGATTAAGTTGTTTCTGATAAATAATTAAGTATTATTTGCATAAATTCTGAGGACAAGTTCTGATTATATTCTGATGATTAAACTCTGAGGAAACCAGTCAGTATTTGTGTAAAGAAACACAGAAATAGTCATTTACTTTTTGAGTACAGAAGCCATGTTCTGATGACCGTTAAATTCTGATAATAGTCAAGTTCTGATGCAAATCCTGATGCTTACGTGGCATTATTTATCTACTTGACTTATTTTTGATATTTAATGTAACGGTCATACTTTCAAATTATAATTAAGTGAGATAAAAACAGTGATAATCATTTGATTAATGGGTTGCGTGTTGGTTTTTGCATATGCATATGTGCAATAATTACTGCACATTTCCCGTGCCCACTAATTATTGCCTTGACTATTTACTGCATGACAGGTGTAATTATGCCGGTTTTACTTCCAAAAAGAGTCGTTGAGTGGAAAGAGTATAAATATTAGAGATAAAAGATTATACAGATCTTTTAACTTATCTCTTACCTTATCTCTTATTTGTTTTACTCTCTCTCTCTCTTTTTCTCTCTATTTTCTGACGGACTTTCTTACAGGCATTTTATCAAACACCTTGCGAACACACATTATTTCACTTGATTTCTCACAGAAATGGCACCAAAGGACATTATCTTTAATGGAGCCAAGTTCGTCCCCAACAACTATATGGTTATTCTTAGCAAGGACGATGTTCCTTCAGATCTTCACTTCATTCAAGATTTTCTGGCTCGTAGTGAGATTGGGTATGCTCTGACCCAACCACAATCACTCTCGGGAACATAAATACTGGAGTTTTGGAGGACTGGAGTCTATGATGATGGTGGTGAAGATGGGTCTCCAAGCATCATTTTCACAACTGGGGAGGATGAGCACCTGGTAACCCTGTCTACTGTTCGACAAGCTCTGCATTTGCCAGAAAATTGTACTTTCAATGCTATGAGAAAAGTCTGTCAAAGCTGGGACAACTGAAGAGGCCATACATCAGAAGGGAGTGGAGCTTCTTTTTTGATTGCATCACCAGAGCCTTTGCCAATAAATGCTCAAATTTTGATGCTATTCCAATTCTGAGTCAGCAAATAGGGTATGCACTTCTTAATCAAACTCATTTTGATTATGCTACTGCTATTTTGGGTTTTATTGGGGATAGGTTGAAAGAGGACCCAAATACTGTTTACTTTGCTAGGTTCTGTCAACTTATTTACAGTTTTTGTTGTTCTGATAAGCCCCAAGCCTTTAGTGACTTGATTCAACCTTTTAAACTTCATAAAAGGGCCATCACAGACTTGTTATCTACTGATAATAAGAAAGAAATACTAAGACCTCTTCAAATTCCTCAATCTGTAAAATAGTTCTTAGTAAATTCTGATGCTCACGCATACACAACCATATATTCTGATGTTGCACCTACACAGCCTACTACTTCTCAACCTCCATCAACCCAGCCTTCCAATACTCAACCACAGCCTACTATCAGAACCTACTATCAACCAGCACAATCCTCTCAACCACAACCATCAGCACCTACTATCAGAACCTCACCTCTCAAATCCAAAACCAAACCAACCTCTGGTACTTCTCAAAAGGTGCCAGTTGTAAAATCTGACACATCCTCTAGGCCCAAAACTAAAAGAACTATCTCTGTGCCTAAATCTCCACTAAGGAGAAGAAGAAGGATGATTCTGAGAGATGAATCTGATGAGGATGAACAAGTCCAGGTTCCTGCATCAGAACCTGTGACATTAGAAGCTGAAGAGTCAACTCTTCAGAAAGAGAATGAAGCTGAGGGTTCTGGAATTTTGAAAAGGAAAAGTCCTTCAAGTTCTGATACAGATAAAATCACTCCTCAATCTAGAAGATCAAGGAAGACTAGAGCAGGTGTACATATTGCACAAATTCAATATGAGGATACGGAAGATGATGAGAAAGGGGATCAGGAATCTCTGATCTCATCAGAACCTATAGTCATTGAAGCTTTGACAGCTCCACCTCAACCTGAAGACACTGTTCATGACACAGTGATCACACCTCCTATCTCTCCATTCAAAGAAATTGCTCCAGTTGAAGATTTAGGGTTAAGTCCTGAAATTGAAATTCACAGGTTGAATATACCTTCTGTTCTCTATCTGAAAGCTCCACCAGCAAAACAACCAACATCTCCTGTTTTACCAATTCTACAGGCTGAAATTCCTACTACATCAATTCTGAATTTGGAACCTGAAGATCAGAATTTGGAAATAGAAGCTCCAGAATCTCCTTCAGTAACACACACTCTGGTGTTATCAGAAAATGATGAGATTTTATCAGATTCTGGAGATAGTACTCCAGCAAGTGCTCCAGTAAATTCTCCAATTCTTGGAAAGGAGGCACTGCTTAAATTTAATGAAGAAGATGCTCATATTCCATGGGAGAAAACCTTTAGAGGAGTTCAATGGACAAAGAAGTGGAATGAACCTGACTTCATTCCCAGCTCACATGTTCTGTCAGAACATATTTCAAAAGCTGATGAGTTGCTGACAAGTTCTGATTTCAAGCACCAACTAAAAGTCACTACTCTCAATACTAAAAATCTTCAAGGTCTACACTCCAAGACTCATGAAAAGGTTGATAAACTTCAGGAAGCAACTGATAAGCTAGACCTGATGCTCAAACTAGACAAGAATAGGTCTATCAGACCAATTCAAGAAAAAGTGAAGGTTATTGAGCTTGTTCAAGAAAAGCAGCAGGCCCAACTGGATGAGGTCTTGCAGAATCAAGCCTCTCAACAAACACAGCTCAATGAAATCTAATCTTCAGTGGAACTCCTTCTTTCTCTACTCCTATCAGCTGATGCCAAAAAGGTGGAGAGGGTAGTTAAGTCCAAATGCTCACCAAGCCAAACACTGAAGAAAAAGGATGATTCTGAAGATGACCAGGGAAATCCTTGCAAGGGCAAAGGTTAAAGTCAAGGCAAGCAAAGCAGCAATGTTTTTTCACAAAAACTAATTTCTGATTCTAGCAAATCTTCTACACAGAAGAATACAAGTTCTGAAGTTGTGAATGCTGAAACTCTGATATCAAGTTCTGATATTCTAATTCAGTCTGGAAGTCAAGACTCTCAGAAGTTTTTACAAACTCTGAAGCTTAAGGGAAGGGAGACTACTGTCTACTATAAGGATCCCAAGATTCAAACTCTTGATGAAGAAATTGCTAAAAGATTGTTTCTCAAGCATAATCCTGGAATGGATTTAGAGACTCTAAAGGAGAAAGAAGCTAGGTTTGCTGCTGAGAAGACAAATCCTAAATCTAAAGCTTCTAATGCAAAGAAACCTCCCAAACCTAAGGAGAAAGGTATTGTGATTAAAGAAATATCTGCCACAAAGATTCCTACATTAAGGACTAGATCTCAAACTACTATTGATCCCAAAGACAAGGGAAAAGGAAAAGTTGGGGAGACAGTCAAGAAACAGAAGATGAAGATTCCTTAAATTCTGATGGATCCTGTGTGTAAGATGGTTCAAGTCTTTGATGATGCTGCTGCAGAAGATGAAACTGTTGAAACTCTGAAAAGAAGAAAGATGACAGAAAAATCTAAGACAACCTCTGACATAGCTCAAGTTGTTCAGAGTGAAGAAATTTCAGAACAACAAGTTATAGAAGAATCTGTAAATCCTGAACAAGTCATCAAGACATCAACCTCTGACAGAGCTCAAGTTGATTTGAACAAGATGACAGTTGCTGATAAGAAGAAACTCCTATGGAAAAATGGTCAACCATCAGATCCTAAGAAAAGTCAACTGCTATCTGATTTTATGACTGTTGGATTGAATGACAGAGAAGCAAGAGACAGATCTGGGTTAGGATCAAGCGAAGCCAAGATCAAAACAGGAGTTGAAGTAACTATCAAAGATCCATTTTTATTAACTGACAAACCACTTGAGGAAGTTACACAGAAACACCTTGACAAGGTTATATCTGCTCAAGTGGTACTGGATACTCATGATAAGAGTAAAGTCAAGGAAAAACTGATTCTATTTCTTAAAGATGGAAGAATATACAGAATGTTAGAATCAGATGTGCTAAACAAATCTCTTAAAGAACTTCAATTCATTCATTATCTTTTGGAGATAAAGTCTGAGGTTACCAGAAGATGGTCAAATTTCATAATGAAGACCATAAGGGATAAAGCCAGAATCTCTGGATCAAGGGTTGCAGAATTTATTCCAAAGATAGTTGAAGATGATGGAAGAGAAATTCCAATGAAGAAGAATTATGCTAAGGTAGAAGTAATTCTGAAAGGAAGATGCTTATGCTACAATAAAGACTCTTCACATTCCAGAGTTATCAGACTTGGAGATGGGCTTGAAAGAACATCAATTCCAGCACTCAGAGCAGCCATCTATCAGATTGGTGATAATGAAGATGAAGAACTGATGCAAGTCAAAGCACAGTTAGTTGAAGTTCTGAGAAATGCTGAGGACAGTCTGGTAACAGACTTTACAAGGAATCACTTTGGATTCAGATTGATCCAGTGATATTGGTAAAGCTACATGTACTCTAAGTTGTAGTTAGTTGTCTAAATAAACTCTCATTGTATTTGTACTTAAATGTTTTTGACATCATCAAATCTATTAACTTGTATATTTTTCATAATTTACAAGTTGGGGGAGATTGTTAGATATATTTGTGATGTCATGTCTAATCTGATTTGTTTAGTATCAGAACTTATTATCAGAATATCATAACTTAACTGAAAATCAGAACTTACTGAAGACAGGAAGTTATCAGAACTTAAGGCGTCAGAACTTATATCAGAACTTAAGTGCGGATACACTTCAGGGATAAAAAGCGGTTGATTTACAGGAGAAGATCTGGATTAAATAAATGAAGATATGCATGGAGAGTTGTACAGCTATAGGACTGCAGTAGATAATCTCTGATTGATATATTTTAGGAGACAGAATCATTATCATATCAAATAGGAGATATCTTGTAACTGTGAATAAATACAGCTTAGGGTTTATACTATAGGTGTTATCATTCACGAGAATATTATTCATTGTAACCCTAACAGCTCTTAGTGATATCATACATCACTGAGAGAGTAGATTAAACCTACTGTAACAGAGTTTGATATATTGAATAAACTTGTTTTCTGTTACATACTTGTGTTCATAATCGAATTGATTGTAGATACAATATTCAACCCCCTTCTATAGTATCATTGAGGCCTAACATAAGTACTTATGATGGTTTTTTTATTGGTTTCTTGAACTATGTGGTTATGACTGGTTGTTTTGCTTTATGGTTTAAGTTGTTGAACTTGGTAATTTAGTTCATCTTAGTTATTTAAGTTAGTTTGCTTAATAACTTAATTGCTGGTTTCCTAAATTTGTTTATCTGAAGTCATTTTTATTGTTATGTTATATTGTGTTATACTTAAATTATGAACAAGGGTTATATGACTTAAGGGGGGTATCAAGTTCTTTCCTAAAAGTTGTGTAATCATCAAAAAGGGGGAGATTGGTACCCTTATAATATTGATGATCACATTGTTAGCAAGCTTATGACTTGATTTGTTATCTTATTAGCAAGCTGACTTTCATATATCTTTATGTTACTAAAATTATTTTGCAGAAGATTGATTTCTTGATAGATTTAGTCTGTCAGCTAGCTACCAAAGTTTCTAACAGGCTTATCAGCGAGCTTACAATTACCGTCAGAAGTAATTCAAGATTAACCAGAATTGTGTTTTCAAGGAGATTAGACAGAAATGAGTGTTTATAAGAATTCTATGGTATATTCAACGTGTTTATATATATATTAGAGCTCCTTAGATGTTCAAACTCTTTTATAAAAACCATTTTCTATTTTCTAGGATGTTGTTTTCAAACATTTTATTTCTAACAACTTTCTTATCTGAATGGTATTTTAATTTAAACTAAAGATAGACGTTTTTTAATTTTTCTACTCTATCACATCTTTAGTTTAAACGTATTTTTGATGATCTTAGCATTCAAATAATAATAAACTAGTCGTGAGACGTGGTCAAGATCGGAAGTATTGTTGATTTAATTTGAAAGTTAACTTAGTCTATAAATACACTCGGGTATACTTTCTTTTGAGGTTGATCCACGAATTATATACCATACCGTCTGAGAAAATACAACTTGCATTCATTGAATATTCTTTTTTCTCAGCTCTAATTTATTCACGTATATCTATATTCATAGAGTGCATATCTTCGGTTGTCATTTTTATTTAAACTAGTATTATTCAAGGTGTAAACATTTGTTGCTGAGTAGTACAACTTGGATAACAAGGGTTCAGGAAGTTAGATTGCTAGAGGAGGCTATACAGGTTTGGTATAGGACTTAAGAGCAATTTACTGAAGGGGACACGTGTTATCAGCAAGCTGCTATCAAGAACAAGTGATAAAGGGAGATATTTTAGTAAATCTTGTAATCGTATCATTTCGGTGATTAATAATATATTCTCTTACCAAGTTAGTAAGGTATCAGGACGTAGATTATTAGACATAGGGGTCGAACATGGCTAAAACTCTCTGTTTTATTTACTTTTTTTATTGTATTGAACCTACAACCGCTACCCTCCGGGTGCGTACTGGGTCAACCCCACGGGCTCATGCAATAGCCTACAAACCACGTGAACCAAGATAAACCGCACTTAAGCGACAGTCTCTGGTTCAGGAGGCATAATCATAAATTTTCCTCCCGTGGGATTCGAACTTGTGAACAAGAGGATAATTGTCCCCTCTTTATCCCCTCTGTATTATTTACTTGTTGTTTTTTATTTTATGCATTACATATCGAATGTCGGTTTGCTGAAAACATAAATTCTGAATTAAAGCAAGTTGTCTGACACTTTGTTAAATATTCTGTGACAGTTTAAAACTGCTTATATTTAGCTATGACATCTATTCACCCCGATCTAGGCATGCACTTTCAATATCTTATTTTTAAAAAGTATATATATATTCTCGAATAAAGAATAATTTGTCTATAGAGTATTAATCTGGGATTACTAGTTTAGAGGGGGATTTTTTTTTGTTTGGTCGGAGACTATTCAAATTAAGTTCTTCTTTTCCGATTGTCATCTCTTGGGCCTTTCCCTATCGATCAGTTATGGGCTTTTCTCAGACTCTTTCAACATTAATAAAACTTACACACGGATTAGATGGGTTGTGTGCCAATTTGATAAATCTTTGGTAACTGTGACTTGTAAGGACAGGGATGGATCACTGGATCATTTTGATATGCTGTTAAAAATGAGAAATCGGGTTAAAATGTTATTTGATTAAGTCTTAATATTATATATTTGATTAAGTGGTGTTTATTTTTAATTTTAATCATTTAAAATATTAATGTGATTTTATTTTAATTAGTTTCAGTTATTGATATAATTTTTTTTATACATATTACATGTAATTGTATACACAATAAGAAAAATATTTGATTTCTTATCCATGTTTAATATTCACCTTCACATTGAGTATTAGAACAAAAATCTATATTTTCGGACCAAATATTTGAAATGGATTTGAAATGCACAAAATCTATTACAGCATAGGATGAGAGAGCATGGGTTGGTTCTGGATTGGTTCGGGTCGGTTTCCGAATAAAACTTAAATCACAATCATATATTTTTTATTTTTAAAATCGAAAATCACAATCGTCAATTCGGATTCGGTTCCTATTTTGATTTAAAAAATTATGATTTAATTTAAATCGGTTTCAATTACAAAATTAACATATATTGCATTTACCAAATTTCGTTTGAAAAGAAAAAAAAAACTTTCTGTAATTCCTTGCATGTCGAACAGTAAAGTAGGCGAGAATGAGGTGCATGATGTTTTTAATAAATTAGATTGTTAGTTCATGGCTGGCTTGTGCGTTTTGCCTGCCGGGAAAAATGCTTATTAAAATCAACTCAGCACTTGCTAATATTGACATCAGAAATTTAATCAACAACCTAAAATTGTATGTCCTATATTATTTTTTGGTACGTTTTTAAATATTTTTTTAAAATATAATTTCATAATATTTTTTTAAATAAAATTCTGAATGAAAATTTTATATTTAATTTTTATTCAATTTTTTTTAAAAAAATATATATTATAAAATTATATTTTATAAAAAGGTTGAAATATGTGTAAATAGTAAAGGTTGAAATATGTGTAAACAGTAAATGTATACGACCCCATTGGATTGGACAGAGGTAGTAATAATCTGTTTTGCAAGAAGTCTCTCCGAGTATGTTTAGTACCTAGGTCCCAGCTTACTTCCTGCTGGAAAGAACAGCTAAGCTGACAACATTGCGATGTAGTTCTTACATTTAAAAAATATATATCTTATATCTATTTTTTAATTTATTTTAAATTCATATAAATTATATATTTATTTAGTTATTTAAACAATCGGTTTGGTTCTGGTTTTTTGGTTCGTTTAAACCAATAACAACCAGAACCGAACCCATGGAATCGGTTCAATTTATATTTTTTTAGTTTCGATTTCGACTCGATTTTTATTCATTTTTAACAATTTCGGTTAATTTCATTTTGTATCCTTAACTATTTTCATGGATCACACTAAGTACACACAAGATATGATTAAGTATTTAGATAAGGATAAGCTCAACGGATTAAAATATTAAGCATACCCAGAATATTATAAAATGTCATTATTTTCACTTTTCGCTTTGGATTAAATTACAGATTATCTTGTTAATAAAAGTGTAGATCTTTTGGCTTTGCTTTTTACCCTTTTTACCCACCCTTATGATTTCAGTTAGGCAACCTTTTGTTTAAAAAAGTTTACTTTATTACATCATGGATTCTATAACATTATTTTTCAGTGTAGTGATCCTGTTGCACAATAATATTTTCGACTTTCTCAGTTTCTCTTATAGTTTCATAAAAACAGGCAACAACCATGTCCTAGGTTCCAGAACTTGTATCTCAAATCAATATTGGGGAACATGACGTCTAGTTTCAAAGCTGCAAACGACCAGAGGCATCCGACGAGAGCTATATTTTTTTTAAAATGAGTCAAAGTCAAATTGAAGAGAGGTAATCAGAGTCGGACGAGGCGAGCTGAGCTTTATTTTTCTTAAATGAGTTAAATTAAATTGAACTGAGTTTAATAATCGTGTCTGTTGTTGGGAGAAATTCGTAACAACACGAATTCGGAGGTTGTTGGAATCACAGAGCAAATTATATTGATTTGAGGCTATTTTCATGAATAACGCGAAGAACACTGGACGAAAATTGATGGATGTTATAGCTGATCTTATTCGATGATTCTTAGAATGCCAAAAGAATAATGCTTATTCTCTCTTCTTTCAAATTGTTGATCATCCGTAAACAGGAGGCATACGTACCCTTTTATAGGGGTTCAAGCTACACGTAGTTCTTGGAGGATAAGTTACCCAGATGGGCTTGGGTTTGTTCCGGTCCATCAAAGTCCGGGTTCGTTGACCGTTGGATAATTCGTAAAAAATCCATATTATTCCATGGCCCAAGTCCAATTAGGCTATAATAGGCTGTCATGACATTAGGTGAAGATATCTCGTTGGTGAGGCACGAGAAAACCTAGAGGCCTCACATGCGACCCCTTAGAGTCTGGTCATGTGATGTGGACCCATAAATATGTAAGTAGTGTTAACCTCGAAAAGGTCCTTCCAAGTGTAATATAGTACCGCTAGATTTCCATGATGTGCCCCAATAGGGTCATGTAGTCATAAAGTGTTGTAATAATATTCCTTGTGCAGTTGACATGTGATCGTGGACTCTCACTTGTCTCTTCAAGTCTCTTAAAAATTTGAGGTGAGGACTCCTCTCCTGCTAATATGGGGACATGCTACCTCTCATAGTGATATGGTGGTAGGCCATCCCTCCTAGTAATTTGGAGTCATGCATGATATGAGAAGAGGACTCCCTTCTTAGTGTATGAGGAGAGGACTCCTCTCTCAGTAGTATGAGGAGAGAACTCCCCTCTTAGTAGTATGAGGAGAGGACTCCCCTCCTATTGAGAGGTGGACTTGATTCCTATCTTGTTGAGAGATGGACATGACTCCCTTCCCGATTGAGAGGTAGACAGGACATCAGTCTTGTTGAGAGGTGCAGATGACCCCCATACTGCTGGAGAGGCGGATAAGACTCACCTCCTAGTAGGAGGAGGGCATGACTCACTTTCTTGTAAAAGGAGGGCATGACTGACCTCCTAGTAAGAGGTGGACATACCCCCTTCTTGTGGGAGAGGTAGACATGACTCACCTCCTAGTAAGAGATGGGCAGGCGTCACCTCCTAGTTAGAGTTGGACATGTGTCATCTCCTAGTAAGAGGTGAACATGACTATCCTCATTTATATATTCCCACGTGTCATCATGCGAAGTATTGGTCAACATGCGGTACATGGTCCCGGTCCATATTCAAATTAGGAGAGCTCTTCCATATTCTTGAGCTTCTTTATTAAGCCCAATATTATTAATAATTCTTGTAATGGGTCTGTTTAGAGCCCATATCCATATTTGGGCATAACAACTACCCCCCAATTTCATGTTGTCCTTATGAATGCAATATGGAATCAAGAAAGTATTATTCCTCCTTGAAGTGACGTATGGGAAGGTCCAGTTACTACGTTAAATGTGCATCTAAACAGGAAGCCTTTCCGAGTGACCGCTAGGAGCCGAAGAAGTGAATCTTTGTTGGGGGATCGCCGCCAAATGATTGCTCAAACTGATTACCAAAGTAGGGTAAGGACTCTAGCCTTCTTTCACCTTCTTCAAATGTAGTAGCTCAGACATAGGCCAATTTAAGGCTGTTATGCGTGATTGACGTGAATTCTTGATCTACTGATATTGTGGATAATAACGTTGTGATCATAGAGCTCAACTTTGGGTGGGATCTTTTTCACATAAGCTCCACGCCCCAAAAAGATTCTATATTGATTACTTGTAACTCCAGACTAGAGAATGAGGTTTACATCAAGGACTTGAGGAGGGATCTCCACAAGGCAACCAAAAAGTTGAATGATTTGGAGATATTTTGTGATTTTTAGGAGCACAATTTTGATTTCTTTCATACCGGTCTCGTACCGCAAGATATTGGCTCTAAACTTGCTTCATATACGATGGTTGGTTGACCTCCCATCGTTGAAGATTGGCTATTAGAGAATATAGATTTATATATTCACCTTCTTGTAAAATATATGTTGTAAATAGGATCCTTATAAAATTATTGTATAGCTCTTATCGACCTCACATAGCGTATGTTGTCCCTACCTCCATGACTCATGCAAGAAGGCGCTGCATCATAAGTGTCAGCCTCGAGGGACTCGCGTTGCCTCGTGCAGATCATAATTTTTTTATATTTTTCCAAGTTCTTTAAGATAATTGATTGAGGCTTTAAATAATTATCCTTGCTGACGGATTGTCTTTAGCACATGCATTGAGATCGATTCATAATGTATGGACTTACGGACGGCCCATCATCGATCGTCAACGGGGTCAAGAAGTCTCATATTGCAAGATTCCAAATTTGCGGCCTCCTGTCACTAGATGTTGGCCTTCCCCTACAATTTTTAATATCATGCTGGAGGAGGTGTTTCGGTAATACCACTACCCCCAGATTCCTCGTTATCATTAGAGATGCGACGAGGAATCAAAATATTGTAGTGCTCTTTTTATGCTATTTGAGTTAACACCATATGTCCAACATTATCACGGCTCAATTGATCTCTTCAATGCTATCCCGGGGATATGAGGCCTCATCAACGCAACCCCGGGGTGATTTCCACTAATGTCTTCGTGTAATTTATTTTTAAGTAAGTTCCTCTAGTCTATCCACACACCTCAGTAGCGGTCTGTTGAATCCTCCCTTACAAAACCTTGTCATAAATAAGATAAAATGTCGTTTGTTATCTGATAGTTCATGTTTCCATCCTTTTTTGAGGTACATTCTCCATTTTGACATAGTCCCGGAGAGGGTCATCAATGTAGGCCCCGGGGTCGCTATCTCCATGGTGAATTCATCAGACACGCTAGGTTTGACTTAAAATTTCATGGAAAATATTTCCAAGTAGTATGGCCTCTCTTTGAGAGCTCAACTTTGTCAATGCAACTGCCTTTTGATTGTAATCTCTTCGGATGGGCTCACCCTACCTTCATTGCAGAACTTGATGAGCCTTTCACAACAAATATGAGGAGTCACTAAGATGAAGTCAATGTAGACATTGAGATCAACCACCTTCATCTCCAGAGCTAGCTTGAGGATGTTAATAAGAGCCTCATTAATATATAGGGCCCACCAGGGGTACATTTAGCATGTTCTCGGGGGGTCCACTCCTCTGAGGGTCGCTATGAGTTCCCTAGAGTCATCCTTAAAATGAGGCGGGAACTCAAGCATGAAGTTGGTCAATGCTTGACCCTTCAAAGTGCCTTCAGGCTAATATGCCACATCAAAGTGCCTTAACTCCGTAATTTACTTGAGAGGGGGGGGGGACCTAGGTGTGCCTTGATTTTCGGAAGCCTCTTCACACTCATGTCGCATCAACGCTTCCCCAGAAAATAAGAGTTCATCAACAGTCAATTCAAGTCTTCATAATAGTTCAAGTGTGGTGGGTTTCCCGAATCTTCTTCTAAATCCTTCCATTGATGAGGGTCGGGGCTTCTTCCAGGAAAGTAAGGCTAGTGCACCTGTTAGAGTGGTGAGCTCGAATCCCTTGAATAGGTGAGCCCGAATCTCTTAAGTAGGTGGGATTGAATCCTTTGAAGAGGTGAGCCTAAATCCTTTAGGGTGAGAAGAGCATGAATTTCTTTAGAGAGGTGAGCCTTATTTCTGCTGGTGAGAAGAGCTCGAATTACTGAGAAAGCTGATGAGAGCCTGAATTCTGCAAGAGCGAGCTGAAGTGAATAACTCATCACTACTACCCGGTTAAAAAAACACATAAGCGCTCTTAAACTTTATAGCATAGAAAAGGTAACAACTCCCTTGGTCCAGAGTAGAGATAATTTATATTCCATGTGGAGGGGGCGCTAGTTCTCCTTTTTATTTAGGGCGTCCTCTTTTCATCTGTTATCACCTGAGTTAGCATTCAATAGACTTATGAACAAAATCATGATCGTAGGAGAGGCCTATTGGGGCCTCGCAGCGCTGTACTCTATACTTTTCAGCCTTACATGAGCATGCTGACCTAGTTCTACAATTAGTTCAGATGCTACAACATAAGTAAAAACCACCTAAACAAGAAATGTTAAAAATTTAGAGAAAAAGTCACATAATGTAGATAGGCCTCGCTAAGAAAAGTTATCACCCAATAAAAACCGTGATAGTCGCCAAATCAGGGGCCCCACTAAAAGGCTACCAAACCATGAAGAAGATCGAGCTTGTAGCATAAATAAGGGGCCTTCTGGAGTGAGACAAACAAACAATAAAGACCTTGTTGATCATCCAAGTGGGTGGGCCTCGCTGAGAGAGACCGTCACTCCATAAAGAAGAAGAGGCGTCATGTTAAGTGCATCGCAGGAAGAGGCATCCAACGAGGGGGAATCTCATGTAGAGGCATCTCAGGCAGAGAGACTCGATAAGGAACTCACGCAGAGGCATCTCATGCAGAGAGGCCCGTTAAGGCACTCACGCTGAGGCATCCCACAAGGGGGCATCTCACGTAAAGGCATCTCTGTAGAGGCATCCCATGCAGAGCGAACCGCTAAGGTACTCACGCAGAGGCATCCCACGAGGGGGCATCTCATATAGAGGCATCTCATGCAGAGAGGCCCGTTAAGGCACTCACGCAGAGGTATCCCACAAGGGGGCATCTCACGTAGAGGCATCTTAAGAAGGGACATGCGAGAGACGGATGTCCCTGATAAAAGATCATATTGATGGTTATCCCAAGGTCGATAACCTAATTAGATAAATGACCACCCCTTAATGAGCAACTTACTTAGGATGAGGTTGAATTATGGTGGACAACACTCAAGTAATAGGGGACCTCTTGCCTAAGAGGTTCAGGTCGCGCGCCCCTTTTTTTCAGGCTAGTGGTCTCCCGGTTGTCCTTATCTTCGCCTCTTGGATAGCTGTTAGCTCCGTTTTATAAAATCGAGACATCTTTCTCCCGTAGATGTCAAATACCCCTCCTTCTAGCGCCAAATTTTGTTGGACGAATTTCGTAACAACACGAAATCGGAGGTTGCTGAAATAGTAGAGCGTAATTCATATGAATGTGGCAATTTTTAAGGATTAGGGTTTGTAAAAAATAAAGGGGCTGGACTTGGGAGGTGTCTCGATTTTTCTCATTGTATCGGATCCCTTTGCCACGATGCCTGCGTACCAATTTATACTGGATCAAGTCTACACAGTTCTGTAAAATTCAGGCATATCCCTAAGAGACTTTAGGGATAAGTTTCGTTAATGTCCTAATTATTGATTTTATTTGGTTTAATCTGAGCGTTGTGATATCTTTCTTGATTCAAAAGATATCGTTTCAAGATATTTTCCGTAATTAATTGATTGTGATTGCTTCTTTCTCGTTTTAGAGAGAGGATATTACTTGGGCAATAAGAAATTAATTATTAATCGGAATTAATAAAAAATAATATTAGAAATTTGGAGATAATTAGGATATACCAAAATGTGGCATAACAGTGTCAAAAATATTGTTCAAGCTCGACACATTTATAAACGAGTCGAACTCGAGTTGTCCCCTAATAATTTACATATATTTTTCAGTTGACTAAGGTTAAATTATAATTTATAATTTTACAAGTTATATCCAGATCAAATATTAGTCTTATCTTATATATTATAACTTGTGCTCCAATTATTTCCATTTTATGGAAAATCCTGAAAAATCTTCTTTAAAAACTACACAATAAGAAATACCGCAAAACCAAACGTTAAAGGGAAAATAACTTACAAACTAATTAATGGCATGTTTGCGACCAAAATATAAGTTGCTTATAAACTTATCGACGAGTGTTTGTCGACCCAATTCATAAGTCAGATTTTTAAAACTTATAAGCTGATAAGTTGAATGTTAGTAATGATGTACTTTTTCTCAACTTATTTTTATTTTTTACCTTTTTATTAATTTAAGTTTTAAAAAATATATTTTTAAATGTTACTCTAATCTAAAATTTATGAAATAAGATAATTATATTTAAAAATATTTATTTTGATTAATTTAAGTAAAAAAAATTCTGACTTATAAGTAAGATTATTCAAATACTTATATAACTTATAATGATTCAGATACTTATCACTTGTAAGTTACTTATTTATTTTAAATTATAAATTATTTATTTTAAGATTTTTCAAACGGGCACAATAATACACAATATTATACAGTACAAATGTATTATCAAATTTCTTAACCTGTTTAATTTTATTTTTGAATACGTATTTTAGGAATACATACAACTTTATTTTAAATTATTGAGACATTGATAACTTTTAAAATCATACATAATTTTTTTAAAGTGTCCATGTTAAAATTTTATTAAGTTTTGATATTTTACAGTTTATGTAAATTACAAGTTATTTAATGGTGTTTATAAAAATGTGAAGAATTGTAGATGAATATATAATATATAATGATAATAATGTTTAGATAGTTTACTTACGAAAAACTAAGTGTTAAATTTAAAAAAATAAATAAAAAATTTAGAATAATTAAATAATTAATAAATGATGAAAAATATATCAATAAAATATTTAAATGATTAATAATAATTTATTATATGTAATATTTATAAATTTTATCCGGGCCCAATCGAGATACAGAGTTCGAGCGGAGTCCGAGCCGGGTTCGAGCTAAATGAGCCGAGTCCGAGTCGAACAGACGAAAAGCTTATACTAATCCGAACTTATTTTAATGTTTAAAATCGGCTCATTTAAGAAAACGAGCTGATCCAAATTCACTTAAATAAGCAGACCCCGTATTTTGTTCACGTACGACCATATTCATTTACGGCCGCGTCTAGTTTGATTGCTACCAACTAGTTTCATCAGTACTCAGGCCTCATGTCCGACACTTCTGACTGGATTTAGCCAGTATTTGTGTCCACCACTTTTCACTGAATTTAGCTAATAGAAATATTGTAACTAAAATAATATCCAAATTTACTTGATAAAGTTTATAAATAATTTTTGTGAAAAGTGCTTTTTAATATATTTTCTTGAAAAATAGACCTATCATGATCCATTTTATATATAATAGGGTAAGTGAGGACCATAATTTATACTCCCTCCGTCCCCTCATTTCTTTACATTTCTTTTTCACTGCTCGACACGCATTTTAAGGTTTTTATATACTATAGTTTCATAACTTATTTTTAAGATTTTTTTTTGAATAAAAATTAAATGTTTAAAGTTTAATTCAGAAAAGAAAATTTTGAAAATAAGTTATGAAATTATACTATATAGAAACATTAAAATGTGTGTCGAGTAGTGAAAAAGAAACGTAAAGAAATGAGAGGGACAAAGGGAGTATATAATAGAGCAAGTGGGGCTTGAGTGAGATGTTGTGCAAGACATGCCTGTATAATAACAAGACTAAGTCACATTGACGACCCTAAGATTAAGTTGTATGATAATCTATATATGTATTCAGTATTGTATCCCTTGAATCTATACAAGTGTTTAGTAGATTAGACTGGGGGATTTTTCTGTGAACAGTTACAAACTAAGGAATTAACTCTGAAAGAAGATCAAGTCATGATCATGCCTCAGAGAAAAGGTGTAGAAACTTGGAGTTGAACGATGATGTTCTAGGAAAAATGTTCTAAGTCAAGATATCGACAAGTCACAAATCAAGGCATATCTAGAAGTCATTCGAGAAGTCCAAAATGACTTGTAGAGATGTCCAAAATGGCTTATAGACAACTTTAAGAGATATCGATAAGTCAAATGAAGATGTAGAGAACTGTAGATATTGACAAGTCATTTCTACATATAGAGATCTCAGATATCGACAAATCATTTGTACATCTAGAGATCTCGGAGATATCGACAAGTCAAATAAAGATGTGAAAAAAATTGGAGATATCGACAAGTCAATTTCTCATATAGAGATCTCAGAGATATCGATAAGTCTAATGGTGTATATAGAGATCTCAGAAATATTGACAAGTCACTTTTACATGTAGAGATGTCAGAAATATCGACAAGTTATTTCACACATAGAAAATCGGAGACCTAGAAAAGTCAAATATCTATAGAGAACTCAGAGATATCGATAAGTCATTATACCTATCGATATGTCACTTCTCTATAGAACAAGTGGAGATCTCGATATTCTGTCTCAAATTCAGAATATAGACAAGTTCAAGATTCAAGATTATCAATCAACAAATAATTCATTCACTGAATTGGAAAGTCTACAAAAGTAGCTTGAAGAATGCAAGATCAAGGGCCAAGATTAACTAGACAAAGGGTGATCACAGACCTGTAAAATTTTGCACATATTTGCTAACACCATAAAAGGAAATAGACAAGGTTGCTTTAAAAATTCTTTTAGTACATTTTAGTGCAAGTTTTGTAAACCTGTGCTGCTAGTCTATAAAATATGCACAGGTCCTTAGTTTATTAGTGACAAATAGATCTAGATTTTCTTGTATTCTCTCAATATAGAAGCTGAGTTCTTATTTTCTTAAGAACACAGATTTGTAACAAGATAAAATTGATTAATACAATTAAGTGAGTTATTGATATATTGTGTTTGTGTTCATTCTGTTAGATATAATATTTACATTTCTTAAACTGCTTTGTTCAAACCATAATCCATAAAGCTTAAAACAAAGAAAAATCCAAGAAACACATTCACCCCCCGTGTTATATTTCATAACATTCAATATCTAACAAGTGGTATCAGAGCAAAATCTGAAAGTAAACAGATAAAGATCTTGGAAGAATCAGTACTCATAAATTGACAAGTATCAAGATACCTGCCTTTGACAAGGTCAACTACACACTCTGAAAAAAAATGATGTTGTTCATAAGGATGGCCAATCCCATGTATGTTCAGATTCTCAAGAATGGACCTTTCATTCCTATGGTGAAAGTTTCTGAATCTACATAAGAAGATTTAGTCATACCAACACATTATACACCTAAGGACCCCTTAACCTACACAAAGCCTGAAAAGGAAAAGGTTGCACTGGATAGTAGTTTACAACTCATATTAATTGAGTCTCTTGATAATGTGATGTACAACAATATTATCAACTGTGATTCTGATAAACAGATTTGGGAGAAGATTGAGATACCGTGTGAGGGTACAGAGGAAGTTATATCTAACCAATGGAGAATCTTAGTGTCAAAATATGAGGGTTTCATGGCTAAACCTAAAGAAGGAATTACTGAAGTTTTTAAAAGATTCAACAAATTGATTAATGACTTGCAACTTCATGATAATATTATGAAGCTGAGGAGGTTAACCTAAAGTTTGTGCTTACCCTTCCTGACCATCTTGAATAAAAGATATCTGCTATTAGAGAAGGAAGAGACTTGAGCAAAATGATACTGGAGGTCTTATATGGGATTCTAAAAACCTATGAGCTTGAGATGTTGCAGAGAAAGTCATTGAAGAAAAACTAAGGACATGTAATTGATGGATCTAGTGCCTCGATGGTCAATGACAGTACAATGCTTGAAGATGAACAAGAAGCTTAAACTCCAGTCATTCATGCAGTTGAGCAAAAGAACAAGGAGCCGTAGAAACAAGCCATATTGGAACTATAGGAGGATGAATATTACACCCTTGATGAACTAGATGAGATGGATCAATCCATGGCTTACCTTGCTAGAAAATTTTCTAACATTAGGGTGAAAAATCCAAAGTACTTTAAGAGCAATGGAAAAACCTCAAATAGCAATAACTGGAAAGAAAAAACTCAGTTCAACTCAGGTGGCAAAGGTGGCTACAAAACTGGATATGTTGATAGATCAAAAATTAGGTGCTACAAATGTGATGAGTTGGGCCACTTTTCAACTGAGTGTAGGAAGCCAAAGAAAGTGAAGAAGGATAAAGCTTACTTGAGTTCGAAGCAAAGTATGAAGCTCTCTTAAGAAAATAACAGGGAAAGGCTTACATTGCTGAAAGCAAGAGTTAGGATGACACTGATAAAGATGATGACAATGAAGAATTTGAAAATTATGCTTTCATGGCTTTAGAGAAAGGAGAATCATCCTCGTCAAAATCAGAGGTACCAACTCTAACTACCATTGATTTAAATACAAGCCAATATAAAGAAACTGTTGAAAAGATGAGTGTAGAAATATTTCACATCCACACAAGCATGGTGGCAGCTACTGAGGAAGTTAGTAGACTGTTAAAGATCAATGAGAAGCTTGAGATTAAAAAGTAAGAGTTGGAGCTGCAACTTGTTGATCTTGAAACAGTCAAGAAAGATAATGAATATCTTAAAAATAAGCTCAAGTGTGCAAGTGAAATTGAAGCAGTGCTGAGGGAAAAATTGGAAAGGAATGAAGTAAAGTTGAAGCCCTTTAAAAATGCATCTCAGTTGGTGGGATAATACCATGAGAAAAATAAACCATATGATAATGTAACTATTGGTTTGGACTATGATGCCTTGAACAGAAATAAGAAAAATGAAAATGACAAAGGAAAAGATATTGCAGATCAAGATGTCCCAAGTATGCTGAGAAAAGTGAACGCACCTATGTTCAACGCATGTAAGGTTACTTTCAGTGAGGCTGAGTTGGTCATCAAGCAAGAACTTGCAGATAAAGATAATGATAAGAAAGATGCAGAAATCACTCTCACAAATAAAACTGAAAGAAACCAATAGTCACTCAAGTTATCAAAATGCCAACCGAGGAGGTCAAAACTGAGAATGCTGGGAAAAAGAAAAAGAAACAGAATGGAAAAATAGTTGTGAACAAGAGCCACAACTATGATTTTATTGCAGATGCTCCCAGAAAAGCAATGTCAAAAATGTGGCTCAACAAATTACCTAACTCACCTTTGCAAAAAGGCTGTTAGTGAGCCAAAGTTGGGAGCCTGCAAATGAGGCATTGACTGAAGATCCCTATTTATTATGTGACAAATTTGATTGCATTCCTTGCAATATGAAAGTGATGACAAGTTGTTAGATATATTTGATAATGTCATGTGTAATATGATTTGTGTTTAGTTTTCAGATCTTACTTAACAGGACAAATCAGTACTTAACTGGAAATCAACACTTATACTGAAGACAGAACTTAATATATCAGAACTTAAGTTATCAGAACTTAAGTGATCAGAAGATATTTATCAGGAGATAATATCAGGACTTAAGATGACTTTCAGATAAGGCAGGCGGCTGATTGAAAGGAAAGAAGATCGAGACTAAGACAGAAAGAATTATGCATGAAGAAAGAATTCTATGAAGAATAGAATACTTGGAAGAAAAGATAACTAGTTGTTATATTTTAGGAAGCAGAATTATATTCCATATCAATTAGAATTTATCTTGTAACTGTGTAGTATATAAACACAGGCATAGGGTTTACAATCTAAGTGTTATCATTATCGAAGTTATTATTCTTTGTAACCCTAGCAGCTCTCGTGATAATTTGTTCATCACTGAGAGAGGACAGTTCCTTATTGTAACAGAGTTTATTGTGTTGAATAAAATCTGTTTTCTGTTACTTGAGTTCTTATATCCGATTTGATTGTGCTAAACACTGTATTCAACCCCCTTCTATAGTGTGTGTGACTTAACAAGTGGTATCAGAGCAATCTGTTAACACACAAACAGTTTAAGATCCAAAAATAATCATGTCTGAAGAAGAAACTCCAGCCAATCCCACCAAAACTGAAGAACCTCCAAAAACCATAACTCATAGTCGATATGAGACTATAAGAGTTCCCATGTTGAAACCTTCTGAGTATTCCATATGGAAAGTGAAGATGGCTATGTTTCTGGAAGCTACAGATCCAGAATATCTCGACAGGATTAATGAAGGACCACATATGCCAACCAAACTCTCTGTGGAAGTTGCAGGTCAGCCAGCAAAGTCTGTACCAAAGGAGAAAAGTGATTACACTGCTGAAGATATCTCATCGATTGCAAAGAATGCAAAGGTAAGACACTTGCTGCATAGTGCCATTAATAATGTCATGTCAAACAGGGTAATTCAATGCAAGACCGCAAAAGAGATATGGGATGCTTTGGAAACAAGGTGTCAGGGAACTGATTCAATCAAGAAGAACAAGAAGACTATACTCACTTAAGAGTATGAGCACTTTGACTCAAAGCCTGATGAGTCATTAACTGATTTATATGACAGATTTGTCAAACTCTTGAATGATTTATCACTAGTTGACAAAGAGTATGATATTGAAGATTCAAATCTTAAATTCCTGTTAACTCTTCCTGAAAGATGGGATTTGAAGGCCACAATAATAAAAGACAACTATAATCTTGATGAAACAACTCTTGATGAAATTTATGGGATGCTCAAGACTCATGAACTTGAGATGGAACAAAGAAGCAAGAGGAATGGAAGAAAGTCAAGGACAGTTGCTTTTGTGGCTGAGGAGGAAAGTCCCAAAGTTGCTGCCTCAAAGAAGGGCAAGGGAAAAGCTCTCATCACAAAGTCTGATACCGATTCATCAAGTTCTGATAGTGATGATGACTCAGAAGCTGAAAGTATACCTGAGATAGACCCTGATGAAGAGATGATGAAGCTGGGTGCTCTTATGGTGAAAGGAATCACAAAGATTGCATACAGGAAATTCAGGAAAGGAAAGAAGTTTTCCAGGAAAGGTGCAAGTTCTGATAAGAAAGGTTTCAGAAAATCTGAAGACAAAGGAGGAAAGTATGACAGAGGAGATTACTCAAATGTTAAATGCTACAACTATGGTGAGAAAGGCCACATATCTCCTGATTGCAGAAAAGGGAAGAGTGACAAAGGCAAGGCTCTTGTCACAAAGAAGAAAAGCTGGTCAGATGCTTCAGATTCTGAGGATGAGGAAAACTATGCCTTGATGGAAAATGTTGATATCAATTCTGATACTGCTGACTTAAAGGTACCTCAAACTACGTATGACTTTCATACTGATGATATTCTTGAGTTGAGAAGATATCTTAAAACCATGTTCATTAGTTATAAAGATTAAACTTTAACATGTGAAAGATTAACTTCTGAAAATCTTGCTTATAAAAAAAGGAATGATTATTTAGAAAAAGAGTTAGTCATGTTCCATCAAACTCAGAAAGATAGAGATGATGCCTTTTATGTTAGGGATGAAGTGCTAAAAATGAATGAATCTCTAAAAATTGAGTTAGAAAAAGAAAGAGAGATTATCAAGACTTGGACTAACTCTGGTAAAGCAACTCAGGATATTCTTAGTAGTGGAAACTGGAAAGAGGGTTAGGTTATGGAGATGATAAGAACAATAAGAGAACTGTAGAAACCGAGCCTATAGTTGTTAAACAAAAACCAAAGGTAAATCCTGTTAACTTTGTAACTGCAAAGTCTGATATTGAGAAATCAGAAGTTAAGGAGAAAGTAACTTCTGACAAACCTAAACATGATAAGCCAACTGAAGTTAACATAGGCTTAATGACTAAGAAGCAGCTTAAACATAAGCTGAAAGATGTTAAGAATGTAAACAAGGTAAAGCCACCTAGGAAAAATAGGAATGGAAAGGAAGGTGTGAACAAAAGTAACAATTATATAAGCCTGTTCCTAATGCTCCTAGAAAAACATGTCATAATTGTGGAAACTCTAACCATCTGGCTTCTTTTTGCAGGAAGAATAAGAACATAAACTCCTTACCCTCTAAGTCAGGAGTTAAGAGTCAGTCTGTTAGATATAAGCCACAAAATCCTTGTTTTCATTGTGGTAGTTTATGGCATTCCATTTATACTTGTAAGGAATATCATAGTTTGTACTATGATTATTATCAAATAAAACCTTCTGTAAAGAAAGTTAACATTATTCCTTCTAGTGTAAGTTCTGATGCAAAGTCTGATATTGCAAATTCTGATAAGAAAACTGTTAACATAAACTCTGATGCTAAATCCGCTGCAAATGTTAACAAACTTAAAAAGGCCAAAGGATCCAAGCAAGTCTGGATCCTTAAAACTAATCATTAGTGGTCTTTGTGATTGCAGGGCAACAAGAATAATATCCTAGTTCTGGACAGTGGATGTTCAGGACATATGACTGGAAATAAATCCCTGTTATTAGACTTTATGGAGAAAGCTGGCCCAGGTGTTTCTTATGGAGATGGCAATATTGGAAAAACTCTGGGATATGGCAATATCAGTCTTGGGAATGTCATCATTGAAAAAGTAGCTCTGGTCTCAGGACTTAAACACAATCTACTGAGTGTGAGTCAAATCTGTGATGGAGGTTATCATGTGGATTTCTTTGAAGAACACTGTAATGTTGTAAGAAAATCTACAGGCAAAGTTATTCTGAAAGGATACAGGCATGGTAACATTTATGAAGCCAAGCTTTCAACAAGTACTAATGGTTCTGCAATCTGTCTGTTGAGTAGAGCATCAATTGAAGAAAGCTGAGATTGGCACAAGAAACTCTCTCATTTAAATTTTAACAATATAAATGAACTAGTCAAGAAAGATCTTGTGAGAGGACTGCCAAAATCAGTATTTGCTCCTGATGGCCTTTGTGATTCATGTCAGAAGGCAAAACAAAGAAAATCTTCATTCAAAAGCAAGACTGAATCATCAATTCTTGAGCCTTATCACCTACTACATGTTGATCTATTTGGTCCAGTGAATGTTATGTCTATTACAAAGAATAAATATGATATGGTCATAGTGGATGAGTTCACCAGATACATATGGGTGTATTTCTTGCATACAAAAAGTGAAACTGCATCTATCTTGATTGATCATGTCGAGCAACTGGATAAATTGGTCAAAGATTCTGTGAAGATCATAAGAAGTGATAATGGCACTGAGTTCAAGAATTTGATCATGGAAGAGTTTTGCAAAAACCATGGAATAAAGCAGGAACTTTCTGCTCCTGGAACTCCACAGCAAAATGGAGTTATTGAAAGAAAGTATAGAACTCTTATTGAAGCTGCACGAACTATGCTTGATAAAGCAAAGTTGCCAACCTACTTTTTGGCTGAAGCTGTGCAGACTACTTGTTTTACTCAGAATTCAACACTTATCAACAAGCATGGAAAAATACCATATGAGATGGTGAAGAAAAAGAAGCCAAATCTGAAGTATTTTCATTTATTTGGATGCAAGTGTTTTGTTCTTAAGACTCATCCCGAACAGCTATCCAAATTTGATCTAAAAGTCGATGAAGGAATTTTTGTTGGATATCTACTTTCTACAAAAGCCTTCAGAGTCTACAATTTAAGAACAAGGGCTGTCATGGAATCTATCAATGTCTCTTTTGATGATAAGAAGATTACTGTACTTGAAGATTTCATTGATCATGATCAGCTGAGATTTGAAAATGAATTTTTAAATTCTGATTCTGTAACTCCTAACAGTCTAAATCCTGATACTGCAAACTCTGTTGGATTAAACTCTGATGTTATTGAAACTGTGGTGACTACGCCAAAGGATGATACACCTGTTCAGGGGAGCATACTGAAGATACAACCACATCTCAAGAATCATCAGAATCTACAACAGGCTCTTCAAGTTCTGATTCGTCAAGTTCTGATGGGCCAAGTTCTGATAATTCTGGAAACTCATGTACTGATATTTCTGGAAACTCAAATCCTGAAGGATCCAACTCAGAGAGCATAATTTCAGGGGGAGCATCAGAAAATGTTGATGGAGACAGCATGGATCATGGGGGAGCATCCAGTTTTAGAGAGAACCTTCCAGCTGCAAGGAAGTGGACTAAAGCACAGACACCTGACTTAATTATTGGAAATCCTGATGCAGGTATCAGGACTAGAACAACTATATCAAATGAATGTCTCTATCATTCTTTTCTTTCTCAGACTAAACCAAAGAAAGTGGAAGAAGCTCTTCAAGATGCTGATTGGGTGCAAGAAATACAAGAAGAGTTAAATGAATTTGAAAGAAATAAAGTCTGGACCCTAGTGCCAAGACCAAAGAACAGGTCTGTTGTTGGTACAAAGTGGGTGTTCAGAAACAAAACTGACAGTGATGGCATAATTACAAGGAACAAAGCAAGGCTGTTTGCAAAAGGATACTCTCAACATGAGGGAATTGATTATGATGAAACATTTACACCAGTTGCTAGATTGGAAGCCATAAGGATATTTTTGGCTTATGCTGCTCACAAGAAGTTTAAAGTCTTTCAAATGGATGTGAAAAGTGCTTTTCTCAATGGAGAATTGGAAGAAGAGGTATATGTTGAACAACCTCCAGGCTTTGTAGATCCCAAATTTCCCAATCATGTCTACAGGCTTGATAAAGCACTTTATGGCCTTAAGCAAGCTCCAAGAGCATGGTATGAGACTTTAGCTCAGTTTCTTCTGGAAAGTGGATTTAACAGAGGGACTATTGACAAAACATTGTTCTACCTCAACCATGGAAAGGACTTACTTTTGGTGCAAATATATGTTGATGATATCATTTTTTGTTCTACAAATGACAGACTTTGTAAGAAGTTTGCCAAGCTGATGCAGTCAAGATATCAAATGAGTATGATGGGAGAACTTAACTATTTTTTGGGCCTTCAAGTCAAGCAGAATGAAGAAGGAACTCTTATTTGTCAATCTAAGTACACCAGAAATTTGTTGAAGAAATTTGGAATGCAGGATTGTTCAAGTACATCCACTCTTATGGCCACTGCAACTAAGTTGGATAAGGATACTGGTAAATCAGTAGATATTATTGATTACAGAGGTATGATTGGCTCTCTACTCTATCTAACTTCTACAGCTGAGGCTGAATATATAGTTGCAGGAAGTTGTTGTGCTCAAGTGCTTTGGAATAGAAATCAAATAATGGATTATGACCTAGTGTTACACAAAATTCCAATCATGTGTGATAATACTAGTGCCATATCTATTATTTCTAATCCATTTAATCATTCTAGAACTAAACACATTGATGTAAGGTACCATTTTATTATAGAACATGTTGCAAATGGTAATACAGAGCTCATTTTTGTTCCGATAGAAAAACAATTAGCTAACATTTCATAAAACCTTTGGATGAAGCAACTTTCACTAGACTTGTTAGTGAAATTGGAATGTTAAATTCTTCATCCTAAAGGCAAGAACTCAGCTAATATGTTGCAGCAGATTAATTTCTAATAAATAAAAATTAATTTGATTTAAATTGAAAATTAACTGACATATAATTTATATATATTTCAGAATTCTCTGTATATTTATTTTTCAAAATTTGAAATTTAACTTGGAATTTTTCAAATTCGGAGAAAAACTGTCTAACTGTTAATTTATATTTTCAATATGTAAGATTAATATAAGACATAATTGAAAAGAATAAAAGTGTATAGAGAACTGAGTTCTTGATAAGTCTAAATGACTTCTCGACAAGTCATTTTAAAACTTCTCGATAGAGTTCTCGATAAGACTTTTTCATTACTCCTCGAAGGACTTCTCGACAAGCTTCATTATGACTTCTCGATAATTATTGTAGAGATTTCGACATATGTTTAGTCATGGAGTTCTCTACAGGTATAAATTTTAAACTTCTCGATAACTTAGAACTGAAATAATTTAATTTAATAAATTATTTTAAGTAAAATATTTTTGATACAAAATCATTTTAATTTTATTTTTATTTATTCAAATAAAAGTTAGAATAATTCAGTCCAAATAGGACAAACTGGGTATTTATTCTACATCTCGATAAGTCACCGTCTAGTTCTCGATATGAGTCAGGAAAGTGACATCTCGATATGAATTTATAATTCACGTGACTTCTCGATAGGCAAATATCAACCGTTTATTCCTATTTCTCGATAAGTCACTTACCTTTTTCTATAAATACCCAGACATCTCGACATAACCCCTTTTTACGCTTTTGAGATCTCAAGTAAACTAGCTTTTACAAATCTTCACCATTTTCTCTCATTTCAAGTTCTTTCACTCTCAAATTTCTTACCCATTCAAACCCATACATTTACAATGGTTGCAAACAATGTTAGAGCTGCTATTCCAAAGGAGGGTACCAACTACCTAGCTTTACTGATGTTAACCAAGCTCTTGATAGTTTCAAGAGTTTTGTTAAATTTTTGTCTGAGTCCTATCTTGCAGGTGCCTTGACTACTAATCCTATCATATACCTGGACGTGCTCATTGAGTTTTGGAACTAAGTTGTGGTCAATAATGTTGTGCATGAGAATCAAGCTGTGCCCCTGGTGGTAAACTGCTCAATTCAAGGAAAGCAGATGAAATTTGATGCCAATGATGTCAACAAAGCATTGGGTATCCCTACAGACAGCATGATGGAGGTACCAACTCAACAGGAGCTAGCTGAGTTTATGGATTTCATAAACTACAGTGAGAAGATAAACCTTGCCAGCTTGAACAAGAAGCATCTCAGGAGTGAATGGTCATTTCTCTTTGACTCAATTGTTAGAGCCTTCACCTGCAAGAAGACTGGGTATGACAATATATTCAGTGTGATCCAAAAGTTGGTGTTCTCCATGACTTACTAGAAGAACTTAATGCGGGGCTATTGATCTTGGAAGAACTCAACACAAGGCTCATAATACCTTTGGCCAATAGAGGTAAGGAAATTTTCTTTCCTAGGTTTATTATGTCTCCTTTAAATCATAAAGTTGCAGATATACATTTACTTGATGGTATTGATAGAACTAAAATAGGAAACTGTAAACAAGTGTCCAAAATTTAATTTGGTTCACTAATTACAAAGAATAAGGTGAAGGTAGGTCTAAATCTCACTGACATTATGTTGGAGAGATATAGAACATTTCCCAACCCTATACCTGACATGAGGTCTAGTGCCATATCTAGTACAGTTATGGCTCCAGTACCTGTGGAAGTACAAACACAGGATAACTAACAGGGGCCTTCCACAACTGAGACCACCTATTCTCTACCATTAGAAGCTAGGAACCCAACCATTTCATCATCCCAACAGGATGGAGTGAGTAAAAAGAAGATAAAGTATGCACCCTTAACTGTAATTTATGAGAGTGGTGAAGACCAAACACAACTAGAGTCTAACCTGGTCAGAAAGGTAAAGAAGAAAAAGACATTTGAGTTGACCACTCAAGAAACGACTTTTGCATCTTCCCAAAAGGATGCAGTTGTAAAAGAGGGAAATAAACAGACTTTAGAGGCATCTTCTTAACAAGGTGTCTATATTGAATCAAGCATTCTCCCAAAGGAAATCTGTACAGAGTCTGCACCCCAACTTGAGCACTCTCAAGTTGGTGAAAGAAGGAATTTGGTTGTCACACAAAAAGAGGGCACATCATTTGGAACTCCCTTATTTACTCACGGGAGTTTCCAACACTCAATTCTGATCTCACAAATCTTATTTTACAAATTTCTTCTTCTTACAATAAAAAACTTGAATTTTCATCTCAAGTTTTTCCAAAATCAAGTGACACAGTTCAAGAAACTGTAATCACCACCCAGACACTACATTCAGTTGGTGAGAGGCTACATGTTGGGGTAGACCTTGATGACACCAACAAAAATACAAGGGTTATATCAATTTTAACTGAAGATCATGTGCAAGATACTTAAGCACCTTTATGTGCCAAAAAATCTTCACAGATTGACAGGTTTGAGGGTAGTACTCGTGAGGGGGAGCTATCTAAATCCTCCCCAATTTAATTGGAGGTTCCTCTAACAGGGACAACTCTCCTCAAAACCGTAGCAGAATTTGCACTATCAATTGAAGCTGGGAGTATAATTTCCAATAATACAGCTACTGCGGAGGCAAGTTTAGCACATTCAAGTTCCAGTTCTTTGCAAGAAGAACAAGAATTTGAGACCATGGTACACGATAGTAACGTGGTCAAATCCCCTCCAATTCAAATGGAGGTTCCCATTCTTGGTGAACAACACACCATCACAATCACAGTTCCAACTGTGAGTGCAACTTTGACATATATCACATGTGATGTTCCTATCTCCATACCCTCTACCTCAAACACATCTCACCAAAAACCAAACCTCAACACTTCAAATCAACCATCCACCTCACACTTAATCTCTCAATGGCTACATGATGCAGAAACTCAACCAACAATAATGGATGATCTTCTAGTAGACCAATTAGCATGATTGGCCAACATTACCCAACAGCTAATCACAAAAGACATGTCAAATCAGTATTATCAAGCCATTTTGATGTCTTACAAGGAAGAAGTTGAAGCTCAACAGACCAAGATAGCTGATGAAGCTGAACAGGATGAGAATGTTGATGCCTGACTATCTACGGATTTCAGTGTTACAATGGATGAGGCCTTGGCTAGATTCAGGGAGAAATATATAACTATTTTAAGTAGCAATAGCAAGGCCATCACTCCACAGGAGATGTATGATGCTATCACAGAAGTTTACAAGGCACAGCTAAAGGCTTTCCACTTTATTGGAAAAGCATTGGAACAGACTCTGGGTAGACATCAGGAAAAGATTAGAAATATGTTTATGGAAAAGATTAATGCACTTCTGCCATCTCAGGTTGAGATCAAGAATAACTTCAGCAAGTATGCAGAGAAGATGGAAAACTTCAATTTAACTGGTATAAACACCAACATCAAGAATCTAAGGTAATCATTAAATCCTTGCATGAGGTTGTCCAGCGGTAAATAACTAGCAACAATGACACAAAGGTCAAGTTGGAGCAACTTCATCAAGCAAGATATGAACCTTCAGCCTTATTGATGGAGGAAATCAAAAATTCAGTACAAGCCACCTTTAGCACATCTCTCTCTCACAGCTCACAATCCATCCCATCCACCTCCACCAACCTGCACATACAAACTCTACAAGCTCAAGTCTCCTCTCTTCAAATTTCAAATGATTCTCTCTTAGTTCAACTCAGTGCTCTCACTACTTTGGTGCAATCTCAACAACGGGACATTAAGTCCTTGGTAGACTCCAACAAGCATCTTCAAATGCAAAACTCAATTTCTTTGGGAGCTATCATGGGAGCCTTAAATGTGCCTCTATCAGAAACAACTCACTCGGTAAGATACCAGATCCCTCTGTCTTCAATCAGTATACCTGCTAACCAGACTAAGGGGGAGATGGTGACCAAGCCAAAGCCAAACTACTCATGAATTGCTCTAAACAACAACTATATTACATACAAAAGGGCTTTGGTTAAAAAATATCAACTTTCTGAGAGTGGTGTTAGTGACAAGTGGAAATTTCAGAGAAAAGGGAATTGTAGCCAATGTCAATGATGGTGGTGTAGATAGATGTTTGCAGGTGTCTCTTTTAAATCTTCAATCCAATAAAGCATCTGAGCTGGATGTCATCATTGAAAAAGTGAACAGGGTGATTCCAGAGGACACTCAGTTACTTGGAGAGCTTAAAAAGGCACAAATTGCTGCATTTTCTAAAGCCTATCTTCAACCAATTAAGGGGTGACCTACATCTATTCTTCAACCAGAAAATACAAACAATTCATGATTCCTAAATACTGTTTTATGGGAAATTTAAGATTAATCATGACATTGGAGACTGACTTGAGGATAAAGAAGATGAAGACTGTTGAAGATGAAGAAATTATCAAGATTCTGAGAAGATATTTGACAAATGCTGAAACTATGCTGCCCAAAACTCAAATCAATATTAGAGATAACTTGGATGATGATGAGCAGGAGGAAGATGATCAAAAACCTTCTGGCTCAAATCCAAATCAGTCTAGAAAAATAACTAGTAGCAAGGTGGTGGAGATGAAGAAAGATAAAAAAGAGAAGAAGGAAAGGGATGACAACAAAAGGAGGAGAAAGGGTGGAGAGGAAGGAACAAAACAGCAGAAAGTCCAGGAAATCCAAATCTCTCAAACTCAAACCCTCAAACCTACCAAATCAAACACTCAACAAACTCCAACCTCAAAGCCTAAATACCTCTACAAATAAATTATAAATATCTTACTCAAAATACCAATCACATCTAGCCATGTCACTTTAAAGAAAATCTCGAACCTACCTTCATTCAAACCTTCAATCAATACTCACTTCAAGATTGTTAGGAGAAAATCAAAAAAAATACAAGCTAATGCTGGTGCTATCTGGAACTGCTTTAATCAAGCTAATTTTCTAACTTTAAATGGGAGCATAACAGATGATGACTATTACCAACAACTAGTTGAAGATAGTCAACATTTGGGTTGTCTCTTTGGGAGAAGTCAGAATCTACTACTTGGATGGCTGCTTCATTGTGCTCGGAAGAGAAGTAATGGAAATATTTTCAGCCATAGAATTGAAGAGAGTGATAAGTTTGATGAAGTACAAGGACTCTAGAACAAGGATGTGGAAGGATATGATGTCTAAAAGGTTGAGAAAAAAGAATTTAAGGCATGCTAGGATCAAGGATGAGAGGGAAGAAAGACAAAGACAATATGCCATGGAGATTGAATTATTTGAACAAAGATCCAATGAACTCAAGGCAAGAGGGCTGAGTAGAATTTCAGAAAATGGACATTTTCTGAACATAGTAGTTGGCATATTTTCAAGATTTAGGGTTAATTACCTCAACAATTACTCATTAGAAGAATGGCTCAGACTAGTGGAAGCCTTAAGAGGCACAGAAATTATTGAAGAACTTCAAGTGCTAGTAAATCTCAAGAACCTCATTAAGAAAGAATCTAGTTATGAGAAATTCACCTGATGGATGTAATTCTGAACTGATGTAATTGATCAATGTATAAAAAGTGTAATTCTTATTTAAATCTGTCAATTTATTGTACTTAAATCTTCTCAAAAATTGGGGGAGATTGTTGTGCAAGACATGCCTGTATAATAACAAGACTAAGTCACATTGACGACCCTAAGATTAACTTGTATGATAACCTATATATGTATTATGTATTGTATTCCTTGAGTATGTAAAAGTGTTTAATAGATTAGACTGAAATTTTTCTGTGAACAGTTTCAATTTAAGGAATAAACTCTGGAAGAAGATTAAGTCATGATCATGCCAGAGAGAAAAGGTGTAGAAGCTTGGACTTGAATAATGTTGTTTTAGAAAAAATGTTCTAAGTCAAGATATCGACAAGTCACAGATCAAGGCATATCAAGAAGTCATTCGAGAAGTCCAAAATGACTTGTAGAAAAGTCCAAAATGGCTTATAGAGAACTCTCAGAAGATGTAGAGAACTAGAGATATCAACAAGTCATTTCCACATATAGAGATCTCAGAGATATCGACATGTCATTTATACATGTAGAGATCTCAGAAATATCGACAAGTCAAATGAAGATGTGAATTTTTTTTGGAGATATCGACAATTCAATTTCTCATATAGAGATCTCAGAGATATCGATAAGTCTAATGGTGTATATAGAGATCTCAGAGATATCGACAAGTCACTTCTACATGTAGAGATGTCAGATATATCGACAAGTCATTTCACACATAGAGAACTGAAGACCTCGACAAGTCAAATATACCTATAGAGAACTCAGAGATATCGATAAGACATTATACTTATCGATATGTCACTTCTCAATAGAACAATTGGAGATCTCGACATACTGTCTCAAATACAGAATACAGACAAGTTCAAGATTCAAGATTATCAGACAAGAAACAATTCATTCACTGAATTGGAAAGTCTACAAAAGTAGCTTGAAGAATACAAGATCAAGGGCCAAGATTAAATGAACAAAGGATGGTTACAGACCTGCAAGATTCTGCACAAACTTCCCAACACCAGAAAAGGAAATTGACAATGTTGCTTTAAAAATTGGTTTAGTACATTTTAGTGCAAGTTTTGTAAACCCGCGCTGCTAGTCTATAAAGCATGCACAGGTCCTAAGTTCATTAGTAACAAACGGATCTAGATTTTCTTGTATTCTTTGAATATAGGAGCTGAATTCTTATTTTGTTAAGAACACAGATTCGTAGCAAGACAAACTTAATTAATACAATTAAGTGAGTTTTTGATATATTGTATTTGTGTTCATTCTGTTAAACATAATATCTACATTTCTTAAACTGCCTGCTTTATTCAAACCATAATTCATAAAGCTTAAAACAAAAAAAATTTAAGAAACACATTCACCCCTCCTCTGGGTTACATTTCATAGCATTCAATATCTAAACATTTTATAATTATAAATATAACATAATTTTATTATATCAAATTTTTAAATAACATGACACAATTTATATATCAAATTAATTGTGGTTTAAGTGACTGACGAACAAAAATCATCACTACCTAAACACACTTACAAAATTATTTTGAGTAATATTTTTTTTTAATTATTTAATATGTAATATGATTATTCGTGACAATTATGAAGTATTAAATATTTGCTTACTAAATACATAATATAATTGTCACGTCTTGTTTTACGGGAAACTCCTACCAATACAATATAAAGAACATATCATGTAGTATCAAATATTTAATATAATCGCATTTATACCATTCACATATCTTGAACGAAATTTATATCAACAGAGAACAAACAACTAATACAACACAATAACATGTTACATAGTATTAAATTTTTTTCAATAAGTCGAGAATAATATAATCACGCGGGGAACTTTTTATGAATATAACACAAAACTAAGTTTGTAATGTCGCAACATCTATCAATAACTTGAATTTCAAAAACCTTAAATAGAAATCGAAAGTAATAAAAATATTATATAATATTCTAATATATTTTCGTGTCTCGCACGAATTATAGAGTTAGTTCTTTTATAAAATTTAATTTTAATGTTGTTGGCATCTTCTCAAAATTTAAATCTACATGAAACTCCCATGTAACCTTCCTTTTTATCCATTTAAATCTACATGAAACTCCCATGTAACCTTCCTTTTTATCCATTTGGTGCTACTTAAAGGGTTGACTCAATTGTTATTTAAAGAGAAGATAACTATTCTATTGGTTACATGTTCGAATTTCACAGGAGTAGAATTTATGATTATGCCTGAGACAAAGTTTGTCGCTTAATGCAGTTTACCTTGGTTCAAACTATAATTTTATAACCTTAAAACAAAATTTGAATATAAATTTAAATATTTAATTTTGTTAAAAATCATAAAATCATAAAATTATGTTATAAAACTATAATACCATAATACATAAGCACCTTAAAATATATGTTTAAAATTTTCTCAAAATATAAGGAAACGAAAGAGATGGATGGAGTAGTTAACAAGTTCATTGTTTAGTCTTCAAACATATCTCTCACATTATTCTTAACAATATTATATAATCTTTTCCAAACTTTGGATCCCCGAGCATTCATCATCATCTTTACCGAGATAATCTAATAAGTTATTTACACTTTTTTTTAATAATCAAAATTATTAATCAAACACCTCAAGTTCATACTATTCACACTATTCACTGGTCTTGAACAAACGTCCGTTCTTTATTCTTATTACATATTCTTAGCATAAGATATCATACAAAACTGTCAATCCTACCGGTAGTCATATACTACAAAACTTTAATAGCTTGGCAATGCAAAGCAGGTGAAGCCTCAAGCAGATCAAAAGAAAGCATGGAGGCCTTTTGCCTTGGTCGGGACCATTCCATATATCGTCCTTCTGATGGAAGGACTGCTGCTGTAGCATTCATCTCCCGAACGCCAACCCACTTAGCTTGCATGTACTTTTGCTTCCTCCATGGAGCAATATGCATTTTCCTTTCTTTCATACACTTTTTTGAGGCAGAACATAAAATCTTCACCACAGCTCGGAGCCTTTCAATTTTTCCAACAAATACCTCAGGCAGTCGGTTTGTCAACTGACAGTAATCTTCTCCAGCACTGGCTATCTCGAATTCGGCTCGAAAATTTAGCTCAATTACCACTCTAGTTTCTCCTTTGCTGACATTTGAATTGTCTACCACTTCTAAATATGTATGATCCCCTGAAAGATTACAGTCATGTCATACATGGTCCTATAGACGTTAAACAAATGTAGATTATTACGGATGTAAACAAAATTTTTGTTGTTTAAACACCTTTGTGGATTCCTTGTCAACTAAAGTCTTAGAAAAATACCTGATGGGATTTCTCTTGTACTCATCCACTTGGATTTGCATATGGCACAATTATACTTTGCAGTTTGAAGGCGGAGAGATATTTCTCTTTGTAGACAATTTCTGCAATCTGTCACTGCTTTCCGACAAACACACATAGTGCCTCCCAATTTTATGTCCCTTATAGTTTCTTTGGTTGTTTTTCTAATCTTTGACTCGGAAGAACTGCTCTTGCGCAAAGTCGCCTGCACAATGAGATCAAAGCCAAAATAACTGTTAGTTCGATTTCAGAAAAGCACAAATACAATATTCTGAACACATTTAGCACATATCAGAACTGACCAGGAGAAGTTGATCCTGTGATTCCCAGAACACCTTATTCTTCTCAGCAGAGCAAGAATCTACATCATTGTCATCCTCAGTCTCCTCAGCAACATAATCTCCAGACCTATCACTATCGCCTGAAGAAATCCACGAGCTATCTGATGATTCTACACTTTCCTCCAAAAATCCAAAAATCATCTCGCCGGGACTTTGTTGTTCACCTAAATAGTTTCTTAGAGCACGACTGGACTCCTGGCAGTCAGCCAGAGTTCTTGTGAACTCTCTGGACATGTTATATAATCTTACAAACTCTTTATCACTTCATATGCTTGAATGAATTAGGTTGCATGGTTGCCCTTATATAGTAAAATTCCTATGCGAGCATGACCCACAACGCTGCTGACTGTAGTCCACTTTTTGCCTATATGGCATGTGATAAATTAGTAAAGAACCTAAAAGAAATTAAATGTTGTCACAGCTGAGATCCACATCAGCCTGGCCAATGATCTGAGCTCAAGAATACTTATTAGATTTATTCGGATATTCTAATCCAACTATTTTAGTTATAATAAAGAACCTAATATGTGAAACAATAATAAGAAATCAAGATTAATTAAGCCACTAGTCTTGGTCCTAATCTTCTGCAGCAAACTGATCTAGTGACATAATTCCAGCTGGAAAAGTTTGTAGTAAAGTGCATGTTGCACAAACCCGAGCATGTAATGTGACCTTGTACAACGCAAGTGGGCCTAGCCAGGAAACTTTAGGACATTCTTTTAAGTTATGCGAATACTGGTAGCAGTCTACTGGTAGTTACAGATTAGCATCTTAATATTCCAAATTATTATCCTGCACGAAACAGACCCCTTTTTATTACAATAGTTCACACAAATATCTGCATTCAGTAGATTTCAGTGAAGGCACTTAATATGTTAGATGTATACAACATTTATAGGATTTGAACTGGAGTCGATCACAAGAGTTCTTGATATCATGCTAGCTAGGTTGTCGGCCCTCTTTAAATCTTTATGCTAGAAACGATTCCAGAACGTATATCATCATAACTATAATTAAAATTTAATTGTGTTCTTTGAATCTTAAAATGGCTTCTTATTAGGACTAATACTGAAACTTTTGAAGGGTGAAAATTTGGCCACAGTATGCAGAATCTTAAAATGGCTTTCAGACATCACGAAATTCAATTACTACATATCAAAAAATCACTAAGCAGAATTTTTCTAGCGAAATCTCTCTTTTCTTTTCGTAGCTGATATCTTTATATCCTGACACCTTGAATAAATATCAGGACTTCCTGTAATCATTTATTTTGTGGGCCAAAAAAAGGACAATAATTTGGCTTTATAATTTTCTAGTTAATAGGGACAAAAATAATTCAACAGTATCAACCTGGTTCTTGAGAACCTGCTAATAATTGTTAGTGGATATGCTGGTATCTATTAGGATCCTAGTTTTTATGAAACTATTTTGCTATCATGGAACGTCCTGACGAAAGGAACAAATTAGGACCTTAAATTAAGATTTACATATAGTAGTAAGATTAGAAGAATCAGCTGCAGCAGCAGCTTGCAAGCTCGTGAAAGAAGGAGGATGATTAGCGGGTTAATAGGCTAAAACGTAATCAAACTGACCCCTGACTTGCAGTTAGGTAACTGAAATAAAAAAATTTGCAGTAGACTATGTGAACTCATATTTACTTGCAGTTACATGACCACCGCGGTCAACACATTTAACGGGGTCAGTTTGATTATGTTTTTAGGCTATTAACCCGATGATTAGCTAATCGTTGTACACTTCCAATGAATAAATGAGCTGAAATGTGACATTTTCGGTTCTAAACTAAATAGATAATGCTGACAGTGTTAAAATTTAATTTAAAACTCGGTAGTAAAATGCAAATAGGAGAACAACAGATAAGGAAGACGTTGTGATCATTGCTGATGAAAGAATTAACTAATATGTGCAACCATCTGATGTCTGCCGATAAGTTTTCATTATCTTTTTATCACTGTCAATGTGTGGTCTACACTACAAATTTACTCAAGATGATGTGGACTAGCAATATTATGGCATCAAGCAGTAAACTTAAAAAGATCTAAGAAAACTCGAACATTGATCTGATCCTTTTTGCTGTATAACAACGACGTTCTTAAAATATTATGTAACAAAGAAAAAAGTGCATGAATTAATAGTAATAAGTAATAACTATGCTGAGCTAACTACAATTTGATAAACAAAGTGAAGGTTATCTAATATTCTAGTAGCAAGTAGGCTAAAATGTGAAATATATATGTGATTCAGCATGATAAGTACTATAATCTGGATCTAAGAGAAAAAGAATGGGGGCAGGTAAGATCTGAGAATTGAGATGCAAACAAAAGCAGAAGTTGAACCTTGTAAAATTAAATTTTGACAGTGATGGAACTATAATTTTAACTGCAAAGCTACCCGAAAGTGGTGGAAAAATTGGTTTATGGGTACACCTAAGAAGCTCACTTATTCACTTGTATCTTGTAGTTATGTATGATTACAAAGCTAGTGCTTTTTTTTTTACTTATTCACTCTCAAGTCTCAACAAGCCAATAAAACTGAAAAAGGGAAAAGCTAGTGCCTTTTTTTATATTTGTATGCAGAAAGTGGTGGATATGAGATCATGTCATATGTGAAGTGAAAATGAACGCGAGTAAGTTACAAAGTGCTGGCTGGAGCATTAATTTTTGAACGGGGAAACAGTCTTTTAATTGTTAGTCAAAACCGGAACCAATCAATATGTAACAAATGTTTCTTGTACAGTTGTAAGAGATCTTGTTCATATAACTTGGCCCTACTTCACAGTTCACAGGGTTGAGATCATGAGATGTTAATTGGTGAAAACCCCAGGCTTTAAAATGAGACAATTGCAGACAGGCGTCAAACTCCAGAAGAGTAATAGAGCTGGAGGCACAACACAATTATACAGCCTCGAGTAATAAAGAGGAGGAAATAAGATGACGACAAACAATCAATAATCAATATCGTCAAAATGTTTTCCATCGTTCTTAAATTGGTAAAAACAAAACACAACAGAAATTGCACCAACCGGGAATCGAACCCGGGTCTGTACTGTGGCAGGGTACTATTCTACCACTAGACCACTGGTGCGTTGCTATTTGGTAATCTTTTTTTTTAGAGTAAGATTGGAACTGCTCTTCTGCAAATGCTGAACCTTGCCAAAATATTGACGATTGGGGGTTACCCTTTTTCCAAACAAAATGGACAAAACTAACCCGTACAAAAAGTAGCCGGTCTATTACGTGTTACAGATATCAAATACACATTTTTCAATTTAGTAAGTTATAATACGCAAAATAATATGGATAGTAATTCATATCAAATACGCATTTCTCAATTGGACAGTAATTTATATCAAATAAGCATTTCTCAGTTGAGTAAGTTCTAATATGCAAACCGATATGGGTATTATGTTGGATACCCATTAGAGAGAGTGGTATCCTTTTCTACTCACAGATAGGTAATGATTGAAAATACAAGGGAAAAAGATCATCACACAAAGTTTGGCAAGAGATGGAAAAGAGCAGGTACCGATTGAGTCTACGCATTCACAAAATGGATATTTAAAAGGTTAAAGTTGGCCATGTTTCTAGAAAGAGTTACTTTGGTACATTATAAACATAATAAATCGGTTAATTTTGTCAATTTTTCGACAGTTGTTCCTTTCTACAAAAAGAGATAGTCACGAGAACTTAAAAACAAAAAAACTAGCCTCTGAGAGGTACCCCATACAAGCTCAAGGTTCAAACTCCACACCACTGTTGCAAGGTTTATGCAACTTTCCTTATTCTTGTGACTTCATTGTCAAAACACAACACTTTATTAAATTTGAATAAATTTAATATTACATAGAACTATACATAAATTTACTATTACTATCTTGATTAATAGGGGAGAGCTTCTTCACTCTCTCTCCTTGCATATAGCTCAATCACCTAGCTCCACGATTGCCAATATACATTGGATTAGGTGTCACTTGCAATCCTTGAGGTTGAATATTACCGACTCTTGCCTTCTCAATCCGTGCTCGTCGAGCTGCTTCCTGAATCTGGCGGTCATGATCTTTAAGCATTTTATCAACATTGTTTGACGGAACAAGCAAAGGACCGGAGAAATGGATCTTGCTTCCGTTTCCCTGAAACCCCTGACCATTTTAAAAAATATTTAGAAAAACAAGGGGGGGGGGGAAATAAATAGGATAGCATGATCTAATTTTTGTCTAGTATTATTAATGACCACAGGAATTAGTTCTGTCACAAGTCTCACCAGAATTGATTCTTTCGTACTGCCTAATAAATTTCCCATCTGACGAGAACCAGTAATTCCCTGACTTTGATGCTTTATATCCTGCTTCCTGGAACTCCCCCATTCGTCAAATGTTTCTGAAACCCTACGCGCTTGATCTGCTGCTACTTGAGGTGGGGGGAAAAATTTATCTCGGGAATCTTCACTCGTCAATGTCCTTGATGCAACCAAACCAGACAGCGAGGATAAATTAGTCCTGGGTAAAACAACAGGCATGGCTTCGTGTTTCTTTGCAGCCTTTGTCCATCCAACACCTGGAATCAATGGACCTGAATATGAAGCTCTGTTTGCAGGTTGTTCCATTTGCTCTTTTCTTGCTTCTTTCAGAGCTTGAGTTGCTCTAGGTGGATCAATTGGAAAACCAGAAGCAGCTTCATCCTTGTGACGGTTGAATTGCTCACTTCGGGTCTTAGGATTTGAACGTCCTCTTTTCTGTTGTACAAAGAAGAGCAGTAAATAGACAGGTTACTTTTACGAAGGAGAGCCCATTTTGTTATATATAGACATAACAAAAAAACTTAACCAATTCTTCAGGTACCTGCAGTGACATGGCTAACTCAGCATTAGCACCAGGGGCAGGAACAGCACGAGAATCTTTTGATCCTCTCATGTCCCTTTCAACCTTGTCGTCCTTGATTTCTGCTCCTAACCTAAAAGAGTAGCAACCAACCATTAGCATTCTGAAGATCAACATGAATTGCAATGCAAAGATAACTAGGTGACAATGCCTAAAAAATTTACTGGAACAGGAAAAGGGAAGAGGGGGAAATATTAGTTCAAATAAACAAATATCCCATGTTGGTCCCATGGGTATTATCATATAAATGTGAATATACATTATCGGTTCATTTTATTAATTATCTTCTGGTCTCTACAACAGGCAGATGCTGATATATGATATAATATTATAGATTATATAAATCTAGATTTGAGCAACTCGTTTCCAAGCCGTGCGCTGAGCTGTGTGTCATTTATTCATATAATTTAGTATAAGGAGTTCTATTGTATTGTAAGGAATGATTTGATTTTAGACAATTGTGGGGATTTAGTAAAGTGTCAGTGATTTAAAATTTCCAAGTATTTAGGATATTCTATTCCTTGAGACATATTTAGTTGTCTTACTTTCCAAGCTAGTTTAGGCTTTTATTTGTACAAGCATTGTTGTCTCTTACTTATTTAAGAGGATAATGAAAATTAATTAATCAATTAGAGAATAAATCATTAATTAGAGCTACTCTCAAACATATGGGCCGCCATTTATACAAGTGTCTTCCTTGGGGTAGTTCATATTTTGGGCTTAGTCCACCCAGGCTTATTTTTTTCTAATTAATCTTATTCTATAATTTGTTCTCAATTATTGGCCTAAGTTAATATCGATAGCTATAAGAGCTGAACGATCCAACAGACGGCCAGAAAATCATTAATTTTTTTAAAATGATAGATGCCATATTCAAGAGCACACACCTCCGTGCCTCTTCGCTGCGCAGTTTTGCATCAATCTCTTTACTGGGAGGGTATTTAGGCAAAGTTGTAGGATCACAAGCATGTGGTTCTACTGCAAAGAACTGCCACAAAATGTGCTGAACTGGTCAGAAGCTTACAATATCATAGGTCATAAAGCTAAAATATACAGGAGTAATCTTCGTTCTTAATCATGTAAAGGTAAAGAACTAGAAGAACTACTTACCTCACTTTTAAGTGCAGAAGCTGCAGTTCCTCTATGAGCAGGATCTACTGCAAGTAAGGTCTCCATAAGCCCCACAGCAGCATCAGGCAAATCCTTAAATGTTTCTGCTAGACGCCTTCTATAGGGCTGTGTAGGCTTGAACACTGTTGACTTATGAAGCTTGGTTTTTTTCCAGTAATCCTCAGACGGTGACCCGCAAAGTTTAAATATCTTATGCAATTGCTCCACCTGTAACAAAGGTGCAAAATGCCTGTGTAGTTATTAACAAATCATATTTTAAGATGCTAATACTAGTTACCCGGATAACACAAGTACCCGGTGCAACTCAATATACATGAAATGAAGCTCCTCAACATGAATACTGTGAGATATTGTCAATTTTTCATAAGCAGCATGGTGCAAGCTTACAACACCTGTAGACGGTAGACCCCTTACAACCTTACAACACTTGATAAGTACAAGTCATCTCATTCACAGCTAACTGAAATATTAATAGTTAAAGGTTCAATGAAAAATGTCTCGTAGACGGTAGACCCCTAAATCTAACAGTCAATCCTTGATGAAATTACACTCTACTGAAGGACATGCAGAACTAAGCATGGTTGTCATGTCGGTCGACTAGTCGGCGACTAGTCGACTAAGCGGTGACTAAACGTCGACTCAACATGTCGACTAGCTGAATGTCGATATTTCGGTCGACTGGTCGACTAATCGGTCGACTAGTCGAGCTGCTGAATGTATATATATTTTTTTACATAATTTTTTTTGCATGCTTCACTACCACATCACATCACAGTTGTATATCAGACAATTGTTACATATCTCACATAATTGCAAGTACTTTTCTTTGTTAATATTTGTTAACTTTTCTAGCTTTTTCATCGTTCTCTCCAAGTGTCGAATTCTTAATTTCTTAGAATCTGAAATAAAACATTGTGGAAGGAGCTGGAACTTCGAACCTAGAACTTAGGAATCTAAAAGACATAATATTTATATATATATACATATGTGTCTGTAATGTGTATATATTGTACTTTTAATTTATAAAAACATATAATTTTTTTGTCAACTACTCTACAACTAGTCAACGACTAGTCGACTAGTCGACATCCGTCGACTCGCCTCGACTCATCGACGTGACAACCATGGTACTAAGATACTAACAATAATTCTCTGTGTTTAGATTGGATCGATTTTCATTTTATAATTATTATATATGCTCCAACTAAAGTGTGCATTTTGGTACTATTCCATAAAATTGTAGCTAATTTATTTAAGTCCTTCTCACCAGATAAAACTAAATCATGACATGATAGGAACTAGTACTATACCTCTGTTCTTCCAGGCATGATAGGCTTGCCAGCATACAGTTCACCAAGAATGCAACCACTACTCCAAAGATCAACTGCAACCCCATAATAGGTGCCTCCAAGCAATAGTTCTGGTGGTCGATACCAAAGAGTCACAACATGACTTGTTAATGGTGCACTCTGATGTTGCTCAAAAAAGCTTGCCAAGCCGAAGTCAGCAATTTTTAGAATTCCATTATCATCAATTAAAAGATTTGAGCCCTTTATGTCACGATGAAGAACACCAAGACTATGGCAATGATCAAGTCCACTTAATAGTTGTTGCATATAGCATTTAACCTACAAACACTGTACAACATCAGAACTCAAATAAAAATTAATAGAAACTGAAAGAGAGAAAGGGGTGTAATATCAAGTGTGCTTTCTTTTTGCCAATTCATATGCATAATAAGACTTTTAACCAAGACCATAAAATCCTCTTCTACAAGATCACTTCGAAGAACAGATACAGATAACATAAGAATATAAATTTTATTTATCAATGCAAACATATTGAGCAAAATTCAAGATAGCTGAGAATTATTTGGAAAGTACCTGTGGTTCTGTGAACTTTACGCTAGGAAGGGAAGCGAGTCCGGTAAGATCATGTTCCATGTACTCGAAGACGAGGTACAAACTGGAAGATGTCCGCGAAGTGATTAAACCTTCCAGTTTAATTATATTTGGATGATTTAGCTTCCGTAAAATAAGGATTTCCCTGGCCATGAACTTGACACTCTCACGATCTAAATTATCAAACCGCACTCTTTTTAGAGCAACCACTTTCTTGTGTAGGTGGTCACGAGCCTTGTATACACTACTATAAGTGCCTTGGCCAATCTGCAGGAATAAAATGTCAGGAACCAAAACTTCACCTAAATTTAAAAACAACATATAATGATATTGAATTTGTTTATTAGCACCAAAACAAAAGACAAATAGCATTAAGGTTTTGCTACCAATCCCGTTATTGGTAAGCATTACTTTGAAGGAAAAAAGAGGCATTTCCAACAAAGGAGGATTGAAAAGCAAAAAAAAAAAACTACATATTTAAATTTATTTGCACAGTTTTTAATATCTAATTGAGTTCATTTGATGTTAAATTCCCCCTTCATGTTCCTGTTTTTTGTACCACACATTCTCCGTAATAGTAACTTTCAAGTTTTAATAGTTATATGTACTGTATAATGATTAGAATATAGAAAGATAGGTGAGTTCAACTTTCATCAATATGGGAGATTTTTAATTTCCCAGCACAGAAAAAGAAATGTGAGTCGGTCATGCAGATTCAGAAAATTTAGAACATTCAAAAGCAAGAAAGATCATAAACTGAAGTAATTTCAAAACATATCAATGATCAATCTGTTAAACAAGCAAAGTAGGTTAAACACACAAAAAAGATTACTGTATTACAAAACGATACCTTCTCGAGTTTCTCAAAAGTATCTGCTCGTCGTGGAATCCAACCCTTTATAGATTCACCAGCAGCTCCAACAAGCCAAGTAGGCCACCCTGCTGCAATAAGTTCCGCTTCAGCACCGCTAGAAATACCTCTCGGAATCTTTTCAGCAAGTTGATTTTTTTTCTTCTCGGATTGTTCATCACGCACCCTTCTCGAACTATTTGTTCTCTTATCAATATAACCGACTCTCCCCTCACCATTTTCCCTCCTATCTTTAGCTCTAAAACTCTCCACCTTCTTCCCCGAATTCCCCCGAGACACAACTGCAGCTCCCTTATTAATCTGCCTCACTTTCGGGCTCTCACGCCCTTGTTCCACAGCCGAAGAAGGCTTACCACAAACACCCCCCATAACTAAAATCCTCTATACACAAATAAAATCACTTAATCACCAAAATCATAATCTTTCTTCAAATTCCAATCAAACAAATCATGTAAACACTCGATTCACACAACAATTGCAAGGTACAATCAGATCATATGAATAAACAAAGCAAAAAAAGAAGCAAGAACATGAGAATGAATGAAAAAGATACAAAATTTACAAAGTTTATGAGGATAAAAAGGGCAGTTGGATGTTGATTATGATAAGGTGGGTTAGTAGTCAAACAAAGAATTGAGGTTCTTGAAAATGTTACTTTTGACCCTTTTACGCGCTTATGAAAAAATACTACTTAAAGATATACACAGCCTAAAATATCAAAAAGAAAAATAGTATAAGAGGGAGATATGGAGGGGAGGAAAGAGATAGAGATGACTTGCCGGCAGGCTGGGTCAAACAAATGCCCCACAATCAACAACACGCATACATCATGCAATCTCTCCTCTCTCCTGTATCTCTCTCTCGATCTCTCTGGGGCAGCTCAAACGGAAATCAGGGGAGAGTCGTCACAGACTTGAAACTTACAGCTTGTACATATGTATGTATGTATGTCCTGTTAATGTATTCATCAACACTCAACTACTCTATCGTGACTCAACAGTATGTTTCTTCTGCAATTCAGTCAAAGCCGTTTTTTCTATTTTCTTCGAGCATAATATTCACGAGGGTATTATTGGAACTATGATAATAGCAATATACATAGAAAAGAATGCCCAAAATACCCTATTTTCCAAGCTCCAACCGCCCAAAATGCCCACTGGCGGTACGTTTCTCCCAAAATACTCACTTAATGCGCATTCAGGACATGCGTATTCAAGTTTTTAAAAACTAATACACAATACGCAACACATATATACATATTTTACAAAAAAAATGAATGAGAAACACATTCCAAGAATGCGTATTCACTGAAGGACAAAACTGAATACGCATTTTTGTAATGCGTATCCTTTGTTATTTTTTTAAAAAGTGAATACGCATGTCTAGAATGCGTGTTCAACGGATATTTTGGGCGGACACTCCCGCCAATTAGTATTTTGGGTATTTGTCCCCTAAATGGTGGGTATTTTGATTTTTCACCCTATAGATATCAGTTTTTTGCGGTTAAAAAATAAAGTATGTAATTTCTAATAATTTAATTAAAATTTATAAAAAATAGTAAAAAAATAGTTTAGACTCAATGATTATTTAGACGTTAAGTGATAGTTTATGGGTCGTTTGATTCAGGAAATTTGGGTATTAGTTATGAGTTTTGTCCATTTCAAACCATACTTTGTGTGATAGCTTCGTTTTGATATGTGGTTCGTTTGATTCCGATGTACGGTTTAGGAGAAACGGCCGTTTTAAGTAACGACATTTCGCGAACGAACCATTACCCCTCGCCTTACTTTGAAACATAGGTTAAAGACCTTAAAGGACTAATTGGTGTATGAAACATTTATGTAAAGTGTAATAGGCAGTTGGTAAGACACTCGTGAAAGAATTGCCTTAAAACTCGTAATAGTTAATTTATTAAAAATGGTGGAGCCGAGGGTACTCGAGTGACTTAAGTGAATCGTTAAGCGCAAAGCGAGCGTTAGAGTCTAAATTGGTTAAAGTATAGATTTATAAGTGACTTTAGTTTAATTCCAACTTATATGTTGTTTATAGGTTACCAGACTCGTCTCAAGCCATTTGTAACCCCCTGTCGCTCAGGCAAGTTTTCTACCCGTATAACTGTTGTTGTGATGTATATGTGTATATGCATGATCTTGTGATAAATGCATATTTGTTATTAGCAAATTCTTGCGATATATTGTAGCATGTGATATGGTATATATGCATGCCTGTTTCGTATTCTTGATTTATATATCTGTTGGTTCAAATGCTTATTAGTTGTATAATACCTATGCTAGAGATAAGCGGTATTTGAGTATACCCTTAGTATAGGGGATCAAAAGGTGAACTTTTTCTAAAACCGGGAGGCGAGGCTCCCGAGTATTATATATATATATATATATATATATATGAATAGTTTTTAAAACTATTAATCGAATAAGGTTTATTCGATAACTTTATATTATTTAATGAATATTACTTGAATATTCATTCGAGGACTTATGACTCACTTTATATTATTTAATGAATATTACTTGAATATTCATTCGAGGACAGATGACTCCGCTTATATTATTTAATTGAATATTATTTGAATATTCATATGAGGACCTATGACTCCGATTATTTTCTGAAATGTATTCTTTATTTTACTAAAGAATAAGGTGTCGATAATCAAACTTATTTTTTGATTATTCAAATAAAGATAGTACTTTCATATAAGTATATCTTTGGTTATTTAATACTCATTTCAAGTATAAGTTTTACAACTTCTACTTCAATTATTTGTATACAGATTATTCTTTAAGGGAATATTATTTAAATGATAATATTCAGATATTTTCTAATATATCGGGACTGATTTACTTTATTAAATCAGCATTACTCCAAACATTCTTAAAAATATTTTCGAGTCTTCAAAATGATTTTAAAAGTTAGAGCGGATCCCAAAACTCATTTTTATAGTTAAGATCTTCCTTTCGAAGGGGATTTAAATACTCGCTCAAAATTTGAGGGATCCGGCTCAGTGGTGTATTTTACATTCGCAACGAGGTTGCTGTTTTGATAAATGAATTGATTACTTACCCAACGTTCGGGAAGTAAATCCATCTATTGAGTCGGCATAAGCAACATGGGCTCAGTGGGCGTCCATGAAAGTGTAAGTGGCTCAGTGGGAGTCCATCAAATGCGTAAGTGGCTGAGTGGCAGTCCAACATAAAGTCCTATTACGACCAGGGTGATGACCAGTGGGGAATTCGTCCATCTACTAGTAGAAAAGGTTACTTATTGGTATCTTTGCCTGATCAGCAAGATATCAGGTTTATGCCAAGGTTTTCTCCTTTCCAAAATTCATTGGATATTGCAACTCTGTTTATAATTTTCATAACAGAGGTTTTCAAGGAGTGTATGAAATGTATATATATATAGGTGTATATATATATCGGGACTTAATGAAGTATCTCGTAACTTCATTATTTATAATGATATTTCAAGGATTGAATCTATTCAAGTCTTATCTTGTAGTCTCATCTGGGTGATGAACTTTTGAAACTGATTATAACTTGAACGGTGGTAGTTCAAGTAGTATTCGGATATAAGTATATTGGAGTATCTTGTAACTTCATCTTTTAAACTTATATCTAGTAAATGATTATCTTGTGCATGTCATAGATTTTCGGAAAAACGTTGAGACAAGTTTAGATATATGAGATCACCTTGCAACAATATTTTATACAGTTATAAACGGGAACTCTGTGTATATTATACATGTCAGAGGATTTTAAAGATTGTGAAAAGTATATATGTATATATATACTGAATATTTTGCGACTTGGTCGCGGTAAGATATCAAACTTGGTTCATTTCTTCTTGACCAAGACTTTCATGAGTACTATGAGAATGCTCATATATTGTAAATCATTATACATATTATTTTGGTGGGCTTGTTGCTCACCCTTGCTTTCTTCTTTCATCACACAATATCTGCTAGACAAGATGAATAGGACCAAACTTCCAATTCGCAAGCGGTTAGAAAATGTTCCGCGGTTTTCTGGAAGCGTTGATGCCGCCGTAGCTGAGGTAGGAGCTACCAATAGGCTAGGTTTTCAACTATTGATGAACCCGATTTATGTATATTTATGAATTGTAATAATGGCAAAGAAATGTAAATTTATTCAGAAACCCTTTTAAGGTGTATTGGCATATAATTGTGGAATAAAACGACTTGTGATTATTTTTGGATATTCATCTCTGAGACTATAACTTGTGGTGTGTGTGTTTATGGTGGGGTCACAGTACAGAATAGTTGATTATTTATTAAGATTGGGTGTTATTAAGGGAAATGGAACTCGTGACAACCCGGATCCCCGACCCCGGATTTGGGGGTGTTACACATGTGCCTCTGTCAGCTTATGAATTGTCACTATCAACTGCTATTGAACTAAGCATCCGTTGAAGCTTTCATCCGTTGATGACTTTTATCCGTTGAAGCTTTATCTGTTGATGCATTAACAGTTGAAGCTTTATCCATTGAAGCACTCATCCGTTGATGGATGTTATCCGTTGAAGCTTTAGAGACATCCGTTGAAGCTTTGTTTCTCATCCGTTGAAGGCCTTTTATATCAGTTGATACTACTTCACTTATACAAAATTACAAGGCATGAAATATTTACAATTAGCCCTCCTATTTGCATATCCACTAGTAGTCAACATGACTGATAATTTCCCACAACATCTAAGAATTGCAACTTAAATACAGAGAATGAAATATGCTACAATACTAAACTTATTTCTAAGTAAAGCTACTCCTTCAACGGATAGCCAGAATGGTCTTATCCGTTGAGGCTACAAACACTAGATTTCTACTTAAGTGTTTTGTTTAACTTATCATCAAACTAATACACATATTCCTAACAATCTCCCCCTATTTATGTCTACTAGAACTGTAGGCATAAATTTAGCTTTAACTTGATGATAACAAAACACTTAACAAACATATGAACTGAAATAAAGTAGAAATTCAAAAGTGCTGCAAAAGTATGTATACTGAGATAGAATTGAAGAATTACATTATTTCCAAGGGTGCTCCTTTAGCCTGAGTAGATTAATTTCTTTTCCTTTGATCCCTTATTTTCTTCCCTAGCCTCCTGTCATTCTCCTCTATTTGGAGTTGGAGTTGTCTGTAGAACTCAGCTTCATCTTCTTCATTGATGTCCAACTTAGATTTCATATCCTTGAGAGTTTCATTACTGGCAATCTTGAGCTGATCTTCAAGTCTGAAAAATCTCCTGACTCCTTTATTGTCTCTGAACTCCATCAACCAATGAGGTGATTTATGAACTGTAATTCCTCTCTCTGGTATGAGTAATGTTCTAGGCAAGGCATTGGGCTCCCACCAAGTTTTCCTTATGCTGGCAATCTTGTTGAGAATCTCAGTTTTGGCAGTCCTGGTAAAGCCAGAATCCCTTTTTATGGCTGAGTAGACTCTAACCAAGGTAGAATAGCCTTCATTCAGAATTCTGTAAAGAGGCCAAGTCCTTTCCCCACTTCCTTTATATTTGAACACTAGTCTTTCTGGAAGCTGTCTGTAGGCATCTATTCCCCTTACTTCCTCCAGCTCATCCAGATAGAGTTCAATGTCTGAAAATTCCTTTATGTCATAAATGTGAACATAATCATCCTTTGAGGCTTGTGGCTTGGGCTTAGGCTTCTGAGTGAATTTGATTGAGTTTAGAGGAGGTGTTGATTTGATTTTCCTTTTCTGTTTCTTTGATGGTGGAGAAGCGGTTAAGAAGGTGGGCAATTTGATGGTGTCCCAATCAATTGGTTCCTCATTAGGAGTGATTGTTTCACCATGGATGTTTATGAAGGGGTCAGGCACAGTGGGTTCAGGAATAGAAGGTAGTGGTTTGGATTTTGATTGGGTTTCTTCAGTTTCATCTACCATCTTCCTTTTTGCATTGGCCTTCTTTCTGTTCCCTTTCTACCATTCCTTTCTTTCCTTACTTCTTTCTTCCACATCATCACTAAGCATGTCCCCCATACCTACATCTTCACCCTTGTCTTCAATTTCTTTCTTTTCTTCAGCTTGACTTGATTTTAGCTGTTTTTCAAGCTTTGCTTGTGCTCTTTTGTCAGCCTTTAGCTTTTTAGCTTCTTCCTTTAACCTTCTGGCTTCTTCCCTCTTGGCTATTGAGAATTTGGGATGTCATTGTATCACACATATACTCTTTCCCTCTCTAAAGATAATAGCCATGTTCATCCTTTCAGCCACATCCTTGGTCTCCTTGTGCTTCATGATATTACCACCCAAAACCTTGTCTTCATCAGGCTTTGGAAGAGGAAAGTCCACTTCTTTCAACTGAGCAAGACTTAAAGGGTTCTTTGTAGAGTCCTTATTGGATCTGTTGTTGGGCTTGAGAACCATAGGTTTCAGATACTTGGAAGAAGTCTCTCCAACCTTATTCCTCCTTACTGGATTGAGCTCCATAATGATTGGCTCCACCTTTGTGCTATGCTTCACAGATTATGATTTTGAAATTGTAGAACCAAAAATTTGTTGCATCCTTTCATCAATTTTCCTCCTTTGTTCTTTGACTTTCATCTCAGCTGCTGCTATCTGGATTAGATCAATTCCATCAAGCTTTCCTTTGATTTGAAGAGTTGGAGAAGTGGTGATGGCAGGAACTAGCACTTTAGATATTTGAACTGTTGTTGATGACTCTCCTTCCCATTCCCTTTTATTCTCCTCCTTTTTGTTATCATCAAGGATAGGGGTCAAGCCTTGTGCTTTTGCCAGCTACAATAGTAGATTTGTCTGAGATTGTTGATTTTGAAGAATGGTGACCACAGAGTCTTCAATGACTTGAACTCTTGTGTCCAACTTGGCCAGCCTCTTGTCAGCATCAGATTCTCTCCTCAATCTCAGCAACAAATCTTGCATTGTACTATAAGGCATGACTGAATCCAACTTCTCAGAATTGTAGGATTTCAGATCAGCAATATCCTTTTTGAGTTCATCCACACTCAAATTCTGTCTGATATGCTGCAACTGCAAGAGATGCAGAGAGTCTAGATGAGCTTGAAGAATAGTCTTTGTACCAGCATATGTAGTCTCCTAAAGGGCCTTTTGAATAGCCATTACTTGCTTGACCAAAGCTACACCAAACTGTCCTGGTGTAGATTTCTTTGTCCATGCCCATTCAGGTAAATCTGGAACAGAACTTGGGCCTGCATCTCCCCCTAAGTTCATGCTCCCATCCAAATAATTAGAGTCATCATCATTAGAATTTACTTCAAATTCTTCAGATGGCTCACCAGCTTGAGGAGGCATCCTATTAACAGCAACTTTATCTCTTTGAAGAGATTCTGAAGTGTGCATTATGTTCAAAGTCTGCTCTGCCTCCACATTGCCCTGAGCAGCCAACAGTTGATAGGCTGAAACAGGATGAGTAAAAGTGTCAGCATTCAAGGAAATGTTATCAATTTCAGCTTTGTAATGTTGCTGAAATTGTCTTCCCTTTTCAGCATCATCGACAATCATTGACTCACTTGCAATGGCTGGATCCACCCTTATAGCTTATGTACCTGCTTTTCTCTCATTTTCTCTATATTCTTGCATCAGGGGCTCCCCCTGGCTCACACACACCCTCACACCCTCACCCTCACCTACTAAGGTGGCACTCCCCTCACTTACTTTTGCCATGCTAGAAGAAATAGCATGCATATTTTGACTCTCAACCTCTCCTTTTGCCTGGGAGCAACCCAGCCTCTCACTCAAATTATCACTCCCTTCCCTCAATCCTAGAAGTAAATGTACAGTAACCATGTCTTCTACACTTGGAATTGATTCAGTTGTATGTGTAGAGACCATCAACGGATATGGAGTATCCGTTGAAGTGGAAACTGATGATATCAACGGATAACTGCTGCTAAGCTTATCCGTCGAAGAACAACTACTTGTCAACGGATGAGAGATATCCGTTGAAGAAGGAAAAGATTTAGATTTTGAAAGTGACATAATTGTGGAATCTGTGTGAATTGATTTTAAGTGAGCTGACACAAATTCTTCAACTAAGTCTGAAAGAATTGGCTGATGATCCAACAAATCATCTAACAGATGATGATCACCAGGATTTGAGTGGGGCTCCTCCCTGAGTTTTAAAGAGGGAGAATCAGGAATTGATGTGAATATCATATCTACATCCAGAGATGGTGATGGAGAATTTGGTGATTGATGTGTGTCTATTATGAGAGAATGGGGCTGTGACTCCACATTTGCTGGAGCCACATCAAGCTGAATTTGAGAAGGCAAAGATACAGATGGATGTATCTGTGCAGTGTGTGCCCCCTGTATGGAAACTAGGGTTTTAGCCTTCTTTCTTCTTGAAAAGGCATTGATAGGTGAATGTGTGGCTTCAGTGTCCCTCCCTCTTTTGTTCTGTGTCCCTGGTTGGGGACTATTTTCAATAGCTACATCCTTTTGGGAGGATGCAACTAGGGATGTGTTTGACTCCTTTTGAACCACCACAGTCTTTTGAGAAACTGTGGCTTGGCTGGCTAGGGTACCACTCACCTCTCCCACCTTATCCTGGGGGTTTTCTTGATGTTCACCCCTCCCCTCACCACTCACACCCTGTTTACTCCCTTCAGGGTTTATGGTAGTTGTTACAACTGTTGTCTTTTGAGAGACAACAGAGGTGGCTTCTTTGACCTGTGTTTTGGAATTTTAGTTTTGGTGGCTTTGGTAGGAATCTGTTGGGACAAAGACACAGATTCCATTGTCACACTAGAAGGCAAAGAAACAATGGGGGTGGAAGATGTAGGAGTTGCAGAAGTATTTACCTCACTTACCTGAGGTGCATTCATTATTGGTAAATATACCAATGGCACCTGGTTGTTGAGGTTAATTCTCAAAAGGTCTGCAAGGACCCTTTTCTCTTGTGCCCAGCATTTGAGTTTATTGCTCTCATTAGTTATGACCAAACCTTCAGCAACATGGTTAGCCAATAACATAAAGAATCTAGCATAGTAGATGTTATGAGGTCTATTAGCTTTGTTACCTAACCTGGAACCTAATTCTAGCATGACATAGTTGCTAAAATTAAAGTACCTATCAGAAACTAGCATATAGAGCATATTAACAAGAGATGAAGTTATGGCATCAAAATTGCTAATCTTCCGAGAGAAAACCTTGATAAAGGCATCTCCAAGAAAACTCCATTCTTTCCTAAGGCCCTTTCTTCTAATGCTCCCTAAACTAGCAGAATCAAAAGAATAGCCTATGGAATCTAACATAGCAGATACATCATTATCAGTGTATGGTGTCATGGCATTATTCTCAGGTAGCTTAAAGCAAGACTATATATCATCACAGTTAATACAGTAATCCTTACCTTTGAGAGAGAAAGCAATGGTCATATCTGTGGAGTTGAACTCTGCAGTTGTCCAAATCTTCTCAATTACCTCACAATAGATAGTTAGGGCTTCCACCATTGCATAGCTTAGTTTGTAGTTCTTGATGAAGTCCATCATCTTGTGATAATCTGAGTGGGCTTCATTCTTTTCCACCAAGGCTACGAAATTGTTCTTTTCATAAACAAAGCCAGACTGAGACATGATCTTTACTACTGGTGCCATTGTTGTGAGTATAGGTTGCAGAGAAAAGATTGAGAGTTTTGGGAGAGAAAGAGAGTAAAAATGGCAAGAAAGCGTAAAGTGAAAATAAGAATTCAATGGGCTTTTATACTTTCTCGAATTAAAACGTAAATAAAATGATTAAATGATACTTTTAAGTAAATTACAACCGTTTGAGAATAAAGAAAACTGTAGAAATTCTGAAAACTGCCTTTAATACAAATACATACTACAGTATATATATGTATCAATGGTTAAGTAAACAAATCAACGGATGTGACTCACTTAAAGTAACTGATGTGACATTTCAACGGATGAGGTAAATAGTTATCCGTTGAAGATTAACACAGTTTTTATCCGTTGAAGGATAAAATTACCAGAAATGTATTTGTCTTTCAACGGATAATAAACATCCGTTGATAGAACAATTTTGGCTTTCAACGGATAGGGAATATCCATTGATAGAATAATCTTTACTTAAAGCCAACTTTGTTCTTGCCACAAATTCATTTCAGGCTTCAAAGAAGATTATAATGAGGACATGAATTAATGAATAATTAAGCATACCTAGCTCACTTACTAATCTTGTGAATGTTGATTCATCAAGTGGCTTGGTAAATATGTCTGCAATCTGCTTTTCACTTGGAACAAAATGAAGTTCCACTGTACCTTTCATCACATGTTCCCTTATAAAGTGGTACTTGATGTCAATGTGCTTGGTTCTTGAGTGCTGCACGGGATTTTCAGTAATGGCAATGGCACTTGTGTTGTCACAGAATATAGGAATTTTGTCAACAATTAGTCCATAGTCAAATAGTTGATTTCTCATCCACAGTATCTGTGCACAGCAACTTCCAGCAGCAATGTACTCAGCTTCAGTTGTTGATGTTGAAACATAATTTTTCTTCTTACTGAACCATGACACAAGCTTATTCCCTAGAAATTGACAGGTGCCAGTTGTGCTTTTCCTGTCTATTTTGCAACCTGCATAATCTGCATCTGAGTAGCCAATTAGATCAAAACCAGACTCTCTAGGGTACCAAATTCCTAGATTTGGAGTCCCTTTGAGATATCTGAAAATCCTTTTAATAGCCACTAAGTGAGACTCTTTAGGGTCAGCTTGAAATCTAGCACAGAGATATGTAGAAAACATTATATCAGGTCTACTAGCAGTTAAATATAAAAGTGAACCAACCATGCCTCTATAACTTGAAATGTCTACAGACTTTTCAGCCTTGTTTAATTCAAGCTTGGTGGCAGTGGCCATGTGAGTTTTTGCAGATGAACAATCCATTAAGTCAAACTTCTTTAAAAGATCATAAATATATTTAGTTTGACTAATGAAAATTCCACCACTAACTTGTTTAACTTGTAAACCAAGAAAATAAGTTAGCTCTCCCATCATGCTCATTTCATATTTACTTTGCATTAACTTAGCAAACTTTTTACAAAGCTTATCATCTGTAGAACCAAATATAATATCATCTACATAAATTTGAACAAGTATTGTAGAGCCATTAATATTTCTAAAAAAAGAGTTTTGTCAACAGTACCTCTTGTGAAGTGATTATCTAGAAGAAATTTTGACAAAGTCTCATACCAGGCTCTAGGTGCTTGCTTTAGTCCATAGAGTGCTTTCAATAGATAATACACATAGTCTGGAAAATTTGGATCTTCAAATCCCGGAGGTTGGCTTACATAAACTTCTTCCTCCAATTCCCCATTCAGAAATGCACTCTTGACATCCATTTGATAGACCTTGAAATTGGCATGGGCTGCATAGGCTAGAAAGATTCTGATGGCTTCAACTCTGGCAACTGGATCAAATGTCTCATCAAAATATATTCCCTCTTGTTTAGAATAGCCTTTAGCAACCAATCTGGCTTTATTCCTTATGACAATGCCATTTTCATCCATCTTGTTTCTGAATACCCATTTTTGTCAATAGAACTCTTGTTCTTTGGCTTGGGTACCAGCTTCCATACTTTGTTCCTTTCAAATTGGTTTAGCTCCTCTTGCATTGCTAAAATCCAATCCGGATCCAATAGAGCTTCTTCCACTCTCTTAGGTTCCTCCTGTGATAGAAATCTACTATACAGACATTCATCTTGAGTAGCTCTTCTAGTTTGCACTTTAGATGTAGCATCACCAATGATCAGTTCAAAAGGGTGATTCTTGGTCCATTTCCTTTGAGGTGGTAGATTAGCTCTAGATGAGGTTGCCTCAGTATTGTCATGATGTGAGATAGAATGTTGATTGGTTGAAACTCCTCCTGAGTTGTTGATCCTTTGAAAGGAATTGGGAGTTCTATCAACTGATGAAGTGAAATGATTATCCGTTGACAGACTGTAATCAACGGATGCTTCATTATGAACTTCAACAGATGATGCACTTTGTCTTTCAACGGATGCTGTATTGCTTCTATCAACGGAAGCTGAATTATGACTTTCAACGGATGCAGCATTTTGTGCATTATCCAAAGGCAGATTTTGAATTCTTTTCGAGGTGCCTTCTCCATCATTCTCATCTTCACTATCATCACAATATATCTTAATATTGTCAAATTTGAGTCCTTCATGATGTCCCTCATCTGTTAGTCCATCAATCTTTTTATCATCAAACACAACATGCACAGATTCCATGACAATGTTGGTTCTCAGATTGTAGACTCTATATGATTTTCCAGCAGAATAACCAACAAATATTCCTTCATCAGCCTTTGCATCAAACTTTCCTTTGTGATCAGGTTGATTCCTTAGAATGTAACATTTGCAACCAAAGACATGCAGAAAGTTTAAAGTTGGTTTTCTTCTCTTGAACAATTGATAGGGAGTCATGCATTTTGCCTGATTAATTAGAGAAATATTCTGAGTGTAACATGCACAGTTAACAGCCTCAGCCCAAAAGTATGTTGGGAGTTTTGACTCTTCAAGCATTGTTCTTGCAACTTCAATTAGTGATCTGTTTTTCCTTTCCACCACACCATTTTGTTATGGAGTCCTTGGAGCTGAGAACTCATGCATGATCCCATTTTCTTCACAGAACAACTTCATGGTTGTATTCTTGAACTCAGTTCCATTGTCACTCCTGATATTCCTTACTTTGAAATCTGGATGATTATTGACTTGCTTGATATGATTGATAATGATTTCACTAGCTTCATCCTTTGATCCAAGGAAATAAACCCATGAAAACATTGAGAAATCATCTACAATCATTAGGCAATACCTTTTCCTTGAAATTGACAATACATTGACTGGTCCAAAAAGATCCATGTGTAGCAGTTGTAATGGTTCATCAATTGCTGATTTAAGCTTCTTACTGAATGATGCTTTCTTTTGCTTTCCTTTCTGACAAGCATCACACAGTCCATCCCTTGTGAATTCCACTAGAGGGATTCCTCTAACTAAGTCCTTTTTGACTAAATCATTCATTATCTTGAAATTCAAATGAGACAGCTTCTTGTGCCATAGCCAACTTTCATCTGGACTTGCTTTGCTGAGAAGACAAGAAATTGATTCTGAATCTGTAGAGTTGAAGTCAGCTAAGTACACATTCCCTTTTCTAACTCCAGTTAGAACCACTTTGTTGTCCTTCTTACTTGTGACAACACAGGCTTCAGAATTGAAGGAAACAGTATTCCCTCTGTCACATAGTTGACTGATGCTTAATAGATTGTGTTTGAGACCATCAACTAATGTAACTTCATCAATGATGACATTTTCTTTTGAAATCAAGCCATATCCCATAGTGAACCCTTTGCTGTCATCTCCAAAGGTTATGCTAAGGCCAACTCTCTCCTTGAACTCTGTGAGCAGGGTGAAATCTCCTGTCATGTGTCTTGAACAGCCACTGTCCAAGTACCATAGATTCCTTCTTTTTCCCTGCACACAACAAAATCAATCAAGTTGATTTTGGTACCCAAGTTTCCTTGGGTCCAGCCTTATTAGTCTTTTTCCTAGACTTCATTCCTCCTGCATCCTTTGACTTAGGTAAATTTGGGTCAACCTTGGTCTCAGATGTAGTTGGTTGAAGTATAGGGTTAGTCACAGAATCATTTAGCACATTTGATTGAATTTGATAAGGCATGGATTGTGCAAACATATTATTCCACATAGGCATGTTGTATGGCATCTGAGGCATACTGAATGCAGTAAAATAAGGATTATTAACATATGGCATGTTTGCAAAATATGCATGAGGATTCTGATGAGACATAACAGGCATAGCATGCAGAGGTGACATAGACATGTTAGGCATGAAGGGAGTTAAAGGCATGGGAGCATTCTTAACAGATTTGCAGTTATCAGATAGATGATTAACACTTTTACAATGTACACAACTTTTTGTAGGAGCATACTTATCAGGTGTGTAATTGTTGTGTTTGTTAATCCCTACCTTCCCATTTCTATTAGATTTTCTTTTAGTTTCCTTTTTATCATCAACCAACTTAAGCCTATTTTTCAGCTGATCTAAAGTCATGTGTTCTATATTCACCTTACTGGCATCTTTGGATGTGCTAGCTCCTTCTTTGACAAAGTTCTTGAAAGTTGAACCAACCTTCTTTTTGAGATTATTCTTTTTAGAATCACTTGCCTGTTTTAATTGATGAGCTTTCAACGGATGTTCTTTTTCTTCCTTCAACGGATAACTTTCATCATCCGTTGATTCCACATTCGTTGACAATCCATCAATTAATTCTAACTCCTTTTTGTTTTTCTTCCAGGCATTCTCACAGAATGATTCAATTCCCTGAACCTTGATAATCTGAGCACTAACATCCCTAGATGTTTTCCAGGCCTTGATTACCTCTGGCTCACTTTCTAACTGTTTAGAAAGAATTTCTACTTTCTTAACAACTTCTTCTAGTTCACTTTCAACAGTCAAGCATTTAATTTTAATCTTCTCAAGCTCAATTACCTGATCCTCTAACACAGCATTCCTATCACTTAAAAACACATTATTCTCTTTGATTCTTGTATTTTCTTTAGTTAGTGATTTAAGGGAAACACGCAAATGATATAATTCATTGGACATATCATTTATGGCTTCATTGCATTCAATCTTAGAAAGCTGAGAGAGATCAGTAGTAATTACCTGGTTGCTTGATGAACTAGTTTCATTTTCATCAGAATTAGCCATCAGGGCTAGGTTGACATATTCCATATCATCATCTTCATTGACTCCATCTGCTGCCCAATCATCTTGAGTCAGAAAAGCTCTTTCCTTTTGTTTGAGCAAATCAAAATACTTTTTTTTGTAATCAACTTGCTCAAATTTCTTTTTATCAGAGGTTGGCTTCCTGCACTCATTTGCAAAGTGTCCACTAATTTATAACATTTGAACTTAGATTTGTCCACCATGTTTTTGTTTGACTTAGTGAATTTTGTATTTTTCCTGAATTTCATCTTTGCAAACCTCCTGGACAGAAAAGCCAGATGTTCATCAACATCATCAGAGTCATCTTGACTGGAATTGTCTTCATCCTCAGCTACTTGCTCATTTCCCTTGCTTGATTCTGATTTGCTTGTACCAATTTTGAGACTTGGCATTGTCTTTTCCTCATTCTTGGCTTCAATCTTCTCATTGTCAGCTACAAGTGCAACTGATCCTCCTTTTTTCTTTCCCTTTTCCAACAGCTCATCTTGCTCCATCTCAAGTTCATATGTCTTCAAAATTCCATATAATCTTTCAAGTGTGAAGTCCTTATAATCTTGAGAATTTCTTAGAGAAACAGTCATAGGCTTCCATTCCTTTGGTAGAGACCTCAGAAATTTTAAATTGGAGTCCTTGACTTGGTACACTCTGCCATACAGCTTCAATCTATTCAACAGTTTCTGAAATCTGTTGAAGGTATCATTCAATGATTCTCCTTCTTCAAAATGAAAATATTCATACTGTTGAATGAGAAGCTGCATTTTGTTTTCTCTAACTTGCTTAGTACCTTCACAGATAAGTTGAACAGTATCCCAAATTTCCTTAGCAGTTTGGCTGTTAATGACATTGTCAAATATATCTTGATCTAGGCCATTAAACAGAATGTTCATGGCTTTCTTGTCCTTGTGAACCTCTTCAATATCTTCAACAGTCCATTCTGCTTTTGGCTTGGGAATAGACTGTCCAACAACAACTGTTGCAGTAGCAGCTGTGGCCACCTTGTGAGGGATGTGAGGACCATTTTCAATGCAGTTGATGTAGCTTTCATCTTGAGAGAGAAGATGTAAATGCATCTTTACTTTCCAGTGATGATAGTTATCTCTTTCCAAGATTGGAATCTTTACACCAATATCCTTCTTACTCATGATGTTAGCAGAATAGATCTTTAAACTCTTTGTATGTTAAGAGCTTGCTCTGATACCAATTGTTATTCCCAGTGAACTAACAATGAGATTTACAGAAGGGGGGTTGAATGTAAATCTCAAAACTTTTTCAAGTTTTGAGCAGTTTTTAGGCTATGTGTTTTGATGAACAAGTGTTATGAATTGCTTTGAGCTAATGCAGACAGATATATATTCAAACACAAATGTAAAGAACACAACAGACTTAAAAACTTTTCTGGTGGATTTGTTGTTCCACCAGAGATGTGTTATTTCAGAAAATCTGTGATTCAAAGAATTAAATCACAGCTGCGTCCTAGTACAAACTAGATGATTTTCTCTCTGGATTTTTCTAAACAGCTCTGGAAAAATTCACATCTAATTACTAGCTGCTACTTGGTTTATATATCACCAAGTTTACAAGTGAAGACAAAACTGCAAAATACAATTAAAAGATTCTTCACATGTTTCTTCTTCATTTCTCTATCCAATGCAATTTAGGTTTAGCTGTGAATCTTTGAATACTTCCTTGTTTGCACCAGAATGGAAATGCTGCATTTTCTTGATTCCTCCTAGAGGCTGCCACATTCCAGTTTGTCTCTGTCAACCCATGTGCCTATGTCAGCTTATGAATTGTCACTATCAACTGCTATTGAACTAAGCATCCGTTGAAGCTTTCATCCGTTGATGACTTTTATCCGTTGAAGCTTTATCCGTTGATATATTAGCAGTTGAAGCTTTATCCGTTGAAGCACTCATCCGTTGATGGATGTTATCCGTTGAAGCTTTAAAGACATCCGTTGAAGCTTTGTTTCTCATCCGCTGAAGGCCTTTAATATCAGTTGATACTACTTCACTTATACAAAATTACAAGGCATGAAATATTTACAATTAGCCCTCCTATTTGCATATCCACTAGTAGTCAACATGACTGATAATTTCCCACAACATCTAAGAATTACAACTTAAATACAGAGAATGAAATATGCTACAATACTAAACTTATTTCTAAGTAAAGCTACTCCTTCAACGGATAGCCAGAATGGTCTTATCTGTTGAGGCTACAAATACTAGATTTCTACTTAAGTGTTTTGTTTAACTTATCATCAAATAATACACATATTCCTAACAGAGCTCCTCATATATTCAAACTCATTTTTAAACAAAACCATTTCCTATTTTCTACTAATTTGTTTATAAACATTTTCTTATCCAAACAACTTGCTTCAAGATCGGAATTTTATTTAAACTAAAGATAAACGCTTTTGAATCTTTTCTACTCTATCTTATCTTTAGTTTAAATGTATTTTAAATTATCTTAATAGTCATATAATAACAAACTAACCGTGAGATTTGGTCAAAATCGGGATTATTGTTGATTTAATTTGAAAGTTCAGTTAGTCTATAAATACACTTGGGTATACTTTCTTTTAGAGTGGATCCACGAAGTATACACCATACCATCTGAGAAAATATAACTTAGCATACATTGAATATTCATATTTTGAGCTCTAATTTATTCAAATCTATCTATATTCACAGAGTTTATAGTTTCAATTGTAATTTTCATTTAAACTTGTATTGTTTAAGGTGTAAACATTTGTTACTGAGTAATTGAGCTTGGATAACAAGGGTTCAGAGAATTAGATTGCCAGAGAAGGCTATGCAGGTCTGGTATAGGGCTTAGAGGATAATTCACACAAGGGAACATGTGTTATCAGCAAGCTGTTATCAGGAACAAGGGACAAATGGAGATTTATTATTGAATCTTGTAATCATATCATTTCAGTGATTAATAATATATGTTAGGTGAAAATGCTCTAAGTCATAATCAGGATCTGCTGGGAAAATCACAGGGTGTCATGATATGCAGGGTGTGAGGATCTGCACAACGTCATGATGAAGACAGTTGTTCGGATTCACCTGATTGTCAGGATGTCTAGATTAAATCAGTATTTACCGATTTATACAGTCTCAATATTTAAGGAGAGATTGATATGTCGGTTCCTCACTTATAGGACTGCAGTTGTTAATTAGGATATGTATGGAAATAGGATACTCATTCTTATAACATATCTTGTAATTGATAGAGTAGTTGTGTAGTATATAAACACAGAATAGGTTATCATTTAGATTAACTTTTATCGAGTATCATTGTAACCTAACAGCTCTCAAGAACATCAAAATTTTTTGAGAGAGTTTTGTAACAGCTTTATCAAAATTACTAAACTGTTATTATTCTTTCATCCTGAATTTTGATTTACTGATATATTTGTATCTAACCCCCTTAAACAATTACTCCATCCGTCCCTCCCAATTATTATCGTTTGTGAGAGAGTGTCCGACACGTATTTTAAGATTAATAGAAAGTATAGTTCTATATATATTTTTTAAATTTTCTTGTTCTAAATAAAAATAGAATGTTTAAACTTTTATTCAGAAAAAGAAAATTACAAAAAAAGTTATAGAACTATACTTTATATTCATCTTAAAATGCGTGTCAGACACTCTCTCAAAAACGATAACAATTGGGAGGGACAGAGGGAGTATATATTTACTGGGTAACAAGTGATATTAGAGCGTTATGAATTAATTTTATCAAAAAAGAACAAAGATGTCAGGAAGTAAGTATGAAAATACCAATCCTGAAAAAGGCTGACTACTCAACATGGAAGGTGAAGATGATGATGTTTCTTGAATCTATTGATTGTGATTATCTTGACATAATCAATGATGGACCACTCTATCCAAAAACGTTTGTTCCATTTTCCATTAACCACTATTGTTCCTGAACACTATATCAGGAAATAAATATCATAATGGTCTGTTGAAAAAAAAGGTGCCATGCTTAAGGATACCAAGGTAATGAACATTCCACATAATAATTTAGACACTGTTATGTCAAATAAAGTGATTGCCTGCAAAACTGTAAAAGAGATATATGATGTACTGAAACATAGTGTCAAGGAACTCTGGCTATTAAGAAAAATAAAAGAGTTATTTTTATTCAAGAGTATGAACAGTTTGAGGTAAAATCTTATGTGTCTCCTACCGATACTTATGACAGATTCCTGACACTACTGAATGATTTGTCATTGACTAGAAAGGAGTATGATAAAGAAGATTCTAATACTAAGTTTCTTAGAGCTCTTCCTGAAGAATGAGATACTCAAACATCTATCATCAGGCATCAGTATAACCGGGATCAACATTCATTGGATGAAATCTATGTAATGCAAAAAACCCATGACTTGGAGATTCAACAGAAGAAGACTAAGAAAGGAAACAAGATGAAGTTTGTTACACTAAATGATGAAACTCACAAATCCAAGGAAAAGATTAGTGAGAACTCAAGAAGAAGAAATGTTACTACAGTATCAGATACTGATGACTCTTTAGATCCTAACACTGATACCGATGAGGATTCTGAGATATAGTTGGATGATCCTCAAGTAATTCAAATGGCTGCAATGTTGGTCAAAGGGCTCAAGAGGATGAGATTCATAAAATCACAGAGAAATGGTGGTTTTAACAAGAAATACTCTAGTGATGAAAAAGGAAATATCAGGAAGAAGGAAAATTATGATTCAAAGGGAAGACAATTTGAAAATACAAAAGTGACATGTTACAACTGCAATGAAAGAGGCCATATTGCACATGAATGCCCAAAAGGAAGTGGAAAAGCACTTATTACCTCAAGCAAGGACTGGATGAACTCATCAGGATCTGACAATGATGGTGAATGATCCGCACTAATGGCAAATCGTGAAGATAACATCTCTTCCGCTAATAAAGTATTAATGACTGTTTTTCTTGTGTATACAGATAATATTTCTGATCTTTAAACTTTTCTATAATCATTGCATGTAAATTTCAAAAATAAATCTCTTGAAAATGATAGGCTTATTTCTGAGAATACTGAATTGAAAAAGAGAAATGATCATCTAGAAGCTGAGTTAATCTATATGCATAAAATTGAAGTTGCTTGTGAAAAGGCTAAGCTAATGAAACTCAGATAAATATTAAATATTCCATGTTAGAAAAAGTTATGGAAAAAGAAAGGCAAAATATTTAAAACATGGATTAGTTCAGGTAAAAAGGTTCATAATTTAATAACTGACAAGAATTGGAAAGAGTGTTTACGCTACAATGAAAGTAATGATAAAAATATTGATAAACATATCACGAACACAAATCCTGTTGAATTTGTTAGCACTGTTGAAAATGAACCTAAGTCGATTTATAAAAAATGATCTACTTCTAGAAATCCTAATAGAAGGAAAGTTGAGGTGAAAGAAATTAAAAAGAAAGGTAAAAATGTAGGAACTGAAAAAGTAAATAAGTGAGATAACTGGCAAATCTCAGAATCAGGGTTCTAAAAACAGTATAAATGGAAAACAAGGATTTAATAAAGCAAACAGTTATAAATATATTCCTGATGCTCCTAGAAAGGCTAGCTTTAAATGTGATAATACTAATCATATTGCTATTGATTGCAGGATAATTAAAAAGAAGGCTTTTGTTATTCTCGAGTCTGATGTTAGGGGTAGATCAGTATTTTATAAGCCACAAAATCCTTATTTTTACTGTGGTAGTGTCTAGCATTCAATTTATATTGTGCAAGACATGTATGTACATAACTAGACTAAGTCACCTTGACAACCCTAAGGATAAGTTGTATGATAATCTTATTGTATTCTTTGATTGAACTTCTTAAGTCTGTAAAAATGCTAAGTAGATTATACTGGAATATTTTTCTATGAACAACCATCAAGCTAAAGAATAAACTCTGGAAGAAGATCAATCGTGATCATGCCTCAGGGAGAATGGTGTTCTAGGAAAAAAGTTCTAATTCAGATATCGACAAGTCACAGATCAAGGAATATAGAGATGTATGTCGAGAAGTCACGAATGGTTTGTAGAGAAGTCCTTAGAGACATCGACAAGTCATTCTACTTGTACAGAACTGGAGATATCGATAGGTCAAAAGCTTATGTAGAGAACTGGAGATATCAATAAGTAATTCTACTTGTAGAGAAATAGAGATATCGACAAGTCATTCTACTTGTATAGAACTGGAGATATCGACAAGTCAAAAGCTTATGTAGAGAAGTGGAGATATCGACAAGTCATTCTACTTGTAGAGAACTCGAGAACTTGACAAGTCAAAATCCTATGTAGAGAACTGGAGATATCGACAAGTTTTTACTTATCGATATGTGACATTTCTATACAATAAAAGAGATCTCGACAAACAACTTCAGAATTCAGAATACAGACAACTTAAAGATCCAAGAATCACTGAATTGGAAAGCCTACAAATGTAGCTTGAAGAATACAAGATCAAGGGCCAAGATGAACTGGACAAAGGAGGGTCACAGACCTAGTAGATTCTGCACAGATATGCTGCACTAGAAATGGAAAAAAACAAAGGAGTTTTAGAAAATATGTTAGTCTATTTTAATGCAAGTTCTTTAAATCGTGCATGTTGATCTATAAAACATGTCACAGGTCCTTTGTTTAGTTGTAATAAACAGTTCTAGAAAATCTTGTAATAACAAAGCTTTGTAGCAAGAGAAATTTGATTATATACAAATCAAGTGAGTTTTTGATAAATTTCTTGTGTGTTTACATTTATTCTTTTATCACTATAAATTCATCTAGCTGTTTAGTTCCATAAGCCACAAACACTCACAGTTCATCAAGAAAAAGAGAAAGCACATTCACCCCCCCTCTGTGTTGCATCTTATACCTAACAAGTGGTATCAGAGCAAAATCTGAAAGTAAACATAATAGATCTTGGAAGTATGAGTGCAGAGAAACTTAGCAGTATCAAGATCCATGTATTTGACAAAGTGAACTAAACCTTATGAAAGAAGAAGATGATGTTGTTCATCAAGATGGCCAATTCACTATATATTGAAATTCTTAAGCATGGATCCTTCATTCCTTTGGTAAGGGTGCCTGCAACAATAGGTGATATGGTCATTCCTGGACACTTTCCTGTATCTCTCTCTCGATCTCTCTGGGTCAGCTCAAACAAAAATCAGGGGAGAGTCGTTACAGACTTGGAACTTACAGCTTGTACATATGTATGTATGTATGTCCTGTTAATGTATTCATCAACACTCAACTACTCTATCGTGACTCAACAATATGTTTCTTCTGCAATTCAGTCAAAGCCGTTTTTTCTATTTTCTTCGAGCATAATATTCACGAGGGTATTATTGGAACTATGATAATAGCAATATAGATATCATTTTTTTGCGGTTAAAAAATAAAGTATGTAATTCCTAATAATTTAAATAAAATTTATAAAAAAAAGCAAAAAAATAATTTAGACTCAATGATTATTTAGACGTTAAGTGATAGTTTAGGGGTCGTTTGGTTCAGGAAATTTGGGTATCAGGTATGAGTTTTATCCATTTCAAACCATACCTGGTGTTTGGTTCATAATTTTTATTAGCTGAAACCTATACCTGAAACCTACTATGAATCAAATTTGATACCTTACAGGGAAGGTGGGTATGGAGAAGGGGTATGATGTATCATTTTTATTTTTATTATTAATCTTATTTCTACAATTAAATACAATTTCAGTTCAATTTTTTTTTAATTTGATATATTATTAATTTAATTTTAAATAAAATCATAATACTTTTTTATATAATGCCAATTACTAAGATTTAATTCATTCAAAAATATTAAATTATTATCTATTGGGTAAAATATATTATACTAATAATATACTTTTTTATTAAATTTTATTTATAAATTGTATAAGAACCTAATTTTAATGCACAGTATATACTTACACATAATATTGGAATCAAAATTGAGCTATCTATTATATTTAAAATTAAACGGATTCATTCCAGAATTGAACCAAACACATAGTATCAGGAATCATTCCTCATCCCATACCAACTTAATCCGATTCCTGATTCCAAACCCATACTGACTTCTGAACCAAACGACCCTTTAATGTGTTACATACATTCTCATTCTTTTTCGGGATTTGACGATTCTCATGAAAACATATTTTTTTTTATCCGTGATCTCTAAGTTGATTATTATGAACGGAAACCCTCTTTAAATAAAGAAAAATCCATTTCTGCATGTGTAAATGCTGATTGTAAGGATGCTAACATAAACTCTGATAAAAAGTCTTCTGCTGCCCATGTTAACAAACTTAAAAAGGCCAACAGATCCAAGAAATTCTGGGTCCTTAAAACACTAACTGATTTCAAATACTGATTGCAGGGTAACAGGAGAAATACCCTAGTCTTGGACAGTGGATGCTCATGACACATGACTGGTCATAAATCCCTGCTATCAGAATTTGAGGAGAAAGTTGGCTCGAGTGTTTCTTATGGAGATGGCAACTTAGGAAAAATCTTGGGATATGGAAAAATCAAAATTGGAAATGTCATCACTAAAAATGAAGTTCTAGTTGCAGGACTCAAGCTGTTATAGATAAAAAACATATATTTCTTTAATGCGGGTATTTAATGTCAGGGTTTGATAAGCTTCGAGCTTTAATGTCTGCGCTTGTATTTCGTGGCTTGAATCGGCTCTTACAAGATGCCTATGTAGTATGCCTAGGATCAAGCCAAAACGTAGTTCTTGGTGATGCATGCCCTCGGGGCTATGACAGCGAGAGCTCACCAAGGACATAGTGACTTTCTTGTCCTTCGAGGACTGAGTCTAAAACATCATTCCAGGTAATGGCCTTGTGGATTGAAGGATGTCCTCGCGGCTTTGTGATGTGTGGAGCTCTTATCCCAAAACATTCTGCTGAAGTTGAAGGGGTAAGACCCTTTATATAGATGTTGAGAGTCTAAGAATTAGGGTAGAGTCGGATGACTTGATGGGAAAGTCTCCACCTCAGATTGGACTTTGGAGTCCTAGAAAGCAGGAATTCGTTTCCTTCTGAATTTGGGTTGCTTGGAGGCTACTTCTTGTTAAAATAGTTACTTATTTGAACACATTTATTGGGCTATTTAATTAGCCCCTTTATTAATTATGAATTTAATAAATAGTTAACATTTTGGGCCTCATTAATTGGGCATTCCCCTTTGACCAAATTATGTATAATTAATGCGACATTAACTCCGCAATTAGGGTTATTTTTATTATAACGCCCTCCAGACCCGGGGTATAAGTCTGGGGGTTACTAGCTAATCACCAAACCTGTACAATCTAATTAACAATTACTAAAGAAATGAAACTAAACCCCTTTAACACTAACCAGGATCTTTTTAGGTTGAAATATGAAAACAAGAACCACTAACTACTTTTATTACAAACCAAATTCAAAATCTCACAAACTCTCTTTATTACAAACCATTGTCTAATCAATTTTAAACTAAGTTCATCTTTTATTCAAACACACACACTAACTATCTACACACCACCTGTTCGGGCAACTCAAAGCTTTCTTCCTGGATTGGGATCAACACCTTGGGTATGAGAGGATCCCGAGGCTTGACCCGCTTCTTTACCACTCGAGTCCTGATGGTATTCATATTCCTTCATAACTGAAAACAATAAGGTGAATAACAACAAAAAGGGTGAGCCAAAAATTGCTCAACAAGTCCGCAAAATGTAAACAGTGTTAAAGCAATTTAAATGAATCTGTAACCCAGGTATATCTGCAAATATATAACCCCACGAGAATAAAAAGAAGGCCATTACTGGCGAATACAAATGAACTAAACTGGACTCAAGTTCGCATCTATACTCTGCTGATCAGCCAGGATACAGTGCAGATCTATATCTCACTATATAGATCCCGTCGGGCACCCATGCACTACGACCCATCTCAAGGCACCGGTTATGTCCCGATCCTTAGGGTTAAGTAAACTTAATCCCCAAAGTATTATTATCCAGTCCCTAGAATAGCAACCGGAACAATCGGTATGCTTTGATATATTCTAATCACCAGAATATATCAACAATTGTGAGTAGCAATTGGAATATGAATAATAAAGTCAAATTAAAAGGATAAATCAAGAATCGAAATGAAATATGAACAAGAGAATCAAAAGAGTGCAAGCGTGATAAGAATCTGAAGGAAATATCACTATTCTGAAAATAGAACAGGGGAGAAATTTGCCTTCTGCGTGACTCACTGTAATTAAATCACCTTCGTCTATCACCTACTCAACCTGCCTTGCGGGCTTAGCTTCTGTTAGCACAAATAGACTAGTTAAGTTAGTCTGTACTTCAATTGCATCTTGAATCGACTTCACATCGTTCCTATTATCTACCCATGTGCTTATTACTGACTCGTATATTATATATTAGCAGATAAGACTCGATTAACCACATAATACACATAAGCACATAAGCACATAATCATTTCTATAGTTGAAATAATTTTTAGAATCAAAATCGACTCGCTGATCGCTCCACTAATCACCATCTGCCTCATTTCCCATTTTCGGAATTTTTTGGACTCGTCTCGGCACGCACTTCGACTGATAATCAAGCAGGTAACAAAGTCAACTAATTTCTAGAAGAAATTAGGTCTTAACATTATTTTTAATGAAAAGAATTCATTTTTCTGAGTCAAATGACTTTCGTTTCGCTCAAATCGGACTAACGGTCTAATTAATATCATTTTAACACTGATAATTCAATTTATTTATCCAATATAAATAATTATTACAAAATTTTAAACCCTAAAATAATTTTTAAATAATTATTTAAGAAACTCAGAGTCAAAAATAATTTTTCTATAATTTTTGGAGTTAAAATGAATATGTTATGATTTATTGAAAATTATTTGATTAATTATTGAAATAATTAATTACTTTTAAGTAATTAATAAATAATAAATAACTAATAAATAAGTAATAAGTAATTATTTAATTACTTAAGATAATTAATTCCTAATTATTATGATTAATTACAATTTATTACAAATATTTACAATTTATTATTACTTACTCGATTAGATCGATTATTTACAAATAAATAATCGATCTCATTAGCTGATACGTTATTTATCGAATAAATAAATTGTTATTTGAATCATATTCCAACTCAACGATCAACTACTCGTATTTCTAAGAGTTACTCGCATTCCTCGCATAATTATTGAACTACTACGATGATTTAATCGATTATCTGTATTTAATTATTCATTACGAATAATTATTCTGATATTCTTCGAATAATTAATTATCGCTCGAATAATCATACTCTAATTCATCGTTCAATTACTCGTATGAATACGAGTTACTCGTTTTATTTAACTAATTATCGAATCTTTAAATAATACTATTCGATTAATTTTAATCCTTAATTATTAATTAATTACTTAATTACTAAATAATAAATAGATAAATAATTAGATAAGTAATTAAATATTTAATTAAATAACTAAATTCGAATTTCTAAATTAAGAAAATAATTTAGGAATTATTAATAATAATTTTCAGAATTTAAATCCAATTTTTTAATAGATTTTTAGAATTAATAAAACTGATTTTATATTTTAAAATAAAATAATTTTCCAAAAACAGTTTTACAAAAATGATTTTGGGGAAAAATGAATCAAAACCGGGTACAAACTGGGTTCTGATTCGGGTTGGCAAGAACGGAAACGGGTCGCCGGCCGGTCTAAACTCCGGCGATGTTGCCCAGTTTCCGACGACCTTAATTCAGGCATCCCTGAGGTTATTTAATCCTGCTTTCATAGGGGTTTTGATTCTTATTCTTGCAGAAACTCAACCCCCGTGGCTAAAAATACAGACGATATCTGTATTGTCTTCTCCGATCAACTCGAAGAACGCCGGCGATAGTCGCGGCGGTTTCCGGTGATCAGAACCCAGAACTCGACCAAATCAAGTGCAAAATACTCCTTGCATCGTTATGATGCTAACCCAACCCACCAAAATGTCAAACAATCATTCCGGTGACCGAAAAATCAAAATCGTCGTATAAGGCGGCGATTTTCCGGAGAACCTCAAACATAACCCAAAATCAACAAAACCGGTCTCAATCGATCACAAATTTCACGATCTACAACTCTATATCATTCAATTGAATCAAAACAACCTCAAATTAAAAGACCCGAAATCGAATTAAAACCCTATCAATCAAACTATGATATCTAGCTATCGTTCGTAAAATTAACTATCATAAACCCAACATAAATCATCAAATAAAGCCATATCCAGCATCAATTTCAACAGATAACCCTAAAATCGAAAAGTACCTATTCTAGCATAAACCCTAGAATTACAAATTGAAAATCCACACATCCGAACCTGAAATTGATTTCATAAATCGAAAGAACAACTCAAAACCATCGATTTGAGTACTCACATGATACAATTTGGTGTTCAGAAACGTTCAAAATCACTGCTTGATTCCTGACCCGAATTCCGACCCGAAGTGTTCTTTAGAGAATTTCCATAAAATTTGCAGAATTTTAATGATTAATTAATTATAATTAAATAATAATTAGGTTGTTTATAGTGTGAAAAATAATACCCCTAAATAAAATTAAGGGGCTAATTATACATCTAATAAAAATGTTTGGCCTTAATTTTTATAATTTTTGAGTATTAAAATTTAATTTATAAATATTTTATATATGCAATATATATGCCAAAATTTCCCAAAAATTGTGAATATTGCAAAAATACAAAGAAATGATATAAATAAAAGTCCTATAATTTTATAAAAATAAAAATGTAATTTTTGTGGGGTTTTTAACACCCAATGGGGCCCGGAAAAGTCAATTTTCACAAAATGAGAAAATTTATAAAATATCTAGATGTTCAGAATAATACGATGGTAAAAGCCGTTTTATGAAAAATATGGCCCATTATTTTATTTGAAATACTGGCTTTAAAATCATGGTTTGGGTCGTAAAACGTTTGAAATGAAAGCGATGAATGCAAAATAAAATATCTAAAAAATATCTTTAAAATACTGAAATGACACGGAATACACGTAACACGTAACAATTAGGATTTGACAGATAATTACACATAAATGACACATTAATACACATAATTTATTATAAATATGATATAATACAGACGTAAGTTTCCCAGACGTTATATTTATTCCCTATCATTTGCCCCCCAACTTCTGGGAAACACACTCGATGTTTTGTAGCAGTTAGGTTATCTCTTACCCTAACCGGTTTTTTATTTTTAGCGTAAAGTGTGGAGACATTTACAATGATTTGCCTTATCCAATGCTTCAGGATATTTTCTTGAATTTATATAATTTTCCATACTCATTTTCTTACCTTATTCCTATTTTTAGGATTTTTCTGTTATTTTCCCTTATTTTCGGGGATTATATCGTACTCACATGTATTTTTCTAAATTTTCAGAAAGTTTTCCGTACTCGCAGATATTTTCCCTAAATTTTTAGGAATTTTTCCGTACCTCATAGTATTTTTCATAATTTTTTCTAATATTTTAGGAATTTTTTCGTAACTCCGGGTATTTTTCATAATTTTTCCTAATATTTTAGGAATTTTTCTATACCTCCGGGTACTTTTTTCATATTTTTTCCTAGTATTTTAGGAATTTTTCCGTACCTCCGAGTATTTTTTATAATTTTTCCTAATATTTAAAGAATTTTTTCGTACCTCCGGATATTTTTCATAATTTTTCCTAATATTTTCGGAATTTTTCTGTACCTCCGGGTATTTTTCATAATTTTTCCTAATATTTTAGGAATTTTTCTATAACTCCGGGTATTTTTCATATTTTTCCAAATATTTTAGGAATTTTTCCGTAACTCCGGGTATTTTTGATAATTTTTCCTAATATTTTAAGAATTTTTCTATACCTACGGGTATTTTTCATATTTTTTCCTAATATTTTAGGAATTTTTCCGTACCTCCGAGTATTTTTCATAATTTTTCCTAATTTTTTAGGAATTTTTCCGTACCTCCGGGTATTTTTAATAATTTTTCCTAATAATTTAGAAATTTTTCTATACCTCCGGGTATTTTTCATAATTTTTCCTAATATTTTAGGAATTTTTCCGTACCTCTGGATATTTTTCATAATTTTTCGTAATATTTTAGGAATTTTTCTGTACCTCCGGGTATTTTTCACAATTAAATGTGTCAACTTTTAAACTCGAGGAACCATCGTGGTTTAATATGGTTGAGAATATAAGTAGGACAACTCATCTGGTTTGACTAAGTAGAAATAAGGCACTCAGACTTATTTTCTCAAAGTGCTTCCAAGTTTGTGGGATCCTTGTCCCAAATATGTTCATGTTTAGGATGACTCTTCGAAAATAGACAATATCTTTCCTTTCTGCCCAATTCAGGAATCCTTGATTTTTCCGAGGACTAAGTCTCTCTATCGAAGAAATCTTTCTTTTATTTTTACAGTATAGTTGTTAGGAATATGCTGTGAACTTGATGATAAGTTGAACAAAACACCTTAAAAGATTTAACTTAGTGTTTTGTAACTTTCAACGGATGATCATTTCAACATCCGTTGATAGAGTAGCTTATGTACAATAAGATTAGTAGCACATTTCTGCATACTGAAATAGCTTAGTGAACTAGATCTTTGAGAAATATTTAAGTCATGTTGACTACTAGATTGATATGCAAGACATGTTGATTAATTGTAAATAGATGATGCCTTGAATCTTGTGTAAATGAAATGGAATTAACTGACAAGAAAATAGTCTCAACGGATGATTTACAAAGCTTCAACGGATGCTCAGATAAAGCTTCAACGGATGATCTACAAAGCTTCAACGGATGATCAGCCAAAGTATCAACGGATGATCATCCACAGTTTCAACGGATGATTCAATGAAGCTTCAACGGATGTTCAAATTCAAAAGAACAGTTGATAGTGACTTGACAGTCACATGCGTTGATTGTATGCAATTGGAATATGACAGCCTATTAGCAGGATTTAGAGAACAAAGAAGTATTTCCATTTCCATGCTAAACTAAAGTTATTCAAGGATGCTGGAAAGAGAAGTAAAGAAGCATGATATTAGACTAGATTCATTTTGTCTTATTAGTTTGTCTTTTTTATTATGTATCTTGGTGATATATAAACCAAGTGTAGCAAGTAGAACAACTAACTGAGTAAGCATTATTTTCAGAGAGATAGAAAAAGTTGTATAAGTTAAGAATCTCTTTGTAATTCAGTAAGTTCTCTTGTAAGCAGCTGTGTGTTGTTCAAGCATCACAGAGTTCTCATCTTTATATATATCTCTAGTGGATAAGTTCAAATCTACCAGAAAGTTTTTAAGCCTTGTGTTTTATTGCTTTGTGTTTGATTTCTATTTTAATTTCATTCCGCACTTCTTGAAAAATCAAACACAGTTATATATTAAGTAAGAACATTCTTAAAATCAGAAAAAGAAGCCAGAATTACATTCAACCCTCTTTCTGTAATTCTTGTTGCATTGTTTGGGAATAACAATTGGTATCATAGCAAGCTCTTGAAGTACAAAGAGTGTAAAGATCACCACAATCAACAAGATGATCAGAAAGGATGCTGGAGTGAAAATTCCATTTCTGGACAAAGACAACTATCACCACTGGAAGGTGAAGATGCATCTATATCTTCTTTCTGAAGATGAAGCTTATGTGGACTGCATTGAGAAAGGTCTTCATCTCCCTATGAGAGCTGCTACAGGAAATGAACCATCGATTCCAAAGCTTAGGCATGAATGATCTTATCCAGACATTGAACAAGTCAGGTAAGATAAAAAGGCCATGAACATACTGTTTAATGGTGTTGATGGTGATATGTTTGACAACATCATAAACTACAAAACAGCTAAAGAGGTTTGGGACATAATTCAAATCATTTATGATGGTACTGAGCAAGTTAGGGAGAACAAGGTGCAACTCTTGATTCAGCAATATGAGCATTTCCATAGTGAAGAAAGTGAGTCACTCACTGACATATTTAGTAGATTTCGAAAGCTGCTGAATGCTCTCAAGTTGCATGGAAGGGTCTATCAAACAAAAGACTCAAACCTTAAATTCCTTAGATCTATGCCAAAGGAATAGGAGCCCATGACAGTCTCTTTAAGAAACTCTCAAGATTACAAGGAATTCACCTTGGAAAGACGGTGTGGAATTCTAAAAACCTATGAGCTTGAAATAGAGGAAGATGAAAGGATTGAGAAAGGAAGAAAGAAAGGAGGATCCATTGCACTAGTTGCTGAGCAAGATAAGGAAAAAGAGATGAAGATTGAAAATATGGAATCTGCATCAAACTCAAGGGTTTGTGAGAGCAAGGGTAAAGGGCTGGTAGCTGAAAATGAAGAACAGTTGAGCCAAGATGACATGGATGACATAGATGAGCATCTTGCTTTTCTATCCAGGAGATTTGCCAAACTCAAATTCAAGAAAATTTTTGGAGTAGCTAAGTCAAACAGAAATATGGTTGATAAGTTTAAATTCAAGTGTTTCAAATGTGGTTTGGCAGGTCATTTTGCTAGTGAGTGCAGAAAGCCTGATTCTGGTAAAAAGAAGTTTGAGCCTGTTGATTATAAGCAGAAATACTTTGAGTTGCTCAAGCAAAAGGAAAGGGCATTCGTTATACAAGAAAATGAATGGGCTGCAGATGTATTGGAAGAGGATGAAGATACAAACTATGTCAACCTAGCCCCAATGGCCAAATCAGATGAAACAGAGACAAGTTCATCAAGCAATCAGGTAATCACAACTAACCTAGCTCATTTATCTAAAGCTGAGTGTAATGATGCCATAAATGACATGTCTATTGAATTATATCACCTGCGTGTTACACTCAAGTCTCTCACTAAAGAAAACAATAAAATTAAAGAAAACACTATGATTTTAAGTGAAAGAAACAATGTGCTAGAGACTCAATTTATTGAGTTTGAGAAATTGAAAATTGAATGCAAGATTGTTAAGGATGAACTAACTGAATCCTTAAAGAAAGAGGAGATTTTAAGAAAGCAACTTGAACGAGAACATGAAGTAATTAAGGCATGGAAATCATCTAGAGATGTCCATGCTCAAATTACTAAAGTTCAAGGTATAGAATCCTTTTGTGATGCAGCCTGGAAAAAGAACAAAGAGAAGCTTGATTCCAATCTGGTTGAAGGACTTTCAACGGATGTGGATTCGACGGATGATGAAAATTATCTGTCAAATAATCAAAAGGATTATCCGTCGAAAGACAATGAGCCATATCCGTTGAATGTAAGTAAGCCAGTTAGCAAAGCTAAGCTAGCTAAGTTGAATGATAAATATGGATCAGTTTCTAAAAACTTTGTTCCAGGTGAATTAAGTCAAGTGAGAAAAGAAAAGAGAGTTAATGTTGGTCATATGTCTATCAAGCAATTGAATGACAGATTAGAAAAGATTGAGGTTAAAACAGAATCAAAAAGGAAAAATAATAGAAATGGGAAAGTAGGAATCAACAAACAGAACAACTACACACCTGATAAATATGCACCAAGAAAAATCTATGTTAAGTGTGGTAGTGTTAATCATTTGTCTGTTAGTTGCAAACTTGTTATGCCTACTTCTATGTCTGCACCTCCTTCATTATCCCAGCATGCCTACAATGCCTATTAATGTTATGTCTGCACAGAATATAAATGCACAATTTTCTAATATGCCATTTGCACATAATCCTTATTATGCTGCATTTAGTATGCCTCAAATGCCATTTAGCATGACTTACTGGAATAACATGTTTGCACATAGTATTCCCTTTCCTGTTAATCAAAATGTGCATGACAATTCTGCTTCAGTGAATGGTTTCAAAGGTCCAACTCAAATGACTAAGGATGAATCTGAAATACCCAAGTCAAATGAGGTCAAACCTAAGAAATCAAAGAAAAAGGCTAACATGGCAGGACCCAAGGAAACTTGAGTACCAAAATCAACTTGATTTGATTTTGATGTGTGCAGGGAAATAGACAGAATCTTTGGTATCTGGATGGTGGTTGCTCAATGCACATGACTGGAGATTTTACCCTGCTCACTGAGTTCAAGGAAAGAGCTGGCCCAAGTATCACTTTTGGAGATGACATCAAGGGTTATACTGTGGGATATGGCTTGATTTTAAAGGATAATGTCATCATTGAGGAGGTTGCCCTAGTGGATGGACTCAAGCACAATCTGTTGAGTATCATCCAGCTTTGTGATAAGGGAAACTCGGTCTCTTTCAACTCTGAAGCCTGAGTTGTGACAAACAAGAAGAGCAACAAAGTGGTTCTCACTGGAGTGAGAAAAGGAAATGTATACTTAGCTGATTTCAACTCATCAAATGCAGAATCTGTAACTTGTCTTCTCAGTAAAGCAAGTCAAGATGAAAGTTGGCTATGGCACAAGAAGCTGTCACATCTAAACTTCAAGACCATGAATGAGCTCGTCAAGAAAGACTTGGTTAGAGGTATTCCTCAAGTGGAGTTTTCAAAGGATGAATTGTGTGATGCCTGCCAGAAAGGAAAGCAGATTAAAGCATCATTCGGAAAGAAGCTTGATTCAACTATTAAATAACCTTTGCAATTATTGCACATGGCTTTGTTTGGACCAGTCAATGTGTTGTCCATATCAAAGTAAAGATATTACCTAGTAATTGTAAATGATTTCTCAAAGTTCTCTTGAACATATTTTCTAAAATCCAAAGATGAAGCTAGTAAAATCATCATCAATCACATAAGGCAAGTCAACAATCATCCTGATTTCAAAGTAAGAAGAATCAGGAGTGACAATAGAACTGAGTTTAAGAATTCTATGATGAGATTATTTTTTGAAGAAAATGGTATCATGCATGAGTTTTCTGCAGCTAGAACTCCATAACAAAATGGAGTAGTGGAAAGAAAGAACATGTCTCTTATTGAAGCTACAAGAATAATGCTGGAAGAATCAAAGTTACCAACATATTTTTGGGCTGAAGCTGCAAATACTGCATGCTACACTCAAAATATTTCTTTGGTTAATCAAGCCAAATGCATGACACCCTACCAGTTGTTCAATAATATAAAGCTAACATTAAACCTTTTACATGTCTTTGGCTGTAAATGCTATATCTTAAGGAATCAAACTGATCAACATGGAAAGTTTGATGTCAAAGCAGAGGAAGGAATTTTTGTTGGATATGCTGTTGGAAAAGCATATATAGTCTACAATCTAAGGACCAACATTGTTATGAATCTATACATGTTGTGTTTGATGATAAAAAGATTGAACAACTACAAGATGGAGATTTCTATGAAAACCTCAAATTTGATAATGTTGAGATAGTTTGTGATGACAGTGATGATGAAAGTGATCAAGAATCAATGTCTAAGGAAAATGCAGAAAAATCTACAACTAATGAAGCACATAATTCAACATCCGTCGAAAGACCAAGTGCATCGTCCGTCAAAAGACAATCTGCATGATCAGTCGACAGGCAAAGAATAACATCCGTTGAAAGCCAAATAAGATCACAATTAGAAAGAACTCCTTCTTCAATTCAAAAACAAGATGGATGAAAATGGCATAGTTGTCAGGAAAAAAGCTAGATTGGTTGCTAAGGGCTACTATCAACAAGAAGGAATAGATTTTGATGAAATTTTTGCTCCCGTTGCAAGAGTTGAAGCCATCAGAATTTTCTTAGCCTATACAGCCCATGTCAATTTCAAAGTCTATCAAATGGATGGCAAAAGTGCCTTTCTGAATGGAAATTTAGAGGAGGAAGTCTATGTCAGTCAGCCTCCTGGTTTTGAAAATCCAAATTTTCCAAAATATGTCAACTATCTTTTGAAAGCACTTTATGGATTGAAGCAAGCACTTAGAGCCTGGTATGATACTTTGTCCAAGTTTCTCTTAGAAAATTACTTCACAAGAGTTACTGTTGACAAAACTTTATTTTTTAGAAATATTAATGGCTCTAGTATACTTGTTCAAATCTATGTAGATGATATTATATTTGGCTCTACAAATGAAAAACTTTGTAAAAAGTTTGTCAAATTGATGCAAAGTAAGTATGAAATGAGCATGATGGGAGAACTAACTTACTTTCTTGGTTTACAAGTTAAGCAAGTTAGTGATGGAATATTCATTAGTCAAACCAAATATATTTATGACCTTTTAAAGAAGTTTGATCTAATGGATTGCACATCTTCAAAAACTCCCATAGCCACTGCAACTGAACTTGAATTAAACAGAATTGAAAAGTCTGTGGATATTTCAAGCTATAGAGGCATGGTTGGCTCAGTTTTGTACTTAACAGCTAGTAGGCCAGATATAATATTTGCTACTTGTCTTTATGCTAGATTTCAGGCTGATCCTAGAGAATCTCATTTAGTAGCTATTAAGAGAATTTTCAGATATCCCAAGGGAACACCAAAACTTGGCATTTGGTACCCTAAAGATTCTGGTTTTGATCTAACTGGTTATTCAGATGCAGACTATGCAGGGTGCAAAATTGATAGAAAAAGCACTACAAGAACCTGTCAATTTCTAGAAAACAAGCTAGTATCCTGGTTCAGTAAAAAGTAAAATTCGGTATCTACTTCTATAGCTGAGGCTGAATATATTGCTGCTGGTAGTTGCTATGCACAGATTCTATGGATGAAAAACCAATTATTGGACTATGGTCTACAAGTGGACAAAATTCCTATTTTCTTTGACAACACAACTGCAATTGCCATTATTGAAAATCCAGTACAGCATTCAAGAAAAAAGCACATAAACATCAAATATCACTTCATTAGGGAACATGTAATGAGTGATACCGTGGAACTTCATTTTGTTCCAAGTGAGAAACAACTTGCAGATATCTTTACCAAGCCTCTTGATGAATCCACCTTCTCTAGGTTGGTAAGTGAGTTAGGTATGCTTAATTATTCTTAAATCATTTTTCGATAATTTTGCAAGTTGAAATGCAGCCAGAGTAAAAATTGATATTTCCTTTTTAAAGAAAAAATTTTGGTTAAGTCAGAATTTATATCTCGACGGATGTTCAGTATCCGTTGAAAATGAATATCCGTTAAATCACATCATCCGTCGAAGTATCAATTATTACTATGGGTAATTTTATCATTATCCGTCAAATTTACTTACAGCCTATATGTATATCTCAATGGATAATTTTAGAATTTTGACAGTTTTCTTATTTTTAAACGGCTATTTTGATTGGTTACTTTGTTTTACTTTATTACTTTTGACAATTTATTTCTGAGATGATATAAAAGACAAATTCATTTTTATTCTTTTCTTTTATCATTCTCAAAGCAATTTCTCTAACTCTCTTCTTCCCTAAAGCAAATTCTTTCTTCTGCAACTAAACTCAATCACAGCAATGACACCCGTAGTCAAGATCATGTCCTCAACTGGCTTTGTCTATGAAAAGAACAACTGTGTGGCTTTGGTGAACAAGCAGATTCCGGCATCTGAAGATTATCACAAATGATGGACTTCATACTGAACTGCAAATTGAATTATGCCATGCTTGAATCCCCAACTATCTACTGTGAAGTTGTTGAGGAAATTTAGACTACAGCAGAGTTCAACTCCAAGGACAAGACTATTACCTTCACTCTCAAAGGTAATGAACATTGTGTGAACTGTGATGCTATTGAAAAATGCTTTAAATTGCCTGAAAATAACACACTGGCTCCACACACTGACACTAATGTGAGTAACATGCTAGTTTCTATGGGCTATTGTTAGGGCGAAAACATGCACTAACATTCACGCAAGTATACGCGTTCGCAAGTAATATAGAATACTTTCTAGTTCGTTCCCTCAGAGACTCAGACTAAGTTATTGTCTAATTAAACTCACTCACCAATGTATGATTACCTCTCAATATTAAGATAACACTTAAAATTGTTGATTAAATATTAATTATAATTAACTACTTAATTAACCACTTAACTAACACTTCAATTTATCAATAATAAAACACTCATGAGATCACAACTTCATTATTACTTCCTTCTATAGCCATTGTTATTACCTTTAGCATGTGACAGTGATGACATTAATCGAATAACACGAAACTGATAAAAGCCAACTTTCATTGTACTAATACCATTCTACCAAGAATCCACAATTAAGATAGAAGTTGAATAGTCATCAATCATGTTGAGTTCCTATATGTCTACAGAAATTGACAACATAACGATTTAAGCACAAGTTATTCCTTTTGATTACATAGGGCAAATAAAACTGTTAGAGTTACCCACTAATCATGCACAATATACATGAACCTATGCTAGCATGGCAAGTTCTAAATCTCAAGATCCACCGTCGCTTCACAAGAGATTAACACCCTATCTTATATGTTCGCGACGCACATAAGACGAATACGCACAACCAATACTAGATATCATGCAATCATCACACACTAAAGTATTAAACAATTAACTAAAGAATTCCATAATAAATCCGTTGCAACCCCATGATCACGATTAGCTCATAATAGAACTTATCGCCATCATGGGTTCATATGAAATCATGATAAACAACACAAGAAAATAATAACTAAACTAATTATATTAAAACAGAGTATGTCACAAGAGTAAATAAGTCAAAGCAAGAAAACTAGCATCCAACGTTACAACGAAACAAGAATCATAAGAAAATATGCTTCCTCTTCGTTGCGGTGTGCTAAATCGGTCTTCTTCCTTATCTCCTTCGCTTCTTGCGCCAAACACAATCTAAAACATAATCTCCTTCATATTCTCTATGAAAACGTCTCAAATCTACTTATATAATAGTCTCATAAAACTCAGATTACATAGAAGTTGGAAGCCAAACAGAAGTAGAAGTCTAAAATAATTCAGCTTTTTTCCCCGACCCTGCGCGGCCGCTCAGCATTGCTGCGCGGGCGCGAAAGGCTGCTGCGCGGCCGCTCAGCATTGCTGCGCGGGCGCGCAGGACCCTACTGGAAAAAATCCAGGTTTGCTCCGTTTCTTCGCCGTAATCTGCCCGTTCTTTTCCTCTCGCAATGGTGAACACATGCCAAGGCTTATTCTTGATGATTCCTCCTCCGAAATGCAACTAATACCCTGAAATGCATAAACACTAGAAAAATGCATCAAATACACAAAATACTTGATTTCAAGACACCAATTTAAGCCATTTTAAGACGTTCTAAGTGGTATAAAATGCCACTTATCACACCCCCAAACTTAAATCGATGCTTGTCCTCAAGCGTCACAGACTCAAAACAAATAAAAATATGCATGAATGCAATCTATATGAAAATGCAACGATCCCCCTTACTACAATTAACCAACCAAATTGTCACATCTCAACGAATGCAGTTAGACAACTAAAGATCAATAAACTCATGGAAACGGACATACAGCCAGAAACGTGGTGTGTGCAAATGCTTAACAGATATGCTTCGGAACTAGACCAATTACTATGACTAGACTATCTTCAAGGCAATCCTACGATTATACGAAGAATAAAAATTCTAGGCATAAAGTGATATAGAACACTACAAGAACTCTGGAGCTTACTACGGAATTGTGCTTTTTATTTACAACTCAAATGCTTATTTGACCGTGCAATGAGTGAGGTCCACAAAAGACTTATACAATGGTATCCATGTAACGAGCGTTAGGTTAGCGGATCCCAGACTCTAAAAGCCTTAGGTCACTAGGCACAAAGTCCCCTAAGAACTTAATAACACGAATACCAAAGAGCCCACTCTTGATCAATTATGCAATTTTTTTTTCTTTTCTGAGCAAGTGCGTTTCGCTCCATCTTGCTCAACCCTAGACTACTCGCATAACATGCGAGCCGGCTACTAGCCATTTGACGCCTAGCCACAACTAGCAACAAATTCCATTTTTACTCCATTTTTTTTCTTTTTCATGCCTTTACCACTAAGAACCTATTATCAAATTCTAAGCATAATAAATAGATTATCCTCGAAAATAATCAGATCATAACAACAATCTAGCCCTTAAGCATTCTCTAAGACTTAGTGAAAATACAAGTGCTTCTAGCATGCATATCAACCTACACAACTTAATATCACTTTAATGTTATCACTACACTCGCATCAATATCACAATTCAGTCGATAAATCATTGCAAAAGGGATCATGGTATATGCATGAGCTATATGATATGACAAACAAATAAAGCTATATAAAAAAAACTATATGGCAAAAATTATGCAACTATATGAACTAACTATCATGAATATGCAGCTATATGACACACACAAAATATTCCTTAACTACCACCCCCAAACTTAAAATCTTCACTGTCCCCAGTGAAGGTAGTAGAAAGGAACACAGGGTATACCTACTCAGAGTCATCATCATCATCACCCTCAGTGGGTGGAGTATCAGGCGGCGGGTATGCAGAGTCCTCACCAAAAACTGGCCACTGGATATCAGCTCCAAGGCCTCGAAAAGCAGTCCCTAACGCAAGAGTGAGCTCCTGAGCAAACCTGCTCTGCGTCTCATACATGGCATCCATCCGCCGTGAAGGCCTCCTATACTGGGCATCACCCATCCCAGCACCCTCCTGAGCTCTCGAAGAACCAGCCTCACCATGCCCTGGCCTAGCCATAGTAGCACCTCGTGCTGGACGCCCTCCTGGAAGACGATAACCCAGCCCATGCTCCTCAGGCTCACCACCGGTCCACTCCTGCATCCCATTCAGAGTGCCAGAATCTATCGGAGCTGCTGGCAACTGCAACTGCTCATGAGCCGGCCAGTTCACTCCTACTACTCGGCATAGCTTCGTAACCGTGGATGCATAAGGGATGTTCATATGCTTTGCTCCCCTCAAAAACTTCAGAATTCCTTGGTAGATAAACTCACCAAGGTCCACATAGTATTCCTCATTCAGAATTCCCCACAACAACTGTGCTCTCTCAACTGTGACCTCGTGTGCATGTGAAGAAGGCAAAATACTAGCACATATAAATGCATTCCATGCACGGGCATACCTGTTTATGGCGATCGCCGGAAAGTGACGATACTCATTATTGGCTGGACTGCGGTTCCAAACTGTGCCCGGTCGACAGAGAGTCGCACAAATCAAATCCAAGTCAAAATCCTCAGCAGTCTTTTCATTCCAGTTCTCCTCCTCGGGCTTCCTCTCTCGCTGTCCAATCACACGGCGAATCGCCGCAGGATGATAATCAACCGTCAGCCCACGAACTACAGAAAACCCATTCTTTTCAGCCTTCGCGTTCGCGTAGAACTCGCGAACAACACTCATCGGTACTGCTTCGGGTGACTCACAAAAAGCTATCCACCCCTTCTCTGCAATCATGGGCAACAACTCACCATCCCTCCCTGATGGTAAAAACCCCCTCTCCTTCAGAATCGGCTTCCCCAATAGCCTAGTGTACTCCTCCTCCGCAGCTCTGTCAGTTAACCGAGGCCTTGCAGCAGTACCCCTTGATGAATCAGCAGTAGGAACTGTGCTGCTGCTGTCAATAGTGCGTGCTCTCTTGGGTGCCATTGATTTGTGAATAAAAGTGTGTAAGAACTGATTTTTGATGTTTATGAGAGGGTTTAAGTGTAGGAAGTTTGTGGGAGATATGTGGGATAGGTGTATGTATATATAGGGTATGGAGTAGGTTAAATTAGATTAGGAGTGGGGTTGAGGGATAAAATCATGGGGTAATGGGAAAAGAATTCGTGGGTTTATGGGCTGTGATGGGTTTTTGTATTTTGTTTTGTTTTTTTTTTTCTGAACTGTAAAAAATTTTCTGGAACTCGACCCCTGCGCGGCCGCTCAGCATTTCTGCGCGGGCGCGCAGCAAGCTGCGTGGCCGCTCAGCATAGCTGCGTGGGCGCGCAGAGTGTCTCTGGAAAAAAAAATTTTCAGCCCCTGTTTTCTGATTTTTTTGTGTTTTTGGATAGGTTATTAACTTCTAAGGGTTCCTGTAACAACAATTCATGGGTTGCCTCCCACACAGCGCTTCTTTTTCGTCATTAGCTTGACGTTCCGTACCTTTCTCAAGTAGTCAACAAAATGGCACTAACCACCTCTCAGTTTGCCATGTCCCCATAGTAGTGCTTCAACCGCTGACCGTTAACCTTGAATGCTTGGTCCGAATCATTCTCAAAAATTTCCACCGCTCCATGTGGAAACACAGTTTTGACAATAAAAGGTCCAGACCACCTTGATTTCAACTTCCCAGGAAAAAGTCGGAGCCGAGAGTTGAATAACAGAACTTGTTGCCCTGGCACAAATAACTTAGGATGTAGCTTCCTATCGTGCCACCTCTTCACCTTTTCCTTATATATTTTGTTATTCTCGTACGCTTGAAGTCGAAATTCATCAAGTTCATTAAGCTGAAGCATTCTTTTCTTATCAGCTGCATCTAAATCCAGGTTCAATTTCTTCAATGCCCAGTAGGCCTTATGCTCAAGCTCCGCCGGTAGATGACATCTCTTACCGTACACCAACTGAAACGGTGACATCCCAAGTGGAGTTTTGTATGCTGTTCTGTAAGCCCAAACAGCTTCATCGAGCTTTAAAGACCAATCCTTCCTTGACGGATAAACAACCTTCTCTAGAATGCGCTTTATCTCTCTGTTATACACTTCCGCTTGACCATTTGTTTGCGGATGATAGGCAGTAGCTACTCGATGATTCACATTATAACGCTGCATCATAGAAGTGAACTTACGGTTGCAAAAATGCGATCCTTCATCACTTATGATTACCCGAGGCGTTCCAAACCTTGTGAAAATTTGCTTATGAAGAAAATTTAGCACTGCCTTTGCATCATTTGTCGGTAAAGCTTTAACTTCGACCCATTTTGAGACATAATCGACTGCCAGCAAGATGTACTGATTATTGCAAGATGAGATAAAAGGCCCCATGAAATCGATTCCCCATACATCAAAGACCTCGACTTCAAGCATCACATTTAATGGCATCTCATCCTTCCTTGACAAATTTCCCACTCTTTGGCAACGATCACACCTTAAAACAAACTGATGAGCATCCTTGAACAAAGTAGGCCAGAAAAAACCTGCTTGCAGAATACGAGCTGCCGTCTTCTCACCTCCATAGTGTCCACCATAAACCGTGGAATGGCAGTCTCATAATATCCCCTCCGTCTCACAGAACGGGATACATCTCCTGATGATCTGATCAGCTCCCTGTCTAAACAAATATGGTTCATCCCATATATACCACTTCACCTCATGCAGAAACTTCTTCTTTTGAGCGGATGTCAAATTAAGCGGCATTATATTGCTTACAAGATAGTTTACAATATCTGAAAACCATGGTTCTTCCTCCTGAATTGCAAACAACTGCTCATCCGGAAAAGATTCATTGATTAACGTCCTATCTTATGAAGTAGAATCGGGATTCTCCAACCTAGAGAGATGGTCAGCTACTTGATTCTCAGTACCTTTTCTATCTTTGATCTCTAACTCAAATTCTTGAAGTAAAAGCACCCAACGAATGAGTCTCGGCTTTGAATCCTTCTTAGAAACCAGATAGCGAATAGCTGCATGATCAGTGAATACTGTCACTTTCGTACCAAGCAGATAAGATCGAAATTTCTCAAAGCCAAAGACTATAGCCAAAAGCTCCTTCTCAGTAGTGGTGTAGTTCAATTGGGCCCCATTTAAAGTCTTACTCGCATAGTAGACCACATGGAAGAGATTTTTCTTGCGCTGTCCCAGAACTGCACCTACCGCATAGTCACTCGTATCACACATCATCTCAAACGGTTCTGTCCAATCTGGTGCTGTAATAACTGGTGCCGTGATCAAACTCTCCTTGAGAGTCTCGAATGCTGCCAAACATTCATCATCAAATTTGAAAGGCACATCTTTCTCAAGTAAATTGCACAACGGCTTAGATATCTTTGAAAAGTCCTTGATGAATCACCGATAAAAACCCGCATAACCGAGAAAACTACGGATTCCTTTCACCGAATTAGGTGGGGGAAGATTTTCAATGACTCCCACCTTGGCCTTGTCCACCTCCAGACCTTTGCTAGAGACCTTATGCCCAAGGATAATGCCTTCACGCACCATAAAATGACATTTCTCCCAATTAAGCACCAAATTAGTTTCCACGCATCTTTTGAGTACGGCGCGCAGATTATTCAAACATTCATCATATGAGTGTCCAAAGACGGAGAAGTCATCCATGAATACTTCGACGTTATTTCCAATCATGTCAGAGAATATAGCCATCATACATCTCTGAAAGGTGACCGGGGTGCCACATAACCCAAACGAAACTCTACGAAAAGCAAATGTGCCAAATGGACAAGTGAAGGTAGTCTTTTCCTGATCCTCTGGTGCAATACAAATCTGATTATACCCGGAATAACCATCCAGAAGACAAAAATACTCATGTCCCACCAATCTGTCAAGCATTTGATCAGTGAATGGGAGAGGGAAGTGATCCTTCCTTGTGGCTTTGTTCAATTTTCTATAATCCATGCATACTCTCCATCCTGTAACTGTTCGAGTAGGGATGAGCTCATTCTTTTCATTTGCGACCACAGTGATACCTCCTTTCTTAGGTACACTTTGCACGGGGCTCACCCACGAGCTGTCAGAAATAGGATAAATGATGCCTGCATCTAGCCATTTCAGAATTTCTTTCTTCACCACCTCCTTCATGATCGGGTTCAGTCTTCGCTGCTGTTCCACAGTTGGCTTACTACCTTCCTCTAACAGAATTTTATGTATACAATATGAAGGACTTATCCCCTTGATGTCTGCTATGGTCCATCCTATAGCCGATTTGAATTCTCTCAAAATCCTTAAGAGCTTGTCTTCCTCATTACCTGAAAGGTCAGCTGAAATAATAACAGGTAACGTAGATGAATCACCTAAAAAAGCATACCCCAAGTGTTCAGGTAATGGTTTGAGCTCCAAGGTAGGTGCTTCCTCTATTGATGGTTTGAGCTTCCCTTCAGCATTCTTAAGGTCAGAAGTACCAAGAGATTCAAATGGTATATCGAGCTTTCGCTTCCATGGAGAAGCGTTCAGATATTGTAATTGCTCGTTGCTATCTTCATCATCGCTGTTAAAATCCCCCACTAAGGCCTTTTCCAATGCATCAGACATTAGCATGTGATCGAGTTCCGAAGTAACCGCGGAATCAATCACATCCACTTTTAAGCACTCCTCATCTTCTGTAGGGAATTTCATTTACCTTGAATACGTTGAAGGTCACATCCTGATCTTGGACCCGCATAGTAAGTTCCCTTTTTTGCACATCTATCAAGGTACGACCAGTAGCCAAGAAAGGCCTCCCCAAGATTATGGGAATCTTCTTATCTTCCTCAAAATCCAGAATAACAAAATCAGCAGGAAAGAAGAGCTTATCCACCTTGACGAGCACATCCTCAACTATGCCCCTTGGGTAAGTAATGGAACGGTCCGCCAATTGTAGCGACATGTATGTGGGTTTTGGATCAGGCGGATCCAGCTTTTTAAAGATCGACAAGGGCATCAGATTAATGCTTGCTCCCAAATCACAAAGGCACTTGTCAAAAGTTAGATTGCCAATGGTGCAAGGAATGGTGAAGCTTCCTGGATCTTTCAGTTTTGGTGGTAACTTTTGCTGCAGAACAGCGCTGCATTCTTCCGTGAGAGCAACGGTTTCAAGGTCATCCAGTTTCACCTTCCTTGAAAGAATAGTCTTCATAAACTTCGCATAACTAGGCATTTGTTCCAGAGCCTCAGCGAAAGGTATATTGATGTGAAGTTTCTTGAACACCTCCAGAAACTTCCCGAACTGTCTATCCAGCTTTTGTTGCTGCAATCTCTTAGGAAAAGGTGGTGGAGGATAGAGCTGTTTCTCCCCTGTATTAGCCTCAGGCAGAGTGTGTTCAACAGTAGTCTTCTTTGGTTCCGCCACTTTCTCCTTTTGCTTAGATTCTTCATCTCTAACTTCAGCTTCGACTTCTTTTGCCTTTTCAGCATCAGCTACTTTTCCAGACCTTAAGGTAATAGCCTTGACTTGCTCTTTAGCTTCCTTCCTGCCTGGTACTTCCGTGTCACTGGGAAGAGTGCCAGGTTGACGATTGAGCACTGCATTGGCAAATTGACCGATTTGATTTTCCAAGGTCTTGGTAGAAACCGCCTGACTCTTGCACAACAGCTTAAGTTCCTCAAAATCAGCACTAGTAGGTGCAGCTGCACTTCCCTGTTGAGGATATGATTGCCTTGTAGCATACTGCTGTGGTTGCTGGAATCCAGGTGGGTTAAACTGTATACTTACTCCTTGCTGATATGTTGGCTGAATAGCATTCTGATTATTCCCCCAGCTGAAATTTGGATGATTTCTGTTGTTAGGATGATAGGTCGCTGGCACAGGCTGCTGTTGTCGCTGATAATTATTCACATACTAAACAGATTCGTTGACAAGAGAACACTGATCCGTAGCATGAGAACCTGCACAAAGCTCACAAACCATAGCTATTTGATTAACTCCATACGTAGCCAAAGAATTAACCTTCATTGATAGCGCTTGGAGCTGGGCTGCAATAGCGGTGGCTGCATCAACTTCCAGAATACCTGCTACCTTGCCTGACGTCATCCTCTGAGTTGGGTTTTGATGCTCATTTGCAGCCATCGTCTCGATAAGATTATATGCCTCAGTATAGGTTTTAGCCCATAAGGCGCCTCCAGCTGCTGCATCGAGCATGGGCTGAGATTGGGCCCCCAAACCATTATAAAAACCAGTGATTACCATCCAATCCGGCATTCCATGATGTGGACATTTTCTCAACATTTCCTTGTAGCGTTCCCAAGCGTCGCACATAGATTCTGTAGGTTGCTGCGCAAACTGAGTAAGAGCACTCCTCATAACAGCAGTCTTTGCCATTGGATAAAACTTCACCAGAAACTTTTGCGCAAGATCTTGCCACATAGTGATGGACCCAGCTGGTTCAGAATGTAACCAGTCTTTAGCTTTATCCCTCAGTAAGAATGGGAAAAGCCTCAACTTGATAGCCTCATCAGTCACGCCATTATACTTAAAAGTGCTGCAGATCTCGACAAAATTCCTTTTGTGCATGTTGGGGTCTTCAGTTACCGCTCCTCCAAAAGAAACAGAATTCTGCACCATCTGAATAGTGCCCGGCTTGATTTCAAAGGTGTTAGCTTGAATAGCCGGATGAAGGATGCTTGACTGAATGTCATCAATTTTAGGCCGAGAAAAATCCATAAGAGCTGGATCAGCTTGAACAATACGATCTCCCATGTTTACTGGTTCTTTCTGCTCAGTTCCTGAATCCGAATCCTCAAAATCTAACTTCTCCGGAGTATCAAGAACTTTGTCTTTCTCCTCAGCTGTATCTAAGGTCCTCTTGCGAGCACGAGAACGAGTTTGCATAAACGCTTGCTAAAGTACCTGAAACACAACCGAAAAGAGTAATTAACTACTACGTCCTAATCACTGAGTCCTAATGACCAATGATGGTAAGTACATAAACTAAACAAATACGCCGAGTCCCCGGCAGCGGCGCCAAAAACTTGTTAGGGCGAAAACATGCACTAATATTCACGCAAGTATACGCGTTCGCAAGTAATATAGAATACTTTGTAGTTCGTTCCCTCAGAGACTCAGACTAAGTTATTGTCTAATTAAACTCACTCACCAATGTATGATTACTTCTCAATGTTAAGATAACACTTAAAATTGTTGATTAAATATTAATTATAATTAACTACTTAATTAACCACTTAACTAACACTTCAATTTATCAATAATAAAACACTCATGAGATCACAACTTCATTATTACTTCCTTCTATAGCCATTGTTATTACCTTTAGCATGTGACAGTGATGACATTAATCGAATAACACGAAACTGATAAAAGCCAACTTTCATTGTACTAATACCATTCTACCAAGCATCCACAATTAAGATAGAAGTTGAATAGTCATCAATCATGTTGAGTTCCTATATGTCTACAGAAATTGACAACATAACGATATAAGCACAAGTTATTCCTTTTGATTACATAGGGCAAATAAAACTGTTAGAGTTACCCACTAATCATGCACAACGTACATGAACCTATGCTAGCATGGCAAGTTCTAAATCTCAAGATCCACCGTCGCTTCACAAGAGATTAACACCCTATCTTATATGTTCGCGACGCACATAAGACGAATACGCACAACCAATACTAGATATCATGCAATCATCACACACTAAAGTATTAAACAATTAACTAAAGAATTCCATAATAAATCCGTTGCAACCCCATGATCACGATTAGCCCATAATAGAACTTATCGCCATCATGGGTTCATATGAAATCATGATAAACAACACAAGAAAATAATAACTAAACTAATTATATTAAAACAGAGTACGTCACAAGAGTAAATAAGTCAAAGCAAGAAAACTAGCATCCAACGTTACAACGAAACAAGAATCACAAGAAAATATGCTTCCTCTTCGTTGCGGTGTGCTAAATCGGTCTTCTTCCTTATCTCCTTCGCTTCTTGTGCCAAACACAATCTAAAACATAATCTCCTTCATATTCTCTATGAAAACGTCTCAAATCTACTTATATAATAGTCCCATAAAACTCAGATTACATAGAAGTTGGAAGCCAAACAGAAGTAGAAGTCTAAAATAATTCAGCTTTTTTCCCCGACCCTGCGCGGCCGCTCAGCATTGCTGCGCGGGCGCGCAAGGCTGCTGCGCGGCCGCTCAGCATTGCTGCGCGGGCGCGCAGGACCCTACTAGAAAAAATCCAGGTTTGCTCCGTTTCTTCGCCGTAATCTGCCCGTTCTTTTCCTCTCGCAATGGTGAACACATGCCAAGGCTTATTCTTGATGATTCCTCCTCCGAAATGCAACTAATACCCTGAAATGCATAAACACTAGAAAAACGCATCAAATACACAAAATACTTGATTTCAAGACACCAATTTAAGCCATTTTAAGACGTTCTAAGTGGTATAAAATGCCACTTATCAGCTATGCTCTTGATGCCACTAAGTTGGGTGATGTTAGGAGAATAGGTCTTAGAAAAGAATGGAGTTTTCTATGTGATTCATTTATTAAAGTATATTCTGGTAAAATTAGCAATTTGATGTTGTTACTTATTCCCTTGTGCATATGCTTTATATGCTTCTTAATGATAAGTACTTTAATTTTAGAATTTCTATTATCTATGATTTATACATCAATTCCTGATTCTCCATCTTTAACTCTCATGGAGAAGCCAAAAATCCAAGTAAGTGAGCATCATCTTTTAGATGATTTATTGGCTCACTTGCCATTTCTTTTTGAGTCTACTGAAACATCTTTGTAAAATCTCAAATTAATCACCACAAATTCTATAGTAGTATCTACTCCAAACTCATTCATTTCTTCTATCTCGACGAATATTTTTCATCTGTCGACAAGTGATTGTATCTCGACGGATGTGCTTAACAGCGGTCATCCGTTGACACTTGAAACTACTACTTCGACGGATGTTCCTCATTCATTGATAATCACTGCACCACTTCAAATTTCAACAACTGTCACAAGTGCAGATGATTTAGTAGTAGTACAATCACTCTTAGGACTAAGGGAAGGGAGTGAATTGAGTGAGAGGCTGAGTTTCTCTAAGGAAAAAGGAGAGGAAAAGAGAGAAATTATGCAGGCTATTTCTTCTAGCGTGGAAAAATGAGTGAGGGGAATTCCACCTTAGTAGGTGAAGGTGAGGGTGGTGAGCCAAGGGGAGCCCTTGATGCAAGAAAATAGAGAAAATGAGAGAAATATAGGTACAGGAGATATAAGGATGAAAGCCATTGCTAGTGAGTCAATGAATGTCAGTGATGCAGAAAAGTAGAGACTATTTCAGCAAGAATATCAAGCTGTCATATATTTTATCTCCTTGAATTCTGAAACATTTACTCATCCTATTTCAGCTTATCAAACTCTAGATGGACAGGGCAATGAGGATGCTGAAAGGATGCTCAACTTGGTGCACACTACTGCTTCTATGCAAAGGGCCAAGGATTCTATCACATCCATGCCACTCACAACTGGTGATGACATTGATTATGGTACTGGTGGTTCTAAGGATTTATTTGGGGATGAAGATGATGATGAAGGAGATTCAATGGACATAGGTGGAGAAGTAAGACCTAGCTCAAGATCTAGCATGCCATCTTGGGCATTTTCCAAAGAATGTGATGAGCAACATTTCAAGTCTACTCTCTTTCATATCAGTCAACAAACTCAGACAGCTCTTCAAGCTACAACCAATGCCAACACCAAGAAGCTCCTTCAAGCACATCTCAATTATCTTCAACTACACCAAATTCAATCTCTTCAATACAATCTGGATGTCACTGCAATTAAAATAGAGATTGATCAAGTCAAGAAGGATGTTTTTGAGACATTGGATGTTAAATTTCCTAACACAACCCTGCTTGACATCAACAGAAAACTAAGGAAAAACTGTAATCTTTCCAGCAAAATGGACTCCTTGGAAACAAGACTCAAAACCTTGGAATCTTCCATCACTGCAATCCATTTGCATCCAGCTCAACAAACTCAGTTGCTTCAAAAGTTAGTGGTTGCACAGACTTCTACCTCTACTTAACTTGATGCTAACAAAAAGGGGGAGAAAGACTCAATTGTTCCAGTTAGCCAAGAGGAGCCAACAAGTGAGGGGGAGAATGTGCTGAACATACAAGTCAGTCAAGTAATTATTCCAGAAATTACTTTTTCTAGGTCACCAGTCTTGGACAACATTGATCTGATCTAGATAGCAGCTGCTAAGTTGGAATCAAATGAAAAATTCACGAAGCTTGATGTTGCAGCAGTTGAGAAGGAATTGGATGAAAATGGAAGAAAATTGATGAAGAGATAGCAAAGAAGTTTGGTCCAATTGAGAAGAAAGACAAGGTCTTTTCTCACTTCTCTCAGTTGAAACAATTTTTTGTAAATGAAATGAGTTTGAGTAACTTGAAAAAGGGCCAACCTTCATTTATAAAGTCTCCAAAAGCTAACCTGGTTTTGAAGCCCAAAAGAAATTATCCAGAGTCATCTGACAAGAATCCCTTGGACCTTATGTTTGAGACTCCAAGGCCAGATGAAAATAAGCTGTTGCAAGGTCCATTGCATTCTTCAAAGATCCAACTGACTCTGTGCTAAAGAGAAGAATTGCTAAGATCTACAGGAATGGGAAAGAAATATGTGTGGTGGCTGGACACCCTCAATTTACAAAAGCAAAGAAGGAAGAAAGGGAAAGAATCAAGCAAGAAAAGAAACAAGCTACTTTAGATGCAAGAAACTCAAACAGAAGAAAAAGCAAGATGTTATAGTAGCCAAGCTTCAAGCTGTGAAAACTGTAACTAAGATTTCTAAGAAACAACCTGTGGTAGCCGAAGATCAGGATCGGAAAATGCACAAGGAACCTCAATAGAAAAGGAAGTTCAGATACAAAATCATTTCCAAAAGAAGATTGGACTTCAATGATGATGAGATGGAAGATTACATTCCCAAACAGTCTACAATTTAACTCAAACATCCAAGCCCTCAGAAGTGCAGGATGAATTTAAGGTGGATCTTACAAAGAACTTTCATGGTGAGGCAATAGTTCCCAAGGATGAGCCTATAGACTGGGATAGTTTGCCTCTTCCTGAGCTTAATGTACCAATCTTCAACAAGTTAAAGAAGACAAAGATAAGAGCAATCAAGAAGGTCAAGCCTGTGAAACTCAAAACCAAAACCTTAACCAAAACTCAACCAACTGTCAATAAGAGAGATCTTCTATACATCTGTGACATCAAGGAGTTTTCAGATATAAATCTCTACATAGATGAACTAGAAGAAGTGAGAGCAATTGATGCTCACAGGAATCTCCCTGAAAGACTGGTGTTCAAATACAAGGGTGGGAAAATGATCATATGGCCCCTTCACAGGATTCTTCAAGAAAGTTATTCTGTTTTGACAAAGATCTTCTCATCATTCAAGAAAAACTTTGGATTCAATGTGACTGCCAAAAGAATGATTCTAAAGAAGATAGAAGAACTAAGGAGCAACAAAGCCTCAAATGCACTCCCAAGGACTCTATCTATTCTTTCACAGGAAATAGAGTGCACTTGAGGCCTTATTGGATGATGGAATTCATGGATGATAAAGGTGTTAGGAGATTTTTCAGACTGGATGACCAGTTGAGCATCTTAAGCAATGAGACTCTATTGGAAATGCAAGAAAAGATGGATCTATCAAATGCTGAAAAACTTGAATTTCACAGACAACTCCAAAATCAAATAGAAGAAAACAACATGAAGCTTGGGAAGAATTCAAGACAATCAAGGAGAAAGATCACATCTTCTCAGACTAGAGGAGCACCTTGAAAATGATTGTGAGAACTCTTTGTACACTTTACTTTGTTCAATTTTCAAATAAATTGTAGCACTTACAAGTTTTATCTACCATTATTCAATCTGTACATTTAGGGTGTTTTGTTATCATCAAGTTTCTCTTAATTTATGGCTACAACTCCAGTAGACATAAATTGGGAAGATTGTTAGGAATATGTTATGAACTTGATGATAAGGTGAACAAAACACCTTAGTAGATTTAACTTAGTATTTTGTAACTTTCAACGGATGATCATTTCAACATTCGTTGAAAGAGTAGCTTATGTACAATAAGATTAGTAGCACATTTCTGCATACTTAAATATCTTAGTGAACTAGATCTTTGAGAAATATTTAAGTCATGTTGACTACTAGATTGATATGCAAGATAGGTTGGTTAATTATAAATAGATGATGCCTTGAAATCTTATTTAAATGAAATGGAGTTAACTGTCAAGAAAATAGTCTCAACGGATGATTTACAAAGCTTCAACGGATGCTCAGATAAAGCTTCAACGGATGATCTACAAAGCTTCAACGAATGATCAGCCAAAGTATCAACGGATGATCATCCACAGTTTCAACGGATGATTCAATGAAGTTTCAACGGATGTTCAAATTTAAAAGAGCAGTTGATAGCGACTTGACAGTCATATGCGTTGATTTTTTGTAATTGGAATGTGGCAGCCTGTTAGTAGGATTTAGAGAATAAAGAAGCATTTCCATTTCCATGTTAAACTAAAGTTATTCAAGGATGGTGGAAAGAGAAGTGAAGAAGCATGATATTAGACTAGATTCATTTTATCTTATTAGTTTGTCTTTTTATCATGTATCTTGGTGATATATAAACCAAGTGTAGCAAGTAAAACAACTAACTGGGCAAGCATTATTTTCAGAGAGATAGAAAAAGCTGTATCTGTTAAGAATCTCTTTGTAATTCTATAAGTTCTCTTATAAGCAGCTGTGTGTTGTTCAAGCATCACAGAGTTCTCATCTTTATATATATATCTGGTGGATAAGTTCAAATCCACCAGAAAGTTTTAAAGCCTTGTGTTTTATTTCTTTATATTTAGATTTCTATTTTACTTTGATTACGCACTTCTTGCAAAATCAAACACAGTTATATATTAAGTAAGAACATTCTTAACATCAGAAAAAGAATCCAAAATTACATTAAACCCCCCTTCTGTAATTCTTGTTGCATTGTTTGGGAATAACAATAGTCATCGAAACTTGTTTCAGATGCTCGACAATCCTGGTGTTGGCCTCATCAAATCTAAAGTATACGTCATGTCTTCCTCGTCCTTTCTGGGCTCAATGACCCCATTCTTTGGAGTTTTTTGAGTGATTCCTAGTGGCATCACAACCTCAGCTTTATCAGCCATTAAGAATGGAATAAATCTTATCTTTTCTTTGCAAGTCGTATGATACACCCTTTGTAGGTGTAGTAGATCGTCTGCCTAATCATTTCCCGAGTATTCGTCCTTCTTTTAAGTCCCTCAATCTACTACCTCGGCTTTCCGATTTGTTAGGGATGAGGAATAGTTGTGGAGCATGATTTATTATCCTTCTTCTCATTTCCATCGCCCATCACTAGGATTCGTGGGAGTTCATACTTTTATATCACACTTTTCTACTAGTATTGTGTCACTTGAATGTTGGTTATACAACTAAGGGTTTTAGCCTCAATCCTCTTCGTGTCTGGATCTACCTCTGAATACTGGCTAGGGAAATGTATCAAGAATATTAATCTCATAAGTTGGAAATGAGACATGGGAATTGGTTAAAATCAATATCTTATAAGATTTCCTAACAACATGTGTGTGCTTCCGACATCAAGTATACTTTCCTCTCACAATCTTTGGAATCATTCATCATCTTTGGCCAATATAATCTAAATAGGATATATTTTGAGTGACATCCTTGCCCCCGAGCGTAGCCCACGGTTCTTTTTATGTACTTCTTTTAAGGCCAATTCTGTTGTTCGGAGGTTCGGGCATTTCAAGTAAGGAATCACGATTTACTTCTTGTATAAAGTCTTTGCAATCGGATAAGCTTCAAATCTTTTTTCAGCATTTTTCATGCTTCCATGGCATCGTCGGGTCACCAATGCCTCATACTTTTCTACATTCATCATTTGAGAAATCCAATATCAAGGCAAATTCTATCGTAGATCCATCATGATCTTGCACTACTCATTTTTGTTTTTGATGAACCATCAAAATAGAGAACCAAATAGTACATCAGTATGATCTCTTTATCTTGCCCTACATATTTCCTTGCCTTCATAGGGTATCTCATCCTTTCCCCCGACTTCTTGGTTGTCAATGGGACATCCAACCATGAAGTCGGTCAAATCTTGAACCTTAAATATGGTACATGTTTATACTAAATTCGCCAGGCACGGTTGTCCACTTAAACAACCTTCCACCAGCCTCGGGGCTGTGCATTGTGCTCCCCGGGGCTAGTTTTGCACATTCGGAAATACAGTTTAACTTCCTCATGTCGTGGTCATGGCTAACGCGAACTTTTTAATACTAGAGTTATTTACCCTAAATTTCACTATCCTAGCATGTGGGTTGTTGAACCTCCATGTCTTTTCTCACAGGGGCAAGTCTCAATTACACAATTGAGTTTTCCATGTATAAATTTAGTACTTCTGGTATTTCGATTTTCTGCTTCTTCAATTTCTCAAAGATTACATGGCTTTCATCAATCCATAAAGGGTCCTTTACTTTGTTCAATATCATGAAGAAAGGCAAACACTTGTCACTGGGTTCGGAGATTAACCTCTCCTAAATCGCACTTAGTTTCTCTATGTTCTTAATGAAAGATGAGGGTTCCATAACAAAGAATCTTATCAATATTGGCCTTGATTCCCCACTCAGAAATGTGGCCCAAAAATTTACAGATCCTACCTCGAAGACACACCTTGTAGGATTTAACATTATCTTGTGGTGCATCAGCACTTCAAATACCTCTCGGAGGTGTTTCATGCATTCTGCCTTGTCTAGGCTCTTAATTCTAATACAACGTAGACTCTCATGGTCTTTCAATAGAGATGCTCAAGAAATTTTACTTCCTTTGGAATGCCGTCCTTATAATCAGCTTATTATTTTATGGTTACTCGTCTAGAAAGGGAAAAAATTCCTCTTCATTTTCCTCAACGTAATCCGGTTACCATTACCAAGTTTATATGTAACCAACTCAAGATCAAATCCAGGCTTATCATCTTATTTGGTTTTTCAGGTGACAAATGGATAAGAATCATATTTGCTGTTGGATTTCCTCAATGCTTGTCGGTCTTTTGAAATTTCATGTTTTCTTTTGGGAGGACCTGCCTCCGACTCCATCAGGCCTTTAATCGTGGCAACATATCATAAAAGTAAAGTTGAGAATTAGCGAGTCCCATTTTCCAAGAATCTTTCAGAGTTTTATATCATATTGTGATGATCACCGGGTCTTTATGAGGGAATTTCAACCCTTTCGAATTAGAATCATCAAAATTATTGGAAATTTCCATTGTCGCTCCTTATGGTGTACTACCTTTCGGGCACAAGCTTTTATTGAGTTTCTTGAAGTCCCAGCGATCATTAGTATTCTAAAGATCGTATTGACAATCGGCCCTCGGGTCTGCTTATTTTCCTGGAGTATCTTGATCTCCCCTCTTATTCTTTATAATCTTTTATTCTATTATTTCTTCACCATCTTGGTGAACATGTTCAATATCCCTTCTCGGATCTATAACTCAATTGTATTCTTTAGCTGTCGGAAATCATCGATGTCATCTTCATGAAATTTTGGTTATAAATCTAGTTCTTCTTGTCAGAGTTAGTGCGCAGTGGCATCGGCCATTGAAAGTCTTCATATTTTCATATGTATCAAGACTCAGCTTCTTAGAGCATTAAAACGTGCATTCTTGGTGAACTTCGGTTCTCTGTTGTTCTTCCTCGGGGGAGAGTCTCCATCAGGGATACTTATCCTTAGCATCACACTTTTGATCCTCCTTTGCTTTTAGTTCTTATCTTCATTGCCTCCTATCAGGGGTTAAATTCTTCTTCATGTTATTTATTTTCACCTCCCCATTATTGCAACCTATGTATGCTTTTTATAGGTTTCGGCCAATGATAACTTAAAGTTAAAATCACAGGCTCCTTGTTGGACTATCATTGACATCCTATCATTCAAATATATGGTGATCAAGGATTTTCTTTGAATCGGTCTAGGTCATACAAGGAATCTTTTTATCCTCGTTTCATGTTCTTAGGGATGCAAAATAGCTCATACAGTTTTACACCATTATCGAGTTATGCCCCCCGGGGTTTAAGAAAATGTCATGCACTTATAAAATCGTTCATCGGCTATTGTGCTAAAGAGTTTGAAAACTTTCTTACGTGGTTATCCGAATTACTGAATCCATCATACGCCCAGATTAGGGTACCTTTATATAGGTATTCGTAGTTTCTCTTGTGGAGAGATACGTGGGATTATTCAGACCTTCAAGGGGCATCAAATCTTTGGGATCAATCCTTGGAATTTCTGTCTTCCTTCTCCATGGAAGGCCGTTCGAACCAACTATATCAGGTAATTGACCCTTAGGGCTCCATGCTTTCCAAATTTTGCAAGTAGTCGAGTTTGTTGTTCCCTTTTCAGGTTTCTTTTCCTCCATTAAATCATGAGTTTGATGAGATGAAAATTCGCTCTTCATCATTCTAAGCTTCAGTCCTTGAGGCCCTCGAGGCTTGGGACATCCTTTTTTGGTCGGTCACTTCATGGACGTCACCTTCTTGGAGTAGCATCCTTATCACTTCATATTTTATCATCCTCTGTCTAGAGACTGGAATAATCACAAATTTGGTCATTGATGGGTTTCAATCCTTGAATATAAGGGGGTGTATATGCTCTGCATGGTTGATGTCAAATTCTATTTCCTCGGTTATAATATTTGAATCCATATCCCGGATCATACATGGTTTGTGAAAGGAGAACATTGGTAGAGCTAAGGTCTCAATTACCATCTAAAATTGGGGGTTTGACCCTTAAACTTGAGGATTCTATCTTTCAAATTTGGGGATCTTAAATCGTCCCTTCGGATTAAGATCGAGTTTCTGCCTAATGCATCTCCCAACTTGTTAAATTTTATTGATGTGCTCCTCATGAGCTCGAATTAATTTTTCGTAATGGTTTGAGGAATCATCCCTTCGCGCCCTCGAGACTGAGAAAGTATTCTAACAATGGGCTATTTTCTTGGTTGTCTCCTTCGTGGCTCGGTCACCTTATTAGATGGACAATCACTGTCCTAGGTATTGGGACTAGAGAAATCTTGGAATCTTATGAATGAGGATCAACCCTTACAAATACCGGAATTCGTAATCCTACTGTGGTCGATGCTGAAGTTTACTCCAATCAGGTGGGGATTCGTTCCCTGATTTTACATTTCTTGAGATTGAGGATCGTCCCTAGAATTAGCTTTCAGTCACAGGGAATCCCATTATTGTGGGACCAGCTTCTTGGTTTTGTGATTGAAAGTTGTGGTGCTTCAATGATGGAAGAAACAACTTGAGTTGTGGATGGTAGATCTTGATCGCTATGATTCTATATCTTTTTAGCTTTCCAGATGTGTGCTTCATGAACATAGATCCTCTTCTTTACGATTTGGGATTTCATCCTTTCACATCTTTGGGGTTAAAAACGCCCTTTGATAACAGGTTCCTTACTCTGCTGCACCCTTCTTGGGGTGATCTCCTCTTCATATGAACAATCACTATCCTCGATATAGGGATCACAAAAATCATAACTTCTCCTTTTAATAAGGTTTAATACTTACAAATAGCGAGGTTCGTACTCCTCATATACTCGAAGTTGGTTTCTCCTCAAAATATGCATCTCATAAGGTGGGTGATCATTCACCCTGGATGGAAGCACAATTAATAACATCTGAAATTCGGGTGTTCATTAGTGAGAGCACCATCTATAGTTTGGGACTCTTCCATTAATTATGCATCAGTTGAGGTTGGAGACCGTTCTTTGATTCAACCGTTGGGTAATGGGGATCTTCGTCCCTGAGAGATTAGTCCCTCATATATTGAGGTTTGATTGTGGTGGAGTCTCAACATTGGATGCAATATTGCATCTCTCATCAGGTAGTTTCTCGGTACTTCTTCGTGCTTTCATGGTTATTGTCTTCTTCCCACAGACGGCGCCAAATGTTACGGATAAAAAACATGTATTTCTTTAATGCGGGTATTTAATGTCAGGGTTTGATAAGCTTCGAGCTTTAATGGCTGCGCTTGTGTTTCGTGGCTTGAATCTGCCCTCACAAGATTGTCCAATGGCCTTCATGACTGAGTCTAAAACGTCATTCCAGGTAATGGCTTTATGGCTTGAAGGATGCCTTCGCGGCTTTATGACATGTGGAGATCTTGTCCCAAAACATTCTGCTGAACTTGAAGGGGTAAGACCCTTTATATAGACATTGATAGTCTAGGAATTAGGGTAGAATTGGATGACTTGATGGGCAAGTCTCCACCTCAGATTGGACTTTGGAGTCCTAGAAAGCAGGAATTAGTTTTCTTCTGAATTTGGGTTTCTTGGAGGCTACTTCTTGTAGAAGTGGTTACTTATTTGAACACATTTATTGGGCTATTTAATTAGCCCATTTATTAATTACAGTTTTAATAAATAGTTAGGGTTTTGGGCCTCATTAATTGGGCATTCCCCTTTGACCAAATCAGGTCTAATTAATGCGACATTAACTCCGTAACTAGAGTTATTTTTATTCCCTATCACAAGCATAATCTGATCAGTGTGGGTCAAATCTGTGACAAAGGTTACCATGTGAACTTCTATGAGGAACATTGTGAAATTGTTAGTAAGACTGATGGTAAGATTGCAATGACTGGTGTAAGACATGGTAGTTTATATGAAGCCAGGGTCTCCACAAATACTGATGAATCAATAGTTTGTCTACTTAGTAGAGCATCTTTGGAAGACAACTGTAACTGGCATAAAAGACTTTCTCACCTCAATTTCAACAATATCAATGAACTTTTGAGGAAAGATCTTGTGAGAGGATTGTCCAATGCAATTTTTACTCCTGATGGCATATGTGACTCATACCAGAAAGCCAAGCAAAGGAAAACATCTTTCAAGAGTAAAACTGAATCCTCCATTCTTGAACTATATCATTCACTTCATATTGATCTCTTTGATCCACTAAATGTAATGTCAATTTCCAAGAAGAGGTATGCACTCGTAATTGTTGATGAATATACAAGATACACATGGTTGTATTTTCTGCACACCAAGAATGAATCTCCATCCATTCTTCTTGATCATGTAAGAGAGCTGGAAAAAGAATCAACATACAAAGTGAAGATCATCAGAAGTGATAATGGAACTGAATTCAAGAATAGTTTTATGCAAGAGTTATGCAAACTCAAGGGAATAAAACAAGAATTTTCTGCTCCCGGAACTCCACAACAAAATGGAGTTGTTGAAAGAAAGAATAGAACTCTCATAGAAGTTGCAATAACCATGCTAGAGGAAGCAAGATTGCCTACCGACTTCTGGGCTGAGGCTGTGTAAACTGCTTGCTTCACACAAAATGCAACATTGATCAACAGACATGGAAAACACCATTTGAGATGGTAAGGTAAAGAATCCAAATTTGAAGTACTTTCATATTTTGGTTGCAAGTGTTTTGTTCTCAAAACTCAGCCGGAGCAGCTTACCAAATTTGATCTAAAAGCTGATGAAGGCATTTTTGTGGGATATCCATTGTCTACAAAAGCCTTCAGAGTTTACAATCTGAGAACAAGGATAGTCATGGAATCTATACATGTATGACAAGAAGATTACAGGTCTAGAAGATGCAGATGATCATGACAAGTTGAGATTTGAAAAAGAAGTACCATATGCTAAACTCTTAAATCCTGATACAGTAAATCCTGATATCACTCAAAGCTCTGACGATCCACATGACAGTGGAAATTCTTCAAACACTGAAGCATATATTGAGGGGGAGCAACATGATTCAAATCCAGAGTCTTCTACAAGTGATTCAACTCAAGAAACATCAGTAGATAAGTAATCAGACTCTCATTCTTCAAATTCTGGTGAGTCAAATACTAATAACAATGGGAACACTGATTCAGGGGGAGCATCAGGACATGATAGTGGTACTAGTCAAAGAAATAACAGAGAATTCATGGATCAAGGGGGAGGTTCTTCTTCAAGGAGTCAACTCCCATCTGCAAGAAAATGGTCTAAGTCACACACACCCGACTTAATCATTGGAAATCCTGATAGTGGTGTAAGAACCAGAAAAGCCACTCAAAATGAATGTCTCTACCATTCTTTTCTATCTCAAACTAAACCCAAGAAGGTGGAAGAAGCTCTTCAAGATGTTGACTGGGTTACAGCAATGCAAGAGGAGCTTAATGAATTCGGAAGGAATAAAGTATGGACTCTTATGCCAAGACCAAAGAACAGATCAGTTGTAGGTACAAACTGGGTGTTCAAAAATAAAACTAATAGTGAGGGCATTATTACAAGAAACTTGTGCTTGCTGGATTAGAATCAGATTTCAGATGAGGACAATGCTACCTTGTCTTCTAGATTTCCAAACTTTTCATCTGAATCTTCTCCAAAACCAGTTTTATTATCAACTAAAGAGGGCACAACTATTGATTTTGATACAAGGACAAGGCCAAAGAAAAGAAGACTGGTCAAAGCATATTACAGCCAAAACTTGCTCAAGAATAAATAGAAAATTACTGAGGAGACATAGAGTGCATCTACTCCAACTCCTGAGTTCCAGACAACTGCGGAGGCACTCGTGGAACTGTCTGATTCTCCAATAAAGCAATATAACAAGAGAGCAAGAGAAGTCTCTCATGAGCAAGTTGAAGCTAGTGTCAAGAGGCTGCAAGGGAAAGGTCTCTTTCCTGGATCAAGCATACAAGAACCTATATCTCAAAGGGGTACAACATTTGCATCTCCTAATCCAATCCCACAAGAACCTGCACCTCAAAGTGGTGCGGCAGATATTGAAGCACAAGAGCCTCTGACAAAAAAGTCCATTTAACAATGGCATGATGAAGAGCCTGCTCAGGAGTCTATTACTGCAATTATGGAGAAGAGTACCAAAGAACCTTGGTGTCAAATTCATCCAACAACTCATGATTCTCCAGCTATACAAGATCCATTGCATCAAAGTTGTAATGAAGGCCTTAATCCTACTACAGTTACTCTAATTATAGATGCTGAAGGCAGAATTCTTCCATCTCCACAATCTGCTGATGTCTTATCAGTACCACCACTGAATGTCTGCAAAGATGCTGAATCTTCAAATTCATAAGGTATAAATACCATTTTTACTTTATTAACATTTATTCTAAATACTGATTTGGTATTTTCAGCATTTATTATGCATGTTATAAATCATGTTGGTATGATTACTTCTAGACCTTATTTAAGGACTACCTCTAGTTGTATGACCACATACCACCCTTCTTTAGCCACCTCTTATTTCTGTAGGACAAATTATCTGAGCTTTTCTGTGAGCTGTGTGAAAAGATTTAGAGAAAAACAAAATTAAAGAGAGGCAGGATCCTTCCTGGAAAAAGGAGAGGTAGATGAGAGACATGATTTAGTAATCCTTGTGAGGAAACTATGACTATTAAAAGTCATGAGCTGTGTGGTGTGAGGAGTAGTGAGACTACTTTAAAAGAATATAGAGATTAAGTGATAATTATTATATTTTACAGGTGCACAGAGTACACAAGAAACAGGTGTTGAACAACAGTCTGTTGACCCTTTGATAAACTCTGATGTACCAAGTGCAAATAATCTCCCTACAGGTCTAAGTACTGATACTTTCATGCAGTCCATACAATCTACTATTCTACCACATGTAGCAATCCCTGTTTTTGCTATAAAAAACAGTCCATTCACTCTAATATTCCACCACCTGAAATAATCCATGTTGTTGCTGAAGATGTAGTAGTGCAACAGTCCATTCATAAGTTTCATCCATTACAGGGTCACCACGGAACTCTACAGGAACTGAGGTTTTGGAAGTAAATTTAGAAGCTCCAGTTCATTTATCTACAATTCTTGAAGATGTGGAGTTAACTGCTGATGGTATAGAAGCTTCTGAAGCTGCTGGATCACATACTGCACCAATTTATGATTTTATCTTACATGTTGAAGCTGGTGATGAAGTTCAGCAGATAGTTCAAGATCCAGTTGTAAAGGAAGAATCTAATGATAGTGAAGAAGCTGATATTTCAAATGCTCTTATAGATCCTGAGAATGATCTTTTCTTCCCTGAAGATATGTCTACTCATGTGAGGCAACAAAAGCTGAAAGAGTTAGATTCCAAGATGAAGCAGGATTATTTTTATGCGATCTGGAATGCTAAATAGAAAGATGATACATATCCTATTTCCAAAACAAATGTTGTTGAACATCTTGAAATAGCTGAACATAGAATTCAAATCCTTATATGCTGACTCATCTAAAAGCATCTACTCTGGTTGTCAGATCCTTACATACAGCTCAAGAAGCAATTGCTTCTCAAATCAATCAGATCAAATAATCATTGATTGCTTCAAGGCTGACTACTCATCAGAAAATTCAGAAGCAAATTGCACCAATTGTTGCCAGACAAACTAAAATTCAAGCTAATCAAGCTAGATTGAAAGCTAAGCAAGTTCAAATATCTGAACAACTTACAGAGGTACAGAATTCTATGGAGCTTATTCTTTCTCTACTGCTTGGTGATGATGCCAAAACGGGGGGAGAAAATTGTTCAATCTAAATGCAAGCAGCTGACATTTACAAATACTGATGATGAAAATCCAGATGGAGGTAATAGGGGGACAGAAGGATAGTGAAATCAGAAGAGGTGAAGAGCTAGTTGGAATTAGTGGTTTAGACATTGACAAATAGTGATGATGAAAATCCTGATGGAGGTAATAAGGGGGGACAGAAGGATAGTGAAAGGAGAAGAGGTGAAGAGCTAGTTGGAATTAGTGGTTCATCAAAAGCTATCACTAAGTCTCAATCTAGACAATGTGGAGAAAGTGAAAGAAGAGTTAAAGAACTGAATGTGACTATAACAACTCAACAAAATTTAAAAGTCACAAGTGTTGATGAAGACCAAGGTATTATGGAGATAGAAGTTGGTGCAGGATCAAGTCAGTATCTTCAAACTCTGAAAGTAAAAGGAAGAAAGACAACTCTATTCTACAAGGATCCAAAGATTCAAGCATTTGACTCTGAAGTGAGTAGAAGAATCTTTGAGAAAGAAAATCCTAGAGTTGATCTAGAACAACTAAGGAAAATGGAGGAAGATTTCAAGAATTCCATGAAGACAACAAATACTGATACTGTTGTTATCTCTCATGATCCATATGAAGATGATCCTTCTAACAAACCAACCAAAGGGATAGTCATAAGGAAAGTGAGTCAGGCAGAGGCTGAAAGATATCTTAGGTCTCAAGCTATCTTAATTGCTGATAGGAGTCATAAAGGGAAAGAGAAGATAGCAGAGAAGTCAAAGCCTTCAAAGCCTAAAGCCAAAGCTATAGCAAAGAAGAAATCAGTAGCTAAGGCAACTAAATCACAAATACTGATAGATTTAATCTATACAGTTGCTCAATCTTTTGATACTGATGAAATTGCTGAAGAAGAAGAAGTCAGTCAAGCTCATTAACGAAGGAAGATTCATGGAGCTGACTGGGCTGAAAAATTGAAATTAACCTCTGACATTGCTCAAGTTAATAAAGAAGAAGTTGTTATTCAACCAATCACAACCGTTGATCCTACTCATGTTAATGATTTTTCAAACCCAATTCAAGCTGAATTATCAAATCCTAATTCTGAAGACATAGTCTCTGATAAGCCAGAACTTACTCTTGAAGAGAAGAAGAAGCTACTATGGGGAAGCAAGAAACCGGCACCTAGAAGAGATTCTTCTGAAATATTAAAGAAGATTTACAGCGGAAGTTCTCATGCTAGAAAACCTGGAATCATAAGTGGTCTGGGTAGGTTAAATGATGATCCATCTGTAGGAGATGCTTTGATTTTAAGAAAGCATGCTAATTTGACAGAAATTGGAGATAATATGATGCTTGAAGACTTACAGAAGATCATACAAGTTCAAATTTTTATTGATCTTGTTGGAGAGAAAATGATTTATTTTATGGAGTCTGGGAGAAACTTAAGGTTGACACAAAACCAGTTAAGAGACAAATCATGGAAGGAATTAGAACTTATTGCTATAATTCTCAAGGTAACTAATTCTGTAACTGCCAGATGGTCTGCATTCATAAAGAACCTGATACAGTAAAAGCAGAGAGGAATGCCTTACAAATATAGCTACATTCCAAAGTACATTGATCAAACTGAATATGCTGTTGATATGCCTATTGGATGAGCCAATATAGAAATGAGTCTAGGGACTAAAGTTTTAACCTTTAATCGTGATGGAAAGAAAATTGGGTTTCTGGAGCTGGATGATCTATCTCTTGGAAATTCAAAGTTACATAATCTCAGGGCTGCCATCTATCAGAATGATGAATCAATAGATGAACTAAAAGAACACAAACAGAGGATGCAATGGTATCTTGATGTAATGAAAGAAGTCTGCTGAGGAATTTTCTTGAAGATTTTCCAGACTGTGTTAGAGTTCAGAATAAAGAGTAAAGTCTGATATTCACTAAAGTAAGAATGATATGTTTACTTGTTACATATTGAATTCTCAATGATCAGAAGAAGCTCAGGATCTGGTTGTTCGGGTGTCATCAGGATCTGATGTACCGTCAGGATTTGGTATGTCATCAGCATTGGTATGACATCAGTATTTGAAGATAGTCAGCACTAGAGGATTTGTTATGTTCCTTATAATGTGGAGCAGATATCTGTTACATCTGAGTTATAGGACTTTATCTGTTTAGTTTAAGATATGTATCAGTCTCAGTTAGTTTTTGATAATGCATATCTTAGATTAATCTGTTGTAGCTGTGTAGTATATAAACACAGTTCAGGTCATCACTTAGTTATCATACTCGAGGATCATTCGACCTAGAAGCTCTCGAGAACATCAGTATTTCTTGAGAGGATTTTATAATAGTTTTTATCAGAAATATAAAAAGTTGTTATATTTTATTACTTGTTCAAAATATTTATACAATTGTATCCAACCCCCCTTAAACAATTGTATCTTTACTGGGCAACAATAGGTATCAGAGCTCACTGATAAATTTACAATCAGAAATAATCTAAACATGTCTTTGAACAAGTATGAAAGCATTAAAATTGCCATTCTGAAAAAGACTGAATATCAAATATGGAAAGTAAAGATGCTCATGTACCTGGAAGCTACAGATCCAGATTATCTAGACGTAATCAATGATGGACCCTTCATGCCAACAAAACTGGTGCCTACAATTCCTACTGTTGCAGAACATTATCAACTGAAGGAGAAGACAAAATGGACACCAGAAGAGAAAGTAGTTGTGCTGAAGGATGCAAAGGTAAGAAACATTTTGCATAACAGTCTTGATTCTGTGATGTCAAATAGGGTTATAGCCTACAAGACTGCCAAAGAAATCTGGGATGCTCTTGAAACTCAATGTCAAGGAACCATGGCTATCAAGAAGAACAGAAGGGCTGTTCTGATTCAAGAATATGAACATTTTGAGGCCAAGCCTGATGAAAGTCTCACTGACATCTATGACAGATTTCTGACCCTGCTCAACAATCTATCTTTGGTGGGAAAGGTGTATGATCGGTAGGATTCAAACACCAAGTTTTTGAGAGCCTTGAGTGAAGAATGGGAGACTCGGACTAAAATCATACGACATCAATATGATCTGGAAGTAATTACCCTGGATGAAGACTATGGCATGCTGAAAACTCATGATTTGGAAGTTCAGTAAAGGAGAGAGAGGAAAAGCAACAAAGGAAAATTTGTTGCTTTGAAAGTGAATGATAAAGCTTCAAGAGAAAATTATGTTGGGGCTGCAAAAAAGAAGAACAATTTTCTAGAATCAGATACTGATGATTCATCATCAAATCCTGATGATGATACTGATTCTGAAACTGATGAGAACATGACAGATTCTGATGTCATGCAAATGGCCGCATTGCTGGTTAAGGGCTTCAGGAGGATGCAGTTCAGGAAGTCCAAGAACAACAGAAGCTTTAGGAAGAAGTTTACTGGAGGTGAAAGGAAGTCAACTGGGAGAAAAGATGGAAAAGACTCTAGAGCTGGGAAGGTAGACAGGACAAAGATCAAATGCTACAACTATGATGAACCTGGTGACTTTGCCACAGAGTGCAAGAAAACAAAGCATGACAAAGGGAAGAGCAAAGCCCTGATCACATCAAGCAAGAATTGGGTGGACTCCTCTGATTCTGAAGATGATAATACATGCTATGCACTGATGGCCAGTCTTGATGATCCTGTTGCTTCTGAGCCTAAGGTACAAACTCCTTTCTTATCTTTTGATACTGAAAATATATCTGAATTAAAATCTATTCTTAAATCTTTGTATGGTTGTTTTAAGAATAAAACTCTAGAAAATGATAGAATTATAACTGAAATTGAGATCCTAAAGTCTAGGAATGAATAGTTAGAGTCTGACTTAATAAATCAGATAGATTTGAAGAAAGAATCTGAGAGAGCTAAACATTCAGTTAAGATTCTTGAGGCTAGATACAGTATGTTAGAAAAGGATCTAGAAAATGAGAGAAAAACCCTTAAAGTCTGGATTGTTTCAGGCAAAAAGGTTCATGAGATAATCTCAAAGAAAAACTGGAAAGAATGCTTAGGCTATAAAGATGGAGTTAAGGATGTTGACACTGAAAATAAAATTAATCTTAAAACTCCTGTTAAGTTTATCTCTACAAAAGGTGATGAACCCAAATCCACTTTTGAAAAGAGTTCAACATCAGTATCACAAGAAAAATTGGTAAGTGATAAAATACTAAGAAAGGAAATCAAAGAAACCATTATGACTGTTAAGAAAGAAAAGAACATAGGACTTTTGTCAGCAAGATAATTAAAAAAGAAAATATCTGAGACTACTGATTAACCTCAAGCAAAAAGTCCTAAAAGAAATAGGAATGGTAAGCAAGGTATTTCTATGGATTCAAATTACAAGGTTGTTTCCAATGCTCCTTGGAAAACTTATTTTTAACTGTAAAAATACTAATCATCTTGCTATTGATTGCAGGAGGAATAAGAAAAAGAAAATTGCTATTCCTGAGTCTGATGTTAGGTTGTTTAATTATCCCATTTAATAATTATGAAATTAATAAATAATTAGGGGTTTGGGCCTTATTAATTGGGCTTTCCCTTGGACTAAATCAGGTATAATTAATGTGACATTGACTCCGCAATTAGGGTTATTTTTATTCCATATCATTTGCCCACCAACTTCTGGGAAACACACTCGATATTTCACAGAAGTTAAGTTATCTCTTATCCTATTAGGGGTATCATTTTTTAGCGTAAAGTGTGGATGGACCTACACATTTATAATAATTTTATTCGATGCTTCATGATACTGTCATAATTTTTCATACTCATTTTCGTACATATTCCTATTATTAAGAAATTTTTTGGTATTTTTTCTCTCAATTTTTGGGAATTATCTCATACTCACATGTATTTTTCAATTTTTCTGTTATTTTAGGGATTTTTCCTTACCTCCAGGTATTTTTCCTAAGTTTTTTAAAAAAATTCCGTATTGTCGGATATTTTTTCATAATTTTTTTTAATATTTTTGGAATTTTTCCGTACCTACGGGTGTTTTCATAATATTTTCTAATATTTTAGGAATTTTTCTGTACCTCCAGGTATTTTTCCGTAATATTTTCTAATATTTTTAGAATTTTTTCGTTCCTTCAGGTATTTTCATATTTATTTCCTAAATTTTCTTTCGTATCTCTGGGTATTTTTTCGTAATTTTTCCTAATATTTTAGGAATTGTTCCGTACATCCGGGTATTTTTTGTAATTTTTCTAATATTTTAAGAATTTGTGAGTACTTTCGGGTATTTTTCGTGATTTTTCCTAATATTTTAGGAATTTTTTCGTACCTCCGGGTATTTTTCATAATTTTGCGGGGACATATTTGTAAATTATCAAATTTCAGGGCAAATTTGTCAATTCTGAAATTTCAGGGTCAAATTAGTACCTTTTTAACTTTCAGGGGCCATTTTGTAAGTTTTGGAACTTCAGGGGTTAGTTTGTCAGCTTTCGAACTTCAGGAACCAAGTTGTCAGAAGTTCATAACTTGGGGTACTAAACTACTAAACTCCATTTTGACATTAAATCATCCTCCCCTTCGACCATCTGTGGTCGAATTATGGATCCATTAGCTCTGCTAGTGGACATTTCGAGCAGGATGTTGCTCAAGCAAGATCTGGTCGACATATTTTTTTTCTTTTTTTTGACTTCACCCTTTTTTTTAATATTATTATTGAAGATTAATAATATTTATTTTATTTGGTATTTTGAATAGTATAAGCCCCAAATCAGGAGTATCCAAACCGGATAAAATATTTTTCGAATAATAGCCCAAACCGGGTTAAAAATTCTCGAATAAAATTCATCTCGGATAAAACTTTTCGAATAATAACCCAAACCGGGTTAGAAATCTCGAATTATATTCGGTTTAATTTTCTGAATAATAGCCCAAACCGGGTTAAAAATCTCGAATAAGATTCAGCTCAGATAAAATTTTCTGAATAATAGCCAAAACTGGGTTAAAAATCTCGAATAAAATTAAATTTGAATCATTTTTTTAATAATATCCCAAAATGTGTTAAAAAATCTCGAATAAAATTCAACTCGGATAAAATTTTCCAAATAATAGCCAGACTCGGTTAAAAAAATTCGGATAAAATTAAATTCGGATTTTTTTTAATATTAACTCAAACTTGGTTAAAACATCTCAAATAAAATTCAACTCGGATAAAATTTTTCGAATAATAGCCCAAACTGGGTTAAAAAATCTTGAATAATTTTAAATTCGGATTTATTTTATTTATTTGATCAGAAATCCCTTTTTGACTAGGAATCTTGACCCTCTGGGCACCAGGCCTTCCAATTTTTGCAAGTAGTTGAGTTTGTTGTTCCATTTTCATGTTTCTTTTCCTTCATTAAATCATGAGTTTGATGAGACAAAAATTCGCTCTTCATCATCCTAAGCTTTCAATCCTTAAGGCCCTCGAGGCTTGCAACATCCTCCTTCGGTCGGTTACTTTCTGGACATCGCCTTCTTTGAGTGGCATCCTTATCACTTCAGATTTCATCATCCTTCGTATAGGGACTGGTATAATCCTAAATTTGGTCATTGATGGCTTTCAATCCTTGAATATTAGGGGGTGTATAGCCTTTGCACAGTTGATGTTGAATTCCGCTTCCATGGTTATAATCTTTGAATCCATATCATTGATCATCCATGGTTCGGGAAAGGAGAACATTGACAGAGCTAAGGTCTCAACTATCATATGAAATTGGGGATTCGACCCTTAAACTTAAGGATTCTATCTTTTAAATTTGGGAATCTTAAATCGTCCATTCGGGTTAAGATCGGGTTTTTGCCAACGCACCTTCAAACTTGTTAAATCTTGTTGATTAGTTCCTCATGAGATCGAATTCGTTTTCTCAATGATTTGAGAAATCATCCATTCGTGCCCTCGAGACTGAAAACGTATTCTGACAACAGGCTATTCGCTTAGTCGTCTTCTTCTTAGCTCAGTCTCCTTACCAGATGGACGATCATTGTCCTAGATATTAGGACAAACGAAATCTCAGACTTTTTTACGAATGGGGCTCAACCCTTGAAAAATACAGGAATTTATAATCCTAATGCGGTCGACGCTGAAGTTTACTCCAATCAGGTGGGTTAGCGTTCCTTCTAGACGAAAACATAATGGTTAACATCTGAAATATGATTAGGGATTCATCCCTTGGTTTTCCACTCCTTGAGATTGGGTATATATCCCTTGAATCATCCTTCAGGTCACAAGGAATCCCATAATTACGGGACTAACTTCTTGATTTTGTGATTGAAAGTTGTGGTATGGTCGAAGCGACAACTTGAGTTGTGGCTGGTACATTATGATTTTCTATGATTCCAGATCTTTTTGGGGTTTCCGGATGTGTGCTTCATGAGCACAGGACCTCTTCTTTATAATTTGGGGATTCATTATTTCACGTCTTCGGGGCTAAAAACGCCCTTTGACAATAGGTTCCTTACTCGACTGCACCCTTCTTGGGGCGATCTCCTCTTCATATAAACAATCACTATCCTTGATGTGGGGATCTTAGATATCGTAAGTTCTCCCTTCAATAAGGTTTAGCCCTTACAAAAATTGAGGTTCGTACTATTCATGTACTCGACATTGCGTTCCTCCTCAAAATTTTATATCTCATAATGTGGGTGATCATTCACCATTGAGGGAATCACAATTATTAACATCTGAAATTCGGGTGTTCATTAGTGTGAGCACCATCTATAGTTTGGGACTCTTTCCTTAATTATACACCCCTTGAGGTTGGAGACCATTCTTTGAGTCAGCAATCGGGTAATGAGGATCTCCATCCCTGAGAGATTAGTCCCTCAGATATTAAGGTTTGATTGTGGTGGAATCTCAACAATGGATGCGATGTTGTGCATCGCAGCATGTGGTTTCTTGGTACTTCTTCGTCATCTCATGATTGTCGTCTTTTTCCTACAGAAGGCGCCAAATGTCATGGATAAAAAAATATAGATTTATTTATTGCACGTATTTAATGTTAGGTTTTGATAAGTTTCGAGTTTTAATGGCCGCGCTTGTGTTTCGTGGCTTGAATCTGCCCTCACAAGATGCCTACGTACCTTGGCGTAAACCAAGGATTATGTCAAAACATAGTTCTTGGTGTTGTTTCCCCTCGGGGTTATGTCCTTCGATGACTGAGTCTAAAACGTCATTCTAGGTAATGGCATTGTGGCTTATAGGATGCCTTCTCGGGTGTGGAGCTCTTGTACCAAATGTTTCCTTGAATTTGAAGGGGTAATACTCTTTATATAGACGTTGAGTGTAATATCCGGGAAAAATTATGTGAATATTATATGTTAAATAAATAAATATTATGTGTTTTATAAATTTAAAGTGATTATTGCCATGATATTAGATGTTATAGCTGTTATGTGTGTTTTCGTGCGGGCAAGAAAATTTTTCGATTGATTAATATACATTTAAACTGCAATTATATGACTTTATCTGTAATCGGGACGCGTATTTATTAGCGTCTTTATTAAGATATCTGTTTTATTTCAAGTTATGTGCGTTTGAGTGTATTTTAGGTATTTTCGGGTTTATCTGGTAATTTAGGGATTGTTTCTGTTTTTCAAAAATCAACGGACCGGGACCCCACCGGGACGTCAAACCCCACAAAATCCGTGTTTTCATTTTTATAAAATTATTCGTATTTCAAATACCCATTATTTTTGTATTTTCGAATTATTCACAATTTTCGGGAAATTTTGACATTAATTTTGTATTTTATCATTTTTAACATTATTTTCCGTAATTATTATTTTGGGGCCCTAATTATTATAATTAGGGGATAAAAACACCCTTAATTTATATTGGGGTATAATTTTTGTAAAAATATAAATAGCCCATTATTTCTTTTTAATTCATTTTAACTTCATTAAAAACAAAAATCAAGAATATAATTTTGGGGGTAAAATTTCTTCAAAAACAAAGAATCATTGATTTTGGGAGTTCTAGGAATCCGTTGTTGATGTTCTACAAACCAAAACGATCCTTGTTTCAAACCCTATCTTTTGATACCAGAATCACGATCTGAGGTTCAATATTCTGAAAATTCAAATTTTGTGTTCTTGGTCAAAAATTCGTTTTTGATTTAGAATGATTTTTGATTGATTCCGATGTTACAGATAGCTTTAACTTGATTAGGAGAATCGATTTATGTGTTTGTTTGAATTGTTTAAGTCCCGAAATGATCTAACCAAGTCCTTGGTTTTGTATGTTTTTATTTTCTGTAACACCCCCAAATCCGGGGTCGGGGATTCGGGTTGTCACGAGTTCCATTTCCTTTATCAATACTTAATCTTAACAGTCAACCAACTACTGAGTACTCTGACCCCACAATATACACACACACCACAAGTTATAGTCTCAGAGATGAATATCAAAAATAACACAAGTCATTTTATTCCACAATTATAAACCGTTACACCTTAAAAGGGTTTCTGAATAAATTTACATTTCTTTGCCATTATTACAATTCATAAAGATACATAAGTCTGGTACATCAAAAGTTGAAAGCCTAGCCTATTGGTAGTTCCTACCTCAGCTACCGCGACATCAACGCCTATAGGAAACTGCGGAACATTTCCTATCCTCTCGCAAATTGGGAGCTTGGTCCTGTTCATCTTGTCTGTCTGTTGTTGTGTGATGAAAGAAGAAAGCAAGGGTGAGCAACAAGCCCACCGAAATAATATGTATAATAATTAACAATATATGAGCATTCTCATAGTACTCATGAAAGTCTTGGTCAAGAAGAAATGAACCAAGTTGATATCTTAACGCGACCAAGTCACAAAATATTCAGTATATATATACCTATATACTTTTCACAATCTTTGAAATCCTCTGACATGTATAATATACACAGAGTTCCAGTTTATAAATGTATAAAAATATCGTTGCAAGGTGATCTCATATATCTAACATTGTCTCAACATTTTTCTGAAAATCTTTGACATGCACAAGATAATCATTTACTAGATATAAGTTTAAAAGATGAAGTTACAAGATACTCCAATATACTTATATCTTTTCCGAATACTACTTGAACTACCACCGTTCAATGTATAAATAGTTCATCCCATAGATTAAGCTACAAGACAAAACTTGTATAGAATCAATCTTTGAAATATCATCAAAATGAAATGAAGTTACGAGATACTTCATTTGATGAAAACATCATTTTGAAAACTCGACCCTGCCAACACTCAACAATCGCCCAGCCGTAGCCTTTCTATCGAAGTGCTCTGGGTAGTGTTGTAGAAATATCCAATTGGATGATGAACTCATTACGGGAGTTTGCCGCGCCAGGAAGACCACTCACGATGATCAGTCGCAGTAGTGCAACCCCACCATTTTCTACATGTAGAGGAGAACCTGTCAAATTTACTTGTCAACCGAACACTGGACTCCTAAGGAATGGACCGTCTTAACGGAACTTCCAGGCCATTTGGGCCAATATAATAAGGCTGGGCCGGCGCCACTCGACCACTTACGCCACTCCTAGTTCAGATGAAATCCATGACTCTGAAACGTAAAGCTTGTCCCCCCATTCCCCAAGTAGAAACTTGTTGATACGGCTCCACCAAGAAGTCGTATCTAGTTGGAAAGGAAAACTCACCGATATTTCTCAGGCGGTGCCTGTTAATGGATTAACTTATTCCAAGAATTTTACTTCCCGAGTGTTGGGTAAGTAATCAAAAACTCTTTTATCAAAACAACAACCTTGTTGCGAATATAAAATACACCACAGAGCCGGATCCCTCAGGTTTTGAGCGAGTATTTAAATCCCCTTCGAAAGGAAGATCTTAAATATAAAAAAATGAGTTTTGGGATCCGCCCTAACCTTTAAAAATCATTTTGAAGACTCGAAAATATTTTTAAGAATGTTTGGAGTAATGCTGATTTAGTAAAATAAATCAGTCCCGATATATTAGAAAATATCTGAATATTATTATTTAAATAATATTCCCATAAGGGTGATCCTTATAAAAATAATCGAGGTAGGAGTTTTAAAACTCATAATTGAAATGAATATTAAATAACCAAAGATATACTTATACGAAAGTAGGATCTTTATTTGAATAATCAAAAGTGAGTTTGATTATCGACACATTATTCTTTAATAAAATAATGAATAATAATTAGTAAATAATCGGAGTCATAAGTCCTCGAATGAATATTCAAATAATAATATTCATTAAATAAAATAAACGGAGTCATATGTCCTCGAATGAATATTCAAAATAATATTCATTAATAAAATAGACGGAGTCATAAGCCCTCGAATGAATATTCAAAATAATATTCATTAATAAAATAAAGTTATCGAATAAACCTTATTCGATTCATAGTTTTGAAAACTATATCTATATATATATAAATATATATATAATATACTCGGGAACATCGACTCCCGGTTTTAGAAAATGTTCACCTTTGGGTCCCCTATACTAAGGGTATACGCAACTACTGCTTATCTCTAGCATAGGTATTATGCAACTTATAAGCAATTGAATCAATAATATATATCAAGATTACGAAACAGACATGCATATATACCATATCACATGCTCCAATATATCGCAAGATTTGCTAATTAACCACCATGCATCTATCACAAGATAATGCATATACATATGTATACATCACAACAACAGTATAACGGATAGAAAACTTGCCTGAGTGTTCCCGGATAGACTTAAGCTTAGAGTGGGTCCGATAACCTATGAACAACAACATAAGTCGGAATTAAACCCCGGTCGCTTAAGAAACTAGACTTTAACCAATTGAACCCTAACGTTCGCTTATGGTCACTCCTACGCTTAACGAATCACATAAGTCGTTCGAGTACCCTCGGCTCCACCATTTTTATTAAATTAACCATTAAGAATTTTAAGGCGATTCTTTCACGAGTACTCTACAAACTTCCTAATCCACTTTAATTGTTTCATACTCCAATTAGTCATTTAAGGACCTTAACCAAGGTCTCAAAGTAAAGTGAGGGGTAAAGGTTCGTTCGTGAAACGCCGTTACTTAAAACGGTCATTTCTCCTAAACCGTAAATCGGATCTAAGCGAACCACATACCAAAACGAAGCTTACGACATGATCTAGCTTAAAGATTGGTCAGTGAGTTATATGGTCCGAGATTCATGTACAACATTCTAAGGAAAACGGGCATTACGACGGCTATATTTACGAGTTTTTCAAGTTTCTCACTACACCAAAACCTCACCAAACAACCCACAATTATTAACACATCAAAACCTCAACTACATAATACTATACCGGTCTTTATTCTCCAGATTCTTCATCTCAACCAACCACAATCAAGTTCTATTAACTATAACAAGATTCATTCACCAAATCACTCCAATTTCAAATCAAACTACTAATAATCAAAGATCATGCTTCTCATTTTGAAAATCAACCATCAAACTCACTAATAGTAAAAGTAAAGGCTATGGTTTGAAGTTTATACCTTCCTTGGTAGGTGTTAAGTTGTTAGGAAGCCTTAGGGAGCCTCCTACAAGCTTGATCTTTCCAAAGAAATCAAGAACACAAAGTTAGGCTTTGAAATTTCTAAAAGTACGATTGAAAGAACTGTAAAAATGAGGGTCTTACCATGCTTATTTGGACGATACTTGTGAACAAGAGTTGTAGGTCATCTCAATACCTTTCCAACGAGCTATAGAACACAACATTTGAGTGAGTATTGAAGGAGATATGACAATTTCAAGTTACCGGGTTTGTTTTGGCCGAGAGCTTCTCTTCATGGGAGCAAAGTCAAATTTTTAATTTTTGTGTTATGATATTTTGCTTGGTTGATTTCCTTTTTGGCTTGGCAAATTTTGATCTTTTACCATGGTAACTTTTGCATGGCCAAGAATCAACCAACAACACACTTCTTTTTGTCATGCTTATGTCACCATGCTTGGGTCACCTTTTTAACACATGTCCTTTCCTTGTGGTTTGATGATGTCACAATCCTTGGCTTCTTGTACAAGCTTGTTTCTTGGTCGCTTATTTGTTTTACGGTTCGCTTAACTTTCGTTCTCGTTCGTCGTTTGAGGGATCATATCTGGGATCTTATTACTTGGGTTCTCCTAAACCTTTCTCAATATTTTATATTCCTTCTATGATCCTCTCTTATAATCCTTGAATTTAAATCCTTTTAATCATGTTATCTTATACTCATTTCTTTCGGTATCTGGTGGATTTTCGGGAAAAATCAAAGTGTCCGGATTCGAATTCTAACGACCTGTACATACACTTATTTACTTTATGGAATACTAATACGATCTTAGAATTTCCATAAAAGTACTCCTATATAGCGTGGTCTGATAATTTTCCTTAATCAGCATCATCGGCAAAAGTTACTATTTATCCGTGTTTCAAAAATTCCAAAAATTGGGGTTATTACAGTCTCCCCTCCTTAAAAGGATTCCGTCCCGGAATCAGATAGAAAATAAATAGGGATACTTTCTTAGCATTGCACTTTCTAACTCTCAAGTCAATTTTCCCACATTGTGGTTCTATCATCAAACTCTGACTAGTTTAATAACCCTTCTCCTAAGCACCTATTCCTTTTCAATCTATAACCTTTCCCGGTTGCTCTATATAGGTTACGTCTAGTTGCATGTCTATGCGCTCATATGCCCCTGTTTGTCTGGCATCCGGATTACACTTCCTTAACATTGATACGTGGAACACATTATGAACTTGCTACAGGTTCGGGGGTAGAGCTAGCTCATATGCTAACTTCCCAATACGTCTTAATATCTCCAAGGGTCCAACAATTCGCGGGCTTAGCTTTCCTTTCTTTCCGAACCTCATCCATCCTTTCCAAGGAAATACCTATAACAGCACTAGGTCCCCTACTTCCTATTCTTTGTCCTTTTGTGTCAAATCAACATACTTCTTATGTCCATCTTGAGCTACTACCAGCCGTCCTCTGATTAGATCTATTATATCCCTGGTCCTTTGGACCACTGCTGGTCCGAGCATCTTGCGCTCTGCAACTTCATCCTAGCGTAAGGGAGATCGACATTGTGTTCCCTCAAGGATCTCATAAGGCGACATTTCGATACTAACATACGATCTATTTTCGTAAGAAAACTTAATCCATGTTAAGTGATCATTCCAAATTCTTTCAAGTCTATCACACAGACTCTCATCATAGCTTCTTGCGCTATAGGTTTTGCTTCTCAATGCCCACTCTTTTCCAGTTCGTAATCGTTACTATCTTTCGTACGTAATATTATACTGGTTATACTTTTGCTCGTTAGCATTCTATAACCTTTTAATAATTGCGTCAACCTTAGTATCACGAACGCGTTAGATTCGGAATACCACCGTACTGATACTACTTCCTTTCTAGCTGCTTCCATCTTCGAAAGCTTGATCCATCGTATAGAAGTAAAAGATTTTATTGAGAGATCACTATGATCATGAACACTTGTTACATCGCATAGTTAGTACAGAAGGTGGCCAGCCTTTAGTACTTGACAAGCAATTAAACAATAGATGGTATCCTACTAGGCTTCTATCACACAGATAGATAGTCATTCGGCAATACCTCCCCTTCTGGAAGGGTTGTTCTTCTCAGCTTATACAAAATGAAAAGGAGAGGAAAAAAACGAATTGAAGAGAATTGTATATGAAAAAGTACTGCCACAATATCTGGCTTGGAATCTACCTCTGAACTATAGAGGTTTGTCTTAGGAGAACAAGACATTTATATATATCAACATCAAGTATTATAACATCGTATTTTGCATGCCTAAATATTTTGCTATTCCGTCCATCAATCTACGGACCCATGCTCTTGCTTGAGCTCATAAACAATCACCTTTGAAACTCCCTCGACATCGAAAATCGAATCTGGGATTTCATTCTAGACATCATCATTACTAGAATTTTATGCTTGCACCGTAACCTTCCTCGTATAGTAATACGACTCTCTATTGATAAGAAGGAATAAATATTCAATAGGTAGACAATCGACTTAATTAGTCTATCAATGATGACTTATATATCACCACGACCCGATTAGCGGTACTCAATCTCAACATCCATTCCAATACAACTCTCACGCTTGTAATCGGCTCATTACTCACAGAATCATTCCTGCATTACTATGGTCCACCACTAACCTACTGTAGTCATTCATTTTCTATGAAATCTTAATATCTAACCATACGGAGTCCATACATGTCGTATCGAATTCTTCTAAGGAGGCAACATAATCACCATTCCATGATTCATGAAGAACACTCCTGAACTTGGCGTACATATGACATGAAGCAGATAAAATTGCAGAAGAGTTTCAATAAAAGCAACGATAGAAGGTTAATACCATTATTAACCATATGTCTTTATTAGGAGACATGAAGCTCAAAGGTTCATTTAGTCCTTTCGTAACATGGTCCTGGCTTATCACAAGATATGATCTTATAAGATAGATAGCCCGCTCACGGCGATTTCATAAATTAAATCTTTACCAAACTACTATCATGGTTGAGTATCGCACAATCATCAGAAGGAATGTCAATCTTTCAAACCATAATACAATCTTCATGGCTTTAACCATTATCACTGTATTCCTCTGGCACGAGCGCCGATAATTGTCTTCTTACACTTAAAGTGTCGGCCACTTCTTTGGCCTTTCCTGATAGTAATATTTCCTTACAATCAATGTCATTTTAACCACCTTCACTAAAATTTTCTACCTCATTTCAAATCACTACTTATGTGAAAATGCTTTTCTTAAGTCCTTGTGATAAAAAAAAATCACCATTTTTCCATAAGTCACTGCCTTAGTCTTCAAATGTAAACATTATCATGGCTGACTATCGATCGTACTTAGGACGTCTTTTATCTTGGGCCTTTCTTGCTTTAACAATTCTGACCTTCATTGGTTCAATCTATACTTCTTATGGTTTAACACGTGCCCACCTGGAATTATTATAATTACGCCATTTTTCCTTTATCAAATTTCTATTCTTGAGAACTTTGAATATTACCTTTCTCCTTATAAAACCTCTAAGGTTATCCTTAAAGCGTTCCTCCTGTATTCCATAGATACGGCATATTAAAATATCATTTACTAATACTAGAACCATTGTTTATACACTTCTGAAAAATTTCTCCACTGATCCTTAAAGGTTGTTGTTACCTTAATCCTTTCTAATTCATACTGTCAAAACTCATATTGTCCCTATTAAGTGCGAAATGCCAACCTTTATGCATTCCCCTAGGGTTCATCTTAAGTTATCGAAGTTATATCCTTAATTCCACCTTTAAAAAGGTACTTGCATCCTTCCATGGATAAATCAAGTCATATATCTTTGATAGATTATCTTATTCAATCATTCCCACCTCGATAGTCTATACCAATTTCACAATAGCATCCTTATTCAAACTGAGGTCAACCCTTATGGCCTTCAAAAGATAACAATGGTTACCCGCTTTTCCTTCCTAATTTGGTAATGACAACAGGGATGTTCTGGAAGATATTGGTCATGTTCAACGTGAACTTCTTCTTAATAATTCCTCATTTACTTTTGTTATTTATCTCAACAGTCATCTCAATGTTGGGATATCTTTCATACCTGGTGTCTCCCTTTCTGGGTATCATGCCCCCGGTCTTACACTTCACATTCTTGAAGGTCACTTCCTTCATTCAATTTTACTAATTTCTTACTTTCTTGTCTCCTCAGTCTATCCGTGTCTCATTATTTATCCTTCAAACTACCTCAAGGTTTCCTCGACTCCTCCTAACTTACAGGGGATAAACTATATGTATCTTTTATGCCTTCAACCATCAACTTTAACTCATGGTGAATCACCCTCATCCTGACGATTACATACTTTTCTATTTCTATTGCTACGAGTCTTTAGGGTTTCCTCATACCCAACTCCCTTATCATTCCTCAAACTCTATTGTCTTTATTTTCCTTTCCACTTCATTTTCTTTTTTTTTTATTTTCTTTTCTATTACAATCATTTCATGAACCAACTACTCATTGACTTCAAACATCACGTCATTCTGGGATTCTTGTCATCAGAACGAATCTTGACAACTTTTACAACTTAGCTTCATAATTCATCATACTCGTCCGCCTTTGTTCTGGCTCTAAAGCTTTTACACTATCTCCATAACCTTAGGAATTACTTTCCCGAAAACAATTGACTGAACTTTAATCAGTTTATTCTAACCTCTGGCTCCGTGCCTTTCTTGGTCTTTCACCAGCGGGTGGCCTCTCTCTTAGAAGGGTAAGTGACAAAAACAGTCTTTTGTGATTCGTCCATCATTTAGAATCTCAAATGATTCCTATATTTCCTTTAGCCAGGCTCTCGCCTCTACTGGGTTCGCTTGTTCCTTGGAACTCTGAGAGCTTAGCGACTTAAAGATCCTGAAAGAATTTCCCACCGCACTGTCTCCTCAGGGTGGTGGTTGGGGATAATAGTCTAAGTTCTCTTTAGACAGGTCCATGAATTACCGTATAGGAGTACCATCTCAGGTCTCCTTTCTTTACTCAACTTTCTATTTCCTTAATATGAAATGTTTCATCCTTCTCCTATACTTGGGGTTATCTTATACGTTAAAATCCTTGTTTTCCACTTCATTATGTTATGGGCTCCTTCTTTCTTAATGGCAACCTCCCTGACTATCACATTCGGGGTTTGCCCTAAATCTTATTCCTCGAGCTATGGATTTCATCTAAGATCCAGTCCTTAAGCTCTTAAACGTTTGGAACCCAAATTCTGTAGGAATACCTCGTTATTCCCTTATCATCTTTCTTGGTATTAATCTCTTCTCCAGTCATTGACTCTCTGCCTTCATTCATCACTCTTTCTTGGCACAATATGATCGTTTTTGATAATTCGGGCTGTATTGCAATCTCAAACAGCGTTTCAGTACCGGCTCCGGTTACCTTCACTTCTATTTCCATTTTCTCAAAATCTCTTATCAACTCTCCCAAAGACATTTTCATCTTGAGTCTCTCCTTTATACTAAGGGCATTAGCCACCATTTTGGCTTTCCCTGGATGATAAAGAATCTCATAATAGTAATCCTTGATTAGCTCTAACCACCTCCTCTGGCGCATGTTGAGCTCTTTCTGCGTGAAAATGCACTAGAGCACTTATGGCTTGTGTAAATCTCGCACTTCTCTCCATACAAGTAGTGCCTCCAATCTTTAGGGCAAAACTATTGCCACGGGCCCAAGCTCATGGGTGGGGATATCGAATTTTATATTCCCTTAATTGTCTTGATGCGTACGCGATTACCTTGTTGTGCTGTATAAGAAGCACCCTAATTCCTTATGCGAAGCGTCACTACAAATCACAAAATCTCCTTTTACATCCGGAAATGCCAACATAGGAGCCGTCACCAACCTTTGCTTCAGTTTTTGAAAGCTGTTTTCGCATTTCTCTGTCCATTCGAACTTCTCAGTCTTATGAGTAAGCTGCGTTAAAGGGGCTACTATCTTTACGAACTTGAACGAACCTCCGGTAGTGACCGACCAATCCTACCTCTAGTAGTTTCCGTAACCATGGTTATCAGTTCCTCAGTGGTACTTTATTCATTCTTGTCAGGATCCCCCACGGGATCCTCCTCAACAACAATCCCTTCTAGGACAACATCCTCAACCGCTACATCCTCAATATGAACATCATTCGGTCCCTCGTTAGGACGCTATATCGGATCCATAATCTGATCTCCAATAAGTAATAAAACATCATCGCGTTGTTGCTCCTCAACCTCAGGGTTCGAAGTCCCGCTACCATATACGATAACGAACTACGCTTCTATCACGATATTTATAAGGGTTCCCATAAGGGTTTTAACTGTCAGTACTACGTTAGGTAGTCCGACTATGAACTTGGCAAGAGTTCTTATTATCTTAGTAAATTTATTAATTTAATGTCATATCATCTCTGAGGTTTATAACGCTTAGCTCTGATACCATTTCTGTAACACCCCCAAATCCGGGGTCGGGGATTCGGGTTGTCACGAGTTCCATTTCCTTTATCAATACTTAATCTTAACAGTCAACCAACTACTGAGTACTCTGACCCCACAATATACACACACACCACAAGTTATAGTCTCAGAGATGAATATCAAAAATAACACAAGTCATTTTATTCCACAATTATAAACCGTTACACCTTAAAAGGGTTTCTAAATAAATTTACATTTCTTTGCCATTATTACAATTTATAAAGATACATAAGTCTGGTACATCAAAAGTTGAAAGCCTAGCCTATTGGTAGTTCCTACCTCAGCTACCGCGACATCAATGCCTATAGGAAACTGCGGAACGTTTCCTATCCGCTCACAAATTGGGAGCTTGGTCCTGTTCATCTTGTCTGTCTGTTGTTGTGTGATGAAAGAAGAAAGCAAGGGTGAGCAACAAGCCCACCGAAATAATATGTATAATAATTAACAATATATGAGCATTCTCATAGTACTCATGAAAGTCTTGGTCAAGAAGAAATGAACCAAGTTGATATCTTAACGCGACCAAGTCGCAAAATATTCAGTATATATATACCTATATACTTTTCACAATCTTTGAAATCCTCTGACATGTATAATATACACAGAGTTCCGGTTTATAAATGTATAATATATCGTTGCAAGGTGATCTCATATATCTAACCTTGTCTCAACATTTTTCTGAAAATCTTTGACATGCACAAGATAATCATTTACTAGATATAAGTTTAAAAGATGAAGTTATAAGATACTCCAATATACTTATATCTTTTCTGAATACTACTTGAACTACCACCGTTTAATGTATAAATAGTTCATCCCATAGATTAAGCTACAAGACAAAACTTGTATAGAATCAATCTTTGAAATATCATCAAAATGAAATGAAGTTACGAGATACTTCATTTGATGAAAACATCATTTTGAAAACTCGACCCTGCCAACACTCAACAATCGCCCAGCCGTAGCCTTTCTATCAAAGTGCTCTGGGTAGTGTTGCAGAAATATCCAATTGGATGATGAACTCATTACGGGAGTTTGCCGCGCCAGGAAGACCACTCACGATGATCAGTCGCAATAGTGCAACCCCACCATTTTCTACATGTAGAGGAGAACCTGTCGGATTTACTTGTCAACCGAACACTGGACTCCTAAGGAATGGACCGTCTTAACGGAACTTCCAGGCCATTTGGGCCAATATAATAGGCTGGGCCGGCGCCACTTCGACCACTTACGCCACTCCTAGTTCAGATGAAATCCATGACTCTGAAACGTAAAGCTTGTCCCCCCTTTCCCCAAGTAGAAACTTATTGATACGGCTCCACCAAGAAGTCGTATCTAGTTGGAAAGGAAAACTCACCGATATTCCCAGGCGGTGCCTGTTAATGGATTAACTTGTTCAAAGAATTTTACTTCCCGAGTGTTGGGTAAGTAATCAAAAACTCTTTATCAAAACAACAACCTTGTTGCGAATATAAAATACACCACAGAGCCGGATCCCTCAGGTTTTGAGCGAGTATTTAAATCCCCTTCGAAAGGAAGATCTTAAATATAAAAAAATGAGTTTTGGGATCCGCCCTAACCTTTAAAAATCATTTTGAAGACTCGAAAACATTTTTTAAGAATGTTGGAGTAATGCTGATTTAGTAAAATAAATCAGTCCCGATATATTAGAAAATATCTGAATATTATTATTTAAATAATATTCCCATAAGGGTAATCCTTATAAAAATAATCGAGGTAGGAGTTTTAAAACTTATAATTGAAATGAATATTAAATAACCAAAGATATACTTATTCGAAAGTAGGATCTTTATTTGAATAATCAAAAGTGAGTTTGATTATCGACACATTATTCTTTAATAAAATAAAGAATAATAATTAGTAAATAATCGGAGTCATAAGTCCTCGAATGAATATTCAAATAATAATATTCATTAAATAAAATAAACGGATTCATATGTCCTCGAATGAATATTCAAATAATATTCATTAATAAAATAGACGGAGTCATAAGCCCTCGAATGAATATTCAAAATAATATTCATAATAAAATAAAGTTATCGAATAAACCTTATTCGATTCATAGTTTTGAGAACTATATCTATATATATAAATATATATATATATAATATACTCGGGAACATCGACTCCCGGTTTTAGAAAATGTTCACCTTTGGGTCCCCTATACTAAGGGTATACGCAACTACTGCTTATCTCTAGCATAGGTATTATGCAACTTATAAGCAATTGAATCAACAATATATATCAAGATTACGAAACAGACATGCATATATACCATATCACATGCTCCAATATATCGCAAGATTTGCTAATTAACCACCATGCATCTATCACAAGATAATGCATATACATATGTATACATCACAACAACAGTATAACGGGTAGAAAACTTGCCTGAGTGTTCCCGGATAGACTTAAGCTTAGAGTGGGTCCGATAACCTATGAACAACAACATAAGTCGGAATTAAACCCCGGTCGCTTAAGAAACTAGACTTTAACCAATTGAACCCTAACGTTCGCTTATGGTCACTCCACGCTTA